>NC_134714.1:53000000-53600000 GCF_049634645.1 Pelodiscus sinensis
ATTGGCACCCAGTCTTGGCACCCTTGCCCATGTTACTATATCCTCGAGTTTTCTGCATTCAATTGTGTGAGACTGGGACCATATCCCATGGTTCTTTGTGCTGAGAAACATTAGGATTCCTTCCAAGTCAATTGTGGGGGAACTTCTCTTTCAGGGGAAGATCCTTAGAGGACTCTTGGCACTTGAATGATTTAGCTTGTGTCCTCATTGCAAAGTAGGTAGGTTCCAGGCTCAGTTGAAGAGGAGCCTGAACTCTAATTCCTGAAATTTCCTGAAATTTTTTATTCTTTTTTGGCATGGTGACTTGAAAAGCAATTGCTCTTCATCCTGGGCTCAGATTTTTTTTCCTGTGTAGCTGTTGAGGGGGAACACAGGAAAAAGCCCATATAGAGTAGACATACTCTTTACGGCCTGGGGCCACTAATTGGCAAACAATGAGGTCATTGCAAAAGTTCTTGCATAAAAAGAAACCTCATCCCATGTGGATGAAAAGAAAAGAAACCGTCATTGTTTTAATGAAATGGTTGTCTGTTGACTGAATGAAGTTGTAGCCTGAGCTAGAATGATGTTTTCCCGATGTACGGAATAGAACCTGGCAAGAGCTGCTGGATTTTGAAAATGTGCTGGACAGATGACATGACAGCTCTTCCATGACAATGTGTGTTTATCATAAATATTTGTCTGCAGATGGGATTTTAATGGATGCTGTGCACAAATACCATGCACTGGTGAGATACCTGTGTGTGCGGCTGCTCAGTCAGTTAAATACAGACAAACAGGTGAAGTATGATGTTTAGTGCCTGTGTTCCTTAATAGGATGCTGAAGGCATATTCATCTCTTGTACCTATTGAGACTTCCTCTTGCAAATTAGTGCTTGAGAGAATGTTAGCCCTGGTGGAGTTGTAAGCATTTCCCATAATGGAGGCTGATGGCTTATTTTAATGTGCTGATCATTGATTGCCAAGACTGCTGTTTTAGATTAGGAACCAAAAGAGAAGAGGAGGAAAAAAGGTAATTAAATCATGACTGGAGGCATTGTAAAAGTGGGGAAGGAAAGGCAGTCAATTCTGCAGCCTGCCTGTCAAAAGTAAAGGAATGAAGAATCCAGCCTAAAGCCTGGGGATTAAGTCATAGCAACGTAAATGACATCGATGATATTACCTTGTACCAGTCAAGGTTTTAAAGAGGTGGGTTTTTTATATAGTGCATGAATACATCATAGAGGGAAAACATGGACCACTGAGATCTGCTTTGGAGATTAGCTGGTTACTACAACAAAGTTTTAATTTTTTTGGTTTGTTGGATCCCGCTGAAGAAAGTCCTTGATCTCATAGGAACACATTTCGATTACATGAACTGCTCTTCATGTGTCATCTTAATAATCATATGTACAGTTGGAATTCAACTGAACACTATTAATAAAGTTACTGTAACAAAATGTGTTTAAAATGTACAAAAATACACAATTTAATATGCAGGTGATTTAAAGCACTGATATGCTTTAAACTATACCATTGGTATGGTACAGTGTTAGTAACACTTAATTGCTCCCGGTGGATATGTGTAGCTTCATAAATACAGATAAAACAGCAGGGATCTGAACTGAAATTTACAGCAACAAAAGTATGCAAGTCTTTATCACTTCAGAGAAAAGACGATCTCTAAAGCAAATAGGAGGCTGTTACAGTTGCTGAGGTCAGCCAGTAGAGGGAGATATCACACATATACTTAGGAATGAAAAGTAAATGACAGATAAGTACCATTATACACTAACCCACAAAGGGGTCCTTTGATCACCCAAGTAAGGCTCAATAAAGGATGTGAGTAGAGGAGATGGGGTAGCTCCAATCACCTCTCTACTCTCCTGATCTTTGGCTCAACGGGGGCCAAATCAACTCATGCCTAAAAGTTGCTCTAAATCAGTGGTTCTCAACCAGAGGCCTTCCAGGGGGTACTCAGCTCACCTAGATCAGTGTTTCCCCAACTGGTAGTTGTGATCCCATGAGGGTCATAGGATGGTTTATGGGGAGTCTGAAGTGTTGGGCTAGCAATAGATGATGGCAAGCAGGATAATTGCCCAGGGCCCAACACCAGAGCAGCCCCAATGATGCTAAGTTACATGCTTCATCCTCAGATGGAGGAGGCTGGGCTTCAGACAAGGCTCATAAGTGAAATACTGGCTCAAATATCACCAGAACTGTAAATATAACTGTATTTATATTCTATCAATATATTTTATAATTATATGGTAAAAATGAGAAAGTAAGCAATTTTTTTCAGTACCAGCATGATGTGATACATTTGTCTTTTTATGTCTGATTTTATAAGCAAGTTAGTTTTTCAGTGAGGCAAAATGTGCAGGACAAACCAGACTCCTGAAAGGGTACAGTAGTCTGGAGACTTTGTTAGACACTGTTTTAAGTAACACCGCATAGAGCAATAAGAAATAAGTAGCCCCGTAATGCCAACTTGGATGTCTGGGGATTATTAGAGTTTCTTGTATGTCAAAAGAAGAAAACTAGGCCTGATCAATTGCGTGTAGTTGCGATATGTTGCTTAGTTGCTTTATTGTGTGCAAAGAAGACCTATGGAATAGGACCATAATTATAATTTCAAAAAAAGGGATAGACAAGATTGAGTACCAGTGTATTGTTCCAGCTTCTACTACTTTGTACATTTCTATATAATTAGAAAGAACAACAATAACAAAAACAACTTCTGTCTCATATACTTACATTCTGAGAGGGATTTAGGCTGGCAGTCCCATTAACTGAGAGCTGAATGACTAAATCCAGTGCAACTCTACAAAAAAATTAACTCTGCTACACTGATTTATCATCATTAGTGTCTATTAGTCAACTCTCTAACCTTGGACCTGGTGACGAATAAAGTATTCCAGTACAGGCAGCATTTTAAATTCTAGTTAAATTACATTGTGCTTTTTAAACGTAATTATTTGTGAAATCAATTCTAAGAATTTGTTACTACTTTGAAATATGAAAAAACTGTGGTTTCTGTGCACTGCAAAAGCTGGATTTTTATGTTCTTGTGTGATTTATAGTGCATTTATTATACTGTACACAGAGCAGGGTGAAAGATTCTTAAGGTCAACTAATGTAATCTAAACATAGTTTGGCTCTGAATTGAAATGAGCAAGCTTAGAAATAGCTTTTTAGTGCACAATTAGTCTATTGAAACACATGGACTGTGCCTAGACTGGCAAGTTTTTCCGCAAAAAACTTGCCAGCTGCCTACACTGGCCGCTTGAATTTGCGCAAGAACACTGATGATCTCATGTAAGATTGTCAGTGTTCTTCCACAAATACTATGATGCTCCCGTTCGGGAAAAAGCCCTCTTGCGCAAATGTATTTGTGCAAGAGGGCAAGTGTAGACAGCTCAGGACTGTTTTGCTCAAAAAAGACCTGATGTTGAAAATGGCGATCGGGGCTTTCTTGTGCAAAACCGCGTCTAGATTGTCACGGACGCTTTTCCGCAAAAAGTGCTTTTGTGCAAAAGCGTCCGTGCCAATCTAGACGCTCTTTTCTGCAAATGCTTTTAACGGAAAAACTTTTCCATTAAAAGCATTTGCGGAAAATCATGCCAGTCTAGACGTAGCCATGGAGTTTTTCAAAGTTTAAAAAATCTGCCACAAACAATGTCTGCAAAGACTGTATTAAACCTGCCCTTGACGGTCAGTCAGACTGAAGAGAAACCTCAAAAACAGAGGTAAAAGGTCGAATTGCAAAGAGGAACATTGGAGGCCAATGATCCCAGTTACTAGCTGATGTTGTGGAAATGTCTTTCATGAAAATTTCTGCAAGACACTCAGAATGAAGTTAGCTCTTATGCCTTGTTGGAAATCCTTCACTGAAAAGTCAGATTCCAAGAGATCTGCAAATTATTTATTCATGATGGAGTGACTAGGTCACTGCATATTATTAGTGAGACTCAAAGGAAAGCTTTGCAAATTTGAGAACTTCTAGAGTATGCTTGGAGTATAAAGTATTGGCACATTATATTATAAATGAAAAAGAAATCTCAGTTTTAACCATATTGGAAGTAATATTTTGAATAATTTATTAGCATCTGAAAATATCTGGAGAATAAAAGATTGTTTTGTCTGCTGGAAGATTATATATGGTTGGAGCTATAGATTGAGTGCAGAGACTCTGAAAAAGCTATGAGAGAGCAGCAGAGAGAAGGAGAATGTTTCCCTTGAGCAGGTAGGGAAAACCATGCATTTTGGATATAACAAGGTGTAAGGGAAATTTATTATTTTTACATCTATAAATAATGTTGAATTTGCAGGTCAAAAAGGAAGAGTCATTATAAGGGAAAGTTGAATGTAGCTGTTCTGGGAGAAGCATTTCTTGTAAAATTATTAGGCAGCAAGAAAAAGTGAACTTAATAGTGGCTGAGTTTGAGCATTTCTAGGGATGTGAAAATAGAAATACAGCTAAATTGCTACAGTCAACAGCAAGCATTTGAGGCTTGCAGTCTAAACATAGTCCAGTAAATTTGTTTTGAACATTGTGGCCTGAATTACATTATTCTTGCACTGTGGTCCTTAATCCTACTAATTAGTTTTGCTGATATGTGCTGATATTTTTAGTCTGGGTCCTACAATAATTTGAGAAAAGCAGAGGACTCCTAATTACATGTCAGAAGGGTTTCTTTGTAGCTGAAGAAATGAGTTAGTTGTGTCCATATCACAGGAAATTAGAAAACGCAAACTTCAGAATTTTTCTATAGCAGATTATGTGGCAGTCAAGATGGTGAGTTTTCTAGATCACGGATTAGCAACCATCAATTAAATGTCTATCTTTAAAGTCCAAGGCTTGAAATTGATACAAATTGGCCAAAGTGTTGGGCTCCACTTCCGGGAAGCAACAGAACACAAAATTAATTCTGACTGCATAGTATTAGGATACATTAGAGCTTTTCTGGCACAAACCAGCTAAAATGAGGAAATGTAAGGTAACTTTCACACTCCATTCTTGTACCACTGACATTGAGTGTGTTAGTCTTACAAGGAAAACCATCAAAATTGGACTGAAGTTAATATCAGTGAGTAGCTGAAGTTAAAAATGTCAGAGACAGTAATGGGGATGGTCAAGCCTAGTGGTCAGAACCGGGGGTGGGGGTTAGAGCAGGAATCAGATCAGGGTTGGAATGTGGCTAGAGGGAGAGGAAGGTTGGAACATGAGCAGGGCTAGAGCAGAACTAGGAACAGGGCGGGAGTGAGCGTAAGGTTGGATTAAGGTAAGGTATAGGGAGTCAGTTACCACCATCAGGCAGGAAAGAATTCTAAGCCCTCAAGTGCAACTGAGCAGACTGAACTGCTCTTTCTTCTGTGAGGCTTGTCCTGAGAGTCACCAGACCAATTCCATGATTGCAGATTGTCAGGAGTCCGGCACAAGAGAGCTACCCTACAGTAGCATAACATATTATGACAGGTCCTTATACTTCTGCAATTTAATCAGAGAATAAAGAGTAAAGAGAACTTTTTTTTTGTTCCTGTTACCATCTCCTCTTCCTATTAAATTTGGGAGTTTGTGATGGTTCTTCCTACAAAATATTTAAATGGAGTTTCAAGCAGCATATAGAAGTAACATTGTCAATGTTTCTCCCTGCAGCTTCCTTTCACCTTTACAGTTTACTTCTCTCAGAGCCATGATCAGAGAAACTTGACTGTGAATAAGATCCAAGATAGTCTTCAAATAACTGTCTGAATTTTGTAGGCATAATTTCTGGTGACTATATTGTTCTTCTGTAGGAAAATCCATCATAGAGGATGGATGAAAAGTCTGAGATTCCTCTTAAAGAGTTTTCAAATCATTCTACTTTATGATGGGAATAATGGGTGTTGTTGATGTTCCAATTTATCCACATATTTCAGAAAGAGTGGCACATAATACTCCAGCTGAATCTTCAGAAGGGCTGAGTAGAATGGGAGAATTCTTGAGTCTTGCTTATAAATCTTCTGCTAATAAATTCCAGAAAGATGTTCATTTTTTTGCAACACTATTATATTTTGACTCATTTTTAGTATGTGATTCATTGTAACCTTCCTATCCTTTTCTGCAGAACTCCTTCATACCGACATTTGATATTTTATAATTGTGCAGTTGATTATTCCTTCCTTAAGGGAGTAATTGCATTTGTCCTTATTGAATTTCATACTATTGATTTCCTATCTTCTCTCCAACTTGTCAAGATCATTTTGAATTTTAAACCTGTCCTCCAAAGAACTTGCAAATACTTCCAGCTTGGTATCACCCAAAAATGTTATAAATATACTCTCTGTGTGATTATACAATCATTTATGAATCTATTTAATAGAACCAGACCCAGGTTCATCTAGATTATATTTCTATAGTTTGTTTATGAGAAGGTCCTGTGAAACAGTATCAAAAGCCACAGCAGAGTTAAGATATATGACATCTTCTACTTTCTCTCTGTCAAAGAAATATTAAGTTGGCTAGACATGATTTGTTCTTGACAAATCCATGTTGGCTCTTACTTATTACCTTATTTTCCTTTAGGTGCTTATCAAACAATTCTTTGACTATTTGCTCAAATATCTAAGTTCCAAAATTAAGCTGGCAGTTCTATACTTCCCTGAGGCTATGTCTATACTATGGAGTTTTTCCGGGATACCAGAGGTATCCCGGAAAAACTACGCCGCATCCAGGGAACACATCTGCTCTTCTGCTTTTTTTTTCTTCCACTAGGAAGAAGGGCTCTTCCAAAAGAGGAGGCTTTTCCAAAATTTGGCCCAGTGTAGGACGGGCAACATTTTGGAAAATCCTCTTCTGAAAAAATGATAGGAAAAAGGTATGCAAATTGTTGAGCGCAATTTGCATACCTTTTTCTGATAGATCAGTGGACATAGCCTGGGTTGTCCTTATTCTGCTTTTTATAGATAGGTACTATATTTGCCCTTTTCAGTCCTATTGTATCTCTCCCATCCTTCATAAGTTCTCAGAGATAATCACTAATGACTCAGGCTAGGTTTACACTATAGCCTTTTTTTTTTTGGAAAAAGCTACGCAAAAAAAAAAATGTGGAAGAGCAAACAGATTCCCTGGTTGTGCACGAAGTCTAGACATACCCTCAGAGATCTCTTTAGCTCTTTCCTTAGTATTCTATAGTATATTTCATCCAGTCCTGGCAACTTGAAGATATCTAACTTGTCCAAGCAATTTTTAATTTTTTTTTTCTATTTTAGCCTCAGATTCAAATTTCAGGCTACGTCCAGACTTCTTTCGGAAAAGAGTGTACACAGGAAAAGAGCATCGAAAAAGCAGAATGGACACTAACAAAAAATGAGGAGTACAGGATCTTTCAAAAAAGCCTGCTGTTTTTGAAAGAACCATGTCTAGACCACGGTTTTACTTTCAAAATGGCGCTTTTTTGAAAGAGTGCCATTATGCGATTGTGCAAATGAAGCACGGGATATTTAAAGCCTCTCTTCATTTGCACTTTCCAAGTGCCTCATTTACATTCCTCTGTCGACAGAGGGATGTAGTCTAGACATACCCTATGTTAGCTGTTCAATCCCTGCTAACTTTTTTGGTGAAAAGTGAAACAAAGAAGGCATCTAACACTTTTGGCTATTGCTGTGTTTTCTGTTGTTGTCTTTTTCTTCCCATTTAATAATGGGCCTACTGTGTCCCTGGTTTTTCTCTTGCCTTTCATGTATTTGTAAAATACTTTGTTATTACTCTTTTTATCCATAACAATTTTAATCTTCTTTTGTGGCTTTTACTTCCTAATTTTGTTCCTACATGCTTGTCTTTTTAAAAATACTCATCCTCTGTAATTTGACCTATTTTCCACTTCTTATGTGACTCTTTTTTTGATTTTCAGATCACTGAAGATCTCCTTATCAAGCCAGGGTGGCCTCCTACTATCTTCATATCTTTCCTATGCATTAGTTTGCTCTTGTACCTTAATGTCACTTCAAAAAGCTTCTGAGTTTTCTGTATTAGTTTCCCCCTTATACTTGCTTCCCATGGTATGTTACTTACCAATTGCTAAAGTTTGCTTTCTTGAAGTCCATTGTCTTTATCATACTGTTTGGTCTTCCTACTATTCCTTTGAACCAATGGATTCTACAATTTCACTATTACTTTTAGTTAAGCTGCCTTCTGCTTTAAAATTCTCAACTAGTCTCTCCCCTCACCTTTGACAGAATAAAACCCAGAATAACCTCTCCCCAGTTGCTTTCATTGTCCTCTGTAATAAAAAGTTGTCTCCAATGTATTCCAAGAACGTGTTGGATAATCTGTGCTCTGCTGTATTATTTTCCCAATGCTGCAATATGCTCCCCCTTCCCACTCAAATTTGGCCTGTGCTGCTCTCCTTCATGTTGATCACTTTCTTGTTTATTTGAATGGTGAGGATGTAGGGGTAGCAAGTTGATACTGTGTAATATAATGTTAGTTAGATTTTCTTTCAACTTGTTCTCTCAAATTTACAAATGTCTATGAGCAATATTTGTAGGCCAGCAACTCACTTGTTGAGGAATTACATGATCCAAATAAAATGTCTTTAAAATATGTACATAGCTAAAGCAGACTCTGAGAGTACTTATTCCTTTAAAATAGCTATTTCTCAAGCATTTGATAAAAAAATAGAACCTTTTAAATAATTAAACAATATATGGGACCAAACAAACAGCTGATCACAACATTTCATTGCAGGATGAAATGTTAATTACATTATAATATGATTCTTGAAGTTTGAAAGTGAACCATTGTATTTAATGTAATTGTTTATCAGGTCAATGAACATACCATATAGAGATGTTCAAATGAAATATGACTATCACTGAATAAACTGTGCTTATATTTATTCATTAAGACCCTTAGATCTTGCGTGAATAATTAGTAGTACACTTTCTTCATGATGTACAAATGCAGAATGAAGCTGAATATTGCTCCACTAAATGTTTTTATTCATAGAATTTAAAAGTGTTTTATCACTGTAATAGCTGATATCCTCACATCCAGTAAGGAAAAATGTTATTTATATCCTTTTTACAGATGTGACACATGGGGATTAAAGGTTTGAACCAAAGTTTATGGAATCCAGTTTGGAGTTTTTTCAATAAACTTTAATGTTATTTGGCAAAGACCCTGGTCAAACAAAACTTTTTCAATAAACTTTAGTGTTGTGGCAAAGACCCTGGTCACACAAAATCAAGCAACAACAACAACAACAAAAACCCAAACGAGATTCATTCTAGAGTACGTACAGGTAATGATAAAAAAAGTACTAGGGGTACGTCTACACAGCAGTGTGTGCATCTATACCGCAAGCCATTATTACAAAATAATGTCGAGATGGAGATATGGAGACGGATGCTTTACTCTGATTCCTGTAATCCTCATTTCACAAGGAGTAAGGGACTCAAAGGAAGAGTATTCTTTTTTCAACTTCCTGCTGTGCAGGCAGCACCAAAAAGCCAAATTAAGCTATTTCAACTTCAGCTACACAATTGATGTAGCTGAAGTTGTGTATCTTAATTTGACGTAGCTGAAGTTATGTATCTTAATTTGACTTAGCTATACCCAATGGCTATGTCTAGACTGCAAGCCTCTTTCGAAAGAGAGCGTCTAGACTGCACGCGGAACTTTCGAAAAAGCAAGTCGCTTTTTCGAAAGAAAGCAGCAAGTGAGTCTGGATGCTCTCTTTCTAAAAAGCCCTGTTTGCTTTCAAGAATGCCTTTTTTCGAAAGAGCACTTTTGAAAAAAGGCGTTCTTCCTCGTGGAATTAGGTTTACTGCCGTCGAAAGAAAAGCCGCGTTCTTTCGATTTAATTTCAAAAGAACGCGGCTTCAGTCTAGACGCAGGTGAAGTTTTTTTCGAAAAAAGGCTACTTTTTTTTCGAAAAAACCCCATGAGTCTGGACATAGCCTAAGAGTACACAACTATTTCCCTTAGAGAATTAATGAAAGAGAACACCATATTGCAAGTTTTGGTTTTATTCACATACTGGGATTTTACTATATATATATATATATTGCATTAATCTGTTTAGCTGCAAGTGTTCCAGTCCTCTAGAAAATATATTTTCCAATCAGGTGCACACAGGAAGTTCCCTTTCCTTATATGATTTCCTTGTATGAGTCTTATGTGGGAAGTAGAAGAGATGCAGACTGAGTGATCTATGGAAATTCTGACTTCAACCTCTAGCTCCATTTCACCAACAAATTTAGTCTTAAATGCACTTTTGGAAAATAAACCTTTCATATAGAACAGAATGCATAATTCATTAAATCTGTTCACTAATTTTATTCAAATTTACCCATATTGTAATAGAGCATTTTAATTTAATCACAGGCAGTCTTTAGCTAATCACATTATTTATTTATTTTTCAATATTTGTTCAATTGTACCTTGGAGTATTGATTTAAAAATCAGATGATTGATTTAAAAATGAGATCTGGGTCCTTTCTTGCCTAGATTTGGCTGCAGAGCACTGTTCAGGACACAGCCCACAGTAAAGAGATCAGTGAGAAAATGCAGGAAGATCGCCAAAGACCTTAGGATACATTTGCATTTTTTTACTGGTTGCAATGGTACAACATTAGTTACAGTGCATTTCCAAGGATTCCAGGGCATTTCAAAGCTTCACTGAGCTAACCTCCCACATAATGACAACAGAGAGGCTAGACGCACCCGTATGATGATGCTGGTAGTAAGGTGTCAAGTCAATAGGATTTGGGCATTTCTGAAAATGGGATTTAGGATCCTATGTCACGTAAGTTTTTTTTCATATTTCCTCTTTGTGCCTTCTCCTGGTCATCATCAAGTTTCTCTGTGATAAGGGACTTCAGTTTGTCTTGCCACTTAAGGTTATTGCAGGGGAATATTAAATGATTCCCACACTAAAATAAATTTTGTTGTCATCAAGTGCAGAGTGCATTTTTCAAGAACACACTTCTGAACCTTATCTGTTTAGCATATTTTTTTCTTCTTTAACGTAGCAGCCAGTTTATTGACTGGTTTGTTAATAATGTTGTTTCATTCCTTACTTTGTAAAATATATTGGGAAATAATATTGTAGAAAAGTTTCTCTCATGTTTCTTTTTTCAGGGAAGGAGGGGAAATCAGTCAATAAGAAAAGGAAAATGTGCCAAAGATGTAAGAGGAGACCAGAATGTAAAAAAGCACCATGTGTGACCTAAACTGCCTCTGTTGGTTGGCCACTAGGAGAAGGGAAAGATTTTGATTTACTAGCCAGACAGCTTTCTCAATTTTCTTGTCAGGAAATATCTTTAAACTGCAATGCAGTTATGACAGCTTGGATAACAGTGTTTGCTGTACTCCAGCAGCTTTTAGATTTTACATGCTATATGCCTATGCCTGTCAGGAAGAGCTATTCCAGACACAACACTTATGAAACATTTTTTGTCTTATTGTGCTTGCTGGCTGTGATATCTTTTAGTCCTGGTCTACACTAGGGAATTATTTTGAAATAATTCCCCTTATTTCGAAATAACAAGCAGAGTGTCCACACTACCAACCCATTATTTTGAAATAATGGGCTGGTTACTGTGAAATAATAACTCCTGTTTTGCATGACAAATAACACTAATTTCAAAATAGTATTTTGGAATAGTGGTAGTGTGGACATTCCAGTGCCACTATTTTAAAATAACTACTCTCCAGAGTCATTCAGGCTGTGTCTAGACTGGCAAGTTTTTCCGCAAAAGCAGAAAAGCTTGCCAGCTGTCTACACTGGCTGCTTGAATTTCCGCAAGAACACTGATGATCTCATGTAAGATTGTCAGTGTTCTTGCGGAAATGCTATGCTGCTCCCATTCGGGCAAAAGCCCTCTTGCGCAAATGCTTTTGCAGTGTAGACAATGTGGTATTGTTTTGCGCAAAAAAGCCCTGATAGCGAAAATGGCGATCGGGGCTTTCTTGTGCAAAAACGCGTCTAGATTGGCATGGATGCTTTTCCGCAAAAAGTGCTTTTGCAGAAAAGCGTCCATGACAATCTAGACACTCTTTTCCGCAAATGCTTTTAATGGAAAAACTTTTCGGTTAAAAGCATTTGCGGAAAATCATGCCAGTCTAAACGTAGCCTTAAAGTAATTACTCCCCAGTACTTCCTGGGGCTTTAAATTGAGGTAGCACATCCATATTAACAGAGCCTACCTCAGTCTAATTTTTAGGTTTGCCCATTGTATGGACACACTATTTCTTGCTTGCTTTCTGCCAGTAAACAAGCTACTATGACTGGATATTTTTATATTTTCACTATAGTTTTTTGTATAAGGTTATATATTATTTTTAGTGAGAAAAGAATATGGCCTGATATTGTAGCATTGCTATATCTGTTTAGCTTTTCACACACTGATATGCCTCTTCTGACCTCTTCTTCTTGATCTTGAACTAAGATTTCTCCCACAACACAGACTCCCATTCACAAGAACCAGCTTTTGTTGGCTCAGATATTTGGAGAATGGCAGTATATAAATCAATGTACTCGTGTACTAACAAAGGTGTTGTGCATGGAAGAGTATTTGCTATGTTTACCTGGACAACAAATTATTATGTTGCAGAAATATCACAGAACTAAGCTTTGTAAAGTTACTAAGTAGCTGGGTGCTCCTAAGCCACCATTCCACTTAATTCACTTTGGTCATATGACTTACCACTAGACTTGCTTAAATCAAGTTGTTTTTCTCCCAGTACAACTCAATGTAAATAATAGGGGTAATACCTTGTAATGGAAATTCAAGCTCTCCGTGCTACAGAAGCAATGTTATGAATAAACTGAGAATTAATAAAGCAGATGCAAAACTCTGCCTCTGCCAACCCTTCAAAGGCCCAAAGAAAGATCTCATCAATATCATCTGTAGCCATATTCTTACTCATCTTAAATTGAAGAGCTTTGCATGGGGTGTTTAAAGGTGCATTTTATAGGGGCTTATTGTTAAATCTGTTTCCTAGACCTTACTAATTATTACTTGAAAGGCAACTTGGATCTAAAGATGATCTGTGAATAAACTTGAGGTATGAATTTGCACATTTCTTGCATCTTCTCCAAGATACCCATTTATTTCTGGAACATAGGAGGTTCTCCATGGATTCTAAAGTGCATCCCTGTAAAATAGAACAACGTATTGAATGCCATAAATGCACTATTTATCTGTATTATTAGTTTCCAGGGCATCTGCCTATGCTGTTTGCTAACGTTTAAGTTATACTTTTACTTGGCTTCCCTCATATAAATTAGTGAGAGTCTGGGGATAAATCTTACAAAAAAATCTTAGGATTCAGAAATTATTTGACAGCTTTATATTCTGCATATGATCAGCTTTGAAAAAAGACAAAAGTGAATGGTGGGGAGAGCAATACTACCCATCTTTATTGTTCCAAAATCATGAGAATGGCTTTAAAATCACAATTTTAAATCAACAAAACTTTGAAAAAAAGTGCCCCCAGGGTGTATTTGGATCACTTTCAAAACTTCATTCACAAGCCTAAAGGCTAGAAATTTACTCATTTATTAAAAATGAAAGCTAAGATTTTCATGTAATCACTGGATTCCAGGAGCTAGGACTTTACACTACAGTTTACACTACAGTTTAAGGTCAAATTAAGATACGCAACTTCAGCTACGTTAATTGCATAACTAAAGTCGAAGTACCTTAACCGAATTTTGGTGCTGTCCACACCACAGGAAGTCACACTCTCTCTTTGACTTCCCTTACTCCTCACAGAAGCAGGACTACTAGCATCGGACCAGAGTGCCCCTCTCAATTTGAATTAGTGTGTCTTCACTAGACCCTTAATTTGAATCCTGGAAGATGGACAGCAGTAGCTTTGATCTTTTCTGTAGCGCAGATATACCCTGAGAGTTCAAATGTTTTAAGACTTTGCAATAAAATTGCAGATTTGACAACATTGATTGAATGGCCCTTTCTTTGGGCACTTAAGGAAAGATAATGAGAGGATTTAATTGTGTTCATACACAAATGATTATGTACAGGACAGTCTGACTCCTGGAGGCAGTGAGGCAAGAGATTTGGCCACAACGTCTTCCCATCTGGCAATAATAGCAAGGAGTGAGTGTCTCTGGACCAAAGGGATTATATTTTCACCATCTCCAAAAGCAGACCTAACCTCTTTCCGCCAGGGTTCCAACAGATCTGATGATATCTTTTGTACATTTTTTGAAACTACCCTAATCTCTCAAACATGATAAATTATTCTATTACTGCAGTCATGTGTACCTGCATCAGACCTATGTCATTGTTGGTGGGTAATCTAAGTATCTTGGCTGAATTTCTGAGATGTAAAATAAAAGACAGTGATGATGATATTCTAATCTGAGTGTGTCCAGCATTTCCATGTTTACTATCATCTACATTCATGAAGTCAGTACAGCTCTCTGCAGTAAGTTGCCAGCTTCTTCACAGATGGATGGAGCACTCCTCCTGGTATCTATGTCAATGTCAAAATCACTCTCAGAATCCAGATACCAACGCATGGCTAGAGCTCATTCCAATTTTTAATTTATGCTGTTTGCTTTTGGGCAGCCCATAGATGTGTGTCCCATGTAATGTTTCTCATGCTAATAGGTTTGAATTGGTTTGTGAAGGAATCCAGGGCATTCAGTTTTCTCTGCTGGGTGACATTTGCACCTATGGGCTGCTGGCCAAGGCTCTGAGCTCTGAGCTAAGACTCAACAGGCAGTGGGTAAATATGCAAAATATGAATCACCTTCTTGTGTAGACCATTTTTCAATAGGCCAACATAACCTATGTGGTAGTTTCCAAAGGGCTGATAACACGGGCCTAGGGTTAAATCTCACCAGCCATGATCACTTTTTAGTTTCCTAGTCTTGAAACACAATGGTGCTGATAGTCACTCCTTCCTTTTAACTTATTCTCCCAACAATCCCAACTAATGTTGCTGATGAATGACTCTTGAATTGTAGCTGCTGAATGCTCTCTCATGCTGACATTCTGTTCACACGTCTGGTTGTCTCTTGCCACCTTGTTGTAGGCTCATCTAACATTGGGAAGAAGTGTCACAGAGTTTCAACTTGTTAATGCATTGGCCCAGGAGCATTTCTTATTTTGATCTCATCCTGATGCTCAGTCCTGTGCAGATATAACCTCCTGGAAGTTTATGGGTCTGCACTCCCATGTGCAAGTATCCATAGTTGATTCAGTAAGTGAAAAAATAATGAGATTGGAATCCAGTGGGATATTTTAAAACAGACTGGGGCAACGTCTGGATTGCAAGCTTCTTTCGAAAGACACTTTTTCAGAAGAGATCTTCCAGAAAAACTTCTTTCAAAAGAGAGCATCTACACAGCAAAAGCACATCAAAAAAACTAATCTGCTCTTTTGAAAGACAGCGTTCATATTTATTGGATTCTATCTTGCATGTAAGGCCACCAGGAACAAGTTCAGGCAGGGCAGCAGTTGCTTCTAAGTGCTGTTGCCTAAGCCTAACTGAAGCATCTTGGGGTCTTTAAAGTATTTGAAGGCTTCAATATTTGAGATATAGGTGAGAGGATTATTCTGGGAGGGGTGGGTGAGATTCTGTGGCCTGCACTGTGCAGGGGGTCAGACTAGATGATCATAATGGTCCCTTCTGACCTTAAAGTCTATGAGTCTATGAGCTTAAAGGGACCCCCCTGGACAGCCATTTCTCTGCTTCTGCTATGTGCTTGACTACCTCTCCAAGGGACAGCAAAGCTTTAGTAGGTCTGGCTGTGAAGAACAAAGAGGGAGAGGTGGTCAGTCATGCATGCAGACACTGTCCGTGAGGCCACGTCTTTCTCTGTGAGCAGTGATCAACAGTCCTCGGGCCAGAGGACGGGGATGTCCCAGGAGCAAGTGCCAGCCGATGGTCAGGTCAGTGCGTGGTGTGTGTGTGTGTTATACACCCGAGTCTTCAACTGCTAGAACGCAAGGTTCCTTCACAGCGGGTGGCCTAAGGGAGGCTGACGGGCGCCCCAAAGTTTTACGTCCATTTCTTTAGCTGCTAGGACTGAGGTCCCTTCACAGCGGGCAGCCAACAGGCTGACAGACGCCCCAAAGTTTGCAGAGAGAGCCTATTACACCTGTGTCTTTAGCTGCTAGGACCAGGGTCCCTTCGCAGCGGGCAGCCTATGGAAGGCTGACAGATGCCCCACAGATCTGTCCCCTGGAGGAGACACGATCCAAACGCCCAGCTCTGCCTGTGTCTGCCCCTATGACTGGCTGGAGTTCTTTTAAATTGTGCTTGGTTCTATTACAGCAACTGAAGGAGTCAGGTTAAAGCTTAAACAGTTACAGGTTTATTAAAGAGACTTCTAAAGCATGTGGTTACAGTAGCTATTGCTCTATTTCTTAACTGCTAGCAAATACAGATCTTAAAATGGTTACAGAGGAAAAAGGAGATAGAAAATAATGGTACCAAGTGACAGCTTAATCTTTAAAAAGCTCTATTCTTTGCATGCACTAAAACAAAAGGACACATATGGATATAATTTTTATCCCCTTCTGCATCTCTCAATTCCATCGTGTCAGGCCAGGATCGGTCTCTCAATTCCTCGGAAAGACAAATATGAGGTGGGCGTCCCCGTGGAATCTTGGGAGGCAATGTACCTAACCCGACCAGCAGGCAGAAGGTAGATTGGTGCTCAGAGTGAGTGTGCTGCTGGACCCATCTTTATACCCATGGGGTCACGTATTTCTCTTTCTTATCTATGATGCCAAATGGTGCTGGGTCGTCTTTGTGACGCCAGTTCCTACAAGCGAGTTGTGAACTTAATTTACACTTGTAAGAGAGAGAACTAAATTGGGAGTACTGGGCATTCTTTTCTCAGTGGAAGATTTCTCTCCCAGGGATGACTGTGTGTGATCGTATCAATATAGGTGCCAACCAAGGGCAGTTCTCACAGCCTCTAGGTCAGCTTATTGGCTTGATCACCCTCTCGTATCTATGTTTACAGTTATCCAGGGTCAGATGAGCCAGCATATCCGGGCCTCTGTAAAGGCTTCAAAGACTATGCTGATTTTATTGCTCCCTTTGCCCTGTATGCTCCAAGCATCTCAGAGGGGCAAGCAAGATGGATGTGACAGGGGGGGTCTCTGTCGGGCTACAGCAAGGCCATGTGCCTGTCTCACAAGGGGCCCTGAGGTGCACAGGGGACGATGCTGCCTGCTTCCTCCTGCCCCCCCCCCCCCCCCCCGCCCTACCCATGGACAAGCAGGAAAGGGAACTATCCAGCCACAGTGGAATCCCTTGAGTGGGAGAGGGGCCTGGAGCAGCTTGGACCTCCCTGGGGCCCACACACACACTTGCACCTGGAAGCGCTATCTGCGGGAGTGGGTGGTGCCTCACAGAGGCAGGCATGCCTGTGTGCTGTGTGTGGCACTCCTCAGTGTGTATGAGGTTGTGCGTGCACCTTTGTGCCCAGCCTGCTTCCAGCGGTGGCTAGTGGTGGGAGGGTGTCCCTCCACCGGAGCCAGATGTATGTGTGGCCTCCCCTGAGCCTCTGAGCAGGATCCCGGGAGTGCTCAGCAGTTGCCTCCTGAGGCCACATGGTGCACACTGGCACTGCACGTGATTCCATGTGCATGGACTGCAGCATGATGTCCTGGCTGAGAAAGCCGAGTGATGATCGCACCCCACCTCCTTTGCACCCCCTCCCCAACCCTGTGTGTGTGGAAGACTGAGAGCACTCACCTGATGATCCCCTCCCCCCCATCAGAGGATGCCTGTGACATGTCCAGGCCCAGGGGTACCGGCTCCAGGCTCAGTGTCACAGTGGCCATGACCTCCTCCTCCTGCCCCTGCTGTTCCTCTTCCTCCTCCTCCTCTGTGACCTCCAAGCGGGTGACGACAGGCGGCTCACATCCTTGACTATAGTGTTAGGGTGCAATGGATTTCTCATGGCTTGATCATCAGCAAAGAGATGGTTCCTTTTCGAGTCTCCCAGAGGGAGTTCAGTTCTCCCCATTCTGGGCATCTCCTTTTTATAATGTGATCCACACCAAAAATCTGCAGATATCCATAAAAATGTCCACCCTCTTTTCTCTTACTGGGCTGTGTTCCCTGGAAGCTCAATTTTCTATAGCAGTGGTCCTCAACCTTTTGGGGCTGCTGGGCGCCTGGGGGTGGGGCCACTCATGCGCCAGGCACCCAGGGGCAGGGCTGCCCATACGCCGTGCACCCGGGGCCGGAACAGCCCATGCGCTGCATGCCCGGGGCCGGAGCCGCTCCTGTGCTGCATACCCAGGGGTGGGGATGCCCATACACCACATGCCCGGGGCTGGCACAGCCCATGCACTGTGTGCCCAGGGGCAGGGCTGCTCATGTGCTGCACGCCCGGGGCTGGCGCTGCCCCTGTGCTGCACACCCAGGGCCAGTGTCATGCCTGTGCCGCATGCCCAGGGGCTGGCACTGCCCATGCGCCACATGCCCGGGAGCAGGGCCGGCCCTGATCACTTGGCGGGTGCACAGAAATGGCCCAGAGGGCGCCATGGTGCCCACGGGCACCGCGTTGGGGACCACTGTTCTATAGGCTAGGTAAGTTCCCTTTATTCTCATTAGCATTGAATCACAATCTGTATCTCGTGATCAAGATACATGTCTGAGATAGCAACGAGTAGTATTGTGGCACCTTAGAGAATAACAAAAATATGTCTTTACAGCATATTTATGATCTAATATTAACATTCTGGGTAATTTTACAAAATATTTTCCCTAATTTTAAGGCTTTGGGTTATTTTCTGGTCACTCGTGTCATAATGTCTTTAAGACCTAAAATAATCTTAGCTAAGCTAAAAACTTTTAGGAGTCAACCTACAGGTTCTTGCATTTCAGCTTGTCTTACTCATGTCTAATACATAGTTCAGTATTTAGAGGAACTCATACTTTTAGAATCCTACAAATTGACTCTAATATGCAATAAATATATATGATATAACATAATCATGACATCACACAATAAGTAAATAATTAAAATAATTGGCAACACAAGCCTAGAACCACCCTTCCCCAGCTCAAAGTCTTTGTACTCCAGACATGGCTCCAGGTGTTAAATTGTGGAAGGAAGGGGGATGTGGGGAGAGGAAGGAAAGGAAAAGAGGGACGATTGGGACAGAGAGAGATGAAATGTTGATGTCTCTTTTATATTTTCTCCCAGCTTGTTGGAAAAATCTCTGCTATGACATAAGTTAGTCTGCCCCCCTGGTTTATCTACTTCCTCTGAGAATATATAGCTGGAGTTGGCTTACCTTAAGCCGAGTTTGGTGGAGTTCTTACAGTGGGAGGCTGATGGGAGCAAACATTCCCATTGTCTTCCCATACGCCTCATGACTGCAAGTATAGGCACTGGCTGGAACTGCCGTCAGCGTTCAATAGTCCCGCTGAATTGAATGCCAGAAGGTCAACCAACAATGCAGCAAGTAAAGTCGGTGCCGGAGGATAATGGATTGTTTTCTTAATGGGTGTTGATGAGCCATTAATGCTGTCTGGCTATTGATGGCTATTCCTTTGTTTTATGTGAAAGGCTGATTATGGGTGTTTCAGCTTCATTCCATGAGCCATACATATGGCAGTACTTCATAATTTCACATACCATGATAGCACATATAGCCCATCAGGATATTAATGTTCAATAGAGGTATATTTTGCACAAAGCATATCACAATACATTCACTGTTATGAATATGGGATTCCAGGGTGCTACTTGGAGATTGAGTGTCACAATATTTAAAAAAAAATAATAATTGAAAAATCTACACTGGGAAAGGTTCGAATTATTCACCTTTTTGTGCAAAAGTGATGATTTTGCAGATTCAGACTAACACGGTTACCCCTCTTAAACTTGTCACCTTTTTCTGAAATTAGTGAAAATCCACCTCACCATTTCAAAATGATTTTATTTTTTAAATAGATAATGGTTATATAATTCAAATGATGTATGTAAAATTAGCAGTGGGACACTTTTTTGCTGTTCAAAACCTTATGAGAAATTATCAAACTGTTTTTGCATCCACAGGATTTGCTAAATGATTTGCAAACACTTTCCCCCATAAGCTGAACTTATTTTACCCAGATTCAGACTTAATAAGACAGAGGTTAAATGTGAAGGCGACAACTTTATTTACTAGAAACTCAAACTGAGGCAACAGCATCACAGTCACAATCTGTATGCCAGGGCAGTTCTAATGTAGATTTCAAGTTGGTCATAGATGTAATAGAAAATATGGGAAGTGGCTCCCTGAACCTAATAGCCAAAGAAACTTGCCTGGCTAACAGGAGTCCCTGCCTCCCTCCTCAGATGAGGTAAATTGTTAATATGAAGGTGATCTGAGACTGAGGCTGGAATCCCTACAAATTCAAACCATTTCCCAGCAGGGCCGACAGACTCACTGGGTCTCTGGACAAGGCAGAGGTGGGGCCCTGCTCTGTGCCTCACCCAAGGCCCCGTCCCCTTCCAGAAAGGGGCAGGGTCAGGTTAGCCAGCCCTCAGAACCTCCCAGACAGCACCACGCCTTCCCTAAGCAAAACTGCCCAGAGTGCACTGCATGGCATTCCAACAGTGATTTAAAGGGCCCAGAGCTCCAGGCCCTTTTGTATTGCTGGGTCCCGGGGCAGTTGCTCCCTTAACTTCTCTTCCCCTCATCAGCAGGCCTGCTATTTCTCAATGCTTAGCCCTCAACCAATGACCCAAACAACTGACTCATGGTAGTTGCAATCTGCACTTAAAATCTGCCAGAACTGGTGGTAACCAGTCGTACATCTCAAATGCCTTCCAAAAGTTAACAGGAAGGTTCACCACAAGATTATTCATCATAGAATCCTAGGGTTGGAAGAGACCTCAGGAGGTCATCAAAACCAATACCCTATCCATAGCAGCCACCCTACCCAACCCCAACTAAATCATCCCAGCCATGGCTTTGTCAAGATGGGACTTAAAAACTTCTAGAAATGGAGATTTCACCATCTCCCTAGGTAACCCATTCCAGTGCTTCACTACTCTCCTAGTGAAATAGTTTTTTCTTAATATCCAACCTAGACCTTTCACACTGCAGCTTGTGACCACCGTTCCTCATTCTGTCACCTGTCACTATTAAGCATAATTTTTTTCCATACTCTTTGGAACCCTCCTTCAGGTAGTTGAAGGCTGCTATTAAATCCCCCCTCACTCTCTTCTGTAGACTAAGGTTGTGTCTAGACTACAGGGTTTTGTCGACAAAGCCGCTTGCTTTGTCGACAGAACTGAATGTGTCTAGAGGCTCTATGTCGACAGAAGTTTTGTTGACAGTATCTGTCGACAAAACTTCCGTCGACAAAACCCTGTAGTCTAGACGTACCCTAAATAAGCCCAAATCCCTCAGCCTCTCCTCATAACTCATGTGCTCCAGCCCTCTAATCATTTTTGTTGACTTCTGTTGGACTTTCTGTAATGGGGGCGAGGCCTGGAATTGGATGCAATACTCCATATGTGGTATCCTCAGTGCTGAATAAAGGGGAATAATTTCTTATCTGGATCTGCTGGCTGTGCTTCTCCTAATGAATGCAGCCTTTCTTGGCTACAAGAGTACACTGTAAACTCAATTCTGCTTTGTGAGGAAAAAAGACATTCCAGGCTTCAAAGAAAGGAAGTTGGCCCATTATATCAGGCAATCTGATGTACCTACCTAGAGGATGGAAGGGCAGGCACCAGACTGAGTGCTTATGAGGGGTTTTCTATAAGGTCCCCTTAAAGGAATGAGCTAGTCCAATTTCCTGTGATCCCTGACTCAGCCAATGGTGTAGTGTGTGCATTTCGGGAATGGGGCAGAGGCAAAGACCTGAACTTCTTGGGCCACAGAGCCAGCTTGCACAACCCCTCATGAAACAGCAGTCTCATTGCCCCTTACCAATTGGAGGAAGAAAGGGAGAGGCAGTTAGTGAACAACATTAGTGAATGGGGAAAGAGGTCTAATCCCTTATCTTTCACAGCAATCTACTGTTGCCTCACCCCTTACCTTTACCCTCCTGGCCAGGGAAGCAGTTATTCAAGCATGATCCAGTATTTCACCATTCTACTTTTCCTTTAAAAAACAGACTTTGCAACCTTATGGTATTGAATAGCAATGGAATCCCCCTCATCGTTCACTAGTTGGATTGCAGATGGATAGGATTCAAGAGAGATAAAGGGAACTGAATGCAAAAGAAAGTGTTCTTGGGTGTTGCAAAGGCAACATTAATTGTAGCAAAAGATCCATCTCTAGTTTTGCTGGTGAAACCATATCTAGAACAAACAAATTATTAGGGTAAAACCCTCCACGGTGTTGCCAACTCATGGGTGGTTTTTTAAAATCTTCAACCCAAAAAGAGATGATTCTGAGAATCTCAGCTCTGGTTGAGAAGCACTTTAAAACATAAACAACAGAGGCTTAAACATTAGAAGCCAAATAAAATGCCTCCCAAATTGAATAGTATCTTTTTAAAAAATCCATTCTGAACTTTTGAGGCCTGCCTCAAACTTTTTATTTTTTTTAATTCTTGCTCATGGCAAAACTGAAATTTTAAATTTAATGTTAATTAAAATGTAGCAATTTTTTACTGAAGGCCATAGTCTTACACTGCTCTGTTTCTATCCCTCTTCTGCAGATCAGTTGACTTCACAACCTCTAATCAATTTTTAATTTATTTGGTCTACAGTGAGATGTTGTAGTTTCAGTTGATATGAGTATCTTTGGCAGATCTGTTAGTTGTTACATCTTATACATTTTTCGAAAAATAAATTAAGTATTTTCATAAACAATCTTACATAGATGAGGTAGACAGGCTTTTATTTTCAACTAGCCAATTAGCCCATCATAAGACAGGATTTTCAGGTCTTTCCTCCACGTCGATCTTTCTTCTGAGCCTCTGGTCTCTCGCTCCATCTCTCTCTCTCTCTCCTCCTCCTAATGCCTCCCCCCCTCTCTCAGCTCTCCTCCAACTCCTGCCTCTCTCTCTGTCTCTCGCTTTCTCTTTTCCTCTCCCTCCTGCCTCTCACTTGGGGGACTGCAGAGCCCAAATGGTCGCTTGCACTACTTGCTCCCACGTGGCGGCCTGGCTGAGCAGTGCAGAAGCGGTGGCCAAGTGCCACGGCGGGAGGTGAAGGGAGGCGGGGTGGTGACATTCACGGCCAGAGCGCGGGGCCTGGAGCCACTGTTATGCTGCATGTCACTGCCCCACGCCCCTTTGCCTCCCACTGTGGCGCTCGGCTGACTCCTGCACTGCTCAGCCGGGCCGCCGTGGGGGAGCAAACGGCGCAAGCGGCAATCCCCATGCAGCACAGGCCACCCAGAGGGAACAGCCAGCATTTCAGCAACAGTGCCGCCCAGAGGGAACAGCCAGCATTTCAGCGTTACAGAGTCACAGACATTGAGCTACTATATATATATGATTACTAAAGATACAGCAAATTAATTTTTTAAAGTTACTGACACTTTTGGTGAATGCAGGGTAAAGAAGAGAACCCATCTGAACCTATTTAAAGAGCCACAAATTTAAACATCAACCTTTATGGTAAAATACTTCAGTAGGATTTGAATCTTCAGGACATAACCATCAACAATCGCCCCTTCCAAATAGTCACAACAGATTTACTACCCTAAAATTCTTCATTTAAATTGCTGCTTAAAGTTTAAACTTCTAATTAAAATAATTCAGATATTATAAAACTGTTGCTTTCTATATTAAAGACTCAAGGTTAAGCCCACTCTGCAGTACAATGCAAATTCCCAAGAAGTCTGATTCAGAGGATATTGTTGTTTGTACTTCATTGTATGCAGTAGACCAATAAAAACAATCTGATTGATCTGTCTTGTTATGGCTTTGATGGCCTCCAGAGCACTAGCTATAAAATAAGCTAACTGGAAAATCAAAGGTTTTGTCACCTCTGAGGACTCTTCATCAGGTTGCTATGGGTAAATTACATTTTTTAAATTTAGATATCACGTTCATTATACACTTTATGTAACAACATTGAATGTTTGTGAACACTTCTTTTTTCATGCTGAATACTTCTACTACAGAAAAGGACGTCAAGTAGCTGTGAGCAAATCTTTAGTAGGCCAGTAAAGCCATTAGGTGTTGAACCAAACTTTTTGAGAGCCACTACCTGCAGCCCTTAGTCTGTCATTCTTCCATTTTTTTCACACTCACAAGCAAGCTAGCCCTATTTTTGGTCTCTTTTGTCTTTCTGGGATCTGATAATAAGAATATGCACCTGCTGAGTCTAGGAATATATCTATACTGAAATAAAAATCCACAGCTAACTTCAGTTTGCAGGGATCAGGATGCAGGGCTAAAAACTATAGTGTAGACATTTTGTCTCTGAAACCTAGCTCATGAGGTAGGATCTGAGAGTCCAGGCTCCAGCCTGAGCCCAAACGTCTACATTGTAGTTTTTAGCCCTGCAAGCCTGAGTCAATTGTCCCAAAGGAATTTGTAATTTTCCCTTCTGGTCAAAGAGAAAAAGTCCATAATTGTCTTTACATTACTTAAAATATTACTTAAAATATTATCTCTTGAAGATCACACATTTTCAAGGATCAGAGCTGTAGAGTCACATCAAAATTGTTTATATCAATTTAATCTGCTTGTGTATTGTTTTCAGAAGTGATCCAGTACTGCTTAATATCCCTTTGGGGAGTTTGGTTATAGGTTTTTACTCAAAATCTGTAAAGCAACTTCATTTTAATTTCTCACTCTATGGTCGAAAGCAGCATCATACTGCTTAAGTAAGCATTAAGATTTTTGCTTATTGCAAAAAGTTTAATCTTGACTATGTAATTTTAAATGTATCTTTAAAGTCTTTTGACTAAAGGGAGCAATTTGCTAAATTATTTGGTGCTCCAGATAAACTGTGTATTTGAAATTTTATGTTTTCTGCAAATTTTCTCCTTTTTGAGAAATAACAAAGTAGTAAGGCTGATTTAGGATGTTTTAAAAGAGATCATATCTCACTTATTTTAATTTGAAGAAACAAAGTTCATTGATTTGTTAAAATTCAAGTATATCAATCTATTCAGATTCATGATGTGGCATTAGGCTTTTACACTGGGAATAATAATTTTTAAGCCTCCTAAAATGTAAATGCTTCCTTTTGGTGAAATCAAGTCTACCAAAGAACTAGAGGGAGTAACTTCAATTAAACCTTATCACTGGCTATGACAGAGTGCTTAGAACCAACAATTGAACCAGCACTCAGATCAGGTATGCAGAAATTACTTCCCTTGGGTGGATCTAGCCGTGCCCTGTTATCAGATTACAATAAGTGTGGGAAGACTAAAGAGGTAGCACATTGTGCAGTTGGTAAAAAGCAGTATAGTAAGTAAGTACAGTGGAGAGAGGGATGCTAGTAGAGCCAGAACCAAGAGTTTTCGGTGTTGGAAGAGCTCTTCCCTTTCGGGCAGAGAATTAAGGGGGAGCTGTTGCTATAAATGATGTGGTATATGGATGACTGAAGGTGGTGGGAAGAGCAATGCAAATAAAATACTCGGTGATGTTTAACAACAAAATAGTCACCAAACAGTCTGTGTAGACAGAACAGAAGGTAGGAGTGGGACCTCACCCTGGCAGAGAAAGTAGACAGAAAACCCTTTTTTTCATTGTAGACATTTGGGGTAAATAATTGGTCTGTTTATAGGACCTTGTTGCTATTTTTAAAATGCAGTTTTCTTTTCAGAATTTTCATTTCAAGAAGCCACTATTCTCATATGCCACTTCGGAACAACAAACCAATCACTCTGGATCAAGGAAAAGGGGAAGTCTTGTAGAGTTTCCAGTTTGAGAACAACTTATACCTCCAGATCAGCGGCACAGCCATGGGTACACGCATGGCCCCACAATACGCTAACATCTTTATGTCTGACTTAGAACAACGTTTCCTCAGCTCCCGTCCCCTTTTACCGCTTCTCTACTTATGCTATATCGACGACATCTTTATGATCTAGATGCATTGCCAAAAAACACTGGAGACATTCCACAGAGATTTTAACAACCTACACCCCACTATCAATCTCAGCCTGGACCATTCTACACGAGAGATCCATTTCCTGGATACCATAGTACAAATCACTAATGGAAAATTAAACACCACTCTCTACAGAAAACCCACCGACTCATACTGTTACCTACATGCCTCCAGCTCCCATCCAGAACACACCATACGATCCATCATCTATAGCCAAGCCTTTCGATACAACCACATCTGCTCTAATGCCACTGACAGAAACCAGAAACTTCAGAATCTCTACCAAGCATTTATAAACCTCAACTACCCACCCAGAGAAATAAAAAAACAAATTGAAAGAGCCAGACGAATACCTAGAAACCATTTACTTCAAGACAGACCAAAGAAAACCAACAGTAGAATACCACTTGTCATCACCTACAACCCCCAACTTAAACCTGTCCAGCACATTATCAATAAACTACAACCTATACTGGAACAGGATACTAAACTCTGAGAGGCTCTGAGAGACAGACCCATAGTCTCCTATAGACAATCACCTAACCTCAAGATGATTCTTACCAACAACCACAGGACATACCACACTAATACCAACCCTGGAACCTTCTCTTGAAACAAACCCCATTGCCAGCTTTGTCCACATATTCATTCTGCTGATACCATTATTGGACCTAACCCCGTGGTCACCAACCAGTAGATCGTGAGCTACCGGTAGATCTCAGGGGCTCTAAGAGTAGCTCTTGAGCCCTCTCTGAACTGCGCACCTGCGCAGTACATTTACATTAGATTTCCTCATTTGAGGAGCAGCTACTCACTGAGCAAAAACACAGGTGAATAGCTGCGAGGAATGGTGGGAGCTGGGAGGTTGGGAGGGCTGAAACACCCCAGCCAGCTGACTGTGGCTTTCATAGCTGGAGCTAGGCCCAGCCTCCCTGGGCTGAGCGCAGGGCAGCCGGGCTGGAGGGAAGAGAAGCAGCTGCCTGGCCAGCTGGCCATGGCTCTCAGCCAGGGTGCACCATGCTCCACATGGGCTGGCTCAGAGGAGAAGCTGCTTGGCCTGCTGGCTGTGGCGTTCAGCCCAGAGGAGGCTGAACCGCGCTCCAGCTGATTGGGCGGCTTCCCCTCTGCACCTGCCCATGTGGAGCTTGGTGACACCCTGGCTGAGCGGGTCGGAGGCTTCCCTCCGTGGCTGGTGTAGGGAACTCCCTGCCCCCAACCTTGTTCCCTCTCCTCTGCCCCAAACTTGTCCCCCACCCTCCTGGCCCCCTGTTCCCTCTCCCTTGCACCCCTGACTCCGCTGCAGAAACCTGCCCCCCCTGCAGAAACTTGTCCCCCGGCACCCTGCCCCCCCTGCAGAAACCAGTTCCTTCTGGCACCCTGTCTCCTACTACAGAAACCTGTCCCCCTGCTGCCCTCTGCAGAAACCTGTCCCCCCCAACACCCTGACCCATGCTGCAGAAACCTGTCCTGGCACCCTGCCCCCTCTCCTCTGCCCCCACTGGCACCCTGTTCTCTGCTCCAGAACCCACTAGCACTCCTCCCCAGTACTGTGTCCCCTGCTCCCAAATGACTTTTCTATGGGTCAGTGACCCCTGACTCAAGGCAGGTTCCCTGCCATTCTCATAAAGACAATGCAGAAACGTTTTGTGTTTAACATAGTATTCTATTTAAAAATGAAGCCTGGCCAACAAACCCCCAGTTGGGGCCAAGCCCCCATCTAGCCACTACCACTCCTGTACTCCCCTTTCCCCAGACCCTAGATCTGAGCCTATCAAACACTGGAATCTCATGCCCTCAGCTCCTCACATACCCCAACCCAAATTCCTGAACCCTCACATCTGCAAGCCTGTGGCTTGCTTAGTATTCCAACACTGCCCAGCCTGGATGCCCTCCCTGAGCCAGTGTCCCCTTATCCACCTCCTCCTGCATCCAGATTTCCTCCCAGAGCTTGCACCTCTCACCCCTTTCCACACCCAAATCCCTCATTCCCACCCCAGAGCCTACACATCCTGTCTCAACACAGCTAGACTGCAGGAGTTTTTCAGGATTCTGGAGATATCCCAGAAAAACTCTTCTGCATCCAGGGTTGAGTTTGTTCTTCCTCTTTTTTAGTGGAAGAGCAAACAGGCTCTTTTGGTCACCCCTATATTCCTCTTTCCACAAGGAATAAGGTGGCTTCCAAAAGAAGGGTTTTTTTCTGACATTTGGTCCAGTGTAGACAGGCCAAATGTTGGAAAAACCTCTTCCTACAGAAGAATAAAAAAAAAAAATAAGCAGCAGTATAAGGATTGGGGATAGCAAGTGATGGAGAGGAGGAGAATAGAGAGGGCGGGGCTTCAAGGAACGGGCGGGGCTTCAAGGAAGGGGCGGGGCGGTAGATCTTGGCTTGGTCTGTCATTTAAAAAGTGATCTTGGGTGTAAAAAGGTTGGAGACCACTGACCTAACCAATTGAGTTATAACAGGGGTCTCCAAACTTTTCTGCCCGAGGGCCGCATTAACTATCAAACAGCAGTTCGGGGGCCGACTACACACTTGAGGTCCAAATAAAAAACAATCAAAACATGGATGTTGTTTTTAATTATTTATTTAATATTATTTTATTCAGTTATTATTTAATAACACATTGATACACTACACATGAACGCCTGTATTAGTGTGAATGGTGAAATTATTTCCTGGATGCCAAAATGGCAATATGTTCAGCCTAAGACACTCACACTTGAAGAGATGTGATCACTCTCCTATCATGCAGGGAATGAGGTGACAATTTGTAACATAGCCCCATGGAACAAGGGGCATGCATTTTAATGGGAAAAGCTGGTTTGAAAGCAGACACGTTATCACTTGGTAAAGGAAGTTGGAAAGCAGTGCCCAACGCTCCCACAGACTGATACCCGGCAGGGCGGTGCTGCTCTGGGTTGTGGATGAGAGAGACCAGACATGGAAGGGAGAGGGATGTTTCTTCAGGGCGCACTGCAGGGACCAGGGCAGCGCGCTAGGCACGGCACAGCGTCACCCAGAGGCTGTGCCACAGCAACCAGACCGCCTCCTGCAATGGGCACCAGCTCCTCAGCCCCGCCCCCGGAGAAGTAGCCTCTCGCTCCTAGCCCCTGAGAAACCACCGTCGGGTTTCCTCCCCTCCGTCCAGCCTCCCGCGATCCTCTGCCGCCGGGTCTGATCCGGAGCCCGCCTTCGAGACCCCCCTTTTTCGCCCGCCCGGCCAAGTGGCACACGGAGCCGTCCCTGACCTGGGCTACCTGCTGTCCCGTGCGCGCGCTGGGGCCTCGCGCAGCTGCCTGCGAATCCGTTTCTCCCACTGACACCAATGCTCGGACTCAAGCTCTCTCCTTCCACCGCCGCAGCCACCCTCCGCCTGATTGGCTCCGGTTGGTGCCGCCCACAACGCGTGACCCCGCGCAATCTGGGTTGAGAGGGACTGAAACGGCGGCATCGAAAGGGCTTCTGGGAAACGTAGTTTAAACCGAGAGCGCCTCAGGGATAATCTCGCCAGCACGCGGAAGAAGGCGGGGCGAGACAAAAAGGTCTCCACGGGCCGGATGAGAGGGCCTCGCGGGCCGCATCCGGCCCGCGGGCCGTAGTTTGGAGACCCCTGAGTTATAAGATCAAGAACACATATTCCTGCTCATCCAGAAATATAATTTATGCTATCATGTGCCGAAAGTGTCTGTCTGCTATGTACATTGGACAAACGTCTCAGACACTTCGCCAAAGAATCAATGCCCTCAAAACAGATATTAGACAGGATCACAAAGAAAAAACAGTTTCTTGCCATTTCAACCAGAAAGGGCATTGTCTCAAAGACTTGATTACCTGCATCCTGCTTCAAAGACCTTTTCACACCAGACTTGAAAGAGAATCCTCTGAACTGTCATTCATACTTAAATTAGATACTTATCACATAGGTCTAAACAAAGACATTAATTATCTTACGCATTACAAAGATAGCTTCCCCAATTATCACCTCTAATATCATTAGCTCACAGACATTTACCTCCCCTCCTCATCCCCCTTCTGTTCTGAAATTTGATTTGTCCTTTTCATATGTGTTCTTTTTTTGATTGTATCCTTTTGTATATATGGTTGTGCCAATTTTCTTCCACTATTTGATCTGAGGAAGTAGGTCTGGCCAACGAAAACCATCACCTAGAAAACCATCTTGTTAGTCTTTAAAGTGCTACATAGTCCTGTGTTTTGCTTCAACTACACCAGACTAACACGGCTACATTTCTATCACTATTCTACTAGAGGCCTGTAACTGTTGCTATCTTAGCCAACATTCACTAACAAAGTTAATGGAAGGACTAAATACATGTTTGTGGTTAGAGAAAGGCAGTTCCTGTGAAACTGAAAATAATGGAAATCAGGTATTTAGGGGATTGTAAAATTCTTTCTAGACTTTGCTAAGGTATCTTTCTGTTATCCTTTTTACACTGACGCAGGGAATGATTGTTTGTTATATTTTTGCTTGTTGAGGATATTAAACATTTTATTATAAAATCAGATTTTCATAAAAAGAGGCTTGATTAGCTTTGAGAAACTATATGCATAATTAAGACTATTTGAAGTATTTTGATAGAGAGCCCTGAATTACAAGAGTCATTCTAAAAGGAAGTTATGTTGCTAAGAAACCATAACTGTCAGGATAAAATGTTCTTTATTTTAAGTGTTGATGAATGAATGTACTCAGCAGATAATGAACAAAGATATTAAGAGGTATCTATTCTATCAAAGATGGAGTGAAACATTTTTATCAATATATAGAAAGCCAATGAGATGTGAAAGTCTTCAAGGTAAACTCAGAGTGCTCCTGGCTGTGGACCTGCCTTTGCAGTAACCCCAGGTGCTGCCTCTGGTATCCCTCCTGGTTCCAGGTGAGCCTGCTGGCCCGGGTGTGGGAGGATGTCCTGGGCAGGGTGGTCCACCTTGCACTCACAGCTGGTGTAGCTGTGGGGAAACCAGAGAGGTGGTCAGTTATCCCTGGGAACACAGTCGGTGAAGTCCAGCCCCCTCTGCAAGGTGAGGACATCAGGTTTCCTCACCATCATGTCCTGCTATCCCCAGGAATGTGAGCTGGCCCAGGACTGTACCCATGTGGAGGGAGAAAAGAAGAGGGAGGATGTGCCCTGTCACTGTGTAGAGGGGGCTTGTGGAGGGAGGGTATTGTGCAGTGTCCCTCCCTGGGGTACGGAGCATGTCATGTGCTTTCATACATACATGTGTGTGGGTAATGGGACAGGGCCCCTGTGTGGCAGCCAGCTGGGGCCACATGCCCCAGCTGGCACGGCACGTGCACAGGTGGCTGCGTGATCTGTGCTCAGCAAGGCCCACACAAGTGGTTCCTGGGCTCCCTCTCCCTCCTCCCGCTCCCCCCCCCCCGCCACATAAGGAGGGCTGGAGGCCCCCTATTTCAAAATAAGCATCTACACAGTGCTTATTTTGATTTAGCTATTTCAAATTTAGCGTTATTCCTCGTAGAATGAGGTTTACCAAATCTGAAATAAGCACTCCGCTATTTCGAATTTATTTCAAAATAGCACTTTGCCTGTGTAGATGCTATTAAAGTTAATTCGAAATAACGGCTGTTATTTCAAATTAACTTTGACGTGTAGACATACCCTTAAAGCTTTATTAGGCTGTTTGTGATTCCTGGTGTTTAATTTCCACATTTTAATCAATAAATGCTATTTGACATTAAAGGATATAACATACCATAAACAACTGGGGTAAAACTATGCTGATTTACTAAAAATAATGCTTTTGAAAGAAATGCACTCCAGGTATATGGTAGTATTCTGCAGTTTTTTCCATCTCTGAAGTATTGACTACTTTCTTGAAAAGTAAAAATAAAATCTAAAATTGATTAAAATATGGACTGTCATGTGCTAGCAGCTGTTATTCAGTGAGATCAACAAAAAAGTTTGTTTAAAACCTCATAATGAACCATATTCTATTAGTTAAAGATTTAGTTCAAAATTGTCTCCAAAATACCTTTCAGTAGTTCAAAGGAAGGGATATTTACCCTCCTTTCCCCTTTGAGATAAGCTTTCTTATACAGGATGGAAAATGCTCTTACATTTTACTTTCCATTGATTTGTGATTTCTAACAAGTCTGAACTGAAGAATTGCATCCGTAGGGTTTATATTTTACTATTTAAACCTGCTAAGATGTCTTAAAGACAATCAAAAGTCCGAGAAAGGGTCCTAAGTGGAAATGTACTTAGGAGATCTCTAACAGCAACGATTACTGCCCAGTACACTCTCACACATGGAGCATTCTTTTCTGCTGGGGTTTAGCTGTCCACCTTCATTTTAAGGCATCTTTTTAGAAATGTTTGCAATAGAAATATATACATTATAGAAACAGTTACACTGCAGAGAATACTGCAAGTGGAGATTTATTTTGGAAACTTACCTCCAACAATTATTTCACCTCACTTTTGGATTTTCACTACACCATGAACTCATATAGGAATGACAGATGTTTAGATATGAACATTGCAAAGACATACAATTCTGCTGTGGCACAAAGACACACAGGCTAAAAAACAAAAACCATGAACAGTTGCTGCTGAAATTCGTAGATTCATTTAAGTTTAATATGTTCAGAATTGATAGAGTTTACAAATAAAGCAGCACAGTACCACAGGATTTTGTTTCATGTTTTAATGCATAAATCTACTTCCAGCTTCATCCTGAATTTCTTGGCTCACTGAGGGTACGTCTATACTACAGCGCTAATTCGAACTAACTTAGTTCGAATTAGTTAATTCAAACTAAGCTAATTCGAACTAACGGATCCAGACTAAAAAACTAGTTCGAATTAGCATTTTGCTAATTCGAACTAGCATGCCCACATTAAGTGGACCCTGAACCGGGCTTAAGGATGGCCGGAAGCAGTGCCGGCAGGGCATCAGATGATGACTTAGAGTGTGGAGCTGCTGCCTCAGGCTAGCCGAGGGCTGTGCTTAAAGCGACCCAACCCCCACCCCGGACAGACAGTTCTCAGGGGTGCTCCGCTTGCAAAGCAGTCCTGGCTTGGAGTGCCCTGAGTGCCCACACTGGGCACATCACAGCACTCGGCCATCATACCGGCTGCACTTGCCGCAGGCTGCCATCTGGGGAGAGGGGACAATTGGGGGGCTGCAGGAGAGCTTCCACCCCCAGAAGCCTGCAGAGCCAGCCCAGTCCTCCCCATCGGGGGCTCGTACCCCATTCCTCCCTCACCTCCTTCCACTTACCCTTCCCTAGCCCCCCTTCCTGATGTAAAAAATAAAGGACAATTGTGTTCAAAAATAGAATCTCTCTTTATTGAACAAAACTGGGGGAGACTGGGAAAAGGAGGTGGGAGAGGGGAAGAGAGAGGCTGGGAGAGGGGAGGGCAACTAAAATGATCAGGGGTTGGGAACAGGTCCCATATAAAGAGAGGCTAAAGAGACTGGGACTTTTCAGCTTAGAGAAGAGGAGACGGAGGGGGGATATGATAGAGGTCTATAAAAGTATGAGTGGGGTGGAGAGGGTGCATACAGAAAAGTTCTTCATTAGTTCCCATAAAGAAGGACTAGAGGACACCAAAGGAAAGGAATGGGTAGCAGGCTTCAAAGTAGTAACAGAAAGTTGTTCTTCACAAAGCAAAGAGTCAACCTGTGGAACTCCTTGCTGCAGGAGGCTGTGAAGGCTAGAACTAGAACAGAGTTTAAAGGGAAGTGAGATCAAGTCATGGAGGTTGGGTCCATGTAGTGGTATTAGCCAGGGGTAGGAGTGGTGTCCCTGCCCAACGTTTGTGGAAGGCTGGAAAGGGAAGGCACGAGACAAATGGCTTGGTCACTGTCTTCGGTCTATCCCCTCCAGGGTCCCTAGGGCTGGCTGCTGTCGGCAGACAGGCTACTGGGCTAGATGGACCTTTGGTCTGACCCAGTACGGCCATTGTAAGCTCAGGGCTCAGGGTCAGGAGTCTCACTGGACCCCCTTGATTCTCTTGCACACCTGCTCCTGGGTGGCCAGGCTGGCAGCTCTCCTGCCCTAGCTGGCCACTTTCCTGTGCCTAGTGCGGAGATCGTGGACGAGGTCCACAATGTCTGCACTAACCCAGGTGGGTGCCTGCCTCTTGCGGTCCCGGGCAAGCTCCCGGGAGCCGCCAACCTGGTCTCGGGAAGAGGGGGAGGGCTGGGGGGCATCGGGTGGGTGGCTCTATCCGTGCGAGGTGCAGGGTCTGCTGGCTGAATGAGAAAGAGGTCAAGAAGATGGAATAAGCAGATAGAGAACAAGAGCAGGAGATAGAAGGAACAAGGGCAGAGTTTTTAGACAGCTGGGCGGGGGGGGGGGCTTGCTTTTCTTTCTGTTCCCTTGATAATAAGGGAGTGAGGAAAAAGAACCTGGATTCTGTGATTTACACCTATGCCACCTCCCTGCACCAGGCAGGAGTAAGAGGCATGTACAGAATCCAAGTACTTTCCCCTCGCTCCCCTATTGTCAGGGGACTGGGAAGAAAAGCAAGCTGCGTCCCAGTGCTCATGGCTGCTATCTCCCCCCCACACCCACATACACTCTCTTAAAACTCCACCCTTGAGAAGGAACAGCCTTAAAAGCAGCACACTAAAGAGCATTGGAACTTGAAGACAAAAGACTTAAATCCCGAGAAGAAGCCAAAGAAAAAGAGAAAGAGAAGCAGCGTGTCCTGGGCATACTGAACTTATAAAATCTCATACCTGCAATCCTCACCAGAGATATCACAGCTGGCACAAACTGTGCCTGAGTTAAGAGAGACTGATTGTATGGAAGACTTTTTAACCATCTTTAAAAGAATATGCATGGTACATAAAATCCCTGATGAACAGAAAATGACTGTCCCTCTCCCCAAACTGACTTGTAAAACTTTACAAGTATTAATGATATGGATGTAAGTGAGACTGTGAAATATGTTCAGTTCAAGGAGTCTGTTAAAAGGGTTTCAAATTACTCCAGAGGCATATTGCTTCGAAGTTAGAAACCTCAGAAAAGTGATAAATTAAATCAAGGAGAATATGTGCAGAAGATAGTGGATTGTTTGAGAAAATGGATAAAAAGCAAAGGTGCAGAAACTTATGACAAGTTGGCAGATCTAATTGTTCAGGAGCAGTTCTCTGAGGTCTTCTCTGAAGAAGCTTGTGAGAAATCCCCTATATCATGGAAGCTATTGCAGAAGCAACTGACTTGCACATACACATGATACTATTGTGAGTGCAAGCTCGGAAGGGAAGAGGGAAAACATAGGATAAAAGGGAGGAACTTGACCCTCAACCTTGTCATGGTCTCTTGGGCAGAGGCTAGGGCATCCCCACTCTGGAGTGCTTGCTCCACAGTGGATACTTCTCTAACGATGATCATTACATACAGTTTCAAGCAAATACAATTCATTAAACAAAAATAAATTAAAAATAAGGAAAAAGTGGGACAGTTAAAAAGAAAACACCTAACCCCTCTCTGTGGCACAAGGATACCACAACTTTGCAATGTCAGGAACATTCACAGTCTGTTCCTCACAAATCCTAGGCCTCCTACTCAGGCCCCAATTATGTCTTTTTCCAACCATAATCTTCTGTGATTCTAAGCAGTTGCTCTGTCTGATGTAGGGGCTGAAACAGTGGCTAAGTTACTGTTTTCTATATTTAGTAGAGTAGGTTTCCCAAAGGAGATCTTGTGAGATCGTGAGTCAAATTATGTCTCAGCTTTTTAGTGAGTAATAGAAGATGTGTGCAATAAACCAATTAAAATCTTCCCCTTATCCTCCAGAGACAAATGGTTTAGTTGAGATGATCAATGGGACTCTAAAATCTATTTTAAAATGTATGTAAACAGAAGGCTGAGGGACTGGAATATAATGTTACTCTACCTGGTATTTACTTTCTGAGAGGTGCTCTGAAAGCCCACAGATCTATCCCATTTTACCTCACTATATAGAAGGAAAGCCAGGAGGGTCCTGGATCTCATCAGAGATTCTTAAGAGAGTGATAGTCAGACAGAGGGGGAAATATTGTCTAAATACATGAAGTTTAGGAAACATTTGAAGACCACAATGGAAAAGCGTCAGCAAAACCTGACAAAAAGCCAAGGAGATAGGACAGAATGGAGTAGAGCCAACAGACCCTGGTTGTCAGCAGGTGGGATTGAACCTGTGAGGTTGGGGCTAAAGCAGTGAATCTCTGCAGCATGAGCTAAAAGCCAATTGGCCCTTAGCTAAGACTTTACTTTCCCATCTCTCAGTGGTCTCAGTGCTTCTGGGTTATAGTGGTCTGATCCCAGTACCTGTCAGCAATCATTTCATGTGGGTGATTTGGGGTTGTTATTAGTCCCTGTAAAAAGGTGCAAAATACAGAACCTCATGGGAAGGGAGTTTGGAAGTTGTGGGGAAGGTTAATAATATTATCTACAATAGGCAAAGGCCCTCCAAAAAGGTTGTTCTATAGAGTAGAGGAGGATTCTCAAAAAAAATTTTTAAGAGATTTTAATATCTGAATGCTATAATAATGTCTTGTTAGAGAGCACTGAGGTATGTGAAGAGTTAATCCTAGCTGGAAAGACAGAGGTTATGAGTGTGTTGCAGAGTCATCAGCAGGTTCTTTCCAGTCAGGCAGATCTGACTCATCAAATGGTCCATAAGATTAATACTATAGGGCAACAGCCTACCCCCAGATGAGCATTCTAGAGTACTGGAAAAATGCAGGAGTGAATTTAAAGGAGATAAATTATGCTGGAGATAATTAAAGAGTCAAACAATCCCTGAATTTGTTAAATTTGTTATGGTTTCCAAAAGATTCCTTATGTGCCCCTAAGGTTTTGTGTTGATTACAGAGAGTTTAATGCTGTCACAGTTCCTGATACGTGCCCTTTGCCCAAAATTGATGTCATGTTAGATACTCTATGCAAGACAAATTACCTGAGCACCCTAGACTTAAGGAAAGGATATTGACAGATATCCCTAGACAGCAATACTCAGAAAAAGTCTATGTTCATTATTGATCTGGGACTTTTTGAAATCAAAGTGTTACTGTTTGGATTAATTAATGCAGGCACCATACTTTAGAGGCTCATTATTCCACTTTTCACTGGGTTGCAGTACTGTGCATGGGCCCATATGGCCAATATTGCAATTTTTAGCAATTCCTGCTCAGATCATTAAAAAAAAAAAAACCTTGGAAATTGTGTTTGAGAGAGACTCAAGATGCAGTGCTCAGAGTCAAGTCTCCAAGTATAAAATAGAGATGGTTAAGTCCCTTATCTAGTTCCTTGGGTAAGAGGGGACCAGATTTCCCCAGACAACTTAAAGGTAGGATTATTAACTAGCCTGTACTCGTACGCAAAAAAACCACAAAAAATCAGTCTGGTATTAACTATTACTCCAGAGTTGTAAGTAGTTTCAGCTACTTTATCCGCTATTGCAGAGTGTGCAAAAAAGTTAAAAGCAAATAATTTAGAGTGGATGGCAATCTGTCAGAAGTCTTTGATGAGATAAAGTGAATTCTGTCAGGAAAGCCTGCTTTGGCCAGTCCAGATATTAACCAGAGGTTTTAACTATGCACTAGTGCATCAGACAAAGCTCTAGGAGAAGTACTAATGCCAAAAGAGGAAGGTAACAAGATGCATCCCATTGCTTTCTTGTTTTTTTTTTTTAAATTGTCCTTGAATGAACAGAATTATTCTGTTAAGAATGTTACAAGATTTTATGGGCAGTCAAGCAATTAAGGACTTAGGGTATGTCTACACTACCACCCTAGTTCGAACTAGGGTGGTTAATGTAGTCATACGAACTTGCAAATGAAGCCCGGGATTTGAATTTCTTGGGCTTCATTTGCATGTTGCCGGGCACCGCCATTTTTAAATGTCCGCTAGTGCATACACCTCGTGGAATGTTCAGATAGTTCGGAATAGGAAGTCTAGTCCAAACTATCTAGTTCGTGCCGTGTGTAGCCGCGGGCACGGAGTCTGCACTAGCGGACATTTAAAAATGGCGGCGCCCGGCAACATGCAAATGAAGCCCGGGAAATTCAAATCCTGGGCTTCATTTGCAAGTTCGTATGACTACATTAACCACTCTAGTTCGAACTAGGGTGGTAGTATAGACATACCCTTAGATACACTCACCCAGGAACCTACTGCTGCAACCCACCCCATTGCCAACTGTGTCCACATATCTATACTAGTTACACTGTCACAGGACCTAACCACATAAGCCACAATAATGAAGGGCTCTTGCAAGTGCACATCCTCAAATGTGATATATGCCATCAAGTGCCAACAATGCCCCTCTGCCATGTATATTGGCCAAACAGGACAGTCTCTGCGACAAAGGATAAATGAACACAAATCAGATATCAGGAATCGTAACACACATAATCCTGTAGGGGAACATTTTAACCCTGGTCACTCAGTGATGGATTACCCAATTACAGAGGGATATTGCTGAACTGGAATTAGTCTATAGATTTGACACTGTTTCCATGGGCTTGAACAAAGACATTAACTGGATGTCACATTATAAAGCCAGTCTCCTCTGCCTTTTACACTGTATTTTTACATCAAAAGCTAAGTATGGGACATTTCCAGTCAACTTAATTAGCCTAATTAGCACCAGTTCTACAATTTACAGGTATCTTTCTCCTTTTTTTCCCTGTTATAAATAAATTGGCTTCTGTTATTTTGACTCCAGCTTATTATCTGATGAAATGGGTTTTACCCAGGAAATCTCATGATACTATATATTTTGGTGGTCTCTAAGGTGCTACAGGACTACTTTGTTGTTTTTTAAGCTACCCCTCTGAAACTTCCATAGGGAGGAGGAGATGGGAGACACTTATCTCCCTGAAGGACCACTGTGCATTGTGTGTCTTACAATTGAAGTCTATTAGCATACTGAGTCAAATGCTAATGAACAGCTTGTGGAGATTTCAGAAGGAAATTAACAGGAAGAGATAAACAGCAGGAGGGAAATCCTTTTTCAGGTGAAGATCAAAGGGAAAGCTAAGAGTGCAGGGAGATGCTCTGGTATCCTTAACAAAAGGCAGAACTATGTAGCATTTTAAAGACTAGCAAGATGGTTTATTAGGTGATGAGCTTTCGTGGGCGAGACCCACTTCCTCAGATCAATATGTAGAAGAAAATCGTCATCCTTAAGTCTGTGAAAAAAAGTTGCCCGAGGGCTTGAACTAAGGAAAGGGTCAGATCACAGCCATGCTGACTAGAAATGCTGGGAAAAGGACATGGTCACAAACTTTTGTGTGTTCTCACTATAAATATATCTCAGCACTGTGTTAAGCAGAATGGGGGAATCTAGATTAAAATAAGTTGGAGTAACATATCTGATAATTCTGTGAGCAGTCAGTGGAACTTGGGTGGAGCATTCCACAGGGATACTCAGAGGAGCTGGGGGTTGGGATGTGCCTATTACTTAGAAGTCTTTATATTGCCAGGGGCTGGTGGAGTCAGGGAGCTGATCTGCATCAGGCACATTCCTTATGGTAATGGCAGGTAGTATGAGGTGACTCACAACCCCCAGGAAGTGTCTCAGCCAGCCAGTGTTCACAGTTCTGCCACATTTGTCTCTGCACCAGTCTTCTGTGTGCTCTGGGCCAGAAGCAGAGTTGGGGTTTGAGACGAGATGTTGAGAATTGGGGTTTGGGAAGAGGTGTTGAAAGGTGCTGAGTTGTTGAAGTTTAGCATTATTAGCTAGCCCTAACCATTTCTGTCCTGAAATCTATATGCTTGCTTCTAATGAAGTTTCCTGTGCTATATTGTTATTTTAGAGTGTGTCATTTCTTTGCTGGGGTTTGCACTGATGTAGTTTATTGTTTCTTGTGTGTTAGGTTTTATACTCCTTGCCAGAAGAGGGAGTGTAATTCATTTTTCCAAGAGATAGCAACCCTGTATCCAGGGCGCACGAAGAGTCACTTTTCATGGAAGCACCAAGCCACCATCACTAAACAAAACCGATTGAAGTGAAGAGATGAGAACAGCCACTGCAAATGGGAAGTAGCAGGGTGGGCATTTGAGCCACACATCAGGGGTGGGGTTACATCTCAAAAAATACTGATTATAAACAACATACAAGCATTGTATACTTAGATTAGAGTTCCTACACTTTTATTTAACAACTTTAAAAGCTATGATATATCAAACTGAGGTTAATTAAAATGTCACAACCAATTTAAATCAGCAGTGGGCCCTTCAATAAATCAATTACTAAATGCAGTTTACAGCAGTAAATGAAATTTAACCAACTTACCATTTACCCCACCCTGGCTATGTCTAGACTGCAAGCCTCTTTCGAAAGAGGCTTTTTTGAAAGTATCTTTGGAAAAATCCTCTTTCGAAAAAGAACGTCTAGACTGCAAGCAGTACTTTCGAAAAAGCAAGCCGCTTTTTCGAAAGAAAGCAGCGAGTGAGTCTGGTTGCTCTCTTTCTAAAAAGCCCTGTTGGCATTCAAGAATGCCTTTTTTCGAAAGAGCACTTTCAAAAAAAGGCGTTCTTCCTCGTGAAATGAGGTTTACCGCCGTCGAAAGAAAAGCCGCGTTCTTTCGATTTAATTTCTAAAGAACATGGCTGCAGTCTAGACGCAGGTGAAGATTTTTCGAAAAAAGGCTACTTTTTTTGAAAACCCCCCTGAGTCTGGACACAACCCCTGAGTGTATATCCTGAATCGCTTGCAAAGGTGTGCTTGAAGACCTTGAAGCTGGTGACAGCATTCTCTGTTGCTCCAGTAAAACAGTCCAGCCAAGGCAACAAGGGACAGAGCAATTCTAACATGGGATCATCCCAAGCTCCACAACCCTTCTGAAAATGGGAGATGTTTTTACCAGAGGTCAGTACCAGAGGTGTCCCAAAATAGCTATCCTGCGTCTTAACAGCGCACCCGTTATTTCAAAATATAACCGGCTTGCTATTCTGATGTCCCTTTAAACCTTGTTCCACGAGATGTAAGGGACATTTCAGAATAGCAGTTTATTTTGAAATTTGGTGCTGTGTAAATGAAATAGCCTATTTGGAAATAGACTCAAAATAAGCTATACAATTTGTGTAGCTCAAATTGCGTAGCGTATTTTGAGCTAAGAGTGCTGTGTAAATACCCTTAAAATCTCTTTTCTATTCCTCTTCCCTTACAAACTCTTTCCCAAACAACAAAGGTGGTGGTTAGCACAGTCATTTCTGGGCACCTCCACAGCCTCTACCCCAGCTGTATTGTGTGGCCTCAGAGACTCCTAACTTGGTCAAAGACACAGGAGATTGTCAGCAATGGCTTCTGGCTTTCTGACAGCAGTTCCTGATTTGAACAGAGCTCCCCAAAGCAACCTCAAATTCCTGTACCAATATGTCAGCTCCCTTGCAACATGGAGCCCACTGCATGAGCTCTCCTCATTTCTTGAAATTGGAAGCCTTTCTTTCTTTCTTTCTTTCTTTCTTTCTTTCTTTCTTTCTTTCTTTCTTTCTTTCTTTCTTTCTTTCTTTCTTTCTTTCTTTCTTTCTTTCTTTCTTTCTTTCTTTCTTTCTTTCCCAAAGCATCATGACAGTTGTAGGCTGGATTGCAGCAATAAGGATCTCAGCCTCTGGAACACTCCCAATTCAGTTTGGAAGTTCCCTGTTGAGGGTGCCCACACTCTGTGGAAAACAAAGCAAGAAGGGGGTTAATCTCTAGCTAAATAGCTGTTTCTAAGATACAATTTAACACTTATTAATGTGGCTAATTGGAAATACTCTTCTTCCAAAAGATGATAAATAATGAGAGGCTCCAGCTCTGGCCAACAGAAATGCTCGTATCAGCTGGCCCTGTAAATGAAGCAGGTATAGAGCCCCTGTGTCAGATCTGCTCCAGGTTGGCCAAAGATCAGTGAGCAACCCAGTAAGAGAAATCTGGGTTGAATCTGGCCTGAATACATAAACTAAAAAAAGTCAGCCAGGAAAATGACAGGTAACCCAGACCTGAGGTAACCCTTTCTCTTGGCTCTCTGGGAATATGGAGAGAGGCCAGAAGCAGAAAGTTCTTTGTAAGTGATAGCCAGATGCTCCTGGAAATGGGAGCCTGCTGAGAGAAAACCATGAAAGGAGTAGACAGGTTCAGCTGGGAAGGGCAGAACCCAGTAGGAAGCAGGTTTTTCTGGAGCAAGGCTGAAGGCAAGAGAGCAGCAAGAGGGATTTGCTGGATGACATCTCTAATGTAGGAGTAGAGGGTTGGGAAGCATGAATGTAGGAAAAACAGCAGCAGAGATAGTTGCCTGCTGGCTCTCAACCAGAGCTGGAGCTGAATGATGAAGGCAAGTGAACAGCAGAAGAGATTACCTGTTTATGTAACCCACACACCTAGGGTGCGTCTAGACTGGCAAGATTTTGTGCAAAAACTTGTCAGCTGTCTATGCTGGCCACTTGAATTTGTGCAAGAGCACTGACTTTGTAATGTACAAAATCAGCGCTTCTTGAGCAAATACTTTCAAGCTCCTGCTCAGGGATAAGCCCTCTTGTGCAAGAATACTTGTGCAAGAGGGCCAGTGTAGACAGGCACCTTAATTTTTTGCGCAAGAAAGCCCGATGGCTAAAATGGCCATCGGAGCTTTCTTGCGCAAAAGGGCATCTAGATTGGCACGGGTGCTTTTGCACAAAAACATCCATGCCAATCTAGACACTCTTTTGCCGAAATACTTTTAATGGAAAAACTTTTCTGTTAAAAGTATTTCCGCAAAATCATTCCAGTCTAGACGCATCCCCCTAGTATTGTTCACTGTGCCTTGTAGTGGCACTTAGACCACTTATAGCAAGAAATAAGAACAAGGGAGCTTTACAGTCTCAGCTGAGAGCCAGCTGGCTTTAGCTGTAGAGGCTCCTGTACTAAGCTCCAGAAGCCCCAGGTTCCAATCTGCCCAGTAGTTATTACACTAAGGGTACGTCTAGACTACAGGGTTTTGTCGACAGAAGTTTTGTCGACAGATACTGTCGACAAAGCTTCTGTCGACAAAGAGCGTCTAGACTACATTCAGTTCTGTCGACAAAGCAAGGTGCTTTGTCGACAAAACCGTGTAGTCTAGACACAACCCTACATGCAATAACACCTTCTGTCAACAGAACTCTGTCGACAGAAGGTGTTATGCCTTGTAAAATGAGGTTTACCAGCGTCGACAAAACTGCTGAGTTCTGTCGACGTTATGTCGACAGAACTCAGCGGTAGTGTAGACGCAGGTATAGTTTTGTCGACAAAAGTCCACTTTTGTTGACAAAACTCTGTAGTCTAGACACACCCTAGCTTCCACAGCACCAGAAAGCTGTACTTGGAGAAGCCATGAGAAAGTTAGGAAGAATGAGGTATGCTATCAGTAGAGAGGCTGTGGAAGGCTCCTGCTGGGAAGAGTAGGCTGGCACTCTAATTGGAAAGGCTAGCGTGGGTGCCCTGGAATGAGGACCAGACTGGATATCTGGGGTATGGTGAGGGATGCCAGGAGCATGTTATTTGTTCTATTTGGGTTGTACTGGGGCAATCTGGAGTCTGATTGTGGGATTCTTGCTGTGGTTTGTGTGTATGGGATTCTTATAATTAATGAACCCCAGAAGGGCTATATATATAGTCAGAGAGATGCTTTAGACAATTTCTTGTTAGTCTGAAGAAGGGAAACAGAGGCATGCTGGTCTGCCATACTGCAAGCTGCTGAGTGGGGCATACTGGGAAGGGCCACTCATTTTACATCCTCCTAAGAACAAACTCTTCTAGAGCATCATAACCTATAGAAGGAATGGCCATTTAATCCAATATAAAGCCTGTCATTCATGGTAGTTGGTTTCAAGTCCTTGTTCATACAGTATTTTTTTCCGAAAAACTGTATTCTTTGTAAGAAAAGTACAAATCATTCAGCTATACTGTCACTTCTTCATTTTTATCCACTGATGTGTTATAGATGAGCATTGGATAGAAAGCAGAAAGATAAAGTGAGACATGAACATCATTTGAATCTTCAATCTCTAATACCCACAGCCCCTTTTCAATAAAGTACTTAAGCACTTGCTTAACTTCAAGCACATAGAAACCATTGGGACGTTTTGTGTATAAGTACCTCAGTGAATTGAACCAAAGTCATTTTGGTCTCAATTTTTAGACGTGACACCTAATAAATTCTACGTAATTTTTTCATCTATATCCTCTCTTCTCAAAAGAGGTAAAAGGGGCCTAAATACAAACAGGGAGAGGAAAATCCCAAAGCAAATTCTACACACACATATATTCTCACTCTCTCGCCCCTTCACTTGCTCTAGCTCTCATTGATGTTTATCAAACTAACTTCAAAAATGGATTTTTAAAAGATTTTATTTCCATATTATTTTTTTGATTCATTTTAAAAAAGAAAACTAAAGCAAGTGAATGTACCTTGATTAGACTGGTTCACAAAATCCATAGTTCAAGTATAGAAGAAAAACAGATGGAAAATAAAACAGGGAAAAGAAATCAATTAGCTCAATTGCACCCAGAGAAGCAATTGCATAGTTTATCTAATCAACATTTTTCACAGTTGTTATTAAAACAAGCAAAAAAAACCATGAAAAAAGTCATACTGCTTGGGATAAGCTTCAAGATATTAAAGTAAGCAAAAGTAAGCACTGAGTGTGGAATGACATAAGGAAAAGGAAAAAAACAGCAAAATTACCTGCATTGAATGTACAATTCTAATGAGGGAAGAGATTTTAAGTTGTTCAAAAGATATGCTATTTTTACATAAGGTATTTTTCATCTAGGGCGCATAATTTTGAATAGAGAAATACTTTTCCAACAGAAAAAGTATTTTACTTTCTATCTATACTCCAGCAGAATAAAGTACAGATGTTACCATATTAATAAAAGTGAAATCTGCTCTTACAGCTCCTAAATTCCATTTATTTAATTCCGGAAATGCAGTTATTCTCTTTGTCAGATGTGTGACAACCTTTTTAAGCTTCTTTTTTTTTTCTAAAATACTGCTCATTGCAACATAAAAGAAACTATAATAGCCCTGTTCTTGCAAAGAGACCACTTTTTCATATATTCTAATGTCAGAAAGCATCATTGCAATCATTTAGCATGCTACAGCTAATAGGAATCTTCTCCGCCTCCCTCAATAATTCCTAGAGCACGTCTTTGAGCTAAAAAACCACAACCTTGATTTTAAAATTTTCAGTATTGGAGACCCCACCATGAGCTTAGGAAAATTGTTTCACTGGTTAATTATATTTCTGTTAAAAAGATATAACTGATTTCCTTTCTGAATTCATTTAGCTTCAGCTTCCAAGCTGCTATATTTTTTCCCTGTTATAATTTTGAGTCTAGTCCATTATCAAATATTTGTTCCCTGTGTAGGTATTTATAGACAAGTAATCAAGTTACACCTTAATTTTCTAGTTATTAAGTTTAATAGAATCAAGGAGCTCAAATTATCACTATACAACATGTTTTCTAATCCTTTAATCATTCTTGTAGCTCTTTTCTGAACCATTTCTAGTGTAGGCTACACTACAGCATTATAAGATTTTGTACACATTTCTTTTTTCCACACCTTCTAGAAACCTGGCTGGGAATATGACATAGCTTTTTATTTGAAAATGAGATTCAAATGCAGTTTCCAGTCTAAGCAGGGGTGTTGTCAAGGTTCATTACAAATTGTGAGGCACTGAAATACTTCCATGATGAGGGTCATATGAGAACTTAAAGGCATGGATAAAGCTTGAAATAAACACTGAACACATCAGGCTTGTTGTAAGTCTTCAGTACCACATGCTCAAGAACAGAGGAAAGAGAAATCTTTTCTATAAACTCGAAATAAACTGTTAATAGTTTCAGTAGACAAATTGATATTATTTTTCTATACAACATGCCAAATTGAGTACTAGTAACAGAGGATTTTGTGCAATTTCTTTGGGGATACTTTCAAGCTCCAGTGCTCTTCAGTATAATAAGTTGAATGAGATGTCAATAGGATAGATTTAGTACATACAGGGTCCAAGTCATTATATTTGCCAATTCTTGATTAAACAGATCAACATGCCTTGGCTCTCAAGGTCAGTTAAATTGGATAAGGATGAGAACAGAGGTGAGAAAACTGGTCCTGGATATAATCTATAAGCAATACAAAGATGTTTCATCTGATATCTAAAAGCACAAATATTTGAAGTTAGTGAGGAAAAGGGCTGGAGGTTGTACAGAACAATTAGCAAATATTAGTCCAATGGGATGAGTTTAAATGAAATGAAATAATAAAAAAATAATGTGAATCAAAGAGCAGAAAAATTGGCAAGCTACCATAGCCATAACTGTGCAGCGCGGTCTTATCAATTTCCCCAAAACTAGGCAGGATTAGGTTGGGTCAGTACTTCGAAGTGTAATATCCAAATGCTGTAGAAAGTGAAGCTGGTAATTCAGCAGGGCCATGTCTATGCTATGTGGAAGATTGTTGTTGCCACAGTCGATCCTCTGGGGTTCGTATCAGCGGATATAGTGAAGACATGCTAATTGAACTGAGAGGCCTGCCCATTGGCGCTAGTAATCCCGCTCTTCATGCAGAGTAAGGGAAGCTGAAGGGAGTATTTGCTCCTCTCACCCTCCCACTGTGTAGATAGCACAAAAACACAACTTAAGATACATCAGTTCCTGCCACATCATTAAGGGTACGTCTAGACTACTGCGTTTTGTCGACAGAAGTTTTGTCGACAGTATCTGTCGACAAAACTTCTGTCGACAAAGCGCGTCCAGACACATTGAGTTCTGTCGACAAAGCAAGCTGCTTTGTCGACAGAACTCCGTAGTCTGGACGCAGTGTTACAGGCAATAACACCTTCTGTCGACAGAGTTCTGTCGACAGAAGGTGTTATGCCTCGTAAAATGAGGTATACCAGCGTCGACAAAACTGCTGAGTTCTGTCGACGTTATGTCGACAGAACTCAGCAGTAGTGTAGACGCTGGTATAGTTTTGTCGACAAAAGTCCACTTTTGTCGACAAAACTAGGTAGTCTAGACACACCCTAACATAGCTGGAGTTGTGTACCTTAAGTCGACCTTCTCCTTTAGTGTAGACTTGGCCCAAGTGGATATCTTACCTCTGAGTCAGTATAAAACCAAGCTCCTTGACCACTTGTAGGCATTAAAGATCCCATGATTTCCTTCATAAAAGCAGGTGTTAATTCCAGCTTCCTGGATACATTTCAGCACCTGTATTATTTCTTTTCATAGGGTATGTCTATACTGCAGTGTTTTTCCAGAAAAACTACAGTACGTCCACACTGCAATCGTGTTCTTTCGACAAAAAGTCAAAAGAATGCAGGGGTTTTTCCAACAGCTGTAAACTTCTTTCTATGAGGAAGAAGCTTTTTTCTGAAAGAGCTCTTTCAGAAAAAGGCGTGTGTGGATAGGGAAGAGGGTTTTCTTTCAAAAGAAGATGTTTCCAGGAAAAAGCACAGGTTCCCTGATGGCCACCCCATTCATAGTAATCACAACTGAAATGCGAGATAGCGTCCAATCAATGTGGACGCTATCTTTCAAAAAAGCAGATAGCTTTTTCGATGTGCCTTTGGTGTATGGATGCTCTCTTTCAAAATAAGTTTTTCTGGAAGATCTCTTCTGGAAAAGCTTCTTCTGAAAGAAGATTGCAGTCTAGATGTAGCCACATATATATAAAAATGCCTATCTACAACGTGCCTACTGAAATTCCTTTGTCTACATTATAAAACATCTACTGCATTTCATCCCAGAAAAGTCAGAGTTTAGATTCCCTGATAAAATTCCTTATTTGTGACTTGAGAATCATTGATTTGGATACTAATTGATTTCACCAAGGAGGACTGGAACTTAAATGTTTATTGCTAGACCCCTGTCCATGTACTTAAATAACTACAACCAAGAATGACTGTAATGGCAGTCATGGTAATTGCTAATGTGTATGTTGCACATTTTTTCCATGTGTTAACAGTATAACATAAAGATTAATACATTAACTATAAAATACTGTGTTTATTACCTGCAAGAAAATGTCAAAACTGTCTAAAACGTCTGAATGTGAGATCTTTTCATGAATGCCAATGCCTGTAGAGGCTGAAAAATAACAAATTGGGAAGCTGAGAGGGAGATCTGGCATAGTCTGGAATCATATGGGGCCATTGTACGTGCATTACAATTTTCCAATTAGCTGACTGCTTGAAAACACATTGGTTCAGTGGGTTAGAGGCACAGTTTGCTGCTGCTGCTGGGTTTTAGAATGCTGAGACAATCACACCATATTGAAAATGTTATGGGCAACCAGAGCAGAACCACCTATGTAACCTTTTAATAATTAAAATTTTTTGCTTTTCTGAAATTCCTTCCAACTGGTTCAGCAGGTTCTGGACCTTGTTCCTGTTCTATGTGTTGATATGTGTTGGAGGTTTTTATGCCATTTATAGAAAATCTTAATTAAAATATTATGAAAATGATTTCAGTATCTGTTTTTCCCTCACACCTGAGCTCAGCAAAGCAACCATGCCTGCATGTTTTCTGGATAATAACTGTACCGTGCAAATTTCAAAAACATTAATTTGTTGTTTACTGATTATTTTGCTTTTTGTGTTTCCATAGACTGAGACAATGCATTGACATAACTTAATGAATCTGCCACAGCCAGATCCTTCACTGCACTTTTCTTCCCCAGCTCTATGCTAATAGTTTCTCTGCTCTGCCAAGCCATTATTGCTAACTCAGTTCAGAAGAGAGAGACTAGCAGAGGCCAGAACCTCAGGTGGTGTAAGTCAGCATAGCTCCAGTATTCATAGACAATTGGCATAGCCAATACTGATTTACACTAGCTGAGCAACTAGGTTTAGAATTGCTGACAATTGCTGCTGCACCATCAGCATGAACTGAAATGCAAGATAGGGTTTTGTTTACAAAGCAAAATGCCTGGGGAAAGGAAGCAGCAATGAGATCTACCTATTTCTCCTCAGGTTGCTGATGAAGGAGATGGAGGGAAGAAGCACTTCTAGACCAGGATTAAAAGTAGTCCTATCTAACTTCTATTTTTGCTGAGCGGAGAGAAGAAAACGACAAGCACTTCTGCCTGTGGCTAAATGCTAAATTTGGAAGAATTGTTTCCAAAATGTTTTCTCAAGTCGAGTTAACGGCAAAACCTACAGGCTTGAAAATGCCACTTCTAAAAGGACACGCAAGCTGCAAACCTACAACCCTTTCACCTGCAGATCAAGTTAAGGCTTCCTTGGCAGCTGTTCTGAGGAGAGCCTGAATGAAGGAAGACATGTTTCAGACCTTGGCACACTGAGGGATGAAATGGATCTGATGAGTACTCATTTAGAGAGGAAAATTTTAATCAGCATTCTCAAGGATGAATAGGGTAATTAAATCTGTTGTTAACAGGAAAATCATAGAAAATAATTCAGAAAATTATTATATTAAGGAAGAGAAGATCTTAATTAAACAACCACTGCTATTAAGAGTTACTTTAAAATCATGTTCCTTTCCTTCCGGGTATGTCTACACTACCAGCCTAGTTTCAACTAGGGTGGTAATGTAGGCAACCGGAGTTGCAAATGAAGCCCGGGATTTGAATTTCCTGGGCTTCATTTGCATCTTGCCGGGCGCCACCATTTTTAAATGTCCGCTAGTGCAGACTCCGTGCCGCTCGGCTACACGCAGCACGGACTAGGTAGTTCGGACTAGACTTCCTATTCCAAACTACCGCTACTCCTCATGAAACAAAGAGTAATGGTAGTTTGGAATAGGAAGTCTAGTCCGAACTACCTAGTCCGTGCTGCGTGTAGCCGAGCGGCACGGAGTCTGCACTAGCGGACATTTAAAAATGGTGGCGCCCGGCAAGATGCAAATGAAGCCCAGGAAATTCAAATCCCGGGCTTCATTTGCAACTCCGGTTGCCTACATTACCACCCTAGTTCAAACTAGGCTGGTAGTGTAGACATACCCTCCCTTATTTATTCTTTGATCTGGACTTATTATACTCCGGTCACCTGAAGAAGTGGGTTTGCCCACAAAAGCTCATGATACCATCTACATGTTTTGTTAGTCTTTATGGTGATACTAGACTATTTGTTGTTTTTTAAGTTTTTTAAAAATCATGGACTGGCAAAAATCATCCAATCTGGACAATATAAATTTTAGTGACTGAAATTAGCTAATGATAATGCTCATTTGAAGAAGTGGATTTTGTCCACGAAAGCTCATGATACTATATATATTTTTGCTAGTCTCTAAGGATATGTCTACACTACCCCCCTAGTTCGAAGTAGGGGGGGTAATGTAGTCATACGGAGTTGCAAATGAAGCCCGGGATTTGAATTTCCCGGGGTTCATTTGCATGAAGCCGGCCAGCGCCATTTTTAAATACCGGCTAGTTTGGACTCCATGCCGCGCTTCCTAATCTGAACTAGCTAGTCCATGCCATGTGTAACTGCGCGGCATGGAGTCCGAACTAGCCGGCATTTAAAAATGGCGCCGGCCGGCTTCATGCAAATGAAGCCCGGGAAATTCAAATCCCGGGCTTCATTTGCAACTCCGTATGACTACATTACCCCCCGCTAGTTCGAACTAGGGAGGTAGTGTAGACATACCCTAACATGCCACAGATCTACTTGTTGTTTTTAAAGTTACAGACTAATATGGCTACCCCTCTGAGACTAATTATCATGGACTGTTTAGAAAAACAAATTTCCATAGCGAGATCAAATTGAATTTGAGCTGAGAGTTTGGAGAACTACCATTCCAGAAGTCTAATCAATACCACTAGTATATGAATGTCCAAAAATAATAATAATGAATAATAAATTTATTGAAAAGAGACCAACTTCATTAGGACGAAAATACATCTTGAGAAATAAACTGCATGGAAGTAGAAGGAATAATCCTGGCTGGACATAAACTTTGTGCGTTGTTGTTCTGTCTTACGCAATTTGACTTAAAATTATTCAAAAGCCTTTGGACATAAACATTGTCATCTGGAATGGAAATTAGGTATAAAAGGCAACAAGAAGAGGAGGCTAGGATCAGGGTACAGATGGGATCAAAGTTATGTCTGTTCTTATTTAATTTCATTTTCATCTAGAAGACAGAGTAAACAATACATCCATTAAAAGGACAGCTAATAATAAAAGAGGAGTTGAATTGGAGAGAGTAAACATGGGCAGGAAATAACATGAGGAGAGGGAGGCTGACAGAATTGCTGAGCCCCTGGGCAAAGTGAAGAGGGATACAGAGCTGCACTCCCCGAAGGCGCGGTGCCTCCGATGGAAGGGGCTGGACAGAGGGCTAGTCTTCCCCCTCCAACCCTTCAGCACTATCTGGAGAGTGCTGTCTGGGGTGTGCCACCAGGGCTCTGATGGAGATTTAAAGGGTCCAGGGATGCTGCCTCTGCTGCCACCACAGTAATAGCAGTGGTAGCCAGGATCCACAAGCCCTTTTGATTTGCTGGCCCTGAGGCAGTTGCTCCATTTTGCCCATGTCCCCAGTCAATAGACCTGAATGTAAACTATTTAGAAAAAAGGAAGCTAGCACAGCTGGGGTAAAATAATAATCCCCTTCTCCCTCCCCTCCCCCACACAATAGAAGCAGATAAAAATGAAGAAACCTAGCAGCCACAGGAGATTAGACATAAGTTTGCAATGCAGTATGACAACAAGGAAAGGCAATTCAGTTTTTGGTTGCGTATGTTGAGGTATTATCTCTGGAATTTAATGATCCCTCTTTCTTTGACTCTTATGCGTCAATACCTGAAATGTTCTGTTTGTTTCTTACCACTACATTACTGGAAAGATTTGAGAAAATTGGAGATTGCAGAATACAGTAAGGCTATGTCTAGACTGGCAAGTTTTTCTCCAAAATCATCTGCTTTTGCGGAAAAACTTGCCAGCTGTCTACACTGGCCGCTTGAATTTCCCCAAAAGCACTGACGATCTCATGTAAGATTGTCAATGCTTTTGCGGAAATACTATGCTGCTCCCATTCAGGCAAAAGTCTTTTCCCAAAAAACTTTTGCGCAAAAGGGCCAGAGATTTGTTTTCCGCAAAAAAGCCCCGATGGTGAAAATGGCGATTGGGGCTTTTTTGCGGAAAAGCACGTCTAGATTGGCCACAGACGCTTTTCCACAAAAAGTGCTTTTGCGGAAAAGCGTACTGCCAATCTAGATGCGCTTTTCCGAAAATTCTTTTAACGGAAAACTTTTCCGTTAAAAGCATTTCCGGAAAATCATGCCAGTGTAGACGTAGCCTAACATTATTTTACTCTTCCTAGACCTTAGCTCATGAGTAAGTGAAAAGGGAGATAAGAGAGCTTTTCAAATGAAGTAGAGGGGGCCTTGCTTTTCTTTTCCAAATTAAGAGCACAGAGTGTAATTTAGAATATTCCTAGCTCCTTCTGGCATATGAAATGGGTTATCCGGCTCCTGAACAGAATAAGAAAAGAAATTCGCTCTATAAGGTAAATCATTTGGAAGCCAGAGCATAAAGGACTCTGTGTCTGAGCCATTCAATCCATGAGATTACTTTCAGAATAAGATCCTACTCCTGATAGAACTGGGAACAGTTTGGAGCCAGATTGTGACTTCCTTACTCTGATGAGTAAACTGTTACTCACACAAATGATCATTGTAGCTTTAATAGGATCATGGGAACGAGGCTATGTCTAGACTGCCGGTTTCTTTCAGAAGAAGCTTTTCCCGAAGAGATCATTTGGAAAAATTTCTATAGAAAGAGAGCACCCACAGAGCAAAAGTGCATCAAAAAAGCAATGTGCTTTTTCGAAAGATAGCATCTACATTGATTGGACACTATCTCACATTTCAGTTGTGATTACTATAGATGGAGTGGTCACCAGGGCACCTGTGCTTTTTCCTGGAGGCCTCTTCTTTTGAAAGAAAACCCTCTTCCCCATCCACACATGCCTTTTTCTGAAAGAGCTCTTTCATAAAAAGGCTTCTTCCTTGTTGAAAGAGGTTTACCAGTGTCAGAAAAACCTCTCCGTTCTTTTGACTTTTTGTTGAAAGAATGCGATTGCAGCGTGGATGTAAGTGAAGTTTTTCCAAAAAAACTCTGCAGTGTAGACATACCTTAACTACTCACCCCATGGTTCAAAATCTTGCTCTTTGTAGATTGAGTGCCCGATTTTGCATCCCAGACCTTAGGGTCCGACAGCCTTAGTCCTTAATCAATCTTACTGAAATCAATGGAACTACTTGCTGTGTGGAAGGGTTTTAGCATCTGGCCCAATAGCCTTAGGAGAGGGCCATTTTAGTAATCTCATTCTAATAAGAGCAATCCTCATGGTTTTAAAGCATTTCTCATGCAGGACAGCTGCATAGAAATTAGTCATAATCAGACACCTTGAATTTAATTTAATAACTAAACAAGAAATAACATTCTTTTTGTGTGGGATTGGTAAATTACATATGTGCTACTGTATCTCATGCAAAAAATCAATCAGTTAAGAATGTGAATTATGCAAGAATTCCAATCCTTACAACTATTAGACACTCTGGAGAGTTAGTAGAGATTCGTATATTTTTTGTATAAAATAAACAATGATTCACCTGTGTATGGAAGCGCTCTAGTGTTTTTAAGTCCATGTATTTTCTCTCATTTCAATATTACCATCAGCCTCCTTTTTATATTCTATAGATACACTGTTATAAAGTTAAATGGGTCCTGTTTGAGCTGCCTCAACTTTCTTCTCTGTAAACATCCAGACTGTGTCTAGACTGCATCCCTTTTCCGTAAAAGGGATGCAAATTAGACACATCGCAATTGCAAATGAAGCGGGGATTTAAAAGCGCCAGTCTAGGGGTGTGTCTAGACTACATGCCTCCTTCGACGGAGGCATGTAGATTAGCCAGATCGGAAGAGGGAAATGAAGCCGCGATTAAAATAATCGCGGCTTCATTTAAATTTAAATGGCTGCCCCGATCTGCCGATCAGCTGTTTGTCGACAGATCGGGGGAGTCTGGACGCGATGCCCCGACAAAGAAGCCTTTCTTCATCGACACAGGTAAACCTGGTTTCACGAGGCTTACCTGTGTCGATGAAGAAAGGCTTCTTTGTCGGGGCATCGCGTCCAGACTCCCCCGATCTGCCGACAAACAGCTGATCGGCAGATCGGGGCAGCCATTTAAATTTAAATGAAGCCGCGATTATTTTAATCGCGGCTTCATTTCCCTCTTCCGATCTGGCTAATCTACATGCCTCCGTCGAAGGAGGCATGTAGTCTAGACACACCCTAGATGCGGATCTTTCGGAAAATAAAGCCTTTTCCGAAAGATCCCTTATTCCTTATTTTAAGAGGAATAAGGGATCTTCAGAAAAGGCTTTATTTTCCGAAAGATCCGCATCTAGACTGGCGCTTTTTTCCGGCAAAGCTCCGAGCCGGAAAAAAGCGGCAGCCATGTTTATGCAAATGAAGCGGGGGGGGGGATTTAAAAGGGATGCAGTCTAGACACAGCCCCACATTTTGTATTTTTAATGCTCCATCCTTATCTTGTTTTGATAATGATGGTAATAGCATTTCTAGAAGCAATTGAAGCTTTTGCATTTTATTCATCCACGCTTAAATTAGAATATGTTCTTATAAACTTTCTCTTTCAAGCCCTTTATTTCCCTTTTTAACACTATTTTTATTGATGAATTGGCAGTGCTGTAGCACAATTAAATTCAGTTTTCAATGCTGTCCCCCTGCAGCAGTAGTTGCAGGTGGGAATATTGGAACTGAATCTCTCTGTACAACTATGATTTAAAAAATAAAAATCCTAGCAAATTAATAAAAGTTACATTCTCTAATAACAAAATTATTGGTTTGTCTGAGCCCTGCTAATACGGGCATCTCCAGAGATAGCTACTCAATGACTGAAGTGCAGTGGAGAAGAATTCTAGACAAGATACTTAAGGGAGAGCCAATGAAACAAGCAGAAAGATTGCACAAGTACAGTAGCACAGGAACTGTTCTGGGGGCTGTGTGTGCTGAGCTGTACCCCGCTTTTGCTCTCTTGAGATCAAATTGCCAGCTCTCCCAGACTAAATGGCCCAAGCTCAATTGCTGCAAATAGCATCTGGTCTGTCCAGTCTGGGAGAATTGGCAAACATCACCACCCCAGGCTGGGGCCACAGCTGGGGGCAGCTTCAGAACCCTGGACAGGTGGCAGAACCCTGGGACTGGCAGGACCTTGTGGAGGCTACCTGGAGGCCAGTCATGGGACTGGAGGAGCTAGCAGTGGGGCCTGCCCCCAGGCACCGGAAAACCAGGCTATGTGTTGACTTCAAGCTTCTTTCGGAAGAAGCTTTTCTGGAAGGGAGCATCCACACAGCAAAAGAGCATAGAAAAAAATTCACTTTTTTGAAAGATAGAGTATGAATTCATTGGATGCTATCTCACCTTTCAGTTGTGATTACTATGGATGGAGTGACCACCAGAGCACCTGTGCTTTTTTCTGGAGGCCTCTTCTTTAAAAAAAAACCAAAACCCTCTTCCTCATGCACACATGCCTTTTTCCAAAAGAGATTTACCGCTGTTGGAAAAACCCCTGTGTTCTTTCTACTTTCTGTCTAAAGAACACAATTATAGTGTGAATGTAAGTGAAGTGCTTCAGAAAAACAGGCTGTTTTTCCAGCAAAACTCTGTAGTGTAGACATACCCTCAGGTATAAAACTTGGGGTGCTGTGGCACCCCCACACCTCTATTCCTGTTCCTGTGCATATGTGTTCTTGTGGCTGTACTCATACTGAGTGACCAAGGAAGGGATGCCCGTATTAAACACTGTCTAGTAAAACAAGACATTTCATCTTTGGTGTGTGCAGGTTGTGAGGAGATTGGAAGTACTGAAGGAAGAACAGACAGCAGACTTGCTCCCTGGTTAGACAACTTAACCCGTAGTGCTGGTTTCTCTCTGTAAACTTAAAAGGTCAGTAGCTAAGTATGACAGCTTATTCATGTCTGTAGTACTAAACCTTGTATTATAATTGGCATGGCAACAGATATCGGTAGGATTCGGATGTGATGTTGCAGTGTTGAAATTATGTAGCCTACACTGTGAAGCTTTTCATTACTGAACTTGCATTATCCTGTGGTAGCTGTGCTGATGATAAACTGAGCCATAAAACTTCAGATTTTTTTAGTGGCAAACCAAGATTCTGAATAATATTGTTTCTCCAAATCAGGCTTTAGCTGAAACCTTGAGAAGAAGAAAAAAGGTGTGAAAATGCAACAGTCTTACTCTTACCCACTTCACAAACATGGGTAGGGGTTGTCTACAGAGCACACAGTGCAACAGGGCTGGATTGGAGGAAGGTCATAGCATTCCAGAGATGGACCCTATTGAAGGATAGGCTGGGTTAACTAAGTGAATCATAGTGCTACATTTATTCTGCCTGTAGATTGGTCCTGGTATGATTGAAAAGTAATTACTTTGGGATTCAAGCAATCCACTAGTGGATAGAATTAGTACTGTGGCTATAGCACAGGGGGAAGTCCCACTGGTAGTTTGCGTGTGCATGTTAAGAATGGGTAAATTACTCCTTTAAAAGTAAGCAGAAACTCAAATGATCCATTGTAGATATAGGACATATATCCATTAGATACTCCTGATGACTGAATCTATGTGATCTGCTATAATCAAAGTTGGGTCTCACTATAGGGGCAACAGGAGATCCAATCTCTCCTTTCCTTCTTTTCACAAGTTTTCATCAGGTCTTTCAGTGCTGGGAATACATTATTCCAAATGTCTCTCTCCTATCACAAACCTCTGTTTCTAGACCACTCATATAGTTCCTACAGCCCATTCTGTAACACGTGTGAAAATTTCTCTTATTCCCACAAACAAGATAGAAGCCAATTAGTGTCAAGGCAGTGATATATGAAACTGCTAGTAGATGGGGCAGCTATGGCTTTCACTGTATTGGCTGAATGTGTGGATCTGCAAAAAACCAAGAACATGTATCACAGCAGTGACACACAAGAAGGGCTGGCCAAAAACAAACAAACAAACCATCAAAAACAATTTCCCCCCATTTCCCATTGAAATCCTCATTTTCAATGGGAAAAGATAGATGAGGTAGGAAATGTATCATGGAGAAATTCACATGAATGCCTCAAGAGTATTGTAATTTTGGTCCCCCAATCCTTTCTGTGGGCCTTTCTGCCTGGCTGGACATTTCTCCTGATGAATGATTGTCTCCCCTTGTGGCTAATCCACCATTAGTGCAACACAGGAGATATAATCCAGGGACCCAAATGTCTCAAATGGGCACAGAGATTAATGTCAACCGGTCTTGAAATAAAATGTTTTGTTAACGGGAAGAACTAATTGTTTTGAGGTTTCCAAAATGCAGCTTTTGTACCAGGAAAAGTTTAGATATTTAGCCTGCCATCCCAATTTGAGACAAAAACAAATGTCATTTTCCAGAAGAAAGAAATTCCATTTTGATCAACTGAACGTAGGGTATGTCTACACTACAAAGTTAGTTCGAACTAACGGACGTTAGTTCGAACTAACTTTAATAGGTGCTACACTAGCGCTCCGCTAGTTCGAATTTGAATCGAACTAGCGGAGCGCTTAGTTCTAACTAGGTAAACCTCATTTTCCGAGGACTAACGCCTAGTTCGAACTAGCTAGTTCGAACTAAGGGCTGTGTAGCCCTTTAGTTCGAACTAGTGGGAGGCTAGCCCTCCCCAGGTTTCCCTGGTGGCCACTCTGGCCAACACCAGGGAAACTCTATGCCCCCCTCCCGGCCCCGGACCCCTTAAAGGGGCACGGGCTGGCTACGGTGCTCGTGCCAGGTGCAAGCCTGCCAGCACCCAGCCAGCAGACCCTGCACCTGGCACGGCACAGAGCCACCCACCCGATGCCCCCCAGCCCACCCCCTCTTGCCGGGACCAGGCAGGCGGCTCCAGGGAGCTAGCCCTGAACCGCAAGAGGCGGGCACCTTCCTGGGCTAGTGCGGACATCGTGGACCTCGTCCACGATCTCCGCACTAGGCACAGGAAAGTGGCCGTCTAGGGCAGGAGAGCTGCCAGTCTGGCCACCCAGGATCAGGTGTGTATGAAAATCAAGGGGGCCCACTGAGACCCCCGACACTGAGCCCTGAGCTTACAATGGCCGTCCTGGGTCAGACCAAAGGTCCATCTAGCCCAGTAGCCTGTCTGCCGACAGCGGCCAACCCTAGGGACCCTGGAGGGGATGGACCGAAGTCAGTGACCAAGCCATTTGTCTCGTGCCATCCCTCTCCAGCCTTCCACAAACTTTGGGCAGGGACACCACTCCTACCCCCTGGCTAAGACCACTCCATGGACCCAACCTCCATGACTTGATCTCACGTCCCTTTAAACTCTGTTCTAGTTGTAGCCTTCACAGCCTCCTGCAGCAAGGAGTTCCGTAGGTTAACTATTTGCTTTGTGAAGAACAACTGTCTCTTACTAGTTTGAAGCCTGCTACCCATTCCTTTCCTTTGGTGTCCTCTAGTCCTTCTTTATGGGAACTCAGGAAGAACTTTTCTGAATGCATCCTCTCCACCCAACCCCTGCTTTTAGAGACCTCTATCCTGTCCCCCCTCCGTCTCCTCTTTTCTAAGCTGAACAGTCCCAATCTCTTTAGCCTCTCTTCATCTGGGACCTGTTCCCAACCCCTGATCATGTTAGTTGCCCTCCCCTCTCCCAGCCTTTCTCTTCCCCTCTCCCACCTCCTTTTCCCAGTCTCCCCCAGTTTTGTTCAATAAAGACAGATTCCATTTTGGAACACAATTGTCCTTTATTTTGTACATCAATAAGAAGGGGGGCTAGGGAGGGGTAAGTGGAAGGAGGTGAGAGAGGAATGGGGTACGAGCCCCCGATGGGGAGGACTGGGCTGGCTTTGCGGGCTTCTGGGGGTGGAAGCTCTCCTGCAGCCCCCCGATTGCCCCATCTCCCCAGATGGCAGTCTGCGGCAAGTGCAGCCGGGCTGATGGCCGAGTGGTGTGATGTGCCCAGTGTGGGTACTCTGGGCAATCCAAGCCAGGACTGGTTTTCAAGCGGGGCACCCCTTAGAACTGTCTGTCCGGGGTGGGGGTCGGGACCCTTTAAGCGCAGCCCTCGGCTAGCCTGAGACAGCATCTCCACGCTCTAAGTCCTCCTCTGATGCCCTGCCGGCACTGCTTCCGGCCATCCTTAAGCCCTGTTCAGAGTCCACTCAATGTGGACTTGCTAGTTCGAATTAGCAAAACGCTAATTCGAACTAGTTTTTAGTTCTAGACGCGTTAGTTCGAATTAGCTTAGTTCGAATTAACTAATTCGAACTAAGGTAGTTCGAACTAGCGCTGTAGTGTAGACGTACCCATACTTATAATAGCTCTACTGCTGAGTCCTACGATAGTATCTAAGATCAGCAGTTATGTGACTGTTACCTACTGGCACTGAATGGGGTGCTTTTTTCTAATTTGTTTTTATTATTTTATACATTTTAAAGATCCACTTTTGCTTCCTGTAAAGCTGATGCTTCTGAATTGGGTGGGAGATGGAAACATGTTAGGAAACTATAAGAAGGTAAGAATGGCTATACTGGATTAGACCAAAAGTCCATTTAGCCCAGTATCCTGTCTTTCAACAGTGGTCAATGTCTTCATGAAATTTCTTCATGAAATTATCTTGTTCTTTTTTGAATCCTGTTATAGTCTTGGCCTTCACAACATCCTCTGGGCAAGGAGTTCCACAAGTTGACTCTGTTTTGTAAAGGTGTAAACAACATGCTTCCCCTTATGCCTCTTTTAGTGCAGTTCAGCTGACATTCAGGACCATCACCTCACACATTCATCTTGTGGGTCTCTAGTTTAACTGTCTGTCTCATCCCCTGCACCATTAAGTACCCCCAGCCACAATGTATAATGGGAAAGGTGTCATTAAGTTCCCGCCTTCCTCTAGAGCACTTGTGGAAGGAGAAGGCATAATGTGTTGGTAAGCATACATAATTAAAAAACAAAGTCACTTTCCCTTACTTAAAATGATTACGGCATTTGGTCTAACCTGACTGTGATTCCATGAATAGGTCATAAATATTGGAGTGCCACATTCATCACATTGACACACAAGGATTTTTAATTAGCCTTGTTTAATTATTTTTATTTTTGGCTTTTAGGGCAGTATTTTAAATTTTCTCTTAATGAAATTCTTTTGGAGGAGGGGAGAGATTTTCAAATACTTTCCTAATCCAAAAAGAAGTAGTTTGACTATGTAGTTGCATATAAGAAACATGAAGATCAAAAAAAAAAAAAAAAAAAAAAAAAAAAAAAAGAGATGTGGGAGGAATGAAGCCAATTATAATACTGTAATATCTTAATACAGTAAACTTCCGATAATCCGGCTCCTTTAGGACGCAGGAGGTGCCGGTATCAGATATGACGGACTATCAGAAGGGAGGGCTATGAAGGGTCTGGGGTGGGGTGAATAGAGGCACCTGTGGCAGAGCAGCTGGGGTGCTGTCAGGTTGGTCCCGCAGCGCTGAGGAGCGGCACTATGGGACCAACCCAGCAGCACTCCAGCTGCTGTTCTCCAGGAGTCCCCAAGAGCAGCTGGGGTGCTGCCAGGTTGGTCCTGCAGCCCCGAAGGGCAGCGCTATGGGACCTACCCAGGAGCACCCCAGCTGCTCTGCCCCCAGCTTCTCTGATTCAGCTGCTGGGGAGTTTCAGCAGCGGCTGAATTGAGAAAGCCGGGCACAGAGCAGCTCCAATTGACCGGCTGCCCGGGCACTTCCGGGTTCCTGATGGTGCCAGACCATCAGGAGTGCCAGTATTGGATGCCGGACTAATGGAGTTTTACTGTATATGTAACATGGCAACTTCTGAGAAATGTGGATTTCTAACTGTAAAAAGAAGCATCTATCCCCAAGATTCTGGGTGTCCCTGATCCAGGCTATAAGAACAAAAATAAATTAAACAGAAATGCCTGACATCCATCAGACCTCAGCCCCCACCTACAGTTCTTTCCTGTCAGATCAAGCTCTTCCCAGAAGGCCGCACAAGCAGATGCATCTTGCAGAGAGTGCTCTGAAGGTCAATAGCCCCAGAGTACTTTGAACAGGGGAGTGACATATTACAAGCCGGAGGGGCTTTTTCTGAGAATGCTTTACCCTCAGCTACTTGTCTATTAAATTGGGGGCAAGTGAAGTATTTCCTTTGATCACAGCTGAGATAGCGTGGCACAAAAAGAGAAGTGATCTCTCAAAATAGTTGAGTCCTCTTAGTGTTCAAATCTAGCAACTGTCAACCTATGCCCTTCAACCAACTTCATGTATCAGGTTAATGCAGGAAGAGGGTGGCAGCAGTTTCCTATGTCACTGGATCTTTATATATCAAAATCAGATACTTGCATTGCACTTGTAAAACAGATGAGAAATCAAAGACAATAAACTGAATACAAGTGTAATGTAGTTTGCAGTGGATTTGTGCATTTTCAGTGGCTGAAAAGTGACTTGGTTAGAAGGGAACACTAAATTAGAGTGCCTTGCAGTAATGAAACTGGGAGGAGATGAATAACTGTGGTCAGGTGTGCATAAAAAACAGAGCAAAACCACCTACTTAATCTCTAAAGCAAAAAAAGGAACTTCAAGCGCTTGTTGATACATAAGGATGCAAAATAAGTGCAATTAAGCCCATTACAAATTAGGTTGATGCTGTTATTATTTACTTACACACAATAGATGATAAATAATTTAAAAAATCCACACAGAAATGGTCATATATGCACACAGTATATACATTAAACTATATAAATCAGGGAACCCTCTAGTGGTGGTAATTTCTCATGGCTTTCTAGCTGATTGCATATGTTGGAATTCCAGATCTCAACTAGAAGAGGAAGGAAAGTTTAGTATTCTACAGGACTCCAGGTTATTCCTTAGTCTATTGTTATTTTCCATGCACAACCAAATTATCCAATAAACATTTTATGGATAGATTATAGAAAAATAGTAGAAAAAGGTTGATGTCCCATAACAGGGCAAATTTAAATGCACAATATATGCAATAGATAAATGTATAGTATCTGCTGGCTTCACCAGAGTTTCTAGTAGATGCTGTCTACCTCCATCAATACAGAACTTTGGTAGTTGTTTAAAAAAAAGTAGTTGGCATATTTTTTTATTGCAGCTGTCATTAAAATGGTGTTTAAAAATTTAACATGCATAAGTATTTTATGAGCACTTGCAAGGGCTCCTTATCTTGGTCTTGAAGAAATATTAGTTATTAAATTGATGGAAAATTCCATATAAGGCTTATTAAACAAATCCAAAAGTACATGTTCTTTCAGGGAAGGCTAACTTTCATGGTAATTGTTCTTCATAGTACTTCATAAACACAAATAAATTAAGCAATTATTGATGATAAAGTTACAGAGCAGTTTGTTCTTAATCTGAAAATATGAAATGCAGAAAGAGTGTTTTTGTTCCTCCCTCTTGTTCAATCTTTCTCTCTTTGAGATTATTTACTGTTTTATATTCAGACTATTAGTCTGCTTAAGGTCAAACTAAAGAAGGAGATTTCCCCTAAAGGAAAAAAGACCTACAGAGGCATGCAAATGATACATGCAGAATGTTCTGAGAAAACATTTATACTTCAGATTCAATTCTTGCATCTTCTAACTTAATTCCAGAAGTTTTCAGCTGTTATAGCTTCATAATGAAGGTGCAAATACCTGAGCAAAAATAGAGGTGTTAAATGTAAGCTTGTTGTAAAGAGGATCATTTTGCTGAATGCTGCGTTTTGGAAATCCATAATACAATAGGACTCAGCATATATGTCATTTTTGTTAAACAAAGTTCACTGAAGTATCAGTGAGATTTAGTCTGAGCATCAATAAATATTAGTTGTGGATGATACATTTAAAATCAATTGAACTCTATGCTTGCACCTAATGTTTTCAGTAGACATTGGCGTACCACTAAAAGTATCTAAACATTAGTGCCCTAAATATGAGACACCACTTAAAATGAATACACAGACAAAAGTTCGAAGCATGTTTCTTTGTAATGATTCACAAAACAAAACAAAACCCACAACTTAAATTGAGAATGATAACCCCATATAGATAGATAGATAACAGTGAAAATTGACTAAGCCTAAATTGGATGAACTTGGGAGTTGGTTTTTCAGCTTTTATCCCCAGCCACAATACAGAAGCTCAGATGCTACAGAAGCAGAGAGCCCCAGCCACAGAGGTTGCCAGTGGCTGGCAGCCTGCAGGGCCAGTGGCCTTGAGGCAGGGAGCCGTGCCAATTAGGATGCAGAGTCCCGCTGCTGCTGGAGTGAGACTGGCCCGGAGAGAAGTCCTTCTGGCTGAGAGCGCAGAGCCCTGCCGCAGACGGGGGTGTGAAGCAACTGGTGCCTATGGGGGAGGAAGTGCAAGGTGGGCCACCCAGAAGGACAGAGAGGGAGCATGTGGGGACACCCAATTTAGTACTGGAAACAAAACTGTGAGGAAGAAATTGAAATACAAAGAGAACTGCAGGAGATTAGATTTCACAGCCAGAACGGTATGGATCGCCTGTGGGAAATAATATTTGTGGGAAATTTTCATTTAGACTAGGTGTGCCAATGTATTCAGCGTTACATAGTTTTTTCCAAGACAATTCATAGCTGGAACCTTTTTATTATTGTCAGTTGGGGACAAACTTCCAATCTTGAAAAAGTTTAACCAAAATGCTGGACCAACTGATTAGCCCTTCCAATATATGTGTATAAGGATATGAAGAAGAGTCTGTCAAGGGGGATCTCCAGCTTACCCTGCAGAAATTGAAGCAGTTGCACTTTGGAAAATTTGGAATCAGGACCATTTGTGGGGTCCAACTGCTAATAAATAATCTCTTTTTATAGAGTCTTATTTTCTCCCTGACTTTGGATATTAATCCCTTATTCTCCATTTTAAGGGCTTGATCCAATGACACTGAAGACAATGAAATACTTCCCTTGAAATCAATGGTGTTTGTATCAGACCTCAATTGGTTTTGAGGTGGCTTAATGGATCTCTTTCTCAAGAAAAGCCATATTGGTCAGTTATTATTCTATCCAGCTGCTTAAATCTTCAGTTATTTTAATGTGGACAAAAATGCTCCAAAGGCAAATCCTACTTGCATAAAAATGACATGGTTCTCTTAGGGTACCTCTACACTGCACGGCTATTTTGGGATCCCAAAATAGCCACACCGCATCTCAACAAGCCACTAGTTATTCCAAAATATTTTTCAAAATAACGGGTGTGCTATTTTGGCACCCTGGTAACTCTCATTCCATGAGGGTTAACGGATGTTTCAAAATAATATGTTATTATTTTGGCACGGTGTAGACATGCCAAATTTCAAAATAAGCTATTTCAAAATAGATTCGAAATAAGATGAGCAATCTGTGCAACACAAATTATGTATCTTATTTCGAGTTTAGAGTACTTTGTAGATACACCCTTATTGTCTTTTGGGCTGCCACAATAGAAACTCAGCCATCACCTGCATCTCTTTCATACACAAATTCATACTTCTCTTTCACTGTGAAATAAAAAGTAGTGCAGACATTTATTTAACAAAAAATAACTTTAAAAAATCTGTGGGAAAAGCAATTGACATTTTAACCACCTCTCAAATCTTCAAGGCATGTGAAATGCATGGAAATAATTACTACATAATAAAGTCAATTAGCTACGTTTGCTTTATATATAAACTCCCCAAATCCTAGATATACTAACTTCTTGTCAGAACTCAGTCCTGGTCAAATCCCAGGAAATGGATTCAACTCTGGATTAAGAATGATAGTGATTTTTATGTTAGCTGTCCTAGTAAATGTTACCTCCCCTCAATCTTAAGGAGAATACGTTCTTAGATTGGTAGAAAACTCCTAATAGAGTTCCACAAAGTCTTCTGAAGAAGATATTAGCCAAACACATATTTAAAAGGAAACCAAAGTTTTCCTGTGCTCTAAGACACTGGGAATTCAAATGAAACTAAAAGAGAAAGAATTTTAAAAAATGAAATGACATTTAATCGACCCAAACTTTGTAGCTATCTCTCCTTCATTTAAAAAGAAAATGATTTGTTAAGTAGTCACAGGCTAGGACATAGGGTCAAATAAAAAAAATCTTTCTAAACTGGAGCAATGAACACAGGAGTCTCTTTTTTTACTTTGATGATTATGTATTAAAGGCATGAATTTAAAGGCAACTGCTAAGACGGAGAAGATAATTACTTTCTATTTTTGGAAAAACGACGAGGAGTCCTGTGGCACCTTATAGACTAACTGAAGTGTAGGAGCATAAGCTTTCGTGGGCAAAGACCCACTTCGTCAAATGCATGTCTGCCCACGAAAGCTTATGCTCCTACACTTCAGTTAGTCTATAAGGTGCCACAGGACTCCTCGTCGCTTTTGCAGATTCAGACTAACACGGCTACCCCTCTGATACTTTCTATTTTTGGTAACTGATAACAGATAATGTTATTTTAAAGGTATCTTCCTTCTTTCTTCCAGGTGGCTAATATGTCATCAGTGCAAAATAGATCTCCTGTGTAAAGTACAGAGATATACCTATCTCCTAAGGAGCTTGAGAAGTCATCTAGTCCACTCCCCTGCCCTCCAGGCAGGACCAAGTACTATCCATGACAGATTTGCCCCAGATTCCTAACTGGCCCCTTTAATAATTGAACTCTTAATTCTGAGTTTAGCAAGTCAATGCTCAAACCACTGTGCTATGCCCCCCAGAACAGTGTGTATTGTGAGCAAAGCAGTTAAGTAATATATGCTAGCAAGCCTTCATATTTCTGGAGTTGATGCATTAACACTTTTGTTTCAGTTCCAGCTTGGGTTCATCAGTATTTCCTAACTATCTGTATTGTCTGGTCCAGGTTCGGACACTAATTTATAATGATGATTTGGTAACTGTTCAACTATTTTAAACTTGTTTGAACTGGTTTCCTGCAGATTAATGTCCACACTCTCATGCTTGTATTGTATCTCCACAATACAATGATGCATATTTCTTTCACTGTGGAAAAATATTTATTTTTAAAATAAGTTATTTGTATGCACTAGTAGAACATCTTCCAGAACTTTGCCAGTAATATTTGACTACCAAGGTGACAAAATGAAATTTAGCCCAGAAAATTCCCTGTTTATACTCACTTGCATTATGGCAGTGGGCAATGGGAGCAGGTGGGAGATAGAAATTGGAAGGAGGTGTTCTGGGAGTTATAGTTCCAATCCATGGACAGTCCTCTATGTGAGCATTAGAGACAAGACAAATACCAATCCCAGATGCCCTTTTCTCCCATCCTCCTCTCTTCTGAACTCCTTCAGTGGCTTCCTGAGAAGTGTAGTCGATACCACATGCCTGCCTCCTTCTGATTGGAGCAGACAGAGACTGCTGCTCAACTATCAAGAGATCCTACTTCAGGGGCTAGTTATTGAAACTGTTATTTGAACTGGATACCTATTTGGGGAATCTGGGGTTTTGTCCCAGTGAAGGTTCAATGTGAGGGAGAGGCTTTCAGTTCAGGTTAAGGGCTGTTGCACTGAAGAAACTTCTGAACAGGTTTTCAGGTTTGATTGGTTTGATTCCCTTCTTGTATCACTGACTCATATAACTGTATATAGTCCTGTATACATTAGTATAAAGATATCTGTTTACCAAACAAAAAACAGGCATACCATGATGGTTTGTTGCAGGTCTGTGATGTGAGGACTCAGGCAATGATATCTGGAGCATCACGTCCTGCTCAGAGCAGCTTTCTGCTCCCTTCCCTATCTGCATGTCTCTGAGCTGCTCTGCTTCTGGTTTTAAGCCCCACCTTCACCTTCTTTCCACTTCATAGGTGTGGCTGGATGAGGATCTTTGGTCAGAGCTGTTCCTTAACTGCTTGCTCTCTGGTGAGAGGTTTGTATATCCCATCACACCCAAGTATTGAGAGTCAGAGCTGACTAAACACAAAGCACCAAACTGTCTTCACTCATGCAGCAGAAGGAAGTGCATAGCCCAAAATATTTGTGTCCTCACAAACTGATACAGGCTAGTTTCATGTTGAATGTATGTGTACTTAAAAGGGGCCTATTTTTTCCTAGGAAGTTGCTTAGCACTTTCTGAAAACAAGGGCTCTTCAAGAAGTCAACTTGGACCCATACCATTAGAGGCATCCAGAATCACTAGCCACTTATGCAAAACTTGGCATAGCTGAATCAATTTAACATACTTTCATATTTGAAGCATTCAGACATCATCTTTAAGTAGCTTTGCATTTCTGACAGCAGTAGTATCACTGATCAAACCAAGAAATGAAACAGGCTTATTTGGACTGATTTAAATTATTTCTTAATCTCTTGTTTACCGGTTCCAACATGTTCACAATTGATTCAGGTAATCTTTACTTTGTTTTCCATTTTTAATTAATCTGAAAGCTGCTTTGAGAACTCACTACCTAACATGAGGTATGTGGGAAGTAACCTATAATAAAACGTATTCAATATACTTAGAGACAAATCTATATTTTCCAGCAAATGCATGAATTGAGGAGGACATTATGAAAGTCTAGCTCCATGAAAAGCAAATTATTTTGGCTTGCATGCTTCAATCATTCCTGATGTTTCTCTTGACAATAGCTCAGATTGTTACTACCAAGTCTATACATTTGATTATTTGGATACCTGTCATGCATAACTGGAGGGTGATTGTAAAAAACAAAACAAAACAAAACAGGATTAATCAAAGTAGGATTATAATTTTCCGCAACACCTGTTTTCACCAGCTGCCTCTGACTGTAGAGCCTGTTTCTCAGAAGCCTCCCACATTACACAATAAAATAATTTGGAGATCGATGGAAAGTCCAGTGTCCTTTTGCCAGAATGGAGGCTGAGTGATAGATTTGTGAAGCCTGTGAAATATCTATTTTGGTTTGTTCAGATCACTGCAAAAATAGACAAAAAAGGCATGCAAACATAAATAAAGCACCAAAATAAGAAGTGTATTAGAAGAATATTTTGTTGTAGTTATAAGACGCTATGTGTAGAATCCTATAGTAAATGGCAAACTCCCCATTACCATCACTTTTCTTCTTTGTTACATTCCCCCTTGCTGAATTAAAAATATTTCATATCTGCCAAAATCACACTTTACAGTTCAATGAGTTTTTAAAGTGTTTTCTCCCTATGGGGAGACTTGCTATTTCAAGATCCATGGAGGGTTCCCTACAAGATCTTTTTTCCCACATGGGATGACTGCAGAGCCCAGAGTGTCTTTCCACATTGCAGATCCCTCATTAAGAATAGCTCTCATTTATCCAGTGGCAGGAGACGCCTTGGCCAGAATGAGGGTAGGGGCACCTGGACACAATGGTGTGTCACAAGACATTTAGTAGATCCTAAAATTCTGTGGGTTATGGGGGAAGAAGCCCCTACTCTTCCTGTATGTGTTTGTACTTATGTGTGTGGGAAGGTGGGATGGAAGACTAACTCCCGATTGCAATTATTCCGGGTAACTTTTTTCTCATCTCAAACCTGCTCTCTCCAGTATTCTTCTGGAAAGAGGTGACTCCACAGAAGCATAAAACATTATAGTACACATATGTAGCTTGTAAAATAATAGCAAAATAATGATGACTAGTGTAAAACAGCTAGGTATACTTTTTGTTTGATTAATTTTGGAAGATTTGGAAGTGAATATGCACTACAGGCAGTCCCTGTGTTACATGGATCCAACTTACATCGGATCCCTACTTACAAACGGGGTGAGGCAACCCCGCACTAGCTGCTTCCCCCCAGCAGACCAGGGAGACGCGGAGCGGCTTTTCTCAGCAGACACCTCAGCTTGAGAATAAAGGACTGAGGGTAGTGAAGTGTGGGAGAATAAAACTGAGCTCTGGAGAAATGTTTGGCTAGAGTTTCCCCTACAATATGTACCAGTTCCGACTTACATACAAATTCAACTTAAGAACAAACCTACAGTCCCTATCTTGTACGTAACCCGGGGACTGCCTGTACATACGTAAGGGTGCATCTACTCAGCATAGTTATTTCGAAATAATGGATGGCTTATTCAGACTTCTATAAACCTCATTCCACAAGGAATAATGCCTATTCTGAAATAGCTGTTTTCAAATAGCTGTAGCGTGGACACTCCACTGCTGCTATTTCAGAATAGCTCCTCCCCTGGGCCATTCAAACTAATTATTCCCCAGTACCTACCGGGGCTCTAAATTGAGGTAGCACATCCACATTATGGAAGCCTGCCTCAGACTAATTTTGAAGCTTCCCTGTAGCGTAGATGTGCTATTTCAAAATAAGGTATTTTGGAGTATTTCTTCCAGAATAGCTTTATTTTGAAATAAGTGTATAGTGTAGATATACCCCAAGGGTGCATCTGCACAGCAGGACTTAACTCAAAATAAGCTATGCAAACTGAGCTATTTCTATTACACAGCTTATTTCAAAATAGCTTATTTCGAAATTGGAAGCACAGCACTTATTTCGAAATAGAGCACTCTTCCTCTGATTTCCCTTACTCCTCGTACAATGAGGGTTACAGGAATCGGAGTAACAAGTCCTCTAGCTTGACAGTATTTCAACATTATTTTGAAATAACTGCCTGCCGTGTAGGCATGGACCAAGGTATTTTGAAATAATGCTAGTTATTGCTGTGTAGACATACTCCAAGAAAGGTTTCGCTACCAATGGTCTCTTTGAGTGCAGTTTTGGAAGGGGAGAAACATCATTAATCTGTGAAGGATAAATAAAAGCCAGAAGTGAATAAGCGCCACAGGGAATCTAAACTGCAGAATGTGTTCATTTTGTGAATGTCATGATATGTGCTTTTTTTCATTAGGAATATTTTGAATGCCATCCCAGAGAATGGTTTCTCTTTAGCAGATTGTGAATCTATTAAATGTATTTATATAAGATCCAAAGCTCTGCTCTCCCAGTACATATCTGCAAGTTTGTTTACTGCCCAGAGTGTTCTCTGGTACACTCAGCACATTTCCAAACAAGTTATATAAGTTCTAGGATACAAATGCTCCATGTACTTTACAATCAGTTAAACTTCATTGCTTCAGCTTTCATTACAGTAATTTTTTTCAAAACCTTGCAAAATTCATAATTAAAAGGCATAATATAAATAATACAACAAACCCTGTAAAATAATGCTAACATAGCAGAGTCTATGAAAATGTACATTAGAATCTTCAGTGCTTAGACACTTGGCTGCAGTTCTGCAAAATACATTGTATTTCCAATTAAAAGTGCCCACTTAACAATGTGCTGACTCCAAATAGAAGTAATCCTTTATCTTGAACTTATACATTCATTCTACCCTAAGAGATCTAGATGCACTAAAAGTACAATTTAAAAAAAAGTATCCCAGTGTACTCTATCATTAAGATTAATGCCAGCCCCGAGGTCAAAAGCCATAGAGTAGTTATACTCAGTAGCTTTATTTTGGAATAACTGATGTTCTCCCTTCAACTTCCTGCTGTGTAGACAGTGCCAAAAGCCAGATTAAGCTATTTCGATTTAAGCTACGCAATTGATATAGCTGAAGTTGCATAGCTTAATTTGACTTTAGCCCTGTTGTGTAGATGTACCCTTAGGGTATGTCTACTCTTGTACCCTAATTTGAACTCAAGATGCAAATGTAGGCATTCGAAATAGTCATTGAAGCGAGGATTTAAATATCCTGTGCTTCAGTAGCATGATATCGCCTGCCCGTTACTCTGCTCAACAGCTGTTTCAAAAGTGAAAGTGCATGCCAGGACACGTTAGTTCAAACCAAACCCCTTGGTTTGAACTAACGTTACTTGGTTCGAACTAATGTTAATGAACTAACGTCATTTTTTGAGGAGTAACATTAGTTCGGAGCAGAGTAATGCGCTGGCGAGATCATGCTAATGAAGCGCGGGATATTTAAATTCCCGCTTAATTAGCAATTTCGGTCGCCTACATTTGCATCCCTTGTTTGAACTAGGTTGCAAGTGCAGACGTACCCTTAGAGAGCAGGGCTCTCACAATGGACACCATTGAAGAATAGGGAGAAGAGTGGCCCAGAGCTGCTTGAGAACTCAGATGGACAGAACCACCACAAATGAGGCAACGCTCTGCCCAAGGGTGGCCTGTGGATACAGGCAACCTTGGCAGTCGTCTAGGGCACCGCGTTCAATGGGGAGCCCAATGATGACGTCACGCCATTGAGGACTATGGAGGCGGGGGTGCTGATCACGCATTCCGCCTAGGGTGCCACGTGATGGCAGCTCACCTCGAGCCACTTCTGACTCTGCAGGCATTTGCACATGACTGATTGGGCAAATCTTTATTTGCCTTTCAGTTGTGGCAGTGGCAGTTTGAAGCCAGTTGATTAAACTACAATGACATTTAGAGTTTGGGAGAAATAACATGTTATTCTTCTTCTTTGGAAAGGAACATAAAGGAGCATTGCACCAAAAGTACTTGGGGTGAGGAGGAGTCACTCCAACTTGCACTACTGGGTAAGGGAGCCTGAAGAGTGCTGAATGAGAGATACGTGTTGTTATTTTTACTGGGAGTGCCTTTCTGGTGATAAGTATCCTTTTGATACGTGATTGATTTCTCCACTGAGGCAGCATCAAGGTGATGGATGGAGCAGAAACTACTTCAAGATAGTTGGGGAAGCTGAGGTGAGGCAATGCTGTGGTAATTTGGGCTGAAACTGCGAAGTGCTTCAGCTTACCAGAGAGACCTCCCTACCCTGCAATCAAAGCTGAAATCACTTCAGATGGCAGAGCACATGAAACAAACCAGGTAGAATTTGCTTGGGGCTGGAGAGCTGCCAGAATTCCTGGATTTCTCCAACTCTGTACAATAAGCTATGAGTGGGGAAGAAGGAAGGCATTAGAATCATTAGCCACTCATAGCTGCAAAAGGAGCCCTGAGCTTGGGAATACCATTAAGGTACCATGGGGGTGGTATGGAAGTCTTTTCTATTAGATGGCTTTCTCATGTGTATTCTGTTGTCCCTCTTCCTTTCCCTCAGTAAAAGTTAAAAGTCTATTTGTTTTAAACTTCTGGACTAATTTCTTGTAAGTGGAGAAGTATTTTCTATTAAGGGTAGCCAAAATTGTGTGTGTGTGTATAGATTTTTTGAGTCCAAGGCCAAAAAAGCACATTGTGATCATATAGTCTGACATCTTGTGTAACACAGGGCATAGAACTTCCCTAAAAGAATTCCTAGAGTAGATCTTTTAGAAAAAAATAGTCTAACTGTGATTTTAAAAATTGCCAGTGATGGAGACTTCATTATAAGACTTGTTACATTGTTCCAATGGCTAATTACTCTCATTGTCAAAAATGTATATCTTATTTGTAGTCTGTATTTGTTGGCTCATGTTATACCTTTTTTTTTTGAGATCTCATTATTAAATATTTGTTCCTCATGTAGATACTTACAGACTGTGAGCCACTCACTCCTTAACCTTCTCTTTGTTAAGATAAAGAGGCTGAGTTATTTGAGTCTATCACTATCAGGTGTGTTTTCTAATCCTCTAATCATTCTTGTGACTCCTGTTTGAATCCTCTCCAATTTATCAACATCTATCTTAAATTGTTGGAACCAGAACTTGACATAATATTCCAGCAGCAGTTATACCATTGCCAGATACAGAGGTAAAATAATCTCTTTATCCCAACTCACCGATTTATTCATCTCAGGATTGCATTATCTCCTTTGGTTGCAAAATCACATTGGCAGCTCATGTTCAGCTATTTATATACCATAACTCCAAAATCTTTTATTGAAATTCTGAATGGGATCTCAAACCTGTGTCTAGGAAACCCTGGGAAAATTGAACTTGGTCCTTTTTACTGCTGAGTACACCTTGTAGAAAAGTTTATATAATGCTTCACCCATAAAAAAAAATCAAACAGACAAAAAAAATCCTGAGAATATTATTGAATTACACCTTGCTAACAAAAATCAAAGCCTTCCCAAGAATCTTGGAGACATAGGCCTTGCAGAGTGTCCAGAAGACCAACTAGCTTAGATACCACATTGTTAAATGACTTAGGATGCCTACACCTAAAATGCTACAACTATAGAGCTATAGCGCTGCAGTTGACCTCCTCTAAAGCTTCACTTTACACACACTCACTACAGTATCAAGAGGGGTTCTAACATTGCTGTTGCTAATATACCTTTGTGAGATGTGGTAGCAAGGTCAACAGAAGAATTCTTCATCAGTGACTGTGGGGTGAGGGTTGGCTTAACTATATCAATTAAAGGTGTGTATTTTTCATGCCCCTCAAAGAGGTAGCTGGGCTGACCTAATTTTTCAGTGCAGATCAGATCTTTGAATAAACTTAGGATCAGTTAGACAAGGTGAGGGAGGTTCTGCAATAAAGGTTTTTCTCTGTGAAGGGTTATTGCCAGCAGGGCTGTATTAACTCTTCTTTGGGAATCACTTCACTTACCAGTGACAAGTAGACAAGTAAAGCGTGGGAGAAAGGGAGGCAGGGAACAGGTGCACAATACCCTGCACAAATACTACACAGAACAAGGGTACAGATGGGGATAAGAACATAAGAACGGCCATACTGGGTCAGACCAATGGTCCATCTAGCCCAATATCCTGTCTGCCAACAGTGGTCAACACCAGATGCCCCAGAGGGAAGCAAAACAACATGATCCCTCTCCTGTCAGCAATGAAGGATTTGTTTCCACTGTTACTGTGGAAACACCTTCTTGCTCAGGGATGTGAAAAAACATCCTCCTTGATTGCAGCAAGTTACAATGCTATAAAATAAAGAGCCAGTGTAAACAGATTCCCAGTGCTGTTAGCTGCTCCCCACCATGGAGGTGGCATACCTACACTGCTGGGAGAATTCTCTCCCAGCGCTGGTGCTGTGGCCACACTGACATGTGAAAGCACTGCTGCAGCCACGCTTCAGACTTACAAGTGTAGACAAAGCCTATGGGAGAGCATTGCTGAGCTGTCTGTAGGGCTCCTGAGCATAGTGCTTTGCTACTCATGTCACAATCGACTGGGGGGAAGTAAGCTGAGGGGAATAGCTGCAGCAGCTAGATAGGCCAAGCAGGAACTCTGTGTCTGGAATATATCATGAGGCACTGAGCTGCTGCCTTAGAGAGACAGAGACATATGAATGGGAACTTATGAAAGCATTTCTTTTAGTGGATGCTTTTTATTTTCTTAAGCATAATAAAAGAAAGCCTCTATTCCTGCTTGGCTGTAAGAGTAATTGAAAATCCTAAAAGTGGTCATTGGGCTGCATTTAAGCACCTAAGCCTTAGCTTGTGTCCCTCTGTCATATCCAGTTTTCTTCCTCATTTTAGTGCTGGTGTATGGAGGTTTGTTTTCACTGCAGAGTACTGTGGACATCTCTTTTTTTGCAAATGGAAACTTCTTTACATATGTGCTCGGTGAAGGTGAAGACCAGTTTATGAATCACTTGCTCACTCTAGTGACCAGTCACATAGTTCTGGATTTAGGAAAGTCCCATTGTACCAAATGAAGCACATGCAGCAGTGCTTTCCTAAATTGTAGTCATGGCTAGTTGTATTGATTTCAATAAAGCTAACTTCTGCAAGTAACTGTTCATTTTGTTGTATTGACAATTGTATTGAAATTAGCCAGAATGGGTAGGAATGGTGTCCTTAGCCTCTCTGTTTGTCAAAGGCTGGAAATGGATGACAGGAGAGGGATCACCGGATAATCACCTGTTCTATACATTCCGTCTGGAGTACCTAGCATTAGCCACTGTTGGGAGACAGGATACGGGGCTAAATGGACCTTTGGTCTGACCATGGCCATTCTTCTGTTCTTATGTTCTAAATTATAAGCTGCCACTTAAAATGTTGAAGGTTTTTCCTGGCCCTGCTTGCAAACTAGAGGTCTCTGTTAGGAAGTATATTACTTGAATGTAGTAACAGTCAAGTCAGCAGACAGCCTGGAGTAAAGTTGTGTTTCTGTGTTTTAGTGAGCAGCCTTTGTCTGTCTCTGGAGTTCTTGTGTATTATTCTGAATTGAAAAAAATAAAATAATGTTACATTGAAATATTCCAGCAACAGTATTCATGTTTTTATCTAACTTCTTAAGGTGTTTGCCATGACACATTATATTAACCAGTATGAGTAAAAGGTTCTTAGTCTATCCCTAAGCTGGTTATCTGGTTATCTGGATATCTGGCTCTCTGCATTCCTATTGCAATGCCTGGCACCTTGCAGGATCAAGCCCGTATAGTTTTTATATGTTCAACATGTGAACATATACAGATCAAGGAAGATTATGAAGATCAAGGAATTTTATGTAAGACAGAATCATATATATAGTAGCCCAGTGTCTGTGCGTCTGTAACGCTGATGTACACGGCCACGCCCCCAGGTCGTGTACGTCAGTGCCCTGCCCCGCTTCCCCTTGCTCTGTGGCAGCAAGTGGCCGCAGGGCCCCCCCTTCCTCCGACCTCCCCCAATCCTCCCCTCCAGATCCACAGCCCCAAATCCCCCCCAGCTCTGCTTTCCACCCCCCTTCGGGCCAGCTCCGCCCCCTTCCCCTACCTGCCTGGTGCACTGCGCCACTCCCAGCTGAGCAGCACTCGTGGGGAGCGCAGACCCCAAAGGGCTGCTTGCCACTGCTTGCTCCCCCGCTGGGGCCCAGCGGGAGTGCCGCTCAGGTGGACCTGGCGTGAGCGGCGGTCAGCTGGGCCGCTTGCCACTGCTTGCTCCTCTGCCGGGGCCCGGCGGGAGTGTCGCTCATGTGGGAGCAGCGCAGCGCACCATGGATGGGGAGGGAGGAGAAGGGGGGTGGGGCGCCATGCAGGGAGAGTAAGGGGGTGGGGCTGGCCGAAAGGGGGGTGGGAAGCAGAGCTGGGGGGGATGGGGGACTGTAGGGGAGGATGGGGGTGCCTGGAGGAAGAGGGGAGGGAAGCAGCTCTGGCGGGGGTGTCCGTGGGGCCGTGGGTCTGGCCAGCAGGAAGAGGGGGTGGGAAGCAGAGCAGGGGAGAGATCGGGGGTCGTGGGGCTGGATGGGAGGAGGGGGGTGGGAATATGACCTGGTAAGGGGGGGTGCAGCCAGGGCAGCTTGCCACCACTCAGGTGGGCCCGGTGGGACAGGAAGGGGGGTGAGTCGGTGATGTACACGGCCAGGTACGTCACCACCCCCCTTCCTCCTCCTGCTGTGGAGCTGAGTGGTGCGCCCCTCAGCCGGGCTGCCATGGGGGGAGGGGGCGGTGATGTAGACAGCCCTGCCCCCTGGCTGTGTACATCACCCCCCCCTTTCCCTCCCGCTGTGGCACTCAGCTGAGTGCTATGCACCTCAGCCGGGCCGCTGGGGGAGCCAGCAGTGCAAGGGGCTGTTTGGGCTCCCCCGGGGTGGAAGGGGAAGGGAAGGGGGTGATGTACATGGCTCTGGCCCCACCCCCCTCCCTTGTGACAGCCCGGCAGAGCAGGCAGCACTCAGCAAAGTGCCATGGGGAAGGGGAAGTGGAAGGGGGGCGGAGAGAGGCAGGAGGGGGAGGAGAAGAGAAAGGGAGAGTGAGAGAAGAGAAAGAAAGAGACAGAGAGAGAGGCAGGAGGCGGAGGAGAGCTGAGGGGGGGAGGCAGTAGGAAGAGAGAGAGAGAGAGAGAGAGAGAGACAGAGCTCAGGAGAGAAGACCTGAAAATCCCGTCATGTGACGGGCTAATTGGCTAGTTTATCAATAACATACCAAACAAATTTCTGGCATGCAGATAAGTTTTCCTGTCTTATATATTATTATTTGTATGAACTGAAATAATACAATTTTATCATTCTACAAAGGTATAAAATGTTGTATGATTAACCACTTATTACTAAAATGAAATGTTTAATGTGGATGTATATTGTTGCTGATTTAATTGTTTTGATTTAATGGAACCATAACCGTCTCTTTCATAACCAGGAAAAGCATTTTCTTTTTTTATTACAGATGCAATTTATTCTGTGTATGGTAAATAGTAACTTCTGGGAGCAAGATTTTCTTATTTTTCTCTTTTCATTTCGTAAATTAATATAAGGTTAATAAAGATATCCACAAATTCCCATTTCCAATTATTTAGTTCCAATACCATTAATTTCCTATGAGACTAGCTCACTAACAATGTTTCTTCCCACCCCATTAAATATTTGTGTTTGTATTTCTACATTCTAGATAAATATTATTTGTTAACTGAATACAGTAAAGCACATTATTTCTATGTGTAAATTATACACACACACACACACACACACACTGAAAGGTTTGTTATCTGGCATTCTGTTAAATAGAAAACATTAACTGGCATTGCCTCCAGGCACAATACCGTTGTGTCATCAAGCACACACCTGGCTTCTGCCTGTCCAAGTGGCCATTGTAGGGCTTCTGACAACTGACATTGTCATCTGACATCATCAGCAGATGCCTTCTTCCCCCTCAGCCTACCTCAGGCTGCTAGGAATCAGATCTGCTGGTAGGAGGCAGGGGCAGAGCAATAAGCTTTGTTATCTGGCATATTCATTTAACCAGCACCCCCCTTTCCAATGAAAGAGATATATGAGAGAGAGAGAAAGAGAGAGTTTGCCAATTCATATTTTTCTTATTGTCAGTGTCCTAGTCTGATCCCATGTGAAAAATTAATGAAATAGAATATTATGGTTTCAATAAGTATCTTGCAATCTTTTAACTTAAACCTGTCCTGTGATGACATTTACAGTTTTAAAGTAAAATTTTAGAATCGTCCACACTATCCTGAATACATGTGGAATGAACAAGATATTTATCGGGTCCCTACTCCACTCAGAATCTTCTTTTCTCCAGGTTAAACATGCCCAGGTTTTTAACCTTTCTTCACAGGTCAAGGTAGCTAAATCTTTTATCATTTTTGTGGCTTTCCTTTCGACTATCTTCAGTTTGTTCATGTTTTTTCTTAAAATGTGGCATTCAGAACTGAACACCACACTCCCGCTGAGGCCTCTCCAGTGCTGAGTACAGTGGGACAATTACGTTCAATATCTTACATACAATACGCATATTAATACACACAGAATGATATTAGTCTTTTTGGCAATTGTATCATATTGTTGACTCTTACAATTTGTGAACCATTATAACCCCTGGATCCTTTTCTGTAATATTCCTACCTAGCCCCATTTTATAGTTGTGTATTTGCTTTTCCCTCCTACATGTAGTGTTTTGTACTTTGATCTACTGAACTTAATCTTGATAATATCAGACCAATTTTCCAATTTTATCAAGGTAATTTTGAATTCTAATCCTCCACTACTGCGACTGATTCAATTGCTGCTTTTCACTCTGCTGTTGGCCACTGGATTGTCATTTGCTCTTCCACCAGTGATTAGTACTGCTGTTATCTTTCATCTCTCTGCTACAACATCACGTTCTGAGGTTCCACCACCTAAGCCAGCTCTCAGTTTTATGCAGATATTGGGGAATCTCACTACTAGTGCAGGTTGAGTGCTCTTTTTTACCGTAACACTACATTTAAGCCTTACCACCTGGTTATCAGTGATCACCAAACAAAACAAGAATTATCAAGTAAAACAAATGCTGATGAGGACACCTTAGGCTCTCTGTCTCTGTATTTCTTTAAGACTCAATTACCACTCCCTGCCCCCCGCCCCTGTTTAGCAAATAAGGTTCAATTTAGGATGACCCTCTCAATCTGGGCAGGCTAAGCACAGTTCTAATTTCTAATTACTCATACAATATGAAAACCACCTTTCATTACTCCCGCACTCAATATGTGCTGCACACATAGGAAAAGTAGATGTGTTTATGCAAATATGGTCTGTTCCTGAAATCTCCCCTCTCCCCCACCCATAATTAGACCCATAAAACTCATTCAGAACTTACTTACATAACAATAAAGGGAGGGGGTGAGAAAAGACTCTTTTAACAGACAGAACATTCAAGCATTGCCATTATGCAAAAACAACACACTGAGGGAACAAAATGTAAAAGAATCCTAAAGGAAGATAAGGAGGGAAAAAATCTGCACAGAGATGTCAACAATGGATGGTAGACATCCTTTTTTCGGGGGCCGGAGGGGTTGGGGAATTATATCTAAGGTGGTGGCTGTTAGTATATAGCAGACAAGCAGGGCCTTTAACTCTTCCTCACAGTGACCTTAAATATTGTAAAGGCAGAACAATTGGCAGTGGAATCTAAGCTATTTTAGATTTTCCACATCAAGGGTCTTTAAGACAGTTTGTAGGACTCAGTCTTTGCTGTGGGACTAAATTATAAGAATATTGAGATGGAATTATATTAACAAAGCTTTTTGGGGAAACTGGGACAGTATTATTTTGCTATTTATCTGGTGAAATATAACTAGACAGTCCCTTTCCATGAGCAGTCACCAGATACTTCTCTCGTCTGTGGACCTTAAACATACCTTTGTTTTGAAAAGTTTAAATCTTTCAAAAAGTTCAGCTTCCCCGTCATGTCAGTTTGCTTTCCTGCTTTCCCCCCCACCCCCAACAAAATCCAGATATTTATAGAGGGACAGGACCAAATCAGGTGCTTCATTCGCCACCACTGCAGAATATCTCAATCTAATATTAAACTGATATCACAACTGATTTTATCCAAAGGCAGGAAGTATAGGATTCTTGAAGTTACAGTTCAAAATTAGAAGCTTATTTTTGTTTAATTTTAGTGAAATGACTTTTTTTTTTCAATCCAAAGAGTGAGTCTTATTCACCTTCTGTCTCTGGATAGAAATAAGTATCTATGCAACAGTGAGCACAACTGTAGGTTATATCTGTGTGACCTTCAGTATTATGGTAATTTATTTAAATGTTCTTTGTTAATTAAGAGTATTTCACATAAAAGAGCAATTAAATTACTTTTACCAATTAACTGTATCATAGAAATTATTGAAATTATCAATTATCATAATCAACAATCATTATGGAAGTAACAAAATAACAAATGCCTTTAAAAAGCCAGCTGGCCTGTTTTTTAGGCACACTTTTGATTTCTCATTGAGAAAATTATTTATTTCCTGACCTAAAACATTCTGATTTATATACTTTACAAGTGTTACATAAAAGAAACATTAAATGTGAAGCAACAAGAGAAAACTTTTTTTACATTTTGTTCCCTCAAATTAGCTGTAAGTATTTCAGGCACCTATTTTACGGTATGTCTACACTACCACCCTAGTTCGAACTAGGGTGGTAATGTAGGCAACCGGAGTTGCAAATGAAGCCCGGGATTTGAATTTCCCAGGCTTCATTTGCATAAAGCTGGGTGCCGCCATTTTTAAATGTCCGCTAGTGCGGACTCCGTGCCGCGCGGCTACACGCGGCACAGACTAGGTAGTTCGGACTAGGCTTCCTAGTCCGAACTACCGTTACTTCTCGTTTCACTCCTCGTCCGAACTACCTAGTCCGTGCCGCATGTAGCCGCACGGCATGGAGTCCACACTAGCGGACATTTAAAAATGGCGGCACCCGGCTTTATGCAAATGAAGCCCGGGAAATTCAAATCCCGGGCTTCATTTGCAACTGCGGATGATTACATTACCCCCGCTAGTTTGAACTAGTGGGGTAGTGTAGACATACCCTCAGTCAGTAAATCGCTCTAAAGGGGAGTCTTGCAGCCTCCTTTCTCCTAATCTATCGCCAAATTATAGAACTCATCATCAAGAAAGAAATCAGGTTGTTCGACCCAGAGTACTCTATTCCACCAGAAAATAATGGTCTTGTCTTACTTTTATTTAACATTTTTATAATGCCACCCATTACTGTTTTATCTGAGCACCTTCCTTGTAGAATCAATAGCAAAGTCCCCAGTGAATTGAATGGGAAATATATGGCAGGTCTCCATGTTTGGGCCTGGAAGGAGTTTTGGTGTGAAAAATATAATTCTTCATGTACAGTGAATTTATATTGTGCTGTGCATATCTCAGATATAAACAGGACAACATATTTAATGTAGAAATATATGAAAGTTCATCTCTGCATGCTATATGCTATTTCTAGGTAACTTTAACTTTTTTGGGGGTATAAGCTGTATTGTACAATGTAAACCACAAAATGGAAAACAAACAAGCATATAAAGAAAAACAGCAACTCAGGCATTATTTTATAGGATCAAGATAAAATTTCCTTGATTATGCATAATGGCAAAAAGGCACAAAAATATTTCCAAGTCTGGAACAGTTTAATGGACTTTGCAAACATTCATCAAAGAGCTGATAGAATAAAGATTAGAGATAGGCCCAAAATGAACAATCTTAATCTGAATGCTGACTCTCCACAAGAAATCGGAGGTACTCAAAAGTGGAAGAGTGGGAGGGAAGGGGTGTGTGTTACTTTAGATTTAGCTCTAGTTAAAATAATAAATTAGGAAACCCATTTGGCAAATAAGGAGAACTGGGGGGAGGGGAGGCAGGGGAGGGAGGAAGAGTGGAGGGGGGACAGGAGGCTGAGAAGGTGGGGCTGTGGCCCACAATTCTGGGTCTGCTTACTAACCAGCCAGTTCCTCAAAGTAATGGAAAAGAAACTTCAGAACTGCTTTGCTTCACACCTGGCTGCCATCCATGTTGTGGAATCGCTTAGCCACACAGCTGCCTTCATCATACCTTCCTATGTCCCCTAAATCAAAACCAGAGGGAAGGGTGGAGTAGGTCTCACTGTGACAGCCCTTATATCACTAGAGGATTTCCCTATCCAGACAGGGGAGGCCTATCAGTACAGGCAGACTTGGCGGTCGCCTACGGCACCACCTACAACGGGGTGCCCGGGGCGCCCGATGATGATGTCACGGGGTGCCCAGCGTGCCCGATAATTACATCACACCATTGATGGCCATGCAGACAGGGGTGCCAATTGCGCATTCCTCCTGGGGCGCCAGCTGCCACAGCCAGCCTCGGGCCGCTCCTGTATCGAGGACACTCCTTCACTGGTCAGTTAAAATGTTTTTGAAGGGACTTTGCATCATCCAAGTGCCATATAGCAACTGAAAAGGCAAGAGAATCTGCCCCTAATCCCTTTCATCCTTCAGTCCAACGAAAAATAAATAGCATGTCTCACTCAGGGTATGTCTACACTGCAGAGTTTTGTTGGAAAAATCTGAGTTACATCCACATTGCAATCGCGAAAGTAAATCAAAAGAACAGAGGGTTTTTTCCAGCATTGGTACTCCTGTTTCTATGAAGAAGAAGCCTTTGTCTGAAAGATCTCTTTTGGAAAAAAGTGTGTGTGGACGGGGAGGAAGGTTTTCTTTTGAAAGAAGAGGCTTCCAGAAAATAACACAGGTGCCCTGGTGGACACTCCGTCCATACCAATTAAAACTCTATAGTTCCCGTCTCCTGCCAGCTCTTAAAGCTGCAGGCACCCTGGACAAGCCTTGTGGCAGCAAGCTGGCTTGGGAGCAGCACCCTGACCGCACAGCTCTCCATGCCACAGGTCTTGCCAACCAGGTGGAGCTACAATCCCCCATATCCCCTCTGGTCCTCGCAGAGAGCAGCCCCAGGCATCCTAGGACCCACCCAGGGGACCAAGAGGCAGGCACCCTCCTTGTCTGAAGCAGAGATCCTGTCCCTCCTTCAAGGATCTCCGCTCCAAGTGCCACAATGCAGACATCTTAAAGTACATGGCTGAATCCCTGGCAGAACGCGAACACCCACCTTGGACCTTGGAACAGGTCTGGAGTAAGGTAAAGGAGCTCTGCCAGGGATACATCAGGGCCAGAGAGTGCAGCTTGTGCTCAGGAGCAGGACACCACATCTGCCCCTATTACCAGGAACGCCACCAGATCCTGGGGGGTGGGGAAACGTCTTCCCCATCCATTGTGGTGGACTCTGGCCTTGAGACCCCCATCAGGCACACAGCTCCAAAAAGGTGGCTTTCCGCATGCAGAAGTTTTGGAACCATTGCTGGTCATCCCACCGCTTCATGACCAGCTGGTGCCACCAGTGTGAACTGGTGTCAAGCCTCCAGCCATGCCTCTCCCCTGGGGGGAGGGGCGGGGGTTGCCAAAGTGTATCTCCCGCACCCAGGGAAAGGGTCCCAAGAATCAGCTCGGGGTCAAGCTCATGCAGGACCAAGAAGGCGGCTGGCACAAAGTGCTGCAGAAACTGCAGCATGGCTGTGTGGGGCCCTCACATGCCCAGGGGCAGCTCCGGCTCCATAGCACCAAGAGAAAAGCTGTGGCATCCAAAAGAGTGGGGCAACCACAGCAGGCACTGTGAGAGCTTTGCTGTCCCTTCAAGAGGTAGGCAAGCATGCAGCAGAAGCAGAGAAACTGCTGTCGGGGGGTCCCTTTAAGCCCATGTCTCTGCAAGGCTCCGGCACCAGCACTTAGAAGCAACTGGTGACCTAAAGCCTTGAATGAAGAGGTTCTGGGTGGCCTTTTATGCGAGACAGCGTCCACTCTGGATGCTCTTTTTTGAAAAAGCAGATCTCTTTTTCCATGTGCTTTTCTGTTTGGACATTCTCTTTTGGAAGAAGTTTTTTCGGAAGATCTCTTCTGAAAATAGCTTATTCCGAAATAATCCTGCAGTCTAGACATAGCCTCATAAAGACTACTAAAGCAGCATTGTCTCCATGGAAAAGAAAAGAAAAGAAAAGAAAAGAAAAGAAAAGAAAAGAAAAGAAAAGAAAAGAAAAGAAAAGAAAAGAAAAGAAAAGAAGTTTATTTACTTGTGTTGTGGACTTTGGTTGTTACAGATCCCATCCCTCAAAGTCTGCCTTGATGAAAACAGCTAGTGTATGACATACTGCAGAAGTCTCAGCAGTGGTTCACACACAGCTGTGAACTAGAGACCCCCAAAACCACTAGAACTGAAAGGATTATCTCATTTTAAATTAGAATTATAAACATATAGGGCTGGGAGGGACCTCAAGAGATCATCAAGTACATCCCCTGTGTGTTCAGACAGGTCCAAGCAGGACACATTCTAATTCCATAATTCCAGAACATCTCCATGTATATAACCCAGTTATGTTGACTTAGTACAAGAGTTAATACCAGCCTTAATGCTGATTGACAGTAGATAGTCACTAATGTCATTGTCGTTCTGTTTGATTAAAAGAAATCTTAGGAATATTGGTATGGCTTCTCAGTTTCTAGAGGAGTAGTACATTAGCATTCCTTAGTATGAACATATATGTGTCTTATCCCTAGCTTTACCTTTGACATTGCTGTGGTCTTAACTGCAGTTATAAAAGTGGCCTTAGCAGTTTCTGCTATGCTTGCTTAAAAATGGTTTGATTTCTCAGATTTTACTATGAAGGTAGGTGAGTAGGGAGCAACAGAGATTTGCCATTGTATTAGACATGGTATACTTATCGCCTCAGCTTACTTATCCTCTTTACCTTAATGTCCCAATCATGCATCTTTTTTGTAAAGGCTACGCACCATATTAATTTTCCTTCCTAGTACTTGATTTCTCAATCTATCGTTCAATGTCCTATGCATATTTGGAGGAGTCAAAGTTTGGACTGTCACCAGGACTGCTGCTGCTATGATGCATAACACATGCTGCTAGTTCTTTAGCTGTTGTTATCTCTACAGCTGCTCCTCTGTTTTTGTGTGTGTGTGTGTGTGTGTGTGTGTGTGTGTGTGTGTGTGGATAGTTTGTTCAGTGACGAAGAGGGAAGGACAGGCTGCCCTTGGTGCTGTACAAAAGCATCTCTGGCTTCCTTGCTGGCTTTCTCAGCGTGGCAGGCCTGGAGTAGTGCAATGATGCATTTTAGCGGCTGCCTGTTCTTATGGTGAAGATGTCCCAATAAGGTAGCCACGGTTGCCATATCTCAACTTTGTTTTAAATACTGGGAATAATCTTGGAAACAATGTAGCTAGTAAAAGCTTTAGAAGTTCCATATAACACTACATGCAAATAATCTGTAGTTGAAAAGGGAAGAACAATGGTCACTTAGTGAAGTTTTATCACTATTATGCTGGCTCATTTTGCAGACTCAAACAGCATGCATATTCAGAATAAGTTTTGTATTGGAACTCTGCTTATAGACCATATTATTTCTATTCCTACAGTTCAAACTGCACCCACCTACAAGATCAGAAATGGTATTACCACTTCTCTTACCTTCCTTATTCTAAGGCATTTTTCAACACCAATCTGTAGCATCTGTCTAGGCTCTAAATCAACAATAACAAATGTGTTTTATTTTGATTTTAGGGTTTAATCCAAATTCAATTGAAATCAATGAAACATTTCTCACTGATTTCAATGGGCTTGTGGTCCTGGTACACAGTCTCCTGTCTGGTTCTCCTGTTCCACCTTATCTCTGTTTTAGCTGACTTTTTTATTAACCCCCCCTTTCCAAGTACCCTACAACCTACTCCCTCTAGCCTACACACATAAAACATAAGAAGACACTTAGAATACTGTCTTCCACTCTTTCAAATACTTTTTAAAAAACAACAATGAAAATCATACATTATCAGTAGTCTGACGTTCCTCACTCATGTTTTGAGTGCTTCTTTGATGTGTCAGAGAAAAGAATGCAGAAGAACTTTTATGTAAATCTCTCTCCTATCCGGATGGCCTTAAAAAAAGAACTGGATAGATACTTTGGTTTCTTTAAGTCTTACTCTTTCAGGCATTTCATCTGGATTGGGAGTTCACTTTCATAGATATAAATCAGGAGTAACTTCATTACTAATTGAAGTAATTAAAGCTATAGCAGTACAATGTCAGTCTGAATGAGAATAGCATCTTCAACTTTGCCATAGCCACAGGTTTGACTTCTGGATCATTTTATCCTCTCCTACCCAATCCCAGCTTTCCATAGTCTAAAAATTCAAGCATATGAAAGTAATCTTATTGTCATCATTTTGTAATTTTTTTGTTAAAAGTGTAAGGGAAACCTGCCCACAGTGGATTTGCAAACATAATATTAGTATAGATCAGTGCAAAAGCAGTTTTTACTAGTGAGCTTTTCTCACAGTATGGCTAGGTCTACACTTCAAAGAAAAGCTAGAAAAAAATACACAAATTGTGAACAGCAGTTTGTGTATCTCTTCCCTCTTTTCTTTCAAAAGAGGATTTTCCCAAGTTTGGCCCATTTACACAGTGCCAAATTTCAGAAAAACCTCCTCTTTTGTCACATCCCTTCTTTCTCGTAGAACGAGGATTACAGGGATGGTGAAAGAATGCATCCACTTTTTTGAAAATTGTTCCAAAAAAGCAGATATGTTCCTTGGACGTGGCATAGCTTTTCCAGGATACCAGTGGTATCCCAAAAAGCTCTGCAGTCTAGTCATAGCATATGAAATATTAAAAAGAGAGAAAAAATGAAAAAAGGGACAAGCTACTTTAGTTATGAATAGCCACTATAATTATATCAATGAAGTGTAAAAATATTTTTCAAACATGGGAAGTAGGAAATCACAGATCTTTAGAGATGCTTCAATTCTACTTCTGTTGAAATCTTTCCATTGATTTAATGGGAGTTGGATTGACTTTTACTTCAACAACAGGCAGGTTTCATTGATTAAGTAATTTAAAGCCATTTTAAATGTTATTCCAGTATGATTTAGTACTATCTTTGAGAACCTTTTAAAAGATATCTGCTAGCTTCTCCACTGATTAAACTGGTTTTTTTTAAGAGTACAGCACTGGATTTCAATGTCATCAGAACACTAATGATATCTGCCAGATAGGTGTAAAAGTATTGCACCCTGTTACATTCATTAAAAAATTATTCAGTTGTACTTACAATCTTTTTGGATATGCCTGACATCTACCAGATGAGAAGAGACATGTATGGTTGAGTCACCTTGGGGTCCTTATTGTCTGGTACATAATGAAGAATGACATGTGGGCTAGGGAATATTGACTGTGTGGTTGAAATCTGTTGATGATGCATCTATAAATATAATCTGCCATCGAGGTGGTTCCATTTTCAGTTTCTACATCAGTTTCCTCCATAATAAGATATATTTTGGGAACTTTTTATGTATTTCCAGACGCAACATACTCATTCTTGTTTATTTCCTCACCAGTTAACTAACTCATTAGCATGCTAAATTGATGTTCCTTTAACATAGTTATTACATATTTTTTTCTTTAGTAAACCCACAGTGTATATTAATAACATATCACCATGATTGATCTGTCCTTCAGCCCTCAAAGAGAGCTTGAATAACATATAATTAGGAAAACTGAACCTTGAAAAAAATGACTAAATATACACTATTCTTTATGTTTGTATAGCACCCAGCAAATTATAGTAATGCCTCTCCTGGAAACAAATAGGCTATGTGTACAGTACCAGAATATTTCAAAATAAGTTATTTTGAAAAAATAATCCCCAAAATAACTGTTTTGAAATAACATGTCCATACTACAGGGTAGCCTCGAATTTAGTCCAAGGCAGGTTCCCTTAATGTCGATACACTGTCTTGACTTACAGCCCCAGAAAGCACTGGAGCGTAATTTGAATGACTCTGGGGAGTAATTATTTCAAAATAACAACAGCTGAGCATCCACACTACCCCTATATCAAAATAGCAGTTTCGAAATAGACATTATTACTCACAAAGGGTATGTTTACATACACGCTTATTTCAAAATAAGCCATTCTGGAAGAAATACTCCAAAATAGCTTATTAGAAAATATTACGTCTACACTACAGGGAAGCCTCAAAATTAGTTTGAGACAGGCTTCCCTAATATGGACGTGCTATCTCAATTTAGAGCCCCAGGAGGCACTGGGGAGTAATTAGTTTGAATGGCTCTGGGGAGGAGCAATTTTGAAATAGCAGCAGTGGAGCTATTTCAGAATAGGCATTATTCCTCATAGAATGAGATTTACAGAAATTGGAATAAGCTGTCCACTATTTTGAATATTTTTCAAAATAGTGGAATTGCCGTGTAGACACTCAAACTGTTTTTTTGGAGTAATGGCCATTAGTCCTAAATAATGCTGCTGCGTAGACACACCAAGAATGAGGGGTTATTATTTCAAAATAACAAACCTGTTATTTTGAAATAATAGGCTCTCTGTATAGACATTCACCTTGTTATTTCAAAATAACTCCTGTTACGTTGAAATCACCGCATAGTATAGACATGCCCATAACTAATAACAACATTCAACTTTGACTATATTTATATGGCCTTCCCTTCCTTGCATAATGGTAGAGAATGACTTGATTCATTCTTTTCATAGGCCCATTTTCTCTTTAGCTGGAAGATTATAAAGGGAAGTATAAAAGTAAGGTATATGTCTCTTGAGTAGAAGCCACTTACTATTACATCTCATGATGGCATGCAATATAGCAAATATTGTATGTACTCAGCTGTATCAGATGTAGTGAGATGGGGGAAAGGGTGCAACAAGGTAGTGCAAAGGGTATCATTTTAACCAGAGAACTCATAATGCAAACTAGTGCCCTATATTTGAATGGCATCACTGTGTCCCTTGCTACAACTGGTAAAAAGATGAAGCTTATTCTCACACAGGTGATTCTTTCTAGGCACTTAATGGTACATGAGGGGGCAGGGCTATGGTTATGCCACAGTTGAGAAGTGCACCCTAAGTTGCTTTTGGCACTGCAGGCAGAGATATTAAATCTAAGCTTGGGATTGACTAATGGCTAAACTTAAGACTGTCCATGCATGTGTGTGTTGGGAATAAGTGGGTAAAAGGCATTCTGTGGCCCTGGACTTTTCTAGTCTGGCACTCTCTGGTCCGGCAACATCCGTGGTCCAGCACGATTTTAGTTAGATGGATGTCCACTTATCATGAGTGTGGCCAAGTTTCCCACTGCCCCATAAGTTTGTTTACAACCACCAGTCCTGGCTCTCAGTGTTCTGTGCTGTAATTTAGCTCTAATTTACCCCAGATATCTTCTGAGGGTCCACTAAACACTGGAAATGTTGGTAATGCTGCTAGACAATATTGACCTCCCATTGTAACAATATGTTTTTTTCTGTAGCCATATTGGAAGGCTTAAACTAAAGCCTTTTTCTGCAGCCAGACTGAAGTGCAGCAGACATTAGCTGTGAGGCCTGGAGTCACATACTCACATTCCATCTAAATTGCATTGAAATAGTGTCAGAATAGGCTGTGAGAAGGAGACCATGTCCAAATAGCACCCACTGTCACCAGATAAAGAAACAAATCTCAAGATGGGTAGAGAAAATTTAGTTAACAGCATTTTGTCTGGCAAGAAACTGCTTATCAATAGTTGAGGTTGTGGAATCCACATTCTACGATTATTGTCCTCACTTTCCTATTGTTTGACTGTGTGATGTTTGTCTGGTTTGTAACTGTGTCTGTCTGCTGTATAATTAATTTTGCTAAGTGTAAACCAACTAAGGTGGTGGAGTATGATTGGTTAGGTAATTCTGTTACAGTATGTTATGATTGGTTAGTAAAATTATACTAAAATAATTGTTTATGGTAAAGCTAAGCAGGACTCAAGTTTCACTATATAAACTGGGGTCCAAGAAGGAGATCAGGAAGAAGAAGGAAAAGGCAAAGGAAGAAAGGAATACCAAGAAGAAGGAGGCAAGACCTGAAAGACCTCACCTCCAAGACCCAGCTTAAGACCAGAGCTGCCAGGACTCCTCTGTATGATCGTGATGTGTAGCAGCTAAGATTCAGAGAAACTGATCTTGCCTGCCTAACAGGAGAAGTCTGCCTGCCTTTATCAGGATTGGTGAGCATGACACTATGTGCTTAGCATGTATATTCTGCTTGCTTGGGAATGGTCAATATATAGAAAACTAGCCAATTAGCCCATCATAAGACGGAATTTTCAGGTCTCTCCTCCATCTTGGTCTTCTCTCCTGAGCCTCCCGTCTCTTGCTCCATCTCTCTCTCTCCTCTTACTGCCTCCCCCTCTCTCTCTCAGCTCTCCTCCGCCTCCTGCCTCTTTGGCCTTCTGCCTCTCTCTCCTTCTCTTTCTTTTCTTCTCCCCCTTCTGCCTCTCACTCTCCCTTTCTCTTCTCCTCCTTCTCCTGCCTCTCTCTCCCCTCCATCTCTCCCTGCCCCCCTTCCCCTTCCCCTCCCGCCGTAGCACTCGGCTGAGTGCTGCCTGCTCAGCCGGGCCGCCACGAGGTAGCGGGGCGGGGTGATGAAGTACACGGCCGGGGGCGAGGCTGTGTACGTCACCACCTAACCCCCTTTCCCCTCCCACTGTGGCACTCAGTTGAGTGCTGCGCCCCTCAGCTGGGCCACTGTGGGGGAGTCCAAATGCTTCCCTGTGGTGGCCCGTCTGAGGGGATCAGAACTCAACACCATAGTGGGAGGAGTAGGGGGGTAGGAGTGGTGACGTACATGGCCACGCCCCGGCCGTGTATGTCAGTGCCCCGCCCCCTACCCCTCCCGCCGTGGCGGTCCGCTGAGTGATGCGCCACTCAGTTGGGCCACGGCAGGGGAGCAAGTGGTGGCAAGCAGCCGTTTCAGGTCCATGTTCCCTATGCTAGCTCCCCACAGCCACTTGCCGCCGCTTGCTCCCCCGCTGCGGCCCAGCTGAGTGGCGCAGTACTCAGCTGAGCACCTCGGCAGGAGGAGAAGGGGGGCAGGGCGCTGACATACACGGCCAGGGGTTGTGGCTGTGTACGTCAGTGTTACAGACTCACAGACAGTGGGCTACTATATATATGATAAGAATATTACTGAAAATAAAAATATTAGGGTATGTCTACACTACCCCACTAGTTCAAATTAGCGGGGGTAATGTAGTCATCCGCAGTTGCAAATGAAGCCCTGGATTTGAATTTCCTGGGCTTCATTTGCATGAAGCTGGCCGGTGCCATTTTTAAATGCTGGCTAGTTCGGACTCCGTGCCGCGCGGCTACACGCGGCATGGACTAGCTAGTTCGGATTAGGCTTCTAATCCGAACTAGCTGTACACCTCATTCCACGAGGCGTACAGCTAGTTCGGATTAGAAGTCTAATCCGAACTAGCTAGTCCATGCCGCGTGTAGCCGCGCGGCACGGAGTCCGAACTAGCCGGCATTTAAAAATGGCGCCGGCCGGCTTCATGCAAATGAAGCCTGGGAAATTCAAATCCCGGGCTTCATTTGCAACTGCGGATGACTACATTCCCCCCGCTAGTTCGAACTAGCGGGGTACTGTAGACATACCCTTACTGAATATTACCTGCAGGAAGTTATGCCCTGAGCCCTAGGAACTGGGTAAAGGTGTGTGTCCCTAAAGAGTGGAAGGGATAGAGAAATTTGTGAGGATAACACTGTTGTACGGCAAATTTTCTTGTTCAGCACTGGTCAGGTTCAGAGGGTGCTGTATTAGAGAGGTTCTACCTGTACTTGTAAATTGCTGCATTTCTTGTAATGTCTATATTTTATGCTATAAAGTAATATGAAAGTTTTGCTTGATATTAAAAATGCCTGCTTTGACTTTATGAACCTAGACAGGAAAAGTAGATCTCCACCCATCTGGAAGTACTATCAAGACTAAATGGGGTATTGTGGAAAAGCCTGGTTTATTGGCCCTCTCTAACACCCCAGAAGATGCTGTATACAAGAAAATACATCCCATCAGCTTCAATTTTGGAAGAAATTTCATCTCTTTGCTGTTTGTATTCTTACAAGGGCAGGAGCTAAAAAACAAAAGCAGAGATTCCCAGGATCAATCTGGGTTCCCCTGGAAAAAAAACCAAAACATTCAGTGATGACAGAATGCTTCACCTCTGTCACTTGGAAACTACAGATTTAATGTGTTCATATATGTTTCCCACTTCAATTTGTAAGTAGTTCTCTCATTCATTTTTCCAAGTTAATAAATCCTTAATTTACTGTAGGATTGACTACCAGCATTGTCTTTGGAATGAGATCCAAGACATAAATTGATATGGGGTAAGTGACTGATCCCTAGAAACTGGAATCAACCTGAATATTTTGTGATTTTCTGATGTAAATGACAATTTATTACAATGTTCAGCTTTCCTGGGTGGCAAGATAGAATAGAGTGCCCAAAGGCACTGTCTGTGATTCCATGGAAAAACTGTTACTGTGACCCAACAATCACATTTGTTATTGGGTTAGTGAAATCTAATTCTACAATATAGCACCAGTTCAGGGCATCTGCTTTGCTTTTGACAATATGTCCTAAGATAGCAAGGGTAGGTCATAAGACATTCCTCACAGTGTGACAGTAGTATTCCTTTGGTTTGCTTTCATGGTGTTGCTGAGACAGACTATATAATGCACCAGCTCAACAGAGAATCATAATGATACAGCCAATTTTTGCTTTGTAATTCCTAATTGCAGTCCTAAACATTATCAAGAATCATATAGTAGTAAAATAAATATTCCATAGGTGCATTTTAAAGATTATTCTATAGTAATTTCTGAGTTTTATTATCAACATTCCTGACATTAGAAGATTATAGATTATAGACCAGGGCAGTAGAATGTGAAGTAGTAAATTTATAAAATATGGTAAGTACATATTTTACCATTGTGTTTTATGGATGTTCCTGTAAGGTTACTGCCTATATGTAGGCTCAATTTGCTGTGTTATATGGCTTCATTTTGATTTTAGCTTTTTCTTTCTTTTCCAGTATCATTTGATAGGATACAAAACAACTCTCATAAAATGTTTAGTATTGCTTTCATCACCATAATCAGTTTAAGTGACCGTTGGAGGGATCCTGAAATCACCTTAGCATGTAAGCAGCTTAACACATGTGAGCCATCACACTGAGATGTGGGAGACTACCCACATGAGTAAAATTACTCTCCTACTCAAAATTGTAGAAACAATTCTCAATAGCCTGTCATAATGTACAATCTAGAATTATTAGTTTTATAATTATTGTTTTTTTCCTGAAACAGTGTCTTTCAAGGTTACGTTTCTAGTAACTAAGTGCATGATTTTCATGAAGAAGAGATAGGTTTCCTGTTGTGTTGTCATAAAGTTTCAACTGAATGTTGACTGTCAACTGTGTAGATTTGATGGACTAAAATTTTATCAGCAAAATGGTAAAAAAAAAGTGTTTTTGTTTGTTTGTTTTAGTTGTAGAGAATTGTTTATTTACCCCTTGCTTATGAATAAAGATTTAGAATAATTGTGAACACACATATTGTTTACCTTCAAGCCAGGCGGGATGGCAATGAATATAGAGAGGATGTTAGAGAAATGGTATGCTGCTTAATAATAGCTTTTATAAGGATGGGCAGATGTGATGGACAGATGGGTGGACTAACAGAACTAAGTGCATTATTAGCTACTCAGACATTTGTTGAATGTCAGCCAAAATTACTGAAACATGGCAATCGAACATTGTAAAACATATCCCACAGGGAAAAAACTGCTTCATGCATAGTATAAAATTGTGGTTTATTCTTTTAAAATACAGAGACTGAAGAATAATTGCATAAATTCATATAATCGAAAGTCATATTTACTAAATATCCAGCTAGTCTGGTTGCTTTTAGTGTAGCTTGACATTAAATCAGCAGCAGAGTAGCTATTGAGTTGATATAATATTGATTAAAAAAATCATATTGTGATTCCCACAACAGTACCACACCTACCTGAGACAAATAATATTTGTCATGTTTAGTGTGCCTCTCATCAGAGCATTGTGATCATTTTAGTTAAGTCTCAAAGTGGCCTGGAGAAGTAACAATTTCAGTCTCTCCTGAAATGCAGCCACTTCTGGAATGGAATACAACTGCCTAAGGATTAGAAATCATGACAAACTGAAGCAACCACAAGCTTACTCTTTTTGTTTGTTCTGGGATTTCTGTGATCACGGATGGTGGATGAATTAGGTAGGCAGCTACACTTGCTGAGGAGTAATAGAAAATATAATTTTTATATTGAATGAATAAAAAAGAATTTAATACATAGAAACTGCATCTTTGTATTAAGCAGAGGCTAATTGGAAATAGGCTTACCACCTCAGAAGGAGGTCACATTGTGAATCATAGCATAATAGTGAATAAGACTGGGGGGAAAAAATCTGCTTTATACCATGACAAGAATGATTTGCAGTTAATAATAGAGGGGGGAAAAGGCCAGTCTTTTCAGTTACCCTTGGCTTCACCTAGGACAAAATAAAAAATCACTTCAGTGTCTGCAAGCTACTTACTTTCTTCCTGGTCATTATTGCTTAGCTATATCTTTGTGATAAAATCTGTCATTACTGACTTTATTGACATTAAAGTTGATTTATTTGCATGCTTGGTGAATAAGAACTACATTATGCCAGCATTCACATTGCTTGAGTACTTTAGATAGCAAGTGCATCACTGACTTAATTGTCTTTTGCTGGTTCACTTGCTCTCTAATCTCAGTGAGAAAATAATACTGGGCCAAATTTATCCCTGGCATAACTCTGCTGACTTCAGTAGTGAAACACCACAGATGGATTTGGTCCATTACGGCTAAGCAGAGACAAATGATAATAGAGACTTGTCTGTATGATAAAGTGTTTGTTTATTTCTGTTATTTTATGTTGTCTAGGTCAGAGAGTCCAACACGGTAGATTCAAAGAGCCAAATTCTGCCCTCTGTTATAGGATTGCATACATATAACTGACAACAGGGCCAATTTTCAATCCTCCTCTTTCCCGGGTTAAGTAGCATCTTACTCCATGAGTAGTCACAACATATTATTCTTTATCAATAAAGGGTATCAGAGTATGTCCCTAAAAGCTACATACACCAAGGTCTGATTACTCATTAAGATACCAATACCATAGGGTGCTAAGTTTCTTTGAAGAGGCACTGACTGCCTTTCACTGCCTTTCATTGTCTTCAATGGGAACTGGATGATGCTAAGTACTACACTGGATGTCATGGGTGTCAACCTCCACACCCATCTAAACAGACTGCCAAAATAAGATGGACATCAAGGGACATCACAATACAAAGGATCAGTTAATGGTCCTATTGCACCTGGGAAATGCTACATGCACAGAAGCTCCTCCCTTTTATTTGGAAGCTGAATAATGGAAATAAAACAAGGTCACAGTAAAATTTTCCATCATTTTGGATGTTTGAATTTGATGGGGTCAGAGACTCTAAACTAGGGGGTATGCCTCTCAAGAAATGTGGTGGAGCTTTTCAGGATACCTCTGCTATCCCGAAACCCCCCATCTAGACATACCCTCAGGAATGTGAACTGTGTGCTCTTTTTTTTTTTTTTAATAAAGAGAGCTCTGCCCACGCCCACCAAGTCTACGTCTAGACTACGGGCTTTTGTCGACAGAAGTTTTGTCAACAGATGTTGTCGACAAAGCTTCTGTCGACAAAGAGCATCTAGACTACATCCAGTTCTGTCGACAAAGCAAGCCGCTTTGTCGACATGACAGTGTAGACACAAAGGACAGTGTAGATGCATAACGCCTTCTGTCGACAGAACTCTGTCGACAAAAGACGTTATTACTCTTAGAATGAGGTTTACCACCATCGACAAAACTGCTGAGTTCTGTCGACCTTATGTCAACAGAACTCAGCGACAGTGTAGACGCAGGTATAGTTTTGTCAACAAAAGTCCACTTTTGTCGACAAAACCCTGTAGTCTAGACACACCCCAACAGTGCGGATGAGGGGAAAGGAAGAAAGGGAGAGTCAGTGGCAAAGGGGCCTGGGCAACTTAAAAGGGTCCAAGGCCCTGGCCACTCCTTTGGTAGTGGCATCCAGGAACCCTGCTGGCCCCTTTAAATCACTCAGGTGGGTCATAGGCATGGGTCCACTGATTGTTCTGTGCTGGAGCACAGAATTGCTCACAGCTGGTCTGGCTTTAGCAGTCAGTCCCAGTTAAGGGCTTATGCAGGTACATGGTGCACACCTGGGAGGTGAGGGTAAAAGGGCCAAAAGGCATCATAGTGGTAATAGCTGGATCCCCACCATCCCAGGCTTACAACCAAAATCCTACCATCACAGGCTCAGGATCTCCTTCCCCAACCCTATTCCATCATCAGAAGAAGCCCAGGTCAGTTTCTCTTTCCCATTCCCCAGATCCCTCACCAGGGGTATGTCTAGACTGCATCCCTCCATCAGCAGAGGGATGCAGATTAGGCAGGTCAACATTGCAAATGAGGCAGGGATTTAAATATCCCGTGCCTAATTTGCATAAAAATGGCCGTCACATTTTGCTGACTCAGCACTTTGTCTGCAAAAAGCTACAGGAGGTTTACAAGATCTGTCAAAAAAGCCCTTCTTTCTCAACAGATCCCCCTCGAGACAGCCGCTTTTTGCCAACAGAGGGATGCAGTCTAGACATATCCCAGGAGACAGCAGAGCTCCAGCAGTGCAAAGTAAATGTGGAAATTGGGTGCTAAGTCTGGTGTGAAAAGTGATATTGATGAATATCCCTTTTCACATTGCCTCCCTTATTTCTGTGCAGCTGCTGGCACAGTGCTGCCATCAGAGCTGGGTGACAATGTATGTACTGGGGATGGGTAAATCACAAAAAACACAAAGAAGGGGTGCCTGATCAAATAAGTTTGAGAACCACTGTTCTAAACCAAACCCAGTGATCCCAGGTGATATCCCTGGGTGCTCCCTGAAAGACACTTTGAATTGATAGATCACTACCAATGTCATTCAGGATTAGATGATAACTCATTTGTGTGTATATGTTGCTTGCTTTAACCTGCAACTAATTGTCTTATTGCTTTTTCCTAGTTAATAATTCTGTAGATAGTTTATTACAGTATTGGCCAGAGGCTTTTTCTTTGGTGTGAAATCTAGGATACCAGTTGTGACGGCGCGTTGGGGTCCCCCGTCTCCTGCACCCCAAAATGGCAAAAACAGACTGCACCAGCCGGTGGAATAGAGGAAGTTTATTGCCTCTCCAGGATACAGCACAGCACAGATGGAATCTGATCACAGAGCTGGGCTAGGATGCCTCAGGCCCCCTTGAGATGGGGAAGACTGGGCCCCTAAACTCCAGCCCCTTTCTCTAGGCTGTCTCCTCCATGCTCCCAGCCCGCAACTAACTCACACTCTTCCAGCCCTGCCCCCCAGCCAGGGCAGCATTCCACCTCCTTTTGTTTCTCCCCATGGGGGGTAGGCTGGTTCAACCGGTATGGTACCTTTGCATAATAAGGTTTTCCCTGCTGGGTCTTGCTCCAGACAGCAGAGGTCACCACAGCCCAGCAAGTACCCCTACTACGTCACACCAGTTGATCTGGGTAAGTGACTATCCTCCTGGGAATGAAAGCAACCTCAATGTGGTGTGATTTTTCATGTAAGTGACCATTTATCACTAAGCCCATTTTGTTGGGTGGCAAAATAGACTGGAGAACCCAAGGGGACTGTTAGCGAGTCCATTATAAGATTGTTACAAGTATCTGAGGGGTAGCCGTGTTAGTTTGAATCTGCAAAAGCGGCGAGGAGTGGGTCTTTGCCCACGAAAGCTTATGCTCCAACACCTCAGTTAGTCTAAGATTGTTACAGTGACCCAGGAGTTCACATTTGTTATTGAGTTTGGGAAATCTAATAGAACTTACCACCATTTTGGGATGTCTGTCCTATGTTTGACAGTCTGCCCTGAGATTGGCACCCTAGATTGTCAGACACTCCAGATAATATGACAAATCCAACCATCTGTAACCAAACCTCTTATTCAAGCAATTAAATATGGGACAAGGTAACTTATTTAGCCATCTGAGATTGAACATTTTGGCAAAAATTTCTGCAAAAAATGTTTTTAAAAAATCACTTTGCTGCTGTAATAAGCTTTATTAGGATGACCCACAGAAAAAGAAGGCCTTTTCTTCTAGCAGGGGTTCCTCAAGTTATTCTCGGTTACAATTTACAGCATTCTTAATCTCAGCATATGAAAATCTCATTCAGATCCATCTGTTTCAACTATCTAATGCTGCCACACACAACGGTTCTGGCCAAAATAGAAGCCGGAGAGAGATTTCTGTGACAGTATGATTAAGTTCTCTGCCACGGACTTTCACTTCCAGCAAGCCCTTCTGAGATACAACTGTTTACACTACTTACCCGTGACCTTGAGTTGGACCTTTATTTCTAATACATGTAACATTCCACATCAACAATTCAAATAACTAAACCCCCCACAGCAGCTGAAAAACAATCCAAACAAACACAATGAATCATCTGAACCAACAATACCCATAAGGCCACAGGGCTCACATGCAAATACAGAGGCAGGCTGATTTTCTGCAGCTTTTTGAAATTTATTTGGAATTCTGGATCAAAAATTATTTATTACATTGCGTTCAGTGCTTGAAATGCTAACATTTTGTCCTGAATTAATATATTAATTTTCCTGAGTGCTAGAAAGAGAAAATGTGAAGTTTCATGAGGAAATTCATTTTCAATAGAGCTACAGTGATTATGGCTGATGAAATTTTCAGTTTCAGTAGCAAAGGGGAATGGTGGTATTTTTAAAACAAGAGCTTCTCAGCATGAGAATAGAATAAAAATACTTTGCTACTGCATTGCAGGGGCTGATCCTGCAGTCTCTATGCAGACAGAATTCTTATTGAGTTTCATAGGAGCGTGCCTGCATAAAAACAGCATTAAGCTTTTAGTGGTCACAATAACAAGAAGCAGGCTGACATGCTTAAAAATTCTCATTATATTCCTATATAATAATTCATGAATAAACATGTTAAATTACTCTATTCTACTGCATGTTATTTATCAGCTAGTTATTGTAATTCTATTCCCCAACTCCAAATAAAATAGGTTCAATGGTTGTTTCCAAAACATTGCCTGTGCTCCAAACTCTGCTATAAAAAGGAATCCATTGTCTCTGCTCTCAAGAATTTTAAAGGCTTTATTTGACCATTTCTTTAGGGACATGAGAATTTCAGACTAAATTTTTATGGGCCTACATGAGAAAAACTTTCACTGAGTAATGGCAGATTTGCATGATTAAAGACTGCAGAATGTGTTTTTTTAGAATTGTCATACCAGATCAGACCAATGGTCCATTTAGTCCAGTATCCCACATCGGACAACAGCTAACCAGATGCTTCTGAGACCATGAATAGAGAATCCTTGTAATGGACATATACTAACATATGTGGCCAATGACGAAATTTCTTTCTGAACCAAATTCTATTTGATTTTCTTATGTCCCGAACCCTGAGAATTGATATGATTAATACATTTTATCTGATCTAATTCTATTGCATAGGTTCTCACCATGAATATGATAAATATACAATTCTGCTAAGCACTGCATTGTGACAATTATTTCCATTGGTTAACTAGTCATTGGTAAAAATATATATGTCCTCTTTTTTAAAAATACACTTGTAGCTGCCTTTTAAGTTCATTGGCGGACCTTTTGTTCTAAAATGATCAGAAAGGGTAAATGGCAATCCTTGATTCACCTTCTCTTTCTCCTTCATTATTTTATATACTTTCAACATGTCACCTCTTATGCAAATACTTCCAAAACTAAATAGCCCTCTTTATATGTCTTATTACTTTCCACAATTCTAATCCCTTTTTGCCTTCTTTCCAGGGCTTTAAATAATGGCATATTTTCAGTATTTTTTTCTTTTTGATACAATTTTATAGGGTGTTTGCTTTTTTTGAACAGCCATATGCACTGAGGAGATACCTTAATTGAGCTGTCCACAGTGATGCCTATTTTTTTCTTGAGTGGTTACAGTTAATTTAGAATCCATCAATGTGCACGAGTTAGTACAAATTGCTCCTTCCAATTTCATAACCTTGCTTTTGTCTATATTGAATTTCATTTGCCATTATGCTGTCCAGTAGACTAGCTTTTTTAGGTCCCTCTGGCATTCTTTTCTCTCTTTTCTACTCTTGACCAAGTAAATAATTTTCTGTCTTTGACAACTTTTGCCTTCTCTCTGATCAACCCCTTTTCAGATATTAATAAAGATGTCAAATAGCCCCAGTGTTAACAAGGATATGAAGGCCATCCCATTATTAACTTCCTTCCATATTAAAACTGAAAATGTATTTCTCTCCTTTGTTTCCTATCTCACAGCCAGTTTCTAAACCATGACAGAATAGTATCTCTCAACCTATGGAAGCTTAATTTCCTTAAAAACCTCAGTGACTTGAAGAATTTTTGAAAGTCTAAGTAAGATCTATTTATGGAATGGTTGCTTTTAGTCCTGTACCACTTCTTACTACCAGTTTTCACACATTAATATAAAGCAATTTTGGACTGAGTGTAGAGGTAATAAAACAGGTGACTATGCTCAGTTGCCTGTTTTTATCATGGCACATAAAGGCTTGAGGACATATTTACAGTAAATATATTTAGGTTTAAACAGTGAAACTCCAATCAAATGAAACATTTAGTTAAATTACCAGTACATTACTTCACCAGTTTCAGAAGGAGGTTTCAGAATCATTGTTACCTTTGTACACTACTGAGACTGCTAGAACCTTCACCCATTAATGTGTGCTCCAACCTGGCAGATCAGTGATATTGGTTAGTTCATTTCCTTCACAGATGTGGAATGGAGCAGAGAGCTTAGTGTACAATTCTGTATCAATCTGAGGACATACATGAACACACAGAGGCCAAGTGATGGAGTATTGATGCAAAAGAATCATTTATTATTCCCATGTGCAACATTGCTCATATCACTGTTTCATTTATATTTATTTTCTTTTATTACTAATTTTATTTTCCTTTGCCATTCACAAATGATCTGGAGAATGGAGTAAACACTAAGGTGGCAAAATTTGTGATGATGCTAAACTACTCAAACTAGTTAAATCCAAAACACATTGAAGAGCTTCAAAAAGATTTCACAAAACTAGGCGACTGAGCAACACAATGGCAGATGAATTTTAATGTTGATAAATGCAAATTAATGCATATTGGAAAATAATCCCAACTATATGTATAATGTGATGAAGACCAAATTAGCTATTAGCTCAAGAGAAATCTTGGGGTCATTGTGGATAATTCTCTGAAAGGATCCACTCAATGTGCTGCAGCAGTCAAAAAAGCAAACAGAAGGCTAGGAGTCATTCAGAAAGGAATAGGGAATAAATCAGGGAATACTTTATTGCCTCTATATAAATCCATGATATTCCCACATCTTGAATACTATGTGCAGATATGACCATTTTATCTGAAAAAAAGGATATCTTGGCATTGGAAAAAGTTCAGAAAAGAGCAAATAAAATTATTAGGGGGTATGAAATGTCTTCTATATGAAGAGAATAATAAAGATGGGGTTTTTCAGCTTAGAAAAGAGACAAGTAAGGGAGATATGAAAACGGCTATAAAATCATGAGTGGTGTGAAAAAATGAATAAAGAAGCATTATTTATTCCTTTCCGTAACACGAGAACTAGGGGACACCAAATGAAATTAAATAGGTAGCAGGTTTAAAACAAATAAAAGGAAGGGTTTTTTTCTATACAAAGCACAGTCCACCTATGGAACTCCTTGCCAGAGGATGTTGTGAAGTCCAAGAATATAACAGGGTTAAAAAAATATCTAGATAAATTCATTTTATGTCCATCAGTGGCTATTAGCCAGGATGGGCAGGAATGGTGTCCCTAGCCTCTGTTTATCAGAAGCTGTGAATGGATGACAGGGAATGGATCACTTGATGATCACCTGTTGTGATCATTCCCTCTGGGACAGTGTTGGAGGACCAGATACTGGGCTAGATGGACCTTTGGTTTGACACAATATGTCTGTTTTATGTTCTTATATACATTTAGATTTAGTTTCTGAAAAGCAACATTGACAACAGCAGTAGTTGTTTGGTTCAATGAACTGTAATTGCATTATTAAATTATTTTATTATTTTCTGTGTTGTTTGTAAAGTGTAATGGATTGAAACAGTAGAGAGCAGTGTTCACACTTGCAGGAATATTTAAAGTGTTACTTAAAGTCAAAATGGCTGGTTAAACCTGTGTGCATCCCTGCTTTAAGTTAAAGTTGGAGAAGTGTCTTAAAAACAATATAGGGGATTCACAAATATCAGAAAAATCTATCAATGTAATATATTGTTTGCTGTGTCTCACCTACAGTGAATTTGCTTGATTTGAAATCAGAGCTATCACTATACACTGTTGCATACTGAATTACTTAGCTTTCATTTGGAATCCCTTTAAGTTAACACTTAAGCATCTGATTTTTCAGATGTTCTGATCACTAGCAACTCACACTGAAGTATGTTCATAGACTGAGATAATGAGCACATTAGAAGTGGTATGCAACTGGGCAAAGCACATATCTTAGAAAAGACCTTAAAATGTTGCCAGACTCAATGCTTACCTGTAGGGGATGCAGAATGCAATATCTTTTAAATCTAATGTAGCACGACCAGAGCATATTTTGGGGGAAATTTCTGTTTATATGTATATTAAAGCATTAATAATGTTCGCATAATGTCTGCGAAGACTTGTATGGGTCTCCATTTCTGTATAATAGTGCATGTATACATTTGCAGGAAAGCTTGGGTTATTTTTAAATATAGATGCTCATCAATAATAATACTTAGCTTGTACACTGCACTCTTCATACACACATCCTCAAGTGTTTTACAAATACAATGGGCCAAATAATTATGGCTTGGAACAACCTATTTTCATGGTCAAACTTATGGCAGTATGTCGGGGAGAAGAAAACACAGCAAGGATCATCTTGCAGAGTTCCCCTCAAGTCTTGTTGTGAGAGCTGGCAAATCCACACATTATAAGCCATGCTTTCAACCCCAAACAAAAAATAATTTCAGGGAGAGGTGGAAGGACAGTGTCTTGTCAGCAACCCTGGCCTGTGATAACTCTCCACATCAGTTCCTAGTAGTATGCTTGCACTGAATTTACACTGCTAGTGTGGGAGCAGGCCACAGCTACTTGGGGGCTCCTCCTCAAACTGATTGTTGCAGCATGGAAGGGCTCAACAGAAAAGATAATACAGTTGAAGGATATGTTTTTCTTGTTAGAAATTACTACAAAGCTGCTGGGTAAATGATATGCTTCCCTTCCTGCCCTTGGCTCTTCCTCTGCCCTTTGTAGAGCCCTACACCTGCAAAGAGGGTCTACTAGATCCTGAGGAATACGAGCACTGATTCTAGAAAGGAAGCTGGCTCTCCTTCCCTACTGAGAAATTCCATACACAGAAGCAAGGCAAACATACCCCGGTAAATGTGCCAAAGAGTATAGTGATTTCACTATATAGCTTTTGAGTAATTCCAGGCAGTTATGATCAATAAAATCATTATGACACTTTTTGTGGAGAGTAAGGACATTAACCCATGTTATTTTGCTAGTTCTAAATTAAGAGAGTTAGGTTCTACCCATCTAAATTCTTGCTCTGGTTCCAATTGGATTTGAAAGTATTCTTTGTGTGGGATGGACTACTCATTAGTGAATTCATTTTGTTTGCCAGTATCCATTGTCATCCCAGAAAACATTGGACCTCAGCAATGGGGAGTTGATCAGGGATGCCAGTGTGACCCTCTGCTATCATTGTAAGATTCTCAAGAAAAATGTGCACAATCTGTTCTTTTAATCCCATTCAGTCCTAACACAACAGATACAAAGCCACATCATTTAAATCAGCTTCATGTTCTCCAAGGATGCAGCAAAAAGGATACACAGTGTGTTTCTGAGCCAGCAGATGGATGTTTAACCGAACCAGGTTGCTGTATGCTTTCGGTGCATTAAAAACAATACAGAGGTTGTAAACATGAGATTTTCCAGCCAAGAACAAAACTGTAAACTTTGTTTTGAAAAGAGATTTAAATCAGTGAAAATGAAAATGAAAATATTAGGGAAGTACTAGAACTGATTCCATAACAGAGATTGCCTTCTTGGGCATACCTTTACATTTTTCATGTAGGTGACTTTTAGAGTAGGAATTTTAGTGTAGGAATTGTCACATAATAATCATTTTTATATCCTTTTAATTTTCTATGTAATTTGTTTGGATTTTCTGTATTATATTTTTTTATAAAAGAATTCTATACAATTGGTTTCTGATTTAAATTCATTAAGCTTTCTCCCATTTTATTGTCTGTTTCTTTAGCACACCAAAACTAGCAGTGATCTGATTTTTGAATAGACATGGTTTGCTTGATAGGTTTGAAAATAAATATTCAAAACAACCCCAAATTGCAAGTGGAGTGTGCAAAATGAATAGCTGACAGGTAGTCAGACTTTTCTGGAGTTAATAGTTTGGTACAGGAAGCAATGGGAAAACCAGACTCTCTAGTGGAACGGAGTTAGGTAGAGTTTTCCATTAGAATTTTCCCACTGTGTGTAAACTTGGGTTTTGCTCAACCAATCAACCATTTTTCCACTGAAAAACAAAACAATGTATTTCATTTTGGATCAGTTCAGCGGAAAAATGGTTGGTTGGTTGATGGAGCAAAACCCAAGTTTTTACACAGTGGGAAAATTCTAATGGAAAACTCTGCCTAACTCCGTTCCATTAAACCGCATTTCTTTGTTGTTGTACATTGAGAGGTAGTTCAGGCCCACATACCTTCCTATAGACTGAGCTCGTTGGCTGGACTATATTTCCTCCTGATTGAAAAGCAGGCTTAAATCTGACTGAATGGCATGGATTTTCCTGGTAATGGCAGCACTGAGAGATGCAGTCTGATCATGTAGCCTGGTCAACAGAGGAGAATCAGGCCATAATGCAACATAAACTAAAGTCTATTGAGGTCCATGGGAAAATGTAATGTAATATTTACATAGGTCCATAGATTCTAGGACCAGATTTTTAGACCCTCTAGTCTAAAATCCTGTATAACACATGCCATAGAACTACCCTAAAGTACTTCCTAGTGCATATCTTTTAGAAAAACTTCCAGTCATTGTTTTAAAATTCTCAGGGTTAGAAAAATGCCCCAAGACACTTATAAATTTTTCCAGTGGGTTAGCACTCTTTCTGTTAAAAAATGGGCTTCTTTCCTATCTGAATTTGGATAGTACAACTTCCAGTCATTGGATCATGTTATGCCTTTTGCTGGTAGATTAATTGGCCCATTAACAAATATTCCTATCCAAGGGTATGTCTACACTGCCACCCCAGTTTGAACTAGGGTGGCTAATGTAGGCATTCGAAGTTGCAAATGAAGCCCGGGATTTAAATATCCCGGGCTTCATTTGCATCTTGCCGGATGCCGCCATTTTTAAATCCCCGTTAGTGCGGACTCCGTGCCCGCGGCTACACGAGGCACGGAATAGGTAGTTCGAATTAGGTTCTCTAATTCGAACTAACGTACACCTCATTCCACGAGGAGTAACAGTAGTTCGAATTAGAGAGCCTAATTCGAACTGCCTACTCCGTGCCGCATGTAGCCGCAGGCATGGAGTCTGCACTAACGGGGATTTAAAAATGGCGGCGTCTGGCAAGATGCAAAAGAAGCCCGGGATATTTAAATCCCGGGCTTCATTTGCAACTTCGAATGCCTACATTAGCCACCCTAGTTCGAACTAGGGTGGCAGTGTAGATATACCCCAATTGACCCTATATTTTCCCTATATAGGTACTCATAAGCTGTAATCATGTTATTCATAAGAACATAAGCAATCTCTCTCCTACCATCCATCTCCACCCACTGACAAACAGAGGCTAGGGACACCATTCCTTACCCATACTGGTTAATAGCCATTTATGGACTTAACCTCCATGAATTTATCTAGTTCTCTTTTAAACCCTGTTATAGTCCTAGCCTTCACAACCTCCTCAGGCAAGGAGTTCCACAGATTGACTATGCGCTATGTGAAGAAGAACTTCCTTTTATTTGTTTTAAACCTGCTGCCCATTAGTTTCATTTGGTGCTCCCTAGTTCTTATATTATGGGAACAAGTAAATAACTTTTCCTTATTCACTTTCTCCACACCACTCATGATTTTATAGACCTCTATCATACCCCCTTAGTCTCCTCTTTTCCAAGCTGAAAAGTCCCAGTCTCTTTAATCTCTCCTCATATAGGACCCATTCCAAACCCCTAATCATTTTAGTTGCCCTTCTCTGAACCTTTTCTAATGCCAGTATATCTTTTTTGAGATGAGACCACATATGTTCGCAGTATTCCAGATGTGGGCGTACCATGAATTTATATAAGGGCAATAAGATATTCTCCATCTTATTCTCTATCCCTTTTTTAATGATTCCTAACATCCTGTTTGCTTTTTTGATTGACACTACACACTGCGTGAACATCTTCAGAGATCTATCTACAATGACTCCAAGATCTTTTTCCTGATTAGTTGTAGCTAAATTAGCCCCCATCATATTATATGTATAGCTGGGGTTATTTTTTCCAATGTGCATTACGTTACATTTATCCACATTCAATTTTATTTGCCATTTTGTTGCCCAGTCACTTAGTTTGGTGATATCTTTTTGAAGTTCTTAGTCTACTTTAATCTTAACTACCTTGAGCAGTTTAGTATCATCTGCAAACTTTGCCATCTCAGTGTTTACCCCTTTCTCAAGATCATTTATGAATATGTTGAGTAGGATTGGTCCTAGGACTGACCCTTGGGGAACACCTCTAGTTACCCCTCTCCATTCTGAAAATTTACCATTTATTCCTACCCTCTGTTTCCTGTCTTTTAACCAGTTTTCAGTTCATGAAAGGATCTTCCCTCTTATCCCATGACAACTTAATTTACATAAGATCCTTGGTGAGGGACTCCTTAACCTTCTCTCTGTTAATATACATATATACTAAGTCTGACACTTAGGCTTAATAACCCTTAAATCACTCTTGTGGCTCTTCTCTGAACCCCTTCAATTTATCAACATTCTTCTTGAACTATAGACAACAGATTTGGAAACAGGGTTCCAATATCAGTCACACCATTGCCAAATTCAGAAGTAAAAAATCTCTTTACTCCTATTTGGCTTGGTCTACACTAGACCAGGCAGGTCAGCTTAAGATACACCAAATAGCTACCCAAAATTCTGGAGGCCACTCCCGTAGACTTCCCTGACTCCTCATCCTTCCCTCATCTCCTCATCTACACTACAGAGAAGATCAAAGCTGTGGCAGTTAATCTTCCAGGGTTTGAATTAGCGAGTCTAGTGAAGACATGCTAATCTAAATTGAGAGAAGCACTCCGGTTGATGCTGGTAGTCCTGATTCACCTCAAAAAAGATATTTTGGCCTTGGAAAGGGTTCAGAAAAGGGCAACTAAAATGATTAGGGGTTTGGAGCGGGTCCCATATGAGGAGAGGTTAAAGCGACTGGGACTTTTCAGTTTAGAAAAGAGGAGACTGAGGGGGGATATGATAGAGGTATAAAAATCATGAGTGGTGTGGAGAGGGCCGATAAAGAAAAGTTATTTATTAGTTCCCTAAATAGAAGAACTAGAGGACACCAAATGAAATTAATGGGTAGCAGGTTTAAAACGAATAAAAGAAAGTTCTTCTTCACACAGCGTGTAGTGAACCTGTGGAACTCCTTGCCAGAGGAGGCTGTGAAGGCTAGGACTATAATAGAGTTTAAAGAGAAGCTAGATAATTTCATGGAGGTTAGGTCCATAAAAGCCTGTTAGCCAGGGGATAAAATGGTGTCCTTGGCCTCTGTTTTTCAGAGGCTGGAGAGAGATGGCAGGAGACAAATCGCTCGATCATTGTCTTTGGTCCACCCTCTCTGGGGCACCTGGTGCTGGCCACTGTCGGTAGACAGGATACTGGGCTAGAAGGACCTTTGGTCTGACCCAGTACGGCCGTTCTTATGTTCTTATGTGAGTTATGATTCCATGAGGAGTAATGGAAGTTGCAGGGAGGGTGTTCTCCCTTCAACTTCCTACACTGTGGACAGCACCAAAAATCAAGTTAAGGTACTTGGACTTCAGGTATACAATTAATGTAGCTGAAGATGTGTATCTTAATGCGACCTTATCCCTTATCATAGTGCAGACACATCCTGGCATTAGTTTATAGAGCACAACTGCCTAACCCCTTCTGGCTGTGTGGAAATTTTCTTATGCTAAGTATATTTGCTTTAGGTCAGAATTACAAAAATGGTTAATCAAAAATAAACACTCCATGAGGGAGCACAGTGTATGTCTGTCTCTCATGACTGTTTACATAGAGCTTTCTGTACCAGAATCTGAGACATAAAATGGCTGCAGACCTCTAACCATGGAGTGAATGCTCAAGCATGTAAAGGTGTAAGCAACAAAAAGGCATATCTAATACATACACTTAGGCAAGCAAGAATGAACCCAAAATCTCAAGATATGATCATCACTTTACGCAATCCAATTGTATAAATGATGCTGAATACTACAGGATAATAGAGCTTGGTCCTGTAAAAGCAGCCTTCAGAGAAGACAGCTTTCAAACTTCAGTGTTGTTCTCATTTACTCAAAGTAGAAAATACAGTTCTCTGATTCATAAAGTGAAATTTATTTGGTGTCAGTTTTGTGTCCACATCATAGAAAGAAATCTCAAAAAAAAAAAAAAAAAAGCATTAATCGTAAGGTGAGCAGAGAGCAGTTTGAAAACTTGGAATGGGCTTAGGGAATAATAGGTGTTTATATAAGATGGGACTGTCCCTGTAAAATTGGCACATCTGGAGTAGTCATCCTAATCAACAGAGAGAAATGTCTCATGTTTTTCAGTTGTCAATTCTAGGGAAAAGTGTCTTAGAATGAGACAGAAAGTGAGTTTTCATTCTCTTTTGGAAGTATAACACATACTATGTAGATTGCATGCTCCTTTGGGGACAAAAATTATCTTCATTTATATCTTGTACAGCATTCAGCACATCAGTGGACATATTGGTACCTAAAATATCATTTGAAATTATTATTTCACTGTTATGCATGCAAAGATTTCAAATCAGAATCAGGGCTGTACTGTGCTAGGTGATGCAGAAACAAAAGCAGAAAAAGTCCCTGCCCTGAATTAATAATAGCTCACAGTTTGACTTGTCTCACAGAGAGAATAGTTCACTGAATTTGGTATTACAAACAAACACATTTCTTTATTATGTTAATAAAATCTATTTCAACTATTCAAACTAAAATATTTCTGAAAATCCAATTTTCTTGTCACTGTTCATAGTACTGTATTTGTCTACTTTGGTCTTTCTCTTATTTTGGGAAAATAAAAAGGTGAGTTTCATTTTGGTTTAGAATCAGTTTCACTTTCAAGTCCTCAGAGCTGCACTGTTTGGATTTCAAATATGCTGCAGAAGAATATTAAAAATTCACAACTTCCTTTTAAGTAATAACATAAAAATAAGGGATTCATTGTAATTGTTTTAATGATTAAACAAAGCAAATTTACTTAAAATCTGACATTGGACCAAATTTGAGTTAACAGTATCAGTTTGAGCACTTAGGGTATGTCTAGACTACAGGGTTTTGTCGACAAAACTAAACCTGCGTCTACACTACCTCTGAGTTCTGTTGACATAACATCGACAGAACTCAGCAGTTTTGTCCACGCTGGTAAACCTCATTTTATGAGGAATAACGTCTTTTGTTGACAGAGTTCTGTCGACAGAAGGCATTATTGCATCTAAACTGTCCTCTGCGTCTACATTGCCATGTTGACAAAGCAGCTTGCTTTGTTGACAGAACTGGATGTAGTCTAGACACTCTTTGTCGACAGAAGCTTTGTTGACAGTATCTGTCGACAAAACTTCTCTCAACAAAAGCCTGTAGTCTGAATCAGTGTTTCCCAATTTTATTTGGCCATGGAACCCCTAGAGTTGCCTTAAAAAAAAAAAAGCCTTCGCCATGGCTCTGTCTCCTTAACGGGGGGAAGGGGAAGGGGAAGGGGAAGGGGAAGGGGAAGGGGGAGGGTGCCGGCTCTTCACGGAACCCTTGCTTTCACTTCACAGATCCCCAGGGTTCCCTGGAGCACCAATTGGGAAACACTAGTCTAGATGTACCCTTACTGAGCATCATATTAAGAAAAAAAATGACCTTGTGAGCTATAGGATAATGACAATACAGAACTGTAATGGAGCAAAGAGGACATTTTGTAGTATTTGAAGAATGTGGTGTTGTATGCACACTCTGCACTGTAAAGAGGAGAACAGTGCGGGTGTGTGTGTGTATACCACAGTTAAGTCAGTAGGGTGATCTGATGCCTCACAATCCCCAATGTGTAAAACCTAGGGCAAAGACAATAATCACAGCATCCAGAGTAGCAGGGCAGCATGGTCTTATAGCCAGAGTCAATATGGCAGCCCTTTAAAACAGGACAGAGAGGTCCAGGTACATGGGCCCAGGCCCACTTGATTCCACCAGACCCCATATCAGGGCCCCATGATGGAGCGCTCTGCTACTGGCTCAGTGGGTAATCCCTCAAAAGCATGTTGAGCTCACCCAGGTGGAAGATATCACTCACTCATCCTCTCTGGGTCACTTTCTGTTATACTTTCTGGGGTCCTCAATGATCTCCAAGCTCCTTAGTGAAGGTCACTCCCTTGGGGCTCCATTGGCTATGGAGGCTAATTTTGGCCCATAGGATCACCTGCTTCCATTGGCAGGGTCTGTGACTGGTTCTTAGATGGAACTTCTACCACAAGTCCTTCTTCTCCACCATCCCACACAGACTGAGTTGAGCTGCTTCCTTTTATATTGGCCCAGCATGCCCAATATAGTGGGAGTGCTGGGGGCAGGACTTAATCCTCCCATAGTGTGGTGTTAACCCCTTCTGGTCTAGTGTGTAGGGTGTGCACACTTTGCCACAGAAAATAATACTATATAGGTTGGACCTCCCTGGTCCGGCATCCTCGGGAGGGATTTTGCCGGACCAGGGGAGGTCATTCTGGATCCCTGGCCCTGGCACTGGCTCCCCCCTCCTGCCACCCTGCTGACCCCACTGGGCAGCCATCACTGCCATGGCTCTGGTATCTGGTGGACAGCCCTGCGCTGGGTGTCTGGAACACAGAGTCAGTCATACATACTGTGCTTCAGCTCCAGGACCCGCCAGGCAGCCATGTGCCATGGCTCCCTACCCCACAAGCCTGCCACAGCTCCAAGCCCTGCCAGGCAGCCCCGCTGTCACACTCTGGGTGGCCCCAACCTCAGCTTGCTGTGGGCAGCTCACTGCCCTGCCAGCCTCACAGGAATCCTTACTGCTGGCCCTCCACCAGGACTCTTTGGTCCCACAACATCTGTGAAGGACCATGGTTGTTGCTGGACCAGAGAATTCCAGTATGACAGAGTGCTGGCTAAGCCAGAGCTCTGCCACTAAATCCTGGCTAAGGAGGCTGAGAGGAAACAGCTGAGCAAGCCCAGGCCTGAAGGGCTATTAGAAGCAGCTGTGGGCCTCACTGGGCGAGGGCTATAAAAGTCAGAGGAAGGAAGCCAGAAGGGGGGGGTGGGGGGAGGGAAAGGGGACACAGACAGCTGGAGGTGCTGGTTGAATTGACTGAAAGCTTTGTACATAGAAGGTGATGGGAAATAACAATAAAAGCACAGGTGACTGCGCCACAAGTGTCTCTGGCTGATTTGTGGACCAAAAGGTATCTCAGATCAAGGGGATTGATTGGGGACTCTGCTAACCCAGTTAAGGGTTTCAACCTGTAGTAATATATCAACTGATATATATTTTTATTAGCTAGCCATTCTGGGTAAGAATATTTTATTAAACCAGAAAAAAAATCAGTGTTTAAATTTGAACACTCATGTTTTAATTAATACTATACAGCATTTGTACCATTCTCTGTACTTAAGTTCCTGTGACTTCTCTGTTAATCTTATAGTACAATATTGCTTTTATTGAAATTGTTTGGGAGGAAGAAAAACATTTAGTTCTTAAACTTCATGCCAAGTCATATAATTACATTACACACAACAGAAAAAGCCAATAACTGGATTAATTGTTGTTTGATTTCATTAATAAACTACATATGAGCTGCTTTGACACTTTTTTCTACAACTAAATTAATCAGCATCTATAGTGGGCCTTGTATAATAGAAATGTGGATTCCTCTCTATGAACATGTCAGCCAGTATTGTTAAAAGACTGATCAAATAACAGTATCTTCATGGCTTCTGCTTCTCCCCCTTCCAAAGTGGGATGCCATTACCATTTAAGGCACTCCTTTGTTTTGTTTGTTTTTAAATGTAATGCACACATTGCCTTGCAAAGCCACAGATTTCCAAGCTCTGAACTGATACATCCACCAGAGGTTGCAATGTATCTATCATGAATGAAAGATATTTTGTAAATGTTATTTATATGAATTTAGCAGACTTAAGATATATTGCTTTGCACACAGCAAAAACAAACAGATACAAAGAATAGAAAAGAAAAGTGCTTCATACTGACCGGCTGTGTCTAGCCTGGCCAGTTTTTCCGGAAAATCAGCCGCTTTTCCAGAAAAACTTGCCAGCTGTCTACACTGGCCGCTTGAATTTCCGCAAAAGCACTGACTTCCTCCTGTAAGAAATCAGTGCTTCTTGCGGAAATACTATGCTGCTCCTGTTCGGGCAAAAGTCCCTTTTGTGCAAAACTTTTGCGCAAAAGGGCCAGTGTAGACAGCTGAGATTTGTTTTACGCAAAAAAGCCCCGATCGCGAAAATGGCAATCGGGGCTTTTTTGCGCAAAAGCGTGTCTAGATTGGCCAGGGATGCTTTTCCACAAAAGTGCTTTTGCAGAAAAGCATCTGTGCCAATCTAGATGCTCTTTTCCGCAAATGCTTTTAACGGAAACTTTTCCGTTAAAAGCATTTACGGAAAATCATGCCAGTCTAGACGTAGCCACCAGGTCTAATCCAAAGTCAGTAGAGAATACACTGGCAAATATAATCAAATTCTTTTTTCTCTTCCTTCCTTTTTCTAAGGGTATGTCTACACTGCACACTCATTTCAAAATAAGCTATTCTGGAATAGTTATTCTGAAATAGCTTATTTCAAAGTAGCATGTCTACATTTAGGGGAGGCTCAAAATTAGTCTGAGGCAGGGTTCCCTAATGTAGATGTACTATCTCAATTTAAAGCCCCAGGAGACACTGGTGGGAATAATTTAGTAAGGGGCTCTTCTGGAATAGTGGAAGTATAGCATCTACACACACCTTATTTTGAAATAGGTATTTTGGAATTGGAGTTATTCCTTATAGAATGAGGTTTACAGACTTTAGAATAAGCTATCCGTTATTTTGAAATAACAGAATGGCTCTGTAGATGCTTTCATTATTATTTTGAAATAACACTAGTTGACACACCCTAGACATCAACCGGTAGTAAAATAGGATTACATACAATTGCTCTTGGATCCCAGCAACACAACTTTTTACTTGGCTGGCATGGTTACTATTAAATAAGAACTACTCTTACCATCATGTGTTTTGTTTAAAAAACATGATAAGGGTCCAACAGATGAAGAAAATACATAGCAGATTTTTTTTTTAAATTAAAATGCTTTGACACACTGGAGAATCACCACTTTACAGTTTTGAATAGCAGATTTCTTCAAATTTCTTCATTGCTTTGCCAGAATGGTGGACATTAAAAAATTGCCTAAATTAAGGGAATTAAAACATTTGAAATGGGAGGGGGTTTTCCCCCAAGATTCTGCATATGGTAGCTTTGTTGTCCAAAGAAAGAGTAGAAAAAAAAAAGGAATTTCTCAGGATTCATTTGATAATTTTCTAAAGTTATGCTGAAATTCTTACACAAAAACCTTTACGAGCAGAAGTTTAGACTGTAATTTCATATCAGTAACTTATGGGAAATAATTCCCTTAAAATAACATTTCAAAATGTTAGTAAGGCAGGAAACTCAGTGAAAAGTTACACTTAACCAATCATTTGAAAATATAGGAAAGAAATAGAATAGTGCAGATAACCCTAATTTTTTTCCCCCGGGGTTCCAACCCACCATGAAGAGTCATGTTATAATTTTAATGGCATAGTAAAATGTGATTTCATCACTGACTATAAATTAGCATCATGTCCTATACATACTAATGTATGCAATATGAACCTTTATGACACCCCAGGATAAAGTGGACACTCTAAGTCCATGTCTACACTACAGATAAGATTGAAGCACCTGCAGTTGATCTTCCATGATTCAAATTAGCTGGTCTAGTGAAGACATGCTCATTCAAACTGAGAGGGGCACTCCTGTCTATTCTGCTAGTCCTGCTTCTGCGAGGAGTAAAGAAAGTCGAAGGAGGAATGTGTTCCATTCGACTTCCTGCCTTACTCTCAAAAGCAGGGAAAATACAATCAGAGGAAAAACAATTTTTTAATCCAAATCTCTGCTGTCATTCACAGCTGTTGATTTAATAGGTTTTCCAAATGAAGAGTATATAATCCACTAAGGATCTACACACAATAGCAGTGCTAGGTGGAAAACCTTGACAGTACCAAAAGGTCACTGAGGAGTACTTTAAAAAGCGGTCTTAAATAAAGCATATTTGTAAAATTAGGCCTGTTGATAGCCTACCTAAAATTTGGTCTTGGAGTCACCACTTTCACCCTGACCAGGCTATGTGTGAGAGATACAGATTAGCATTTACATTATTTGGAAGGTGAAAAGGCTGATGAGGGAAGAGTTATGTTTTTTTTTCTTTACTATTCATTTAGTAGAGGATTCTTGAATTTAGCATATAAAGGCATAATATTATATGGCTGGAAGCTGAATCTAGATGAAGTCAGATTAGAAATAAGGTGCCCATTTTTCAGGTTAATTAACCTGTGGAAACATTTACTTACGGATGTGTCAGATTCTCCATTACTCGATCTGTTTAATCAAGATTGAATTATTTCTAAAAAATACAGGCTGGCCTAAGCTATGTTAGAAGTCATAATGTTCCCTCTTCATTTTGAAATCTATGAATATATTATTTCAAATGTTTGTAATTTGAAGTATAACCTTAAGTCACATTTTCTGGGCTCTTTGGCTTTTTTATTCACAAAGACTATGTCTATACTGCATTCCTCTGTTGGCAGAGAGATGCAGATTAGGCACGTCAACATTGCAAATATCCCACACTTAATTTGCATAAAAATGGCCACCGTTTTTGCCGACTCAGCACTTTGTTGGCACAAAGTGGCAGTCTAGAGGGGAATCTGTTGAGAAAGAAAGCCTTTCCCGCAAGATTCCCGCAAGGAGGTTTACAGGATCTGTCGAAAAAGGCTTTTTCTCAACAGATCCCCCTCTAGACTGCTGCTTTGTGCCAACAAAGTGCTGAGTTTGCCAAAAAGCTGGCCATTTTTATGCAAATTAATTGCGGGATATTTAAATCGCTGCTTCATTTGCAATGTCGACCTTCCTAATCTGCATACTCAAAGATTTGAAACCCCTCCATAATATTTTAAGCTGGGATGTGAAAAGGAGCCAAAGTGAGTTAGGACACTGACTTCCATTTCATTTTAATATATAGTTTCTAATTTTCTTCTAAAGAACTTCTCAGAAGGCTTTTGTTCCTTTAGTTAACTGAACAGTATTTAAAGGCTTAATCCTATCTTAATACTCTTTTTTGAGGGGGGACTTTTGTTTTTATCATGTTAAAATGTTTTAAAATGACTTGTTTTTTAATGCTTCAATGCATGTTATTGGTTTTGATTTCCAGAAAAGTGAGTCGAGGAAACAATGATCTTCTACACATTATTTCCTTTTTCACCAGCCAGTCAGAAAAGATGCTATAGCATTATGTATATAGGTTCTTTTACCATCTTCATCATAGTACCATCCAAGAACCTTCTAATAATACATAAACGTCTGGTCTACATGAAGACCTTAGTCTGAAAATAGCTCCCCAAGGTTGATTTTTTGCAAGTGATGCATCCACACTACCAAGCCCGTTATTCTGGAAGAAGGGGCTGTGGAATTCAGACTCTGTAGTCCTGCTTTTAATAAGGAATAACCCTATTCCAGAACTTGTAAGTCTGAAATAATGTTAGTGTGGGTGTTTTGGTGCTACTAATTTGAATTGATTGTCTTCCAGCAGGCCTCTCACAGCTCCCCAGTGTGCTTCCTGGGGTTCTGAGTCCGAGGTAGCACCTTCACACTAACAGAGCCTGCTTCGGACTAATTCAATGCTTCTCTGTAGTGAAGATATGAAACTTTGAATTTGTAAAAGTGGGTGCTCAGAAGTCGAATTTAGTAAATTCAAAATATTGTCCTAGTGTACACATGGCCTAAGTGATGTGACTACTATTTGCTGTGCATAGTTAATTTCTTCTCTCATTCTCTCCTGATGCAGGGACAATTGCGTGTATGCAATGTAGTGTTTTGATAGGGTTCTTTTTTAAGAATAAATACATACATGTTGCTCTTTGTTAGAGAACTATGGCTCCATAATTTACTCCCTTGTTTTAAGGATGGTCAAACAAAGCATTTGCCTACATATATGCATAGGCTGGTTCTTTTTCTCCTCCAGTGCATAAATATGCTTGGTCAATATTTTTGTTGCTATTTGTACATTATCTAACAAATTGCTATAAATGCATAACACAGCCAATTTGATTTTTTTCTCCATATTTCCTTTCTAACTCAGGGGCTTCTTATCTGTGGTGTCTATATTTAGCACAACTGAGTGGTAAGCAATGAAATGAAAATGTAAACTAGTAAATGCTACAGTAATGAGAAACAGCACAGACTGATCAATACCATAGTGGGTACAGAAGTGTCGAAACGATGAGCCTTAAGTTTTTATCGGTACAGCACAGAATACATATGACTCCCAGTGGGGTGTTTGTTACTATTTCTAAAAAGTACCCAAGATTGAGGTGGCACAGGTCCAGTCCCCTGGGCCTCCTTAAAGAAACCACAACTGTTCAGTAGCAGTATAACAGATGTTCCAAAGAATCATTAGCTATCTAAATGTTTGTGTGGGCAGATGTACCACTTTCAATGCAGCTAACTTTGGGGGTGAGGGATGTTTGAAGAAAACCAGTAATGATCAGGCCTGTATAAAAATTACTCATCTAATTATATTAAAAGGGGGGATTAAGGTTCTTTGTGACTGGTTCATAAAATAGGAGGACAATTGATAAGGGGAGAAATTAAACTAAGCTTGCACTATTGACATGGCACATATCACTAGACCAATGAGAAGCAAACTAGTAGCCAACATAAGAGAGAAACTAATGCCCAAAAGACCTGCAGTCCGGTTTTCAATGCATATCACTAGACACACATTATCTGGAGTAGCCATTAAGAAAAAAAGAAAGAGTAAAGTGTACAGAGGAACCTGAAAGACTGAAAAAAATGTGGTTACCCCTCAGATAATATATTTAGTGTGTAGCAAGACCACTTAAACTTGTGACCTTTCCAAATGTTACAGGCAACACCAGTCTTCTGGGAATAGTGCATTCCAGAAGCTAGAGACTTCATCCACTCATGAGTTCATAGTCCGACTCTACCCACGTGTACATGTTTAGTTACTGTTAGCAGAGAGTATTCTGATTCAGGGCAGCCTCAGGAAGAGGAGAGTGAATGAGAGAGAAACAATTACAATTTTCTCTGTTTCCTAGACTTTAAAACATCTTATATGTAGTTCTGCTTATCTTCTCCTCTTCTCTGCCCCCACTGACTTAGATGGTAGAAAATTATATCTAGTATTGGAATGATGTTAATTCCTTAAACAATTATTATTTTAAAATGAATAGGATAGTATTGAAATGGATACCTTAGCTGGGAAAATAAAGTCTGAGATACTCATGTAATTTGTTATTTTGACTTTGCACATAATTTTGCAAAATTTAGGAGGCAGTGCGTAGAGAAATAATAAGTGGCAGTGAATTAAATGGCAAAGTGCAACTGGCTGAAATTTTCCATTCCTTTCCAGAATATACATATGTTATTTAGAATTTGTGTAAAGACAGTGCAATTACTTTTTGCATCATTAGCAGGATGATATTAAAACTCACTTTAACCTTAATTCTTTAAAATTTGGGGGGATTTTTTGTTGCTGTTGAGGATTTTCCCTGTTTTTTGAATGAGCACTAAGAGTTTAAAATTCATTGAGGCATAATTGTGCTTGGAAGGTAAGCCAAGTTCTGGTGAACTTACAAGGCCTTCTAAAATGCTATAGATTTAAGTTAAGAGTTGTGAGGTGATGCCTGTGAATTACGGATTGGTACATGATGAGATGGTAGAAGTGAATAGAGCTTTAACCATGAAAATATTTAAGAGATTTTATCTGTATAAATGTGTAAGAGCTTTGAGTTAGAGTCAGAATTTTTGTCTGCACAATCTCTTGACAAAATACTCTTCTTTCATATGTGTTCCAACTCCCCTGCCAATAGTCATCTATACCTCATTCCTTTCCTAGCTTTCTTTAAATCCATGTCCTCTCATTTTGAAATGCAATGCTTTAGAAAGCCTAAGCCCTCAGATATGGGTGAGGCATGCTCAGCAGAGCTTGAGAGAAGGGTGGAAAGGGTGCCATTCTACATCCTCTGGTCCTGTCTGCACACTGGCAGCAAATACAATAGCCAGGAATCAATGTGGAGCAAGTGGATGTTCTGGAGATATCTGCATTTCCATCCATGTGCCCTTATACTGTCAATAAACAAGGGAGCTGTGACAGAGCCACCATGCCAGCTCCATACCACAAGATCATCCAGCTTGAGATGATCTTCTCGTGATAGATTGCACCAGTGGTGGGTAAATACCAGCCCATGGACTGGATCTGTCTGCCAGGTGGACCTCCACACCACCCTATTTACCTGAAGCTCCACAGGTATGGGGGATCACAGCTCCCATTGGCTGCAGATTGCCATTCCTGGCCAACGGGAGCTGTGATCACCCATACCTGCAGAGGTGCAGATAAAATAGAGCAGCAGCAGCCCATCAGAGGCTATCCCTGGTGAACTGCTGCAATTTTATTGCCTACCTCTGTATCATACTAAGGCTTTAAGGCCATGCTCTGGCAGAAGTGTGGTTTACAGCAGCCACACTGCATTGGAGGAAATGGTTAAAAATCTATATATTGTTACATAAGCTGTGTATAGATATTATAAACAATAGCCTTTTGTGGTTTCAAAATTTGTCTCCTTTCTGGATAGGAAATTTTATGTAGATAAAGGCTGATGCTTTGTTTTCCAACAGCCATTCTTATTCGCCATTTAAACAAAGAAGATGGAATTTTCACTAATGTTCAGAGTTAGCCATTGTATTCATTCTGTTTGAAAAACTGATCTGTCCTCCTTTGAGCATCATTGCTACTAAAGAATGCAGTCCTTCATCTGATATGTTGTGAAACAAAACAGCACACAAAACAGAGACAAAATAAAGCAGATCTGTGAGGTGAAAAGGACAATCAATTAGATTCATTATCTGTTCTTACATTCCAGTCACTGCTTTTAAAGAAAAAGAGTACATAATACCATGGCAACAGTTGGAACTGCAGTTCTTTATGGTATATAATCATTGGGGGGTTCTTCAGCATTCCCTGAAAATTGATATAAAAAAACCCCACAGTAGTTGTACATTTATGCTGATTAAAATGACAAGTTTGTAATTTGCAGGTGCCTTATTACCATGGAAATGCAATCATACAATTCCATTTTAGAACTCAAGTGTTTTTTTGAAACATACTCTCTATATGATCACTAGCTGGGCTGCAAGCTAAGATTAAATTGAAAGGCTAGCATGTAGATTTCAGAACATGGTGTTGACATTTACTGGCCAATCAAATTTTGCAACTCTCCTGTATGACAGCAGATGTTGACCTTTCAAGCTTTCCCTGTCTGCTTTCACGCATTACCTGCAGAAATTAACATTAACTTGCTTCTTGCTCCTTGCTGCTATTAATGTCATTTGGGAATTGAGAATCATGAATTCATTTATTACACAGACTTGAGACCCATTTTAAACTCTAAGCACAGAAGGGTTGCTCCTGGGAGCTGGTATTTTTGGAAGCTGCTTCAACTACCTTTGTGGTTAAGGGATAGCTGGGAGCTATAGAGTAGGAAATGTCACCAGGAACAAGAGGAGAAAAAAGACAGCGGAGGACAGATTGAAGGAGAAAGCTAGGGGCCAGATAGTTGCAAATGGAGCTGGCTGATGAAGGTTTGAAGTAAAAAATCAAACATTTTAAACAGCTCTAATGGAGTTCAGAACTAGTTGCAAGGTAAAGCTGTCTGCTGCTCTTGTTTCCTGAAAACTGAAAATATGAGCCTGCATAATACATAATCTGATAACAAGAAGCTTCAGGAGCTGCACAGTATTGCCTGAGGCCCTCTGATATTATATGATATTATACTCTGAGGGAAATAATAACGTGGTAGAGATGTCATAGGCAATCCAGCCAAGACTTTGCTATAGTATGAGTAAATGATGGGGTATTGTAGCAAGCAATTAGAAGGGAGGATATTTTCATACCTCCACCTACCTACAGAGTCAAAGATGTCTTGTGCAAATCATTCTTGAGAGTTTTTCTTCCTGAAGGTGCTACCTACAAGAATGATACCATATGACAGAAAATCTCACTTCTGTTAGTATAATATCCTTCCTGCAAGCATCACTAAGCAGCTAAATTATTTCTATGAAAAAAGTCCCCATGCAGTATTTCAGTATATCTACGGGTAGCTGTAGCTTTAATACACACACATTGCTAATCTTGTGGTTAAACACATTTAAATAATATACCTTGTTAAATAAAAAATTTGCATAAGCTTACATAGAACATTGATTAACATGCCTCTCCAAATAAACAAAGCAAATTAGTAATAATAAAATAATCACTGTATAAAGGGATACATTTTTTTTAGATACTACTGTGGAGAAAAGATGTTACATTTGCTAGAAAAGGGAACACTTTTCTTATGACTTTCTGATCCTAGATTATTAGAAACAACAAATAGAATAGTGTTGTAAGACAGCCAGACAAGGAATTATACTGCCTTCCATTATGATTATCTTTGAAGGCACCCAAACTCATGCCATAATTGGTGCGGTACTTTACAAATGATGCCACAATCCTGGGAGCACCTCTGCAAACCACGCAACTCAGCTGAATAACAAAAAGGAATCAGAGGATTTTTAAGTGATTATAAGAATTGGGCATTACATGAACATCACTAAAGCAAAGTGATTGGTGATCAAAATAGCTGCTGAAAGATTCTGGGCTTAATATTACTAGATATTATGGTAGCGTAAATCCTTTAAAATGTTAGAACTTTCCAGAGTTTTTAATTAATTGATTTTTTAAACTTTCCCTGGGTGCCAAAGTCCCTCCTGACACATCCCATGTAGTTATACATTTATTTCCTATTTAAAATATAGGGGAGAACTGCAGTAACTTTTAACTAATGTTTACTAATGGTGAATACTGTACAGTACTTATCCTTAAATGTTTTCATAGAGGTAGGGGCTTGCTATCACTTTTCCCAGAGTTCAGTAGTAGTTCTTCTCAAGGCACTTTCAGGGTATGTCTACACTGTAGGGTTTTTCCGGGATACCTGAAATCCAGCCCTATTTTCACTGCAATAGTTGAAGAACTGACTAGAAACAGGTAGCAACACATAATAATCCTTAATATTTAGGATTAGCTGGGCAGTCACAATATGCTGAAGTCATGAAAAGTAATTAAGTGTCAAATCTTGACATCTAAAAACCATGAGGTTCATATGGTCCTATTATTTAATTTGAAGTGGACTATTTCAGAACTACCTATAACTGATTTGTTAAAAACCATTATGCTCTGATTTGATCACTCAGCTTCATAATAATTGATAATAATGGTACTGACAATTGAGTTTCTATTTCTATTGGAAGAGGTCACTGAGGCTACATCTACACAACAAAGAAAAGTCAGGAAAAGATAAGCAAATTGTGAACTGCAATTTACGTATCTTTTTCCGCTTTTTTTCCCGAAAGAGGATTTTTCGACATTTGGCCCATGTACACGGGGCAAAATATCAGAAAAAAAACCCTCTTTCAGAATATCCCTTCTTCCTTATAGAACAAGGTTTACAGGGATGCTCAAAAAATGCATCTGCTTTTCCAAATTTTTCTCTGCAGTGTAGACATAGCCCGAGTCTAAGGTAAGACATAGAAAAGGACTAGATATGTGTGATTACTACTGTCTACACTTAAATCAGAGCAAATAAAATAGGTTTTAAAACAGGGTTCTCAGACGTTCAGCCTGCAAGCCATTGCCATCTGGAGTGATTGCGCAATCCAGCTTAGGGCTCCCAGTGAGCTTCCTGTCATCATCCCACCTTTTCCCCTCATGGTACCCCATCCCTGAAGATACAACTTCAGGGATCACTGGGGGGGGGGAGGGCACTCCTACCAGGTGATAGAAGCAGTCGTGCCACCTGCATTCCCCATGGTGGAAGGAGCTGAGGAGAAACGAAGCAAGTGCATTTGACTGGTATGCTCCACTTCCCCCATGGTAGATGCTGCGGGGAGTGAGGAGGGTCCTGACCACTGCCACCGGTGATCCCCAAGTTTGTATCCTTGGAGACATGGTGTTGTGGGGGGGGGAGAGGAGAGGTGGAGTGATAGTGGGAAGGGGAGGGGTTTGGGAGCTAGTGACAGACAGGCTCCTCATGGCCCACTGGGAATTTCAGTCCAGGTTGTGCAATTTCCACTGCATGCAGGTTATTGCATAGTTCTTGCCTAAGAGGTTGACCATGCTGTTTTATGAAACAACTGGTAAAGCCACTGTTAGACAAGAATAGTGGAGTAGATGGAAAAGTGATCAGATCTAGTATGGCATTTCCTATATTCCTACAGCCTTATATGAGAGCACTTTAGTTTTGTTCAATTCTACCTTGTGTCATTATTAGAGTTCCATTTTCTGAGATGGGGGCTGAAGTGTTGGCTAGGAAAGAAGGCATTGAAAAGTGATAATGATCTGTTTTTGATTTATTAAAACATTGTAAGGATTCAAAACAAATGATAATTGCCTATTTTTAAAATCCCATCCTTTTATAATTGCACATATTAACAAAAATGTTCACTCGCACAGGAATGCTATTTCCTAGTAGCAATTCTGGCTTTTCAGTAGCCACCAGTGATGTGATTCCTGTACTGATATAGTTCACATCACAGTGAATTATAATTAGGTATTTAAAAGCATAGGGCATGCAGATCACTTTTGACCTGAAGAATACTTTCAAATTCATAACTAAAAATCAATCAAAGTCAGACAGCAGACAATCAAAGTTCAGTTAATTTGGGGTTTGTTAATTGCAGAGGGAAGTAATTTTAACTTGTGTTAAATTGTGTTTGACTTTTCTGTGAAAATCCTCCTATATGTTAAATCAAACTCCTGGTATGTTTCAGTGGGACAACAGTTTAAGGCAAATTCTTTATTTAATGACTTAGTATAACAGCACTTCTCTCCCTTTCTTTGAAATCACAATTCATGGTCAGCTGCTAAATAACCCTTGTTCTATTGTCCATGAATGTGTAATGTTTGCGTTAAAAATATAATGCTAAAAACACAAAGGACTGTGTTTTTCCTAGGGTAATGCTAAGGATGAAAGGCCTGGGCACAAATGGGAATCTCAAAGCTTTGAAGGACATTTTGAAGGACATAATGATACAAATACCCAAGAATTTTCCAATAACCTTAGCTAAGCTCTACAGTTGAAATGCTAACCATCCTACATGATGTAATATGTTGTTTATGCTTGATGAACCTTATGAGCACTGAGTACTCACTGAAATTCTGTTTTGCCATAACTTACATCTAACCCATTTTATAGGTAACAACTTGTTTCAGCTTTTTGGCCTAATAAGACATAGATTCTTAGCATTCTTGCAACTTTCTGAGTTATCTATATTTTTCCAGAAACCAGTTCAAATCCTATCACTGCTTCTCTGATAAATCTTGACATTATGGAATTGCAAAACTCCTCTAAGCTGTTCTCTCTACTGGATACTATACTTGGTATTATAGATCTCATTTCTAGGTTTTCACTTTTGGAGCAGTGTGCCAAGGACATGATGCCATTGCCTATAATTAATTAACAGATCCTTACCTCCCATAATGGTTGTTTGATGCAGGAGTATAAAAGGACAGGAAGATGGGTCAAAGGTGAGCTAAGGGAAAATAGGTCTTTTCCCTGCTGGCTGGTTAAAGTAGAAAAATCCGTCTGGGATTATTGCCCTATGATTTTCATTTCAGCTTTGTTATTATTTTGTGGGCAATGAGATGAGAAGTAAAAAGAGCTTCTTGAAAGAATAATGCCTGAAACTTTATTTCCCTTCCCTGATGATAAAACTGACCACTAGCCTACAAACAACTATAGACAAACCTCAGAATTACAAACTGGTAACTGGTGGTAAGAGGGAGAAAATAAGAGGCCTTTAACTTGCTGAGGCACATCTCTCTCTCTCTCTCTCTCTCTCTCTCTCTCTCTCTCTCTCCTGCTTTCAGTTTCCCAGGCATTGCCTCTTTTTTTCCTCTGATCTCTGGATGGATGTTTTCAAATAAGAGTCAATGTCCAGAATTTTTGTAAAGTGGACATTGCAGTTCAGAAACAGTGGACCCTACAGTTCAGAAATCCACAACTGATTTGTCTCTCTCTGCAGCTGAGTGGTCCCTTCCCCCGCTAGCAGTATCCTCTTCTTTTGGAGCCTGAAGTATGGTAACCCTATCTTTTGTAGATTATAGGGCCAGAAGGAACCACTGTGATCTTCTAATCAGGTCTCCTGCATAACACTGGGCAAAGGACTTCCCTGATGTAATTCCTATTTGAACTAGCAAAAACTAACAGCTAAGCTGTACATCAGCACTAATGAGTAAGCCCTGGAAATTTCCAAACTGCCAAACAAGGCAGGAAAACTGTATTTAAGGCTGCCTCAGAGCCTAGCAAATTGGACTTCATCGATGGGCTTTGGGTACCGGTGCCTCGGAAGCTGAGACAACCTCCCACTTCGTCCACAGCCTACCCAGGGTCCCAGGCTTGCAGAAAGGGATGTAAGATATGCCGCTTCTTTGTTATATTGTTCTTCCACTTATGGGGCACAGCTCTTAGCTGTCAATAAATAAACTACTTGTGTTTGACAGATACCTATGTGGCGTCCTTTGTACTTTGAGAGCCCAGTGTCGGACCTGAGACTTACTCCAGCCAGATACAGAAGGTCAGGAAGTGATACCTCTCTGGGAACTCCTAGACCTGCATTCCAGACCTAGGCCGCAACATACCTAGTGGTGAGTAAAATAGGATGGGAGAGGGGCCTCTATATTTACCTTCAGTACCTCTTTAGGACAATAGGAGAAAGCTTTACTGCTTTAGCTTCTTTCTAAACACAGATTATGTCAGCCAATTAATTTTAGCAGCAGACACAGGACAATATTGGAATGCAAAGCAAAGACTGAAGACATTAGAGTAGCACGAAGGGCAGAGGAGCTGAAAACCCAAGAGGAGTACTCCAGACACTCAGTTCCCTGGTTTGAAGAATTTAGAGATGGGATCTGTCATAAGAACCATTACCTCATTGGATAAGAGCTGGTGTGAGGCAGATTCTTAGCAAAAAGGCAACAACTATTTGGCTGGGGAGTATTGCCTTCCTGCTGAGTATGTGCCCTTGACATAGCTACTATGCTGAGGACTGGGTGAACAACCTCCCCTGTGCTGAGAGGATTATGTGGGTTGTTTCCACTCCCTTCTGCCTTCTGTATGCCATTAGAAAGGGGCCACCTCTTAAAGACGAAGTCTTTGTTCATCATATTTGGAAAACTGAATTAGGACAAGATTTTCAAAAGTACTTATGGGATTTATGGAACACGAGTCTCATTGCCTTTCCATCTTTAATGCTATTATTCTAGTTTTGAATGTGGAGACAGCATGGTGGCAGGTATTTTATCCATGATGAGAATTAGATTTCACTTTGAAAAAAATCTTCCACTCGATATGCATCTAACTAGTTTTATAAAAATTACTACCAGATGTACCCAGAATTCCTCAGGTCTTTAACTGTAGTAATGCTTGGGATTTGTTTTTGTAAATTAAAAAGAAATTGTATGTGCTTTATGTACATGATTGTATAAGGGAGAGGGAGTTCTTGAACAAATGGACTCGCAGACAGACACATTGACAGATGCATTCTAAAATATATAGATATAGATACTTCAAGAAAGACATCTCTATCTTATGGTATGAGGTCCCTTGGATTGTTCTTTGGAAGTGAAAGAGTACTCCAGTGAGAGAGCTCCATTCAGGACACTGGCAGCAGAGCTTAGCCAGACCAGGGCTTTGAAATCTCGCAGGCTTGTTGGCACCAAGGCAGCAAATCTCGGTGAAGCTGAAAGATCATGCAGGGCTGCTATGACCAGCAGCACCTTTTGACTTAGATGACAACTGACAAAGCCAGTATTAAAGGCCAGCAGTGCAATAACTATTTGCATTACTGCCTCCATATCTTTGCTCTTTAGAGAAAGTAGAAAATACATTTTCCCCAGGGTAAAAGTAGAAAATCAGCAAAAAAGCCAATAAATTAGCATGTTTCTCTGCTTCATTCCTAGCAAAAGTAAAATAATCTCTTGTCCCTGCCATCCTTACAATTACCCATCTGGACCAAATCCAATCCTATTTAGATTTGCCTAATTAAAGTTAAGTTAATAAACAGTTAGCGATTACTATTATATTACCTGTTTATTGAATTAGTTACCTATACAGGGCCAAACCTTTTTTTTTACATTTGCATGAGGGCAGAATTTGATCCATTGGGCATATACTGTTTTCCACTACTTATTAATGGTATACATTCAATTATATCTAGCTAACCTTCTTATAACCCAGAGATCAAAGTGTCACTCTTACAGAACCTTATTTGGCTCAGATACCCTACACCTCTGCTAGAGAAATGTGCCCCTTCCCATGTGAGCTATATGCTAAGTCAGTACTTGTCATCCTAGGTTTCTGTGTGCCATGTAGTTGCTTACCTCACTGGATTTGCAAATCTTGTCTAGAACTATCAAATGATCAGACTGTGTCATTTTATTTTCCATATTCTTGCCATCCAATCAGTCCAGAAATGCGAAGAGAGCGGCATTTTCTTTGAAGCGTTACTGCACCTCTGCTTCTGGCCCCAGATGGAGACGAGACTAAAGTGTGATTTCAAAAATGGCAAAGAAAATGTGTGACAGATTGAAATGACAAGGTTTTGTTGATAGTTGGTGATATCTCAAAGTGAAATACATTCCCTTGGTCCCTAAACAATATGTGCAGTGCTAGAATACAGTACTACTTAAGCATATTCATTGAGTTCAGTTAGAGCCCAAGTCAGAAAAGGCTAACATCATCTGTACTTCTACAGTAGTTCCCTAAGTTCTGAGACAATCACACACATGCTGTTTATTTTTTTTGGTATGGCTTTTTTCCATGAATTTCAGATACATAAAACTAACAATATAATGTTGTGATCAATACCTCTCTGGCTTAGGAGTCTTGTAATTCTATATTAGGCAATACTTAACCCATTCATGATGTTTGTCTCAAGCTCAGCACCTTTACTCAACCAGGTGGATTAAGTTAGCTCTTCCCTGAAATTAGAATGTATGGGATCTCTCTAGTACATCTAGTGCAAAATGCAATGGACTAGTCTCCTAATAGTAACATTTAAAAAAGCTGCCCTTTTTTATGTAATTTACTGACATTTTTAAAATTACTTTTTGGTGACTTATCAAATATTTCTGATATTGCCATCCTATTTTTATCAAGTGAAGAATGTGGTCTTTATACAGAGATGTTATGAAGGGCATATACCAACCAAAGGAGTAAACTTGGTCTTTATTCTTTCCTGTGTTAAATATACATTCATAGGCTAGCCCCATTACACATTTAGAATATAGGAATCCTATGTAGATATAAATTTGCACACATAACGATCATGAATTATTTGTGGCCGTGTGGTATCATAAGTCTTTACCAACTGAAGTTCAGGCCTGTATCAGAAAGAAAAAAGAAAGAAAGAACAGCTAATGCTTCTTCTATTGTTGTCTCTGTTTAAATAACCACTCTCCCCATTCCTTATGGAGTTCTATTTAGATTCAGATTTCATACCCATACTTTCTTTTTTACTGTGTAAAGTTGGCCTCTCTCTGCTTAATTCTCTGTCTTGCTCATATGTAGAGCAATTAGTAGTTTCAACTTTAATGAAAACAGAGAGTCATTTGCCCTCACTAGTATCTTGGCCCATGCATAGGCTAGTATAGTTCAGGAATAAGTCCATCAAAGTAAATAAAGTTATACTCTTAGGCTAGGACTACACTACAGGGTTTTTTTCAGAAAAAGTTACGCAAATTGCAATACCCTTATAACACAGGCATGAGAGTATAATTAGACCCATAATATCAACCTGATGTTGTCAGTTTGTTCTATATATTTTGAGCCAGATAGTTTCCCATGGTTTGGCAATACTGTATTTTCCATGAGGTGGCCAACTATTAGAGTAGACTCAGTATGTATATTGTGTCAGACTGCTGAAGAGGCTAACACTCACTCTGAGAAAGGGTATGCTTAAGCTGCTGTGGAGCCAGTGGGTCAACACTGGTCATAGGATCTTAGAGCAGATGACTCAGAAGGTTCAATTTCCCTGGAGTGTAACAAAAAAGAGATTGTGCCCAGAAAGTGTGCCAGAGAAATCAAGGAAAGAAATAGTGATGTAGCCCACTCAGAACAATGAAGATAGTGTGTGCAGCCCAAACACAACTGCCTATTTACTTTCTGCCTACAAAGACTATCAATAGCAAGACAACATACTCGTAAGTATGCTCCATTATTTCTTTATATGGGTATTTAAGATAGTTTTCACAACTAAGTCCACGATAAATAACACAATATTCAAACAATCAAGTTATATAACTTTAAACTACTTAGTAATTACATAACAGTATCAACCTACACACCTGTGCTGCTGTAGCAAAAGACCATGGGTTAGACTTGAGAGCACTTCCTTGGAACACTGCCTGGATTACTGAGCTAGTCACCTTCAAATGTAGGAACTCCTTGATTGCCTCATCTGAAAGAGACCCGATGCTTTTACATAAATAAAGGAAAGCCTTCTATAAATGCAAGTAGGACCTATCTGCAATAAGGTGACATGAATACTCCCATTCTGGCTATCTCCATGTTGAAATTAGTTCATAGATTCAAAGTCCAGAATAAGGGACCATTTTGATCATCTAATCTGTTATCCTGTTCAACATAGGTGTAGAACTTCTCCAGGATAATTCCTAAAGCAAATTTTTGAGAAAAAAATCCAATTCTGATTTTAAAATTACAATGATGGACAATCCATCCTGGCACTTGGTAAATTGTTCTAATGGTTAATTATCCCCATTTTTAGCTTCAACTTCCAGCCATTGGATAGCGTTATACCTTTCTCTGCTAGACTGAGGAGCCGATTGTAATATATTTGTTCAGAACATAGGTACTTCTAGACTAATTAAGTCACCTCTTAGGTTTCTCTTTGTTAAACTAAGTAGATTAACTCCTTGAGTCTTTCACTGTAAGGCATATATTCAAATCATTCAGTCAGTCTTGTAGCTTTTCTCCTCCCCAGTTTATCAATTTCCTTCTTGAACTGTGGACAAAAGAACTGGATACAACATTCCAGAAATGGTCACAACAGTGCTAAATACAGAAGTAAAATAGCCTTTCTAACTTCTCCTATTTGCTATCTGTAAATTCCATTAAGACCTACAATGAGCCAATAATCTTCTTTTTACCCTCATTGGAAAAATCTGATACTTCTATAATAGTTCAAATTACTGGCAAAAGGGTTAATTATCCCCTACCCAAGCCACTCCTATCCTACGGTGTCCCATTCTTCACTTGTTCAACCCTCCCAGTGAACACCTGGCAGAATTAAAAGGAGGAAGTAAGCTTATCTTTGTCATCTAATCCATTAAGAATGTACATATTATATATATATATATATATTTAAATTTTCAAATACAATCCTCTACCCTTGCCTCTCCCACTCTGTCTGCTTCACCCAAAACCCTATGGGGAACCTCAGGAGGTCACATTATGCTTCAGTAGCCGAATCAATACTGTGGCTTCCTGACACTTTCCTGACTAAATGACTTTTCTTCTTACGGTTTGCCCAATAAGTACAAGCAACGTGGAAACCTTTTTTTAAAAACCCTTAATTTCACAGGAGACTGAATCAAAGCAGTTTCAAGAATTAGGCTCTCACTATCTAAGTGTCTCTTGCCAAATCATTTCTCTTCAAAATGAACACCTGTGGATGTTGCCACTGTTGATGAGTCTCGCACATACACCTTATAATTACATAACATTGACTCACAATGCTATTGGATTGTCATATTAACCCCATTGCGCTTCTTTTTGAAGTGGTTGTAAAAAGGAAAGCCTCATAACATCTGCTTGTTTTTGCTTCTTATGCCACAGAGCCATGAAGACCTCTAAATAGAGTTCTTTAAAAAATTCCAAATATCAGTTTTTCAATTAAAATGTGTCCTAATTTTGTAGTGCAGTGAAAATATTTTCAGTTAAATTGCCATGATTCCTCCCCCACTTATTTTCCTACCAGTTATAGAACTGGTTGAATTTTTTCAAATTTTAATTTCTTGATGAAAGAGAGAAAAATGTTGATAAATGTTCAAAAATATTTTTCATCATTATTTTGTCTTTACCAAGAGTTTATTGGAGTTCTCTCAATAGAAATAGAAAGACAGTCAAATTCTTAGAGAATCATGTAGAAATATCTTAAGATTATTAGTCTATTTTTATTTAAGAAATCCAATTAATAAAATGCTACACTAAATCACTCTAGGAAATTGGACTATTGTTACTGTAGACAATGTTTCCTTTGTCAGCTTTGATTTATCTTTCTGTTTTTTTTTTTTATAAACTTCTAAATCTTTTTTGTAGTTTCAAAAAAATGTAACCCAGGAAGCCTCAACAGATTGGTTAACAACTTGAAACCTCAATTCAAATTAAAACAATTACCAGCAATGCTTGGAGAGAAAGGAGATTAAGCTAGTTTAAAATTTCTTTTTGCTTTTAGACCAAAGACCTTTTTTTCATCATTTGATGTGCGAGGACAATTTAGCCCTTTGAAACAGATAACATTAAGCATGAAACATGGCTTTATCTAAGTTGAGGACCTGGTACATTCAGTTCAGAAATATTTTGTTAGACAGTATTCATTTGGCTACTTACAGTTGTCTGAATATGAATAATTTATCCTTTCACTATGTTCGTAATATATCCAGTATTTCACTCAACATGAATAACTCTATTTTCTGCCATTGAAATCAATGGGTATTTTGTCATTGACTACAATGAAAGAAGAATTAATTTCACAATAGCAGTATGTGTAGGGAGTAAAAATCTGTATTCTAGATTTCTAAGTGCTTTTATACAGGCAGTCCCCGGGTTACGTACAAGATAGGGACTGTAGGTTTGTTCTTAAGTTGAATCTGTATGTAAGTCGGAACTGGCGTCCAGATTCAGCCGCTGCTGAAACTGATCAGTTTCAACAGCGGCTGAATCTGGACGCCAGTTCTGACTTACATACAGATTCAACTTAAGAACCCCAGGCATCCCCAAGTCATCTGCTGCTGAAACTGATCAGCGGCTGATTCCAGGAAGCCCGGGGCAGGGGCTTCCTGTAGTCAGCCACTGGTCAGTTTCAGCAGCGGCTGAATCAGGACGCCTGGGGCAGAGCAGCTTGGGTGCTGCTGGATTGGTCCAGTAGCGCCGCCGCTCCTCGGCGCTACTGGACCAATCCAGCAGCACCCAAGCTGCTCTGCCCCAGGCGTCCTGATTCAGCCGCTGCTGAAACTGACCAGCAGTGGCTGAATCAGGACGCCTGGGGCAAAGCAGCTGGGGTGCTGCCTGGTTGGTCCAGTAGCGCCCAGAGCGGCACTACGGGACCAACTGGCAGCGCCCCAGCTGCTGTACCACAGGTGTCTGGAGCAAAGTGGCGGAGCAGGGGGGCAGCGGGACAGCCCAGACGCGCCGTGGCTGTCCTGCTGCCCTCGGGCTCCGTGGCTTTGCTCTGCTTTGCTCCCCGTCCCCCTGGTCTGCAGACCAGGGGTACGGGGGGAGGGGGGGTAAAGCAGAGCCAAGCCGCGGAGCGCGCGGCCAGCTGACAGCCCAGACGCGTCTGGGCTGTCAGCTGACCGCAAGCTCCGCGGCTTGGCTCTGCTTTGCTCTGCTTTGCCCCGTCCCCCGTCCCCCTGGTCTGCAGACCAGGGGGACGGGGGGGGGGGACAAAGCAGAGCCAAGCTGCGGAGCACGTGGGCAGCGGACAGCCCCGTCCGCTGCCTGCGTGTTCCACCGCTTTGCTTCCTCTCCCTGGTCTGCTGGAGACCAGGGAGAGGAAGGGCCCCGTTCATAACTGTGGATCCGACATAAGTCGGATCCGCGTAACTTGGGGACTGCCTGTATTAATAAATATTCTCTTATTTATATGGATACGTTCCAGAAGTCCCAAGTTCAGTTCTGCCTTTTGGCAGGACATTAACAACTTAGTTAAGACACCTAAATCATTGCTTAGCAGTATAGTTGTATCAGTATAAACAGAGGCCAATTAAAAGCAGCCAGATGAAAATTGGACTCATTATGAATTTCATCGACTATACACATCAATGAGGTGGGATAATGTTCTACTATACCCTAGCTCAACCCCACTCACATTGTGACTCTGGCTATGGGGAAGTGGTGAGGGACTATGCACTAGTGTTCCCTCTGAACTGCACAGCAGCACAGGGGATTAATCAGCCTCACCGTGCAAGGAGCCCTGGGCCTCTGATTGGGCACGGCTGATTAATCCCCTGTGAAGCTGTGCTACTATGCAATTTAGAGGGATCGCTACTATGCACCCCTTACATGCCACTGAGAATAGAAGCTGAGGAGAGTAATAAGGTACGATATGACCAAGGATGAAGTAATTTACTCATTCCCCCCCAAAAGAGGCAGCATGGCTGTTTAAGTAGTATCTAGAGGAATGATTCCCTTCCAGCTATCGAGGAGGGGAGAGGCTTGGGTGTGTGTATGTAACTACAGTTTGCTCCTGCTTTGCTTAGCATTGTTAGATATTCAGCAGATAAAGCAGTATTTTGCTCATTGTAATCAACTTAATTTGTGACCCAACACCAGCTATGTTTGTATTAAATGTGCTTTTTAATTTTGTGGGAATAATGAAAAGTAGGACTGTGCTAAATTGTTTCAAAGGAAAGGGCTCACTGTTAGCAGGAAGAACCTTGCTAAGAAGGGGTTCAAGTTTCAGCTCTTTGAGAGGAGAGGGGGTGAGAAAAGGTTTAGTCTGGTCAGGAGGCTGCATGCCCTTCCTTGCATGGAGAGGTTTGACCTCTTTCCCTCCACTGTTCAAAGAACAGAGCTAAAGAGGCATTGTTAACAGTATTGGAGCTGTGTTTCTTCCATACTGGGTCGAAATCACTGGGAGCTGAAATCACTTGTGACTGGTGAAGCACTGGAATGGGTTACCTAGGGAAGTAGTGGAGTCTCCATCCCTAGAGGTGTTTAAGTCTTGGCTTGACCAAGCCCTGGCTGGGTTGATTTAACTGGGATTGGTCCTGCCTTGGGCAGGGAGCTGGACTTGATGGCCTTCTAAGGTCTCTTCCAGCTCTATGGTTCTATGATTCTATGATGAGCAGAAGTCACAGCCAAGAGGTAGATGGCAGTGGATGGTGACTGACAGTAAGTAGGATGGCAATGGAGAGGGGGAAGAAGTAGGACACTGTGACTGGCAGCCAGCAGAGCAGTGGTGGAGGCACAACAAGAAGCCAGAAGGACAATGGTGGAAAGATGCAATGAGTGGATGATAAGGTGGTGGTGAGGTGTGACAAACAGCCAGAAGAGCAGCAGCAGACAGCAGGGAGCAGGCAAATGGTAAGTGACCAGCAGAGTGAGTAAAATGCCTCATTACCTTTCCCAACTCAGGATGGGAGATGAACTCTGTAGATGCACCTCTGAACTCTGGATCTTCATTGACCACCAGCAGCAACTGTGAGTGGGGTGCAAAGAAGGATTGGGCATGTGAAGGGGACATTTTTCTGGCTGGACTTAAGAACCTGAGAGGCAAAGGACACTGAGAGGTGAGTCTTTTACTCATGGCTTATATTTACGATACCTGTTTGTGGTGGTGTAGTGATGTTTTGCCAAATTAATGCCAACTTAGTTCCCTCCCTTTTATTAAAAGTTTCTTTTTCTACACTCAGACACTCTGCTTGCCTCTCAGAAGTGCCCGGGGGTGGGAGGTGAATTACCCAGGTTACTGTGTCAGTTCTGTGTTGGATGGATGGAGAGGAACCTCTAGATGTTGAACTTAGCCCTGACTGCTGCTGGTTCCATCTGGCAAAAGGGTTACAGCTGGAATTGTGACAGAAGTTGAAAATCACAATTTGGTTTACTCCTTGGGCAGTGCAGCTGTCATCAGATTTTTGACTGTGTGTGTGTGTGTGTGTGTGTGTGTGTGTGTGTGTGTGTGTGTGTGTGTGTGTGTGTGTGTTGAGGATTCAGAGCCTCCCAAATCACATAACAGATTTAGTCTTTATGAAGGACTTAGGGATATCCATACCTGGTTGGTAAAATCTATTTTTCCCTTTGGATTAGAAAACTATGAAAATACTGGCAAATCTCAAATACTCATTGGGTACAGTCCAAGGAACAGATGCAGCACAACAAGCTGCAGAACTGCAAAAGATGTCCAGCAAAAGATGTTAGCTTCTAATTTGACATCCAAGAGAACATGGTAGGCAAATTGGCACCAACATTTTAACCCACAACTAGCAATCAATTTGTTTGCTTATGTTAATTTAAGTGAACAAAAAAAAATCAGTAATTTTAGAAACAAGCACTAAGTAATATTGGGAATATTCAAAATTTGGAACTACGTAGGGTGAATGTACTATACACATAACTTTGCTCAGCTCTCTTCATGGACATCATACTGTTTCTAAAAAAAAATTTGTAACATCCTTCAGTAGAAACACAAATCCTCCTAAATCAGGTTTTAAATGGAGAGGTAACTTTTTGTAATGGTGACAGCTAAAATGAATTATCAACAAAGAAATCAAAATATTTTACAAAATATTGCTCATTGCGAAAATTCAAGAGAACCACAAATATAATGGTGTGTGTTGCGGGAGTTAGAAGAAAAGTCAAGGTTCATCAGAAAAAGAACTAGTGATAAAATTGTACTAAGAACAGCCAGGTAACAAGCAGTGCAATAATAATGGGCCAAATTAATCCCTTCTGTGAGCAAATGCTGCTCCTGTTGATGTGATGGCCTCACACTGCTAAGATGAGAGTTGAATTGGTTTAGCAAGTCCTGCCAGTAAGGGAAGATAGAAGTCAGTAGTTCAGAGAGATTGTCTGTCCTCATTTACATGCATCTATAAACTGTTAAACTGACAAAGTAACACATTGATGAACAATGATGCTTCTTAGGAGATGACAATTTAGAGAGGCCTTTTGTATTACCTCAGCAGCTATAATTGACAAGTATGAGCACCCAACCATCCTTTAAGGAGGCAGCAAACCAATAAATGATTACAAAATCCTGTAAACAGCATGTCTGGGTTATTTTATGTTTTCCTTTTTTTTTCCTGAAGGCATCCTAATGGTCTCTTCCCTGGTGAAAAATATTTTTATGGCAAGATATTTCTTCATGTTATCAGACTAACTAAAATACTTCCCTCTAAATGCTGCTAAAAGCACAACATATTTCAACCATATTTTATAGTGCCAAGCCAACATTCCTGCCTCACTCAGGACTTGGATGTCCTTGGAGGGAGCAGAACTACAATAGCCCTGCTTCAGGGAAAGAGGTGGGCTTTGTGGAAGCAGACCCCTGCTCCATGAGGGCCTCCTACTCAAATGCATTGGAGAAGAATAGAAATAAAATGGATGGTTCTGCAGCCATTTGCAGAAGGTGTGAGACATGACTGTGGGTGCAAACTTCAACCATAAAACTTCAGTAAAAGCCACATTAGGGCTCTGCAGCTGCTCTATAGCATCATGGGAGAATGACTTTCCTCTGGACCTTTAGAGATGCACATAGGTGAGATACTCAGACTACTCACTGCTTATTGGATTTGGCGTTAGGCATGTTTACTATTACATGTAGTCCTCACAAACAGCAGGCAAGAAAGTAACAGTTTCATAGATGTAGAAGTGGAAGCACAGACTATAAATGACTTACTCAAGGCTAGACAATTAGTCCCTGGCAGAGCTGGGATTTAAACACCTCAATCATAACATAGAATAGTATTACAGATGCTAATAAGATTTATATTGGAACTCAGTTTGTGGCCTTGACTATGGAGCTATGTCCAGCCTTTCTCTTGTATTAAAGTAAAATAAAATTATTTTGTATCTTTGTTTCACAGATTTTCTTTTTAAAAAGAGAGGCTTCGTACCTGAATGCTACTATGCATCCTTGTCTTCAAGCTTTCAGTTGAATAGGTGTTAATTAAACTATGCCCCATTTGAGACCAAAAATAACTCTTACAAGCATGCTGACAAAGTGTCACATGACATATGTGATGCTATGGTGCATAGGCATATATAGTTGATTTACTACTCTATGCAGATCTCAAAAATCTCTCATTTACTGCAGATCCAGATCTGTGTATTTTATTAAGTGGGGGGAGGGAAAGCAAGGTAAATTGCTGTCTAATGTTGCTTGAGGTGAAGTTCTTCCCTCATGGTGTCAGTTCCAATTAGCATAATTTAAGGAGCCTTGCAGAAGCGAAGCCTTTTTTGCAGCTCAGAGCACAAGGTTAGGGGATTCACACCACGGCAGTTCCCAGAGGGCATATGAAGCAAAGTGAGAAGGGTTATGAGGATTCTCCACTACAAGTAGTCAATGGTCTAAATGGAAAGGATTGCTCCTCCTTCCTCAAGGTTCTTTCATCATTGCCTCGTTGAAATAATCCTGGAGACCTCAGTCCACCTGCCCACCCTTCATTGGAAATACCCAATGCCTAAAGATAACCGTGTACATAAATACTTTGCTTTCACAGTTTCAATGTGTCCACTGAGTTTCATTTCTCCCTTTCTTGTACACACAAAACTCCCATTGACTTCAATGAAATATGTGTCTGGGCAGAGAATGCAGATTGATCCGCGATCCTTGCCTCAGTGAGCAAATTAACTGTGTGACAACTCATATAAAGAGCTGCGATGAGAATTGTGCTTCTGGAAAAGATAAGAATGGACTTTAAATATTTTGCTAACTCACCAGCAAATTAAAATATTCCCATTATCCTTTAAAACAAGTAAGCAAACTTAAACCTGAGGGAAAAAAATGCAGACACTTAGCTGAGTGAATTCTTCTTGGCAATTGTTTCTAAACAACACAGAACCTCCAATTCAAGATTAGAAATATTTAAATGGCTAAATCTTAATTTAGATGAAAGTTTTAAGTAAACATTTAAACTGACATCTTATTTTTGCAGCAAGTCTGACTCATGTTCTGGTATTTTATTTTAATTCACACTGTGACAAAGTTTGTATTGTCAAATTAATATTTCTTCTTTGCATATAAAACATTCCCAGAGATATTTATTCTCAAATTCACCAAGGCAAGCATATTTCATACACATTAGTCTTGAATTATAATTGAAATGTTCAAGATAATGGTTCAAACTTAAACTATTACATAGTGTAGCAGAAAAAAGGATAAATAGATTACAATGTGAAAAATTAGTTTAAATCAGAATTAAGAACATTGGATTATAAAGAGAAGAATATTCACCTCTTATCTTTCTATGTAGAAAAGACCACTGAAAACTGGATACAGCCAAGAATATTAAATATATATTTGTTGCAGGAGTGATTTACAGAGGATAAATTGTAATTCCATTCTTAGCTGGTATGTTGACCATTCTCCCTAGCTCCCTGAGTGCAAAACACGAAATATAACTTCCCATGCATACTGGATACATACTACAGATGTACACATTAAGGACTTAGGATTATGTCTTTTTTATTTGCACTGAGAGTCACAATAGACTAGATTGTAGTCTACCCTATGTGGCCATACCATGGCATAAGGTATAATGCACACAACTCCTGCATTTCTCTTGAAGATACATGGCGGGAAAAGGAAGATAATCATGAGCTATGCCATTGTGCACAAGAATCATGAAATGAATAAAAAGGGACAGGGACTAGTTGGAGACTCAGCTCTGATTCCTCCCCCAAAATACATCCATCACAAATGATCTGAAAGTTGATAATCTGAAAGTAGCATGGGTCAGGTATACCCTCTGGGAGCCTTCAGACTGTTGCATGTATGTGCTTTTTTAGATTGAGAAGGTTCTGTAAGCATGATCCAGCCCAATGATAACTGTCCAAAGTAAGGTATCATTCAATATGGATATGTGCTGGAGAAACTGGACTTCAATAGAAAATCAATTTGTTCCTGTGATTGATTTCAATCTGAGAATTTAGAAGCTCACTCAAATAAATAATGTTTCTATTAGGAATTATCCATGCAATGGATAGAGTTGGCAAACAAATTTCTAACTATCCAAATATATGCATGAGATTATAAAAAACCCATAAAAAACAAATGCTGAGACCACTTCCAAGGTTCAGTTAGGATAAACATCCAAAAATCTGGATACATATCTGAACTTACATTTGCTTCTTTGCTCTTGAGTTCAAACTGAAAATCTCATACTTACTGATTTTGGCCAGATCAGAAATACTAGGAGGAAAATGAAATAGCAGATGGAGGGACAGATAATGCTCACAGCTGGAATACATGCAACACATTAACTGAGGACATAGTTAATCAGACTACCAGTGATAGATATTTTTAATTTCTGATTTTGTTCTGCCAACATTTTTTTCTGATTTTTATTCTGCCAAAAATTTGGTACTTTTAATTGAATATTTCATCAAACATCTTTTTTAAAACATTCTCAAAATGGTTATCACATTTTCATTTGGATTTTCAGTAAATGGAAGATTTCAATAATGAGTCTGATGTTTTTGATCAAAATTCCATTTAAAAATTGGAATATTTCTTCAATGGACTAATTCTGAATCTTTTGAATGGAAAATTTTCATGCATATTTTTTACTTTTTAACCAGCTGTAACATTGTCCAAATAGATATTTCTCCGTGGCTTTTAAGAATCAGTATCCATCAAATAGCTGCTGTAAAAAGTGAGCTGAGATTTGCTCTGATCATATTCATCAATCTGTCTCACTCAACTAGTTTTATATTCTGAACCATAGTAATGATCAGATGGGTCATTTTCTTGAAGTTGTTCTTGCAAAAAAGCTGCCATTTCATTGTTTCGCTGAGTTCAGTTTCAGAAGGGACCATTAGATCATCTAGTGTGATTTCTAGGACATTACATTACAGCCAACAACCTGTAAGGGTTTAAGGCCTTAGGAGACCAAACCATGTGCCACAGACTGAGAACAGAAGAAACCAAGATGCCACCAATGCGTGAGGACCCGGCAATGACAAAGAGTTAATTAGATGAGATATGCCTATATGAGCCCAGCAGGGAACTTCTGCGCTGCAAAAGAAAGTGAAAGTCTGATCTGGAGGAGAGATCCTTCTTACCTCATATCTGGCAATTAGTATTACTCTGAGAATATGAGGAAAACTGACCAGTCAGTCACCTAAATTATTTTCACCCCTAATCATTTTCGTTGCCCTCAGCTGGACTTGCTTCAATTTGTCCACATACTTTCTGTAGTGGGTGGCCCAAAAGTGGATACAATACTCCAGTTACAGTCTCGCCAGTACAGAATACAGAATAATCATTCCCCACAATCTGCTGGCATTGTTCCTACTAATGCAGCCCAATATGCCATTAGACTTCTTGGCAACAAGGGCACAGAATTGACTTCTATCCAACTTCTCATCTACTCTAATCACTAAGTCCTTTTTACCATGTTTACTAACTATATTCAGCATTACAAGGATTTGTTTTATTTGATAAAATAACTATACAAATACTTTAATTTTATTTAAGGGCCACTAAAGGGCTCACCAATATTTAAAAAGGGATGCCGCCCAGTTACTAAGAACAAATAGATTCACCGGTGTTTCACCCTTTCTCTGTGTGGGCACAACCAGGGGGTATAATTCCCATCTCAACTAAACATAACTTGCTAGCTCTGCTTGAGCTGGAATACTAAAATTAGCAGTGAGTCTAAAATGGTGGCACAGGGCTAGCTATCTGAGTATATATGCAGAGCAACAGGTAAGTTTTTACACCTATAAATTTTAGTATGCTACCCAAGCTCAGAATATTACCTCACAGACATTCCTGGGAGTAAAATGTATTCCTGTGCAGCTCACAGAAGGCTTATATGTGACCTAAATTTGACTTAAAATGTCACAGTGAATGTCTGACTCAATTTAACTAAATAGCAAAACTCTCAATGACAGATCTCAGTGGGGGCCAGGATATCACCCTCTTGGCTTAAGCCAGACCTAGATGATGCTTGGCATTGGTAAAGATTCACCAATGGATGTCTTTTAGAAATGCTGCTTTTCAGAGAACGTGCAAACATAATTATGTGGGTAGTGAATTCAGAAGAGTTTCGTAATTTCTAGTTCTTTTCTTAAAAAACTCCTGGCAACCATGTCTCAGATGGATGTTTCTTGCTAGCTAACACTAGAGCATACTCATTCCTTGTTTATATATAAAAGTGTGTGGGGAAGAGGAGGATTATGGGAGGCCCTTGTTAGGGTACTGTTAGAGTACTCTTCCTTCAGCATTTGTGTATTGTACCTTTTTATTGATCTATTCATTTTTTTAATTTTAGCCAAGTATTTCTCTCTCCAATATTTCATGATTTACAAATATTGTTGTTTTCCATTTGTTTTATTGATTTAAAATCCAAACGAACTGTTTGAATGCGACAGTGAGTCATTCATCTTTCTCTGTGACAAACAGCTAATATGAATTTACCTTTTGGGGGTTTTTTTCTAAGAAAACAAATCTTGCCTTCAGATCTGCTTCCCTATTTTCTGTTTCAAACATGTGTTACCTTAAATTGAAAACAGTTGTATCTCACAACAGTGGCACACTTCTTGAGTTAGGTCATATGACCCCTGGGTGCAAGCAATCTGTACCTGCAGTCCTTTGACTGAAGACTCTCGTTATATTATTACCCCTTCATTGCTGCTAGAACTGCATGGGCCCTGGCAGCAGTTTTCTCTAGAATGTCCATTCAAATGAAACATCAGGACATTCTGACTCTGCCAGACAGGTTTGTACCGGAGGAACATATTTCACAGATGTTCCATACTCTGCTGAGAAAGTCTTCCAATAAATTCTTGAGCTGCTACAAACCCTTTTTTTAAAATTAGCTTATAATAAAGAGCCAGATTTGTGTTATGGTCTGGCACCAAATAATACACTTTCTATCCCCATGCTCTTCACCCCCAATGTACAAGACAAACTTTGGGGCAAGGTATAATGGAGTTTCACTCAGCTACATCAATTCATCACTGCCTTAATGTCTTCTAGAAAGCCTGTGCCAGATGGATATGATAAAGAAGCCACTAAGCAGCCCTAGTTCATATCCAGGTTGGGTCAGCATAAGATCAGGGAGATGTAACTGGCTCTCTGGTGTCACTTCCTGATTCCTACACTGAGTGGGGCTTGGACCTAAGAGAATATTGAGACCATACACGTCAATGTCAGAACTACTCTTTGTTAAAAAGAGCACTTTTGCGAACATTGCACTTTTCGTTTTGCTAATGTGATGGACCACTTATTTGATTTATTTGGGCTAGACTTTGCATTTACTTTGAGCTCAGTGAAGATACTGGTGGGCAGGCATGTCTCTTCAAGAACAGAGAAGGGAAGTAAATGTAGAGACACCGTTCCTTTTCTTCTTCCCACTTATTCCAAGAAGGTTGTACCACACACTCTCTCCTCAGATGTTCCTGAATAGAAGAGCAAGGAGCACAGCCCCCTCCCTTTCTTGTGCACATGGGCTGAGGGGTACACAATAACGGGGCATAAGTGGGAGGAAACAGAGTGTGTTTTACTGCTTCTCATAGCCCTGCATAGTCACACACTGAACTAGTTAATCCCTTTTATGACCAATTAAAGAAAAAAATAGCAAATGGGGACAGTAGGGAGAAAATCTCTCTCTTCTCCAGTCATGAGTAATTTATTTCTCCATGCTGCCACTGTCTCATTTCCTGCTGCCCCAAAGATAAGCCTGAAGAGGAAGAGACTTTTGTTCATGACCTGATGAATGCCCATGGACTCTGAGGGAAACATGTTTCACAGTCAAGGAACCTTCAGGAGCATCAGAATGTCCTTTCAGCAGCCTCTCTGGGACTGATGCAGTTGCGGGGGGAGATAAAGAATCTGTAAGCAAAGCAATGTCCCAAGGAGCTTTATAGGTCCCAACAGACACACTAAGCTTCTCCCAGAAATCCAGTGGGAGTCATTGCAGATCCTAGAGAACAGTTAATTCCCCATGAGCAATCCTATGTAACTAGTTTCACTTGCCTGCAAGTTCTTAACATCTATATTATTGTTAATTAGACATTTATTCTGTATTGTCAATCTGTCTCAAGGTGGTAAAGGCATGGATGATAGTGGCCACATCCACCTGTGAAAGATCAATCTGAATCTTTCTTGCCAAGCCCAAGTAGAGAAAAATATTTTTGACAATCATCATTCCATGGACCTTGAATAGAAGACACCATAGGTATGAACCAGGATATCAAAGAGATGGCATAGCTTTGCAATTGGGGGCACTGATATAATATCATTTGTTTCTCTGGTACTGCATTTGCTTTCAATACTAAAACATCTGAAGACTTAATTCTTTTCATACTTCATATTGTAATGAACTTCCTGGCACATTATTGTGTTTCTTCCCTTGACCTCATCTGAGCTTGAGAGAAAGGACACAGCCAGCAGAGAACATTGCATTACCCAGTTTAACACCCTGCCAATAGTTTTTCTCTAGATCATTTGTTTAGTAGAGAATCAGGAAAGGACAGAGCACTTTCAATTTGTACAGGGATTGGACTATCTTGGTCATTTTAGTTGGCATGTCCAGTTCATGAATTGGTGATGTCATTTGGCTGGATATTTTCTTAGTGTTATTGGATATAACTGAGCAATATTAAAATTCATCCTTTGGATGATGTTCCTTAACTTGAAAGAAATGAATGGGTGACTGTCACTTACATATATTTTTCTTTCTTTTGTAATGTTTGAGTCCTATTTCAGCTTCCTTTCTGACATGCAGCTTATGCCAGTGTTCCAGGAAGGCAAGATTTCATTGACACTAACAGAAAGATATGTGAAAAATAGAAACAACAATGATGGGTTGGTAGCTAGTGATATAGTGAAAAGAAATCTGTGCCCAATGTGTTTGAATAATAACTCTAATGTGAGGGTGCTATGTTGAGGAATACCACTTGCTGAAATCACAGTTTGAGAAATTATCACCATATAATCACTATCACATATACTTTTTCTACCCATTTTTCCCAAGCAAATTCAAGGAAACAAATGCAAAAATTAATTTTGTTCATGGCAGTGTAACAGAAGGTTAGATTGTATGATTTTTGGAATCACTACAATGTTAGGAGTGATGCATGAAATGTATGTGCCAAAAGTAATCTGTAACCATTTTGGGGTGGAAGAACACACGGGTCCTCATATTTTAAAATGTTATAAAATAAAACAAAAAAATGCAAACCCCATATCTCAGAGCCAACTGGCAATTTTGGCCAAATATGAGAAAAATATCTATATATCTATATCTATAATGCATTTTCCTTTGGCCTTGAAAAAGAAACATATCTATTTAGTACAAGTGACACACATTTCTCTATGTACAACATTTAATCCAGAGACAACCATATGAGATATTTAAAGGGTTACTGCAGGAGGCACGGAGCTAAAGCACTCGCAGGACTATTAGGGGAAGAAAGAGGAAGATTTCCACACTGAATAAAAAAGCGGACATTTTGTACTGAATTGTAAATGAATAATTAACAAACAAACAATGAAAAAGTTAATTCCCAACATGACATTACTAGCTGCCACACATTTAACTTCTACACATGGGGTTTTGCTCACTTGTATGAATCGCTTCTTTTGCAAAAATAAAATAAAATAAAAGGAAAAGGAACAATAAGATTTGCTCCCTTCTTTTGAAAATCAAAATGAAGATTGCTGCCTGAGCTACAACTTTAAAAATATTATTTATCCCAACTGTAACAGAGTGACTTGCTTCTGAGCTGCTTTAATTTCAGGGATAAACCACAATGAGGTTGGTCAAATTGATACTACGTGCATGCAGCTTTTGTTGTGTGAATGATAATATTGTGATAAAAGAATTAATATTGTGTGGTGTTCTTTAGGAAGTGCAAATAAAAAAGTTTGAGATGCACTGTCTTTTTTTGGGGTGTCACTATCTTATGCATAACATAACTATACCACCACTAACACATTACTCCCTGAGCTGACATTATGGAATGAGCCCTAATTTCTCAGTAGAGACTGCAGATCTCTGGGTTTGAACAACTGTGGTGAGAAAACCTGGCAGATGTTCCACCCCAGTTGGCCACAGCATGCCTTATCAGAACAGCACAGAGAATGAACAGCTGATCCCCAGCTTTAGGCTTTTTATAAAGATTGCATTTCCCCCCCTTGTTTCAAATGTAAAATGACTGCAGTAGAAACAAATTAAACCAGGGGGCAAGTGTAGAATGACCTACTCTGTTCTCAAATGTTGAACTTAGCATACAGGCTTGTACATATGCAAGCTCTTCAGTGCAACGCATATTGCCCAGTGCTTCTCTCTGACAGATGCAACACATACTGTGTTTTCTACAAAATGGCATGTGAGTTTTGTTTGGGATTATTTTTTTACCATTCAGGTTCCTAAAATTTATCTTCCTTTTTGGAGAGAGATTAAGAACAAATCCTCACACTGGGCCTATAGTCATGCAGCATGATTGTTAACAGGAGAGTGTGAATGGGCTCAGGTGAACCAGGGTATCTCATTGCTCATCAGGAGGGGCCTTATCACAGTGCCCTCAGAAGCCAATATCCTGCAGCTGATGGTGTAATTGGTTGAGAAGGGAAGAGAGGGCCAATACAAACTGCATGACAACTCGGGTCCTATTTTTAATTGTGTTGCTATGAGTGCCACTGGTTCTTTTTTCCCTGATGTTATGCATAGAATCAACAGATTACCAACAGGGAGCCAGCAGAGGAGCCAGGTAGCTTGAAATCAGAAGCCTGTGCAGCCAAAGCAAGGGAAGTAAGTTTGGCCCCAGACCATAAATGCTGCTGCTGGTTATTGCTGTGACAGCAGATATCTATGCCAGTCTGTTCTCCACTAAGATTTAATGTTCTTCCCATGTCTATATGCTATGACTAAGACAGAAACACATTTAACTTGTGAACATGGACATTACCCTAGAAAACTACACCTACAAAGCACACAAGCAAAATTCCATATAAAAGCTCACTGTAAACTAGCCTTATTGTACCTAGATAGATAGTTGGATGGGAAATCCTCAGCAGCTTCAGTCTGGATGTGTAACTGAATATTTCTGCCTTCTCTTGAAGTAAGAATTGTTTTGTGAATATAAAATAATTTCAAGTCCTCAGATAATAATTAAATGTTCAGAAGCACTGTTCATGGACCAATTGGGCAGAAGAACAGATGACAAATACTACTGATGCAATGGAGAGAGTAGGACATTGCTTTCAAAACTGAGACATATTTATGAAACTATGCTAGCAGGTGGAAAAAAATCCCTTCAAAATCAAGCATATGGGATTTTCCTCTCCAACTCTGAATTGTAAATAGAGATAGTGGCATATTTCTAATTTAATCCTGTAAAGCCCTGATTTTAGGAAGACAGTGAGATAATCCTTTCAAAATATAGCATTGTCTGTATTATAATCACAAGTGTTTGAAAATACTAAAGCTCTGAGGAAGGACCAAAAGACTAATATCAGGCTTTGAATAAGGGTTACCCTATAATCTTTCTGCAATATTCTTTTGTCAGTTTTAGCAGGTAAAATCAAGAATCAGAATGCTAATAGGAATCAAGGGATTCCTCAATGCACTGTTTCCAAGTTGCACTGATTGTCAAGCATGTTGCCTCATGCACTCTTAGGGTGTGAGAAATCCAAAGTGAAGTTAAATGGTTTTGTAACCCTAAGGACATATGAGGCAACATTTCTGACAAGCAATCAGATGTGGAAGTGCATTTATTAATGTATTACTAGACAGGGCCCCTGCTTTCAGCTTTAAGTTGCTGGTATAACCTGCTTTAAAACAGAAAGCAGACTTTAAAAGTAAATGTTCTTCATATAGGAAAAATAAAGTATACTTTTGTTTGGATCTGCACATCTCTGCCTGTCAGCTTTCCACTCTTCTGGTCAGCTGCACAATGGAGAGCAGCTGAGAATTTAATTGCCAAGAGCTTATGTGTCAGGAGAGGTGTGATTAAATTGGAAAATGTACTTTTCATCTTTGATAAACTCCCTTTACTACCAGTAGGTGAACTTGTTTGCTCAAAATAAGAGCCAGACTGAACCTGAATCATTTTACAGGGTTGGTTTGCTTGAAATAAGTCAGCAATCAATTTTTGTGTGTGAGTGCTGAGCTTCAGTCTGTGCCAACCTCAGCCACTGTGATACTGCTGGCTTGTAAAGATTAGTCAAGGTATTATTTGTACCACCAGCAAAGATTAACAAAATGTGCACTTAGCAAGCCAAGAGACAGAAAGACAATAATGATCAGTGGGACAGGTGCTTCCTGCTTTAGCAATGCCAAAATAACATAGGAGGACTTTTACATCAGTGATAATTCAATGAATATCTTCATCACGATCTTTTGTTGGTGTCACCTGGTGCACTGGCAGAATGAAGGCTTTAGACTATCAAGGGGTAGGGAAGTGTCCATACTGGAGTCCATTCTTGTACCTTTATAAGTTATTTTGGATTTTGCTTGTAATGGTTGCTTCTTATATGATCAGACTGATGTCATGTGACTAGAGTAGAGGATTGGTTGCCACTACACCTCGGTTATATATTCCTGGTTTGGTAATTGAGTTCTTATATAGTTTGTTGGCTCCAGTCATTTATGGAATGATTTTCAGAGACACTGAGCATTCATATCCCTCATAAATGCAATGCTGTTTCTCCTATGTAACAGGAGTGAAGGAAAACATAGTATATGAGTAGTCAACTGTATGAAAATAAAATTGTTTTGCAGTTAAATGTGCCACACTTGATATGCTAGACAGAACTAACAGAAGCCTTTTATATGGGGAATATACTACAGATTAATCACACAAAATGCTGGTTTCCTACATATAAGGCCATCTAGAATCAGAATCTCATCCCTACTTTCTTAAAAGAAAAATGTATAGCGCATGGCTATGTCTACACTGGCAGTTTCTTGCGCAAGATTTATTTTGTGGAAGAGTTCTTGTGCAAAAACTCTTCCAGAAGAGAGCGCCTACACTGGCATGTGTTTTTGCACAAGAGATGTGCTATTGCGCAAGAGCATCCATGCCAGTGTAGACACTCTCTTGTGCAAGAAAGCTCTGATGGCCATTTTAACCATAGGGCTTTCTTGCGCAAGAAATTCATGTTGCCTGTCTACACTGGCCTCTTGCACAAGAACAGTTGTGCAAAAGGACTTATTCCTGAGCAAAAGCGTCAAAGTTCTGGTGGAAGAAGCCCTCATTTCATACATTAGAACGTCAGTTTACTTGCGCAAGAAGACACGGCCACTGTAGACAGGCAGCAAGTTTTTGCGGAAGAGCAGCCACTTTTGCGTAAGATCATGCCAGTGTAGACACAGCCTACGTGTTCTGACTGAAGTCTATATTCTGCCCCCTTTGCCAATGCTTAGCAGTATTTTACTTTGCCAAGAATCATAATGACAACAGCAGGTCTCCTCACTGAGATTCTTTCAGCCTATGAGTGGTAGAATCTGGCCCATTGATTTTAATGGAACAAGTAGCAGAGTCAGATCTTTAGTGTCACAGAATCTAATAAGACAGACATAGGACTATTTTGATATTCAAAACCATGTGTAAATACATCAGAATGAGACGTATTACAAAATGCTGCATGTGTTATCTAATGATGGTATATTGCATTTTTAAATAGATTTTCCTCACTCAGCCAGTTCTAGATTCCCATTCAGAGTTCCTCATGCCAGTTTCCTTCATTTTCTGTTCTTTGTCCAGTTTCATTCATACATCCCATCATCATCTCCACCCACTAGCTTATAAACCCAATTTGCCAGCCTTCAGTTCCCAGTTTCCTCCTTTACTGTCAGCTTTCTGTCTTGATTCTCATCCTCCCACCCCATATCCTTGTCCCTCCCAACATTTTGTCTTCTCTGCATCTGATTTAGGCATCTTGCTTCTCTATTCAGTGAGAGTTTTGTCTGTGTAGTGATTCATAGGCAAATTGGACCAGAGGTAAAATTTCACGGGCAATTATAATTTAGGCATATACAGGGTTAGGCAGAAGCTTAGCAGAAGTTTTGAGGATCTAAATATTGGATATCAGCACTTAAAATGGCAGTTAAATACCTAAGTTACCCTTAGTTACCTGCTTTGCTAAGCAACAATTGGCTCTGAACTGAATGCTTAATCATGCAAAATTAATATTAATTCCATTAATACATATCTTTTTACGTATATAAAATGTAAACTTTCTTACTGACTTCACTTTGCATCAGCAAAATTTGAACTTACAGTTTTACTCCTGAAATTTAATTATGGATATAAATCTCAGTACTTGTGACTTTGAATAGCTTATTGTTTGTGGAAAATCAGGTAGTTAAGAGTTGTAAGTACTAAGTTTGTGTGTATATCACTCTCCCCTCGCTGCTCTCCCAAGCATGCAGATTTTTGGAATTCATCAGTCAGTGCAATTTCATAGCTTGTGCACAAAAATGGAAAATATTAATTTGCAATTTTCTCTTTGTTTAGGGAAATAAACATTGTAGACATTTCAAATCTGCCCCAAAGTGTCTGTGTTTATTCCAATATACAGGAAAAAGTTGCTAGTGACAAATCTGAAAAATATACAGATTAAACATACTTATCTACCTTTGGGAGTAGAAACTAACACATGTTCCTGATTGATCCAGATGTTAGGAAAATCCAATCTTCAGAATGAAAATTAATTTTAGGTTAACACTTTCTGACAAACACATAAGCCAATTTTTGAAAAATTAGGTCAGCTGAGCAAAGGGTTTAAAGACAACTGTTTTTAAGAGTGCTAAGTGCCAATACTCTGCCTTTTAAACTATGTTTTCTCCAGAATATATTTACACTTTCTGTAACAATGTCCCTATATTTGTAGTCTCCTTGTTGTAAAACTCAGAGGGAGAAATTTTGATTTCAGTTACATTAGTATGGATAGAGAGGGTAATGGAATTACTCCTGGTGTACACCATTGCAGTTGAGATAAGAATTGAGCCTAAAGAATCCTGCCTGAAAGAAAAAGCCAATTGGCTTCAAACTGGGAACAGTAAAGGACCACTTGCTAGGAAGGCTAATCAATGGCACCTCAAGCACTGAGCGGAATTGCTAAACATTCATTAACAGGGGATTGCTTTTTCATTCATTCTCCTTTTTGTGTCGTGGAAGTTTTCATGGTTTCCTTTATAATTGGTAGTGCTGGATTTCCATTGTTTTTGACATGATCCCATTAATATTACACTCCCCATCCACATTATATGAGATTATGTAACTGACCCAATTGTTGCTTAGCAAAGCAGGTAACTAAGGGTAATTCAGGCATTTAACTGCCACTTTAGGTGTTGATGTCCAATATTTAGATCTTCAAAACTTCTTCTCAGCTTCTGCCTAACTCTGTATATGCCTACATTTCCAGCAATAAAGTTCCCTAAGCGCCTAAAGGTTTGCCTGCACTTAGTGAAGATGCTACCTACATCAACAGGAGAGCTTCTCTTGTCAGTATTCTACCTCCCTATGTTTCTGTTGATGAGAAAGCTTTTCACATTGATAGTCCACACTCGGGGTTAGGTCAGTGTAGCTAAGTTACTGAGAGGTTTGCATTTTCCATGGACATACTGAGAAGAAACCTAAATGTCTGCTATTGTGCATGGGGGAAGCCAGCTACATCCTGATGCTTCTGTCAAGCAGCTCAATGCCTAAACCCCAGTGCTATATGTTCACCCACCTATTCAGCCTAAAAGACTTGGTCTGAAAGGCACATTCAGAAGGCTGCCTTGGAACATGCTTCACAGATGGGGACTGTCACAAAACACAGTAGCAGTGCTGCTCTTAGTATAAAACACTGGGCTATTAGAGTCACTCTCACAGTCTTTATGACCCAATGAATAGTTAATGATTCATACTAAGTAGAACAGCTTCAACAGGAGACATTGGGAGAGACTCACCCCAGAGTATCTAATAGCCCAGTGCAGCAGTCTAGACTCACTGCCATGGCACCTCCTGCTAGTCACTCCAGGAAGTCACACCTGACTATTGAGTGAAATGCCATCTGGCCAGTGTCTCACCCATTGTAGCTCCACTCCACAGCCTCTCTGCAGACTTGTGTTGCTCCTTGGACTGTGGCATCCTCTTCAGGCTCAGTTCTCTGTTCTACTCCCTTCTTGGGGTGTATCATTAGTCCTCAGTCATGGCACCTGCCAAAGCATCCAAATACAGCACAAAATCTAGCCTATTGCCTCAGGGGCAACCTGCAATCTGTGTAGGCCACACTTCAGTGTGGCTAGGTGCAGTTCAAGCAGGAAAGCCAGTCCTGATCACTACTCTAGATCTCAACCGTCGCAACTGCGCAGCAGCACAGCTTCATAGGTGATTAATCAGCCTTGCCCAATCAGTGAGCTCCGTGCATGGAGCCCTGAGCCTCTGACTGGACAGGGCTGATGAATGACCTGTGAAACTGTGCTGCCACACAGCTCAGAAGGAACACTAGTTGAGACCTAAGGACTCTGTGGTGGCAACCTTGTCCTGCCCTTCTTCTTAACTGCTCCCATTCCCTAGACCATGGCCCCATGACTCTGGCATGTTCTTGGCCTTTGTATCAAGGCCTAAAGTCTGTGAGGTCGGGGCTGGAGCTTCTCTCCAGCTCTCCATCCTTTCCCAGCAATGCTCTCTTCAGAGACCACTAGTTCCCTCCCCTACTAGGACCCAGTTTCTTTTCCCTTGCTGGTCACAGAGAGAATAAGCTCTCAGCTCTGCAGCCTTTGAGAGGGTCCAGCCAAGTCCTGATTGGCTCACTGTTCCTGGCCCAGCTTGGACAGGCTCTCTCTATCCTACTTGTAACACTCTCCCTATTGGAGAGTGCTACACACAATTAAACCCAGTGACTGCGTCTAGACTGACAAGGTTTTCTGCAAAAGCAGTAGCTTTTGCGCAAAAACTTGCCAGCTGTCTACACTGGCCGCATGATTTAGCGCAAAAGCACTGACATTCTACTGTCCAAAATTAGTGCTTCTTGCGCAAATGCTTTGACGTTCCCGTTCGGGCAAAAGCCCTTTTCCAGAAATGTTTTTGCGCAAGAGGGCTAGTGTAGACCGCTAACAACTGTTTTGCGTGAAAAAGCCCGGATGGCGAAAATGACGATTGGGGCTTTCTTGCACAAAAGCGCGTCTAGATTGGCAAGGATGCTTTTCCGCAAAAAGTGCCAATCTAGACGCTCTTTTCCGCAAATCCTTTTAACGGAAAAACTTTTCCGTTAAAAGGATTTGCGGAAAATCATGCAAGTCTAGACGTAGCCAGTGATTAAGGCACTTACTTGAGAGGTGGTATCAACTCCCTGCTATGGTTCAGACAGAGTGGAAATTTGAAGTCTTGTCCCCAAATCTTGAATAAGTGTGCTAGTCACTGGGCTATTTGTGATACAGTACTGAACTAGATGCCTAACTTCAGGAAAGTATTCAGACCTGTGAATTCCAAGTGGAAGGCAGTTCCTCGATCTAACTCTCAGTTAGGTGCCTAGCTCCTTTGAAGAAAGAGAGAGGCTTAGGCTACCTCCTTCTCCTCAATATTTCCTTAGGCATCTCCCTACTGAGAGTGTTGATTTTTGTGAATCCATTTCTTAGTCTCCTAACTCTCTCAATGCACTGTATACCGTGTCTGGGCATCTCGCTCAAGGCTGGATCTAACCCCAAGTCTTGGTCTGCAGTTACTTTACACACAAAGCAAGATGATGCCTTATATTGTTAGAATCATCAACAAATATTAGCTTGGGGCTTATGCAGTCTCTGTTCACAGGAGCAGTAAAATATATGCCACTACAAAAAGCTTTTCTACCTCAGGTATCCCATGGATAGCATTATTTAGGAAAGCAATAGAGTTATCAGAGGATTTTTAAAAAAATTTCTAACAATTATGAAAAAACATAGTTTTGATTCAACCCAGAATGAAATTATTGGCAATTCAAAAAGTTGAATTGATCCACTGCCATTTGTAGATGTCAAAAAAAAAAGTTTTGGGTTTGGGGGGAAGTTTTCTGGTTTAGAGGTTCTTTGACCAAAACAATTTGCCAAAATTGACACATTGAGAAAATGTTTAAATCAACCAGAATCTGCATTTTTTTTTCAGCAAAAAAAAATTTCAACTGAAAAATTTCTCTCAGGTCTACTTGCCAATGTGTAAGGAGACTGGACAGCTAGTTCAGAGCTGTAGATTCCAGTAGGTGGCAGGGCATTTAAACATTGACTAGTTAATTCTTGCTGTGTCAGCTAAGGTAGGATCTGATTTTAATCCAAAAAGAGTAAATGCTCCAGATAACTATCTGATGGGTAACCACATATTCACTAGGCTATTTTATTAGAAATGCTTTTTTGAGGTAGCGAGTAAGTCAACACTGCAATTAAATACCATGGCTGGCCCACAGCAGCTGACTTCCACTTGTGGGGCTCAGGCTTTAAAACTACTGTAGAGATGTTTGGGTTTGGGCTGGTGGCTGAGCTCTAGGACTATATGAGGAGGGAAGAATCTCAGAGACTGGGGTCCAGCCCAATCCTGAACATCTACACAGGAATTTTTATCCCTTTAGTCAGAGTCCTTTAAACCTTAGTCAGCAGATCCAGGCCAGCTGTGTCCATCCTGCAAATTTTTAATTTCAGTATACGTGTACCCTATGAGCCCTACTTTGCTCGTCGGGGGGGAGGTTGTTTGTTTATTTTTGTTGGTTTTTTGTTTTGTTTTTTACAGGCAGTACTTGAATGAAATCAGTGGCCTGAAGAAGAACTGCAATATCAAGGTCTACACAATTAGGTTAGTGGACTTTCTGTCCTTGACTCTGAAAAGCATCGGATATAGCACAGTAGGGCACACAGATCTCCTGAGCTCCAACACAACTCCAGGTGAAAGTAAAGCACTAGCATAGGCTTTCCACGCCAAGTCAAACAGTTTCAAAATAAAATATGGGTAGAGATTTCAATGAGTGTCTTAGGGTATGTCTAGACTACCGGGTTTTGTCGACAGAAGTTTTGTCAACAGTATCTGTCGACAAAACTTCTGTCGACAAAGAGCGTCCAGACACATTGAGTTCTGTCGACAAAGCAAGCTGCTTTGTCGACAGAACCCTGTAGTCTAGACGCAACCCTACAGGCAATAACACCTTCTGTCGACAGAACTCTGTTGACAGAAGGTGTTATGCCTCGTAAAATGAGGTATACCAGCGTCGACAAAACTGCTGAGTTCTGTCAATGTTATGTCGACAGAACTCAGTGGTAGTGTAGATGCTGGTATAGTTTTGTCGACAAAAGTCCACTTTTGTCGACAAAACTCAGTAGTCTAGACACACCCTTAGTCGTTGGTTGAAGTCTTATTCTTAACTTTGACATGTGAATGAAGAACCTAACTGTAGGCTGCCCTTTTTTGGCTTTACTCTTATAACTAAGCAGGAATGATGTAGTGATCTCATAGCAACATTCTCAGTAATGCCAGACTGGGTTTCTCTTGAGCTGCCTATCCAGCTCAGTATTTTGCACATTTCAATCGTATGCACTACAGTTTGCTCCATCTCTGCATCTACACTGCAGGCTTCTTGCACAAGAAGCTTTTTGTGAAGCGTGTCCACACTGCATGGACTCTCTCTCTCAAGAAAGCTTTGATAGCCATTAACAGAATGGCCACCAGAGAACCTGTGCTTCTTGCGATAGGCTGTTTTTGCGCAAAAAAAACAAACAAAAACCCTGCTGACCATCCGCACACTCCTTTTTGCACAATAACTCTAGAGCAAAAAGGAGTTATTCCTTGTAGAAAGAGGAATATCTATACCACAAAACCCCCTTTGTTCTGTTGATTCACTGTAAATTATCTTGTGCAAAAATGCACTTGAGATGTAGATGCTCTGCGAGTTTTTGTGCAAAAGCTCTGCAGTGTAGACATAGCCTGAGTGAGATCAAGTCTTATATAATTCCTGGCTTCCCACCTATTCCTTTCTTTCAAGAAATAATAGGTTTAAGTTTTGTATTTATGATTGTACTCGTATTTGCCAGGGACATAAAACCTACCAAGAAAAGGAAATTGGAACATTGCAGTTAAATTGATAAACACTCATTCGAATTTTATTGCCCAACATTTAATCTAGTGGAATAAACTGAATGCTTACTATGACTGTGTGAAAAGATTCAAATTTCTACAAGGTGCCTGTAGAAGTAGGACTAAATTAATCCAAAATGCAATTTTACTGACGGTAGCTACTATGCATTTTCTAACTTAAATGGAAATCAACGGAGATACACCACAAATTAATTTAGTTTATTGTGTCTGTACAATAGAGCAGTTGTATGAAGGGTAAATCAACAAACATAATGTTTTTCCCCTTCATATTCCCATGAAATGCCACTTAGGTACATAACATCATACATAATAAATAAGGAGTAGATATGTGTTAATTTTGCTGAATAGAAGTAAAGAAAGTACATGTGGGCAAACAGTTCATATCAAATTATTTGGTTAGAGAATTCAGTTCTTCCTCTCCTCCATTGTTCATGAATTGACTGTTTTTTATTGATTTGCTCATTCAGTGAAATGAATACTATTTATATTTTTAGGAGCTGACAATGTGCTTGATTCTGTTCAAGACACAAAATATAATCTGTTCCTGCTTCGATGTGTTTACAGTCAATACAAGCTTGGTACAGAGAAGAGAAGATGCACAGGGAAGTCAAGAGGAGTGAATGAATAGGAATTTTTAAATATATTTGATTGCCTCACTTTTGGACATCACAGAAGAAGCTAGTGGTTAGGGGGGTTTTAAGTGACAAATTAATGGTTGTTTGGTGGACTGAAATATGGAGGGCATCATTCAGTGCGCATTTTGTATTGTCCGATTTCAGCCTATTGATTTCTCATGAACAATTTTTCTGTGCATATTTAGTATTCACAATTAAATATTCAAGGTGTATGAGTGATCAATTAAAAGTCTCATAGTACTGTTTCCATTATTTGGATGACCTGAACTTAGAGGGTTAACTTGTTCTGTAGAAGCACATAGAGGTTCCAGCTGAAATTGTGGCCCCATTCTGCTAAACACTTGACAGTACCTGCCCCCAAACAGCTTACAGCAGTGATGGGCAATCTAGATTAGTGAGTGGGTCTCAGAAGTGGTTCTCCTTAAGATGCAAGATTGTCATAACGAAGTCAGATTTCCAGGATAGGGAAGTTTTCTAAACTGTGATTGCTCACCTAGAATTTGTGGGGTGTGCTGATTGAACCATAGCACTGCTTTGATTGGATATAGAGGGAGTGCACGGCTCTCATACTCAATGTTGTGTGCAATCAGCATGCACCTCATTTCATCTGCCCTTGCTTTATGTACATGTCACTTTAGCAATACCAATGGGGAAAAAACGTATGCAGACAGAAACTAGCAGAATTTGACAACCCTGCGCTTGGACAACAGTAAACAAAATGTCTTGTGGACCACACATAGAACCCCAGTGAGCAACAGGTTGTCTGTCACAGGCTTTCAGTCTAGTCAGGGAAGGCAATACAGAGGCTATACGTGCATATGTGGCAATATAACTCCTGACTAATTTCAAGTTCCCTAGTCAAAAGTCCACATAGCCTCTCCTAATATTAACACAAAGCTTTGCTTGTAGATGTGTTCCCCAAAGGCACCTAAGGTGTGAGGGAAGACTGAAAAAATGAAAATCTAATCAGAAGTCATCAAAATGTTTGTGAGTAATTCCTCATGTCTACTTAATAGTCTAGTCAAAATTCAAATCAATTTAATCTGTGTGCCATATTACATCCAGAGGGAACAAAAAAAATTATATATAAGTACTCAGTAAAAGATATCCTGACCTTGCTCCTTAAAGCCACATTTTACTAAAAGTAGCAATCGTCTTCCCCGATTAATATATTCTTATAGTAAATAATACATACATTTTAAGTTGCAAAAAAACCCGAAGCATTGTACTGATTTGAAATTCAAAAAGCACACTAGATTATGCTTTCAAGTGGCAAAAGCGCCAGGGTTCCTTGGCTGCTTTTTGTGTTACACAGTCTTGTAGAGAGCTCAGAGCTGACAGATGCTTATCAAACATTCATGTAAACACTGCTATCAAAGCTGTGCTCTCTGGTACTGCATCTACACTAGAGGGTCAGCACTGAACATAATTAAAGCAAGGCCAAAGATAGAAATGTCATGCCACCAGGCTTTGTTATGTCAGAGGAGTCATACAGTTCTCTCCTCACTATACAAGTGCTACACTGATCACAAAACCAAAATAAAAACTGAAGAACACAAAGGATGTACAGGAATTTAGGATAGAATTTTCAAACATGCTTAAGCAATGCAGGGGCAGAAATCCCATTAAAATGAATGAGACTGATAATCCTAAATACTTAGGGTGCATCTACATAGCAGCCTAAACTTGAAATAAGATACTCAATTTGCATTATGCAAATTGCATATCTTATTTCAATTGCATTTCGAGATACCTTATTTCAAAATTTGGCACATCTAAACAGCACCAAATTTCAAAATAACATGCTATTTCGAGATATCCCTTAAGCCTCATAGAATGAGGGTTACAGGGATGTCAAATAGCATTCCCGTTATTTTGAAAAATATTTTGAAATAATGTATGTGTTTAAAAGATTCAGGGTAGCTAGTTTGGGATGCTGGAGGATACTGGGTTACCTGCTGTCTAGATGCTTTTGATACCTTGGATGCTTTTGAAAATATCACTGTCAGTGCCAAAATATTGACACTAAGGTGGCTAACCTTAGCCATCTAAATCCATAGATATTATCAGGAAATTGACCTAAATTAAAAGAGACCGATATATTTGAAGGTTCCTTGTGTCAAAATAGATACTGAGTAAAATTTTCCAAAGCTCCTAAATCCCATTTTCAAGGTGGTGTAACACTTAGGCCCAAATCCTCAAGGGTATTGAGGTGCCTAACTTTCATTCATTTCAATAGGATTTAAACACCCTAATATCCTACAGCCTTAGTCACCTACGTACCATTGGCAATAAGATTTAGGCTCTGAGTCGTAAATGCTTAAATCCCTTTTGGAATGGAATTAAGGCTCCAAAAGCCTTAGGTGCTCTTGAAAATATTATCCATAATAACTAAAGATTATCAACAAATACATGGTTGATTTCAATTTGTGGTTCTAATTTGTTGCCTGGGATTTATAGCACTGTTAATGGTAGTTCCCTGAAAAATGTTCAAAACTGTATATTGAGATTAGAAGGCCTAGTTTTATTCTAGTGGTAGAGATGTAGCCGTGTTAGTCTGGGGTAGCTGAAGCAAAATGCAGGACAATGTAGCACTTTAAAGACTAACAAGATGGTTTATTAGATGATGAGCTTTCGTGGGCCAGACCCACTTCCTCTTTGATCTGAGGAAGTGGGTCTGGCCCACGAAAGCTCATCATCTAATAAACCATCTTGTTAGTCTTTAAAGTGCTACATTGTCCTGCATTTAGTTTTATTCTCATATATATAAATGTCTATTGATGATTGGCTTGTAGAATCATCTTCTTTTTATGTGTATACAGTAAAGTATATCGTTTGGACCTGATCTATAGCCCATTGCAGTCAATAGAGTCTTTCTTTAATTTGAATGGCCTTTGGATCAGGCCCTTTATGGAGAATTATGCATAACTTGAATTGGGCCTTAGGGCTGAAATAAAATGTTTGCAATCTTAGCACTGAATGTAGCTTGATTGTATCCTTTTTCTTTCTTTCCCCCTTGATATTCTGAGCAATAATGATATCGATTAGCTAGCTATACAGCATTTCCTTCTCTTATCATTGTACTTCTAGTTTCTGTGTGGGTATATAACTGCCACTTGTACACCTTAAAATATATAAAAGCAGATGGGTTTGATCAATGGAGCAAATAATCTATATTAATCAACAGACTGGTGATTACAATAGTTATAGTTCAGCCAATACTTAAGAAGGTATCAAAAGAATTTCTAATTTTCTGCTTGTTATTCAGAAAAGAAAGGGTAAGTAGGCTATCATATTATGAGAGGCAAATACATTGGAGATTTGTATCACCTACAGACATAACCATGCAGTAATGTACAATCCTTTTCATTTTTATGCTGGTCCTGCACGAGCAATACTAGATGTGACCGCAAATGTTCAGTTATATTAGCCGTGAAAAAGAGAACAAAGACGAGCCAGTTGCTTTAAAAGTATTAAGGGTCAGGCTAATGAAAAAAATATCCTAATTATTTGAGTTTTGACTCAGCTGCTTTTTTTATTATTATTTTTGAGGAAGGGATAGAGCAGGAATAGGGTAGTAATCTTTTGATGCAGCTCATGAACTCCTGCCAGAAATAGAAATAACAGTGGTTTGCTTACATACTGGGATAGTAAGAAAAAATGCCTGTGACTAAGCATTTCACATACCTGCAAATTATACTTATTGTGCAAAAAGCATCATAATGAAAAGGACTTTCAAGAGAAACAAACTTACAATTAGCCTTTTTGTTTCATTTCATTATGGCACTGAAAATAACTTCCTCTAACCAGAGAAAGCAACGTAAGTCGCAGGAGAGTGGTTCTCGGCAGCTGCAGTGGGGAATAGAACAATGGCTGCATATTTTTCAAATACTAGTGTGCACCATAACAGATACGTCCACTTTTTTTGTTGCTTGGCTCTCAGCCTCCCATTGCTGCATCTTCTATAGTAACACAAATACAACTTTCCAAGTACCTGTAAAGAGTCTTCCTAATCCCTTGCAATCTGGCAGACTGCTGCCAGGAGTGGCAAATAAACAACGAACCTCACAAATAGCACTTCAGAGAGTATCCAAACATGACAGGTCATTGAGCTACCTGAGTGGCCAAAGCACTACAGCCATAATGCAGGGGGTGGGCACTTAGGGTTGAGTTCCTCATTTGGCTGATAGCTGAATGAAAAGGTTTTAGTTTATATCTGTTCAAAAGACAATACCATGCAGTGGATACAGAAGTATAAAATGGTGATGTCAGCTGTGTAGCAGCTTGTCTCAAACCCACACAAAACAATTTATGTATGGGAACATTTATGACAAAAACTTCTGACAAACTTTAAGATGAATTATATTCTAAAATATATTCTCATTGCTACAGGGACATGTGGTTGTAGTGGAAAAGCAATGCTTAGTTTGTGATATTTGGCAGTCGCCCTGGCTAAGCCTTTATTATTAGCACCATCGCATACTGCAGATTAAGGGACAGGTAACAGAATATAGAGTATCAGTGGTTATGAAAAAGAAAACCCTATGTCCCATCTTTGAGAAAAAGTGATGAGGGAATGTATTGCTTAGGTTAACCCCACACCCTTTCTACAAGGTTTATAGCTTCACAAGATAGGGCAAATGTATGTGCAGTGAAGGATGAAAGTTATAATACAGAAGTGCTGAACTACTGAAAAAAATGACTTTTTCTGCCATAAGTAAAATTAGGTCAGACACAGAGGAGGTCATCATATCTTCAATATCAGTAGGTACCCACACACACGGGTACTTTATTGCTGGTCTATGTGCACTTTACATATATGCATTACCATTTTGAGTTTAATGGTAAAAGAAAAGTAGTAATTTTTAAATCACCAAAAAGAAGTAACAATAATGTACGATGAATTCATCGGAAATAATTTAGAATTACTCTTCATTTTTGTTCTAAATGCTGTAGTCATTTAGAATTAATACTATCATGTAAAATGTCAGCTTGCACTTTAATTGTGAATATTCAAACATACTTGTTTTATATTAGAAATTACTTGTAAACTATTACAAGTTATTGACAATCAATAAACATTTATTTGAAATGATTAGATTGCTGAAGTGTGTATGTATATATATATATAGATATATATATATACATGAAGTGAAATGAGAACTGTATTATCCTCTCCACACGTATGAGGAAACATTATTCAAATTGGGAAGCACTCCCCTGGGTATGCACATAGTGGGGTGCATCTTCTGTAATTTTCTCTCATCCCTAGTATTCTGTGGAATTGTGCTAGAATTTGGCCTATCACATTATTTAGGTTTGCATTTGCTTCACTGGGTTAACTTAAAACATCCTAAAGTGTACAATCATTGAATACATTTTCACAAAACTGTTCTGTGGGCTACTGTGTCCTTCTTTAAGAACTAATTCTGGTTTTTTAAGTCATATTTTCTTTGGTTTCTCCCCCCCTGATTAAGGAAAGTCAGCATGTGAAGTTACCAATAGGGAGTAGTGCTGAGACTGGAACTTGAAAAGTACTTTAAACATAAAAATAGATTATTCTAAAAACAATGCATTGGCTAGGCTATATTATCATGGTTAAGATAGCAATGTTTTGAGGTTTGCATCTGTATCAGAGAAAGCAGAGAAATAGATCAGTGACCCTAACTGAAATAACTCAGGTAACTGCTGAGGCTCTAATTTAGTTTTGGTCTTTCTGCTTTGATCTTTCATTATAAGCTTTGTTGTGACTAGAGCTGATTTTATTTACCTCGGTTCATGTAATATGTTTGTAGAAATGGAAGATTCCTTACAGGTACCTCCAGTGTTCACGGAAGGTGGAAGTGCTGAGCACTGTGACGGATTTGGCCTTTGTTACTTACTTGCTGATGTCCTTAGATTATGTAGCACATTAAATTGAGATTTTTCTTCAGTAAAACACATACATTAAAATTACTAATTCAATTAATGATAATTAGGAAAATAATGTGGGTTTTTTTGTAAGAAATTTGTGACACTATTTAGTACTTAATGACAAATATACTAAGAGACTGAATTATTTAGTATTATATTTGCTAAGTAATTCAATATTATGGAATAAAATAAAGGACAAATTAATTTCTCAGTGAAGGAGTCCTGGGGTCAGATTGCTTCCTACTTTAGGCAGGGACTTGAGAAGGGAGGAAAATTTTATGGGTTTTTTTTTCAGTAGATTCTCCTTAGTTCTAATCTCTAGTACTTGTTTATACTTCCTATGGAAGAAGCAGAAGGTACTGACACACATCATGATATATGTGGTTCCCACGGGATGTAATAGAATGACAGAAGTGTCCATGCATATTCTCCCTGCTTCCGCACAGGCACCAGATCCCCCTATTGTCCTGAGCTCTCTTTAAACTCTTTGACAGCTTGACTGTAATGTATTTATTGTTAGGATAGCTATATGGTATATCATGCCATTAGTGCATGGACCAAGATATAGTCCACAGTTAATAAAATAGACTAGGAGGAGGCCCCACAAACCAGCTATCATGTAGCAGAACAGGCAACAGTAAATCATGAGCCATTGCTCTGAGTGTTGGGGGAAGACAATAGTCTTTTTGCAATCAAGGGGCAGTGGATAGTAGGGGATGCAACAAACAGTATCTGTTGCTACCTATGGCAAGAAGTATATAGCCTGTTCTCACTGTTATTTGCTCCTACTAGTGCTTGGTGGTGGGGACTGGAAAGTTTATGGCCCAGCAACCATAATGTCCATGTACTCTTCTTTATAGCCAATCAGAGCTAATGAACTAGATGGCTAGCCCCTGTATTGTTCGCCTTCTTAAAGCATAAAGTGCCTTTTACTACTCAAATTGTTTTATTTAAATAGAAATAACTCTTAACACACTATTTACTGCAGCCATTTGATGTTGAGGGAAGCCTGCCATGTAGAAGCCAACTTTCTAAAATGGACTCTTTAGTCTCTCCAGCTACACCCAGTGCTCTCACATGGCAATAACAGCTACTCCATACAGTTCACAGAGCTGTCAGGCAAATAGCTGATTTCCTCTGGGTAAGTAGGAAATGAAGGCTGTTCTTCCATATCTTTTAGCTGAAGTTAAGGGGAGGCATTTTCCCTGCTGCAGAGAATTCTGGGCTTTCCATATTTTTGTGGAGTAGAGAGAGTGACAACAGATTATTTTGGTAACCTTAATTAAACCTTTACTTCAGCAATTTGCGATGAGAAATATTCCTGACACATAAGCATAGGGTGGATACACAACACAATTTGGTGCACCTTACTAAACAGTTTAGGAACACTGATCACTGTTCATGGTTATAGTGCCTGGTTTTAATTAGAACTGACCCAAGCCCTCTAGTGAATAAATGTATTATTAGTATTATTACTACTACTACTACTACTAATAATAAAGACAGCAGGGCTAGCAGCATCAATATTTTAAAATGGAAAAAAAACAAAAGAACACAGATATGAGATACCAAGAAAGAGTGGCTATATAAAATGAGTAGAATGGTACCAGATCACTGAACATAAAGGATATGATGAAATCAAAGCATTACTGTTTTACACCCACTTTGCGCACGTATGAATGACCCCAGAAGAAGCAATGCAGAGGAAAATAAGGCCATCTGATATAAGTTTGTCTTCATAACAAATACATCAGCTATGAAAACTAATTAGCCATTGCCAGAAATTATGGAGGTCAGTTTTCAAGCAACAACTGAAGATGATGAGGGCATTGTAAAGGGGTTAATATTGAGATTAGAGTATTGAAAAGATGCTATAAGTGGGGCTTAGATTTTAGATTCATAACTGATATCTTCGCCAGAGGACTTCAGTATCTCAGGGTATGTCTACACTACCCTCCTAGTTCGAACTAGGAGGGTAATGTAGGCATACCGCACTTGCAAATGAAGCCCGGGATTTGAATTTCCCGGGCTTCATTTGCATAAGCGGGGAGCCGCCATTTTTAAAACCCCGCTGGTTCGAACCCCGTGCAGCGCGGCTACACGGGGCTCGAACTAGGTAGTTCGGACTAGGTGTACCGGTAGTTTGGAATAGGAATCCTAGTCCGAACTACCTAGTTCGAGCCCCGTGTAGCCGCGCTGCACGGGGTTCGAACCAGCGGGGTTTTAAAAATGGCGGCTCCCCGCTTATGCAAATGAAGCCCGGGAAATTCAAATCCTGGGCTTCATTTGCAAGTGCGGTATGCCTACATTACCCCGCTAGTTCAAACTAGCGGGGTAGTGTAGACATACCCTCATAGATTACCACCCAACAGTTCTCAGCACTATCCTGAGTAAACACTAAGGAACCCCGTTTATTGTGAATATTTTAATAAATGATATTGTGGGCCATTAGGGCCAGATTATTTGTTTCCTGAGATTAACCACTGCTTGGTTGTTCAGTTATTATTCAGCTGAAAAATCAGACCACATGTGTGTATTTCTCACTATTCATAATATACTCATTTTGCTTTTTAAAATGTTTCATTCATTCACTCAAGAATCAAAAACAGTTTGATGCAACCAATTATGTGAGATTAATAATGAGAACAGTCAAAACAAACAATACATAATCTGTTCATACTCCGAAATTTATACATCCAAACTCTCTGGTAAATTCTTAGCCATAATAAACAAGGCAGAATAAAATCAGGATCTGTTTGTGACAAGAATAGGGACTAGACTGTTCCATCAGCACAAACTAGATTAATAAGTGGCCATGGCAATTAGTTGGTGGCCCCTTGTTGTAGGATAATACTGTTCTGCTATAAAGCCACTTTAGTGGGCCCCACAGTATACCCTCAAAGCCCCTGCTTTATGGAGGCATATAAAGGACTTAAGTGCTCATATCAAGTTGCAAGAACAGTCCCTTGCAGGATGGCAAAGCTTAAAGTATTTCCTGTTCTAAATTGCATTGCAGAACAAACCAAACTCTAATAAGCAATAGGAACAGGAGGCCTAGAGGTAGTGTATATCTTACTTCTTCCCATAACTTTTTTTTCCCCTCACCAAGTTTTGAACCAAGTAGAAATCAGCTGAACCCTAAGTTTAGACTTATTTATGCAACCATACCCGCTTTTAGGACCTTGACCTTTAGGGAGCCCAAAAAAGGTGATGGAGTAATCCATTCTCCATGCCCATTCTATCCTTCACTTCATTGTTGAGGTTGCAAAGGAGGGTATCAAAACAGAGCCACTTTTAATCAAAAACTGTGTCTAATAAGAACTGAACTAGGACCAACAGTTCATTTTATACAATCCATCAAAGAGTCATCATATGGCAACCACGTTGGTCGTTGTCTCTAGAAAAAGAGCAAGAGCTATTGCAGTGATTTAGATGATAAAGACTCATTACCAAGTCACAGCAATCCTTCCCCACAGCTTCTCAGCAGAATATTTACAGTACGACAAATCTATTCATTGCACTGTATGTGACATATTCTGCCATTTATCCTTGTACTTTTCATATTGAAACTGAAGAAGCTAGTACAGTCCATTTAACAGAGACTGTTGATGTTTCATCAGCTATTGATGAGATTTATGCAGAACAGTAGCAAAGTATTGTGCTTGCATTGAATGTGAGTCATTTACAGACAACTTTGAATGTGAACAAAATACAGATGACAATATACAAGGAGCCATATCACTATATAAATGCTCGCCAATAATTATACATAAAAGTGTAGCTTTGATAATGGCTTATGCAGAGTGGCATAGGCTTTCAGGATCTGCACAAGGAGATTTGCTGACATTAGTAAAACTGCACTACTGTGCTTCTCCCCATACAGATTACCCCCAAAGCCTTTTTTTACTCCTGTCTCTCTCTCATACAAAAGCACCTCATTTCTAACTGTTGAAGGATGAAAAAATCATTCACATAATGATTAACGAATGCAGCTTCTTGCTATGTGCAGTTCAGATTGAATCTTGAGGAGGCTAATGTGTTAATAGATTTCACATTGAAAGCAGCAAATTCAAGTTTTTGTTTTATTTTTAAAGCAAGACAATATTGATAGAGACATCTCCTTTCACTGAAAAATGTAAATCAGAGAGAACAGGAGAGAAAACATGTACATAAAGTCAACACTTTCCTATTATATTGAAGGCATCCCCACCTGATCAGATTTGGTTTTATAATAAGACAGAGAGAGCTCATTTATCCCTCTCAGCAATAGATAAAATGAGTTCCATTCAGTTCACTGTAGCATGCATTTCTGTTAAGACTTAAAAAAAAATCCTACTCAACCAAAACCAGGTTCTGCCAGGACATAAAGGGCCTGATCCAAAAGCTCCCTGAAGTCAATGGGAATCTAACACCACCTGTGAGCTTGGAATCTGGCCCAAATGTCCCAGAGCATTCTTCTTAAAAGAAGGGGTTTCTTCTGAGCTCTTTGGACAGAATTTTTTCCTGTAGATAGTGTTGTACAATATGCTGTGTGCCCTCCATTCACCTTGTTGGTACCCTCTATTCCAGGAAAAGCTGAATTCCAAAGGTATTGTTCAATTTCTACGTCAAGTAGTTGAACATTGTGGGCTATTTTGGAATAAAAGTCATAAGGTACATACACAGCATCATTATAGTTGCTATTCACATTATTTTACCATACATGTGAAATTTACTGAATACCTTCATTTTTCTTTAATCCTAAAGAGAACTACTTAACATGAAATCAGGAATAAAGAAATTATTTCTAGCTTCAGTTGTCTGTATTCATCTGAAAGGAAAACATCCTGCCACACCAACCACCTCTACTTTTGGAGATACCAACAGAAAGTCAACTTGTTTAAAATGTCTAATCAATACTGTTTATTCAAGTGTTAAAGACACATGAGGTATTGTGTAAATCACCAGCAGCACTATTGTTTCCTTGCCTGGAAACTGCAGATATCTACATAATCAGTGAGTATTCATTGGCTCAGCATGTAAGGCTCTAAAGTGTCTATCAGTGACAGGTATCCTACATGACAGCTTAGCAATCTGTCAACAGGTTACTTGACTGACTTTGTGTTAACATTTATAACATGGTGTGCTTGATTTCACCTTATTGCTTTGGTTTGTTAACATTAAAACTGAGCAGCATAAAAATGAAAGAAAATGTCATAGGAAGCAAATCCACAGAAGTTATGTTACGGATTTTAGTTTTATTTTACTCTTTCCTCTCAACTTTTAATAGCAGAAACCAAACAAAGAACAACTACCACATTATGGAAATTCATTCTTCTGTTGTTTAGGACAGTGTTTCTCAACCAGTGGTATGAGTACCCTTAGGGGTAGGCAAGAAAAGTCCGGGAGGTGGGGGATACATCAGCACAACTGAAATTTGGAGAAAATTGAATTTTTGTTTTTTAAGTTTTACAGCGCTTTATTATTTTTGTACTTTTTATACCTAAAAAAATTATCGCCCGCCCGGCTATGATTAAGTTGTTTAAACAAATGTGTTGCAACAGTAGAAAATTTTTTTATGTGTCTGAAAACTCTAGGTACTGGGGGTACTTATAATTTTTTTTTAAAAAAGGTGTACTTTAAAAAAAGGTTTAGGACACTGGGATCATTTCAAGGTTTAGCACATCTCAAACCTGGGCTTGCAGAACTGCCCAGTAGTAGATACCTCCATGCTACCACAAGAATTCTCACCTAAAGGGCTCTAACAGCAGTAGCCTCCAGACTCCTGACTAGCTCGTCGTCTTATATAAACCCAAAGAGCATTCAGCCAACTGCATGATTGTCCTGTAGCTGCCATGACCATTCCTGCTCTTGATCTGGCTTTGACATTGCCTTGGTTTGCACTTTATTTCCTGATCCAGATCTAGATCCTGAAACATGATTTGGACTATGATCTTTAGATTTGACCCCAGACTGAAACTTGACTACAAACTTCTCCATTGCTCTCAACCTCAGGGTTTCCTTGCTCTCACCATGGGTCCCAAATCCTGGTTGTCTTTAGAAGGATCTTGATAGTTTGTCTGAAACAACATAGCCTGTGTTGAAGACCTAACCTGGGTAATCCTGGACTCAACAGGCCACTCCCTCCCTACCCCCAAAAGATACTAGAGTTGCCCATGAATCTAGCCCAAGAATCACAGCTCACAACAGAGAACCAAGCACTACTCACATGTCCTTCCAGGCCCAAATGACATAGCACACTACAGATAACCAGCTCCTATGCGAGTAGGCAGCCCAGCTGTAGGATGAGAATCTTGCACTGCGGTGAAATTAACCAATTAACCTATTATTAACCAATTCCACCTACTCTTTCTTCTCTTCACCAAGTCTTACCCTACTGAACTACATAATTACTTAACAGGAATGTATTTCAAATAAATGGGTTAGTTCAATACTCTGCAATGCCTGCAGAATGTCCCTGTACAAAATCATGTACTTGGGCTTTGCATGTGGGTGGGTTGGAGTTGAGTTGAGGGGGTGTATGACCTCTGTTGTGAAATATAATGTGCATTTGCATAAATGTTGTGTTGACTTTAGAGGGGCTGTCTGTATCAAAACTCACACAGTGAAATTCCACCCATATAATTTTTAAATTCAGCATTTATTCTCATAACTCTATAATATTAGCTAGATCTTTTGCATTACTGATTATGAGTGCAATAACATCAATACCGCTCTGCAGCATCCTACATACTGTCTGGTACATTTTTATATAACATTATATACAACGAATTTGTATTTTATTCCTGCCTGCACGTTATGCTATTTAAGACTGACTATATTATCCTTTAATGGTTTCTGTAAAGAAACATATTATCTTCTATCTTGACCTATATTGTACAGATTCTTTTATATAGAAGAAGTGTAATTCTTTTTAAGAGACTATCCAGCAATTTGTGACCAGAAACCATCATGCCTCTTTCTAAAAGACTTGCAGTACATAGAAAAATGTATTATGTGATTATGGGGGAAAGTAACAGCCAGACTGACTATTCTTATAAAGATAGTTCTTGGGCCTTTCAACTACAGGAAGCTGTGCTACTTCAAGCCAGTACTGTGTGACTATATTCCTTACACTCACTCCTGTATGAATCAGAGCTTTTTTTTTCTCCAGTCTGACTTTTTAAAAACTTACTACTTTGAGTAGAGACTTTGAGATGGAAAGTGACTGCTCGTGGCTTAGGACTAGAGTCCATGAGTATAGTATCAGTTTAATATCTGATGTATTTTCTAGGGATTCTGAAGTGCTTTTGCAGGGGATGGAATTGATCATTTCCTTTTAAGCTACTATGATAATTTTTGTGATGGCACAAGTTAATTCAAATTCTGTTTTTATTTTCAAAGCTCCTTTTTATTTGAATTTTAAGTTGGTCGGTAGTAAAAAAGTCAAAAGTTTGATGAAAACAGTTGAAATTATCAAAACAAAATGTTCTGATTGACGCAAGTCAAATTGGTTTCAAAGTATTGGTTCAGAAGAATGTTTGAGATTTAAATGTTTCATTCTGCTTGAGGACAGGGGAAAATATAAAAAATCTCAAAAACGTTTTCCCATCCAGCTCTACTAAGTAACTTTCCCAAGACCACGCAACATGTCTATGTTTAAGCTAGACCTGGATGACATGCTTTCAAGGGTAACTACACCTTTGACACATCCCTGTCCACCATTTTCCTCCTATGGTCAATTTCAAATAAATTCCTACATTGCCAGGTTTGTCTTTTAAATCACTTTCTCTTGGTATGGCCCCAGTCCCGCTTCCTAGTGAGCTGAGGTTTTAAACCTCAGCTCCCTACTCTATATTATGTCCTGGTAAGTCTGAGAAACATCCATCCCTCTGCTCTGTAGTTCTCTCTAACAATAATGACAATGCTTTTTACCACTAACAGCTCTTCCAAAGCAAACAATGAGGCAAGCTGAAAGACATAAACATACAGAGAAAACCTACAAAACAAAAATACAGATTTACAAACTTACTGAATGTATCAGAAATTGCCCATTCAAGAAGAGTTGAGGGTCTTCCTAGGAGATCATGTCTGCTTGTTGAATCAAAGGTCCTATCTATTTGATGAATAAAAAGCAAGGCCATTATTCTATTTAAACTCAGTTTTTATATCAAAAACTCTTTCTTTGTTTTCTAGTCTTTGAAATACCCAGCTTGAACCAATATATTCAAACTACCTCATCAGATGGTGCATCTTTGGAGTGGTTTACAATCCTTGGCAGTACTCACTTCATACCATTTTGAGTTCTTGTATGAGCTGTGATAACCTTTGCCCATGGAATAAACACAGTCATATATCAAACATTCATAGATTTAACACAATGGTTCTAAAGAGACTGCATGGACTTACAGTATCTGTCACACCAGATTTTCTGTTTCTCAGCCTGGTGTTTTAATCCCAAAACTGTACATTCCTTTCTTCATATTTATTTCCCATAATTAAAATCATCTTTCCAAACACCTAAGGTGAAAAACCTAATCCTAATTAAATCAATGGAAGTTTTACCATTGACTTACTTAGGGCAAGACTTTCACCCTTGTTGCATAAACTTCTGCAAGGTTACCCTTAAATTAACAAATAAAGAGGATAACCTAATTGTAATTTCATTTTCATATAATGTATTGAGAAAACTGTGTGATGTATTTTTGCCATACATACTACACAAAACTGGTAAGCTAAGCTAAATGGGAAATATAACACAGGACAAAATTAAAGTAAATGCACATCTGTTCAAATACATTTAGTTTAAAATATTGTTTTACTTCTGTGAATAGATTAATACACCTCCACCTCTCAGTATGTCCAGTTGGTATGGTTTGAATATGCTAATTACCCACAATATGGAGGAGAAAAGATTATTCTCCATGATCCCCAAAAGCACCTGTGTCTGATGAAAAATAACCTTCCCTTCAGTAATTTATTTAACTTGAGAATTATATTATGGACTGTCACCCGTTCACCCAAACCCACTCTGCCGTCCCGTATCTACAGTTCTCCCCGAATGGTCTTTCCAATTTTTTATATATATTTTCATGTTCTGACTCGCTTGCTTTCTATGGTCTGGGAAGGGGGCTCGGGCCCTCCCTCTCTCTGAGCCCCGGCCTAGGGCCGTAAGGCAGGGACACTCGTCCCTACTCAGTGGAGGGGGCTGGAGCCCCTAAACCCTCCACTCACAGGGACCACGGCCCTGCCCTGGGCCACTTCTTCCCGGTCGGTGTTTCAGGTTCCTCAGTGCAGGGACAAGCTTACCACTGCTCGTCTCCTCAGGGGATTGGAAGGACGCTCTTGCTCTCTGCCTTTCCCCCCCATCCCCTCCTGCTCCCAGCTCTTTTGAAAGGGCCACGGTCTCAGTGTTTCCAGCAACCCCTGCCCTCGCCCTGCCCCTCTGGAATCCCCGGATGACGTCCCTTGTGACGTCATCAGGCCACGTCTGGCCGGGCCGCTGGGCCGCGGTCTCGGCAGCCCCGGACGTGGTCATCACAACCCCGAAGTTCTCCGCCACCGGTCCGCTGCCACCCGGCACTCCCTCTGTCCACTCTGCCCACCACCCAGCGTCTGCCTTAGTGCGGGGCAGCACGGCTGGGCCGTCTGTCCCGTCACATGGACTTCAGCAGATTTTGACGTATTTTTGTCTAAAAAGGAAGAATATGTATTGCAAATTAAGGCTTTCTAGACTGAGACAATATAAGTCCATGGATGCAACAGCTGAGTAACTGAAAAATCAATTTGGAATTACAGTATTCTTCAGGGTGTTTTAGGATATTTGTTTACTCCTCATTGGAGACACTTTTATCTGACTAAGAGGCCCACATGAGGATGTTAGTCTGGAGCAGTTATTGGTTAAGGTATAATTGAGAACATATGAATTTAAGTTTATTCATTTGCCTTTAAAATATTTGTGAAGCTAACAATAGAACAAACATATTTGGAACAACATAAAATATGAAAGCCTTTTTTTTAAAATGCAGCTAATAAATGAAAATATAACAGGATATTTCAGAAATTCATATTGCTCTGAAATTTAGCATACATCACTTTACAATTTATAGAATCAGATCCTAAAACGTTGTAAAACAGTGCAGCTCTGTTTACGTCAATGGAGCTCCATTGATTTATATTGGCAAAAAGACCACAGTCTTTGTCAGATGAGGCACATTCAATTGGAGTTTAAGGGTGGGATTTTCAAAAGTACTTAGCACTGGCCAAATGTCACCCCTACTGAAATCAATCCAACTTTTACCACTGACTTCAGAAGAAGCAAAATTAAGCAATTGATGAACACTTTTGAAAATCCTACTCCAAAACTGATCAAGCCACTACTGGAGCTAGCCACAAGTCTCTCTCATATTATAGGCAGATCAGTCAGTGACATCTCAGAATGAACATTTTTTGGAAATTTCAGCTAAAACAGTTAAACTCTTTCTGGAAATGAATTTAGGGAATAATGTACTGTTTTGCCCATCCTTAAAACAAAATAACCACCTGGTTTTGAGAAACTCAACTCGGGTGCTTCTATATTGTGTACCAAGGTCTTGAAATTTGGCCTTGTGGTCACCCTGGCTTAAAAAGGTGTCTTGGACTTTCTCTGTGAAAATCAGCCTAATGTGGTGGATTTTTAATTGTCTGAAAAAGACTGATTATACTCTTATATATCTGATTATAGCTGCCAGATACTCTTCAAAGAATGTATCTGGCCGAAGCATGCTCCTTCACAGGGCAATAGAGGCTGAGAGGGCCTTCATTGCAATGCCTCCTCCTGGCTTCCTGGAACTACTGTAGCGCTGGGCCCAGAAAATGAGAGCAATGGTCCTGTAGCACCTTAGAGACTAACAAAAACATATAACTAGTATCATGAGCTTTTGTGGGCACAATACACTTTTCCAGATGACAAATATTATGGAGCAAAGGACACAGATTTTGAAATATAAAGCAGAAAAAGAGGGAAGAGGGGGAAGCTTTTCCAATGCCGATATATCTTTTCTTGTGCCTGATAAGGTTACACAGATAACCTTAAGTCTACCTTTCACTAACTTTTGAGTACAACTTTACAATTGTCATATTCTTTTAACATAGATTTTTGTTTTGTTTGCACTTTATAGATAACCTTAAACAAATCTCATCCGTGTAGAAATAATGCATCCTATTGGATTGCTCCTAGTCTCTGTTGATCCCTAAATTAACCTTTCCTAAAAATTTTAAAAATATTTATAATCAGACACACAGAATTAAAAAGTGAATATGAACAGTCAAGTAGAGGATTCCAATCCTGCAAAACTTTATACGCTAAAGCAGTCCTACTTATGTGAACAAGGGTTTGCAGGATCAGATAAGGGTTTGTAGTATCAAAATAAAAAGACCATGGATTCCCTGAGTGCTTCTTAAATAGCAGCCTCTTTTCAAAACGTTATTGTACTTATGTGGTACTGAACTGACCAAGTGCTCATTGAAGTCTAAGCAGGCTTTTGTTCAGGCCCTGAGTCAGGTTGCAATATTTGTGAAGTGTATAGATAACAACTTCATCTGCAAATTTTAAAAAATAACAGCTATCTGTCTAAGTGATACTATATGTGAATTGATTTTGTTAGTCTCTAAAGGCATGTCTACATGAGGAAATTATTTCAAAATAACTTATTTAGAAATAACAGCTTCTGAAATAACTGTTTTGAAACAGTGTGTCCACACTACAGTCAAGCCTTGAAATTAGCCCGAGGCAGGCTCCCTCAATGTGGATGTGTTACCTCAACTTAGAGCCCCAGGATACATGGGGGAGTAATTACTTTGAATGACTCTGGGGAGTAATTATTTTGAAATAGCAGTAGTAGAGCATCCACACTACCACTATTTCGAAATAACTATTTCAAAATAAGCATTATTACTCATGGAAAGCAGGAGTTATTATTTTGAAATAACCAGCTCGTAATTTCGAAATAATGGGCTTGGTAGTGTAGACGCTCTGCTTGTTATTTTGATATAACGGGATTTATGTCAAAATAACTCTCTAGTGTAGACCAGGGCTAAGGTGCTACAGAACGACTCATTGTTTCTAAGTGACTTTCTCTGATTAATAAAAAGAAAAACAGATTGCTTGCATAATGAGATAGTGGTGTATTTCTTTTATGTAAATAACATTTAAAGACATGAGTCACTTTTTTGTAAATATTGTGTGACTAGGCATTCTACTTATTTCAAATTGGCACCTTTCATTATATTTGCTTTTTACTATTGCTTTGTTTACAATGGTAAATGTTAACAGTGTACTAGCTAAGATAATGAATAGCAATAGCATGTTTGCTACCAATGGAAATGCCAGGAGTATAATGCCTTGTAAGTCACTTTACCTCTCAGTTAAATATTGCTTGTTTAAAGAGAAATTTTGGGATTGTCACAGTGCTAGAAGTTAACTTACATTAAAAAGTAATTAGGCTGGTTACAACACTGGTGTAGTAATACTGGAAAATGAGCTTACGATTTCAAACCTAAACTTGTAATGAGGAAAAGTGAATACATATATTTATTCCATGTATTGTACAGTAACTACTATATATTTGAGAGAGTTTGTGTCTGTCTGTTCAACTGTCTATCTGTGAGTCTGTTTGTTCAAGAATTCCTCCAAAATGGTAAGAGCCAGGGTCACCAAATTTGGTATGCAGCTTCCTCTTATCATAACTTGAAGCAAAATCAAGGTTTGGTTGTGCCAGGATAATAGGCACAACCAAACCCCAATTTTGCTTTAAGTTATGATAAGAGGAAGCTGCATTAAATTTTTTCTCACAAAATAGAATGGGAGGGGTCCGGAAGGAGGGAGTTTTACTGTATAATGACCACAGGGGTAGAAAGGGGCCAGAGATGGGGTCCAGAGTAGCTATTATTCCTTTGGGACGGCAGGGGGCACAGTGAAAAAGAGATAGCTATCTACTCGAAGTTTGAGGGAGCTTGTAAGTTTGTGTGTCTGTCTGTGTGTCTCTGCCTCTTAGCTGGGGAACATGCTCCTCTCCCCTGGCTGTGTCTGTTGCAGCTGCAGAAGCCATGGACAGGCATTTCTCACCGAACCTCAAGCTGCTGCTATGAGGGAGGGCTGGGGCTTCCCTCTCTCCCCGGGGCAGCCTGCATACCGAACTCCTCATCCTCTGCCCCACCTCTGAGCAATGATTTAAATGAAGAAAAATAAAAAAAAATATTTCAGTAAAGGACCTGAGAAATGACAGGTAAATCCTGTAGGAATTCAAACATAAAAAAGAGCTAGCCAGATATGAATTTCATTTGCAGTTATTGTCATGACACCAAGGTTTCTGTGTGCCCATATTTATTATTGTTATCTACAGTATATTTGAAAAAGTTTGTCTATCCATCTGACTGTTCAAGAACTCCTCCTAAATGGTAAGAGCTTGAACCACCATGTTTGGTATAAAGTTTCTTCTTATCATAACTTAAAGCATACAGAAAAGAGACGGAATCCCCAGGGAAGTGAAAGGGGCTAGCTGGGGGTGGCCATCCCATCTGGGACTGTGCCAACCCTGAGCTTTCCACCCTCCAGGTGCCCTTTAGAAAGGCCAGCAGAGCTGCAGCTGTCCTCCTCCCAGTGCATATGGGGATATTGCTGGCTGTTCCTATTCATCAGGGAGGGAGAGGAAATACATACTTTTCTGCATTTCTCACTCTGCCTGGAGAGTGCAGAGGGGAGAAGAACTTGAATCCGCTGTGCCCACTGGAGCTATGCTTCTCATCTGGTCCCACACTGCTGAGGTGAGAGGAGGCTAGGGTAGTCCTCTCTCTCTCTAGGGCAACATGCATACTGAACACCTCATCAATAAATTAAATGAAGCATGTGCATTTTCATTTTATTTTCCAAAAAAACAACCATTTATTGAGCAAACAACCCCGGCAATGCCTGGTACATCTTTTAGGGTATGTCAACACTGCCACCCTAGTTTGAACTAGGGTGGCTAATGTAGGCATTTGAAGTTGCAAATGAAGACCGGGATTTAAATATCCCGGGCTTCATTTGCATCTTGCCGGGCGCCGCCATTTTTAAATCCCCCTTAGTGCGGACTCCGTGCCTGTAGCTACACGTGGCACGGAGGAGGTAGTTCGAATTAGGCACTCTAATTCGAACTACTGGTACTCCTCGTGGAATGAGGTATACCGGTAGTTCGAATAAGAGAGCCTAATTCGAACTACATACTCTGTGCTGCGTGTAGCCGTGGGCATGGAGTCCACACTAAGGGGGATTTAAAAATGGTGGTGTCCGGCCAGATGCAAATGAAGCCCAGGATATTTAAATCCCGGGCTTCATTTGCAACTTCAAATGCCTACATTAGCCACCCTAGTTCGAACTAGGATGGCAGTGTAGACATACCCTTAGTTATTTGTATTTGAGTAGTAGCTACTGGCCTCAAACAGGGGTAGGGCCTTATTTGCAAGCAATGGTACAGACTCTCACAAAACATGTCTGGAAGAGCATGCAATAGAAGCATATAATAGAAGAAAAAAAGGAGCTTTGTTATCCCCCATTTTACATTTGGGGAAATTAACAGAGAGAAGTTAAACAACTTGCCCAAAATCAGATGAAGAGTCTGTGACAGAGCTTGGAGCTGGACAGGAGATTCTGAAATTTAGTGTACTGTCTTAATCATAAGGCTGCCCTTCTGCAGTGGAACTCTGTAGTGGTTCTTTTTATTTCATTCTAAAATAATACTGAAGTTCTGTTCAGTTTCTTCACAGTGTTTGCCATGAGAATGGATTGAATTTGAGTAATTTCAAAATCTGATGATGACTCTGTTCAACCTTTAATACTCTATGAGAACACAAATCAGCATGACATCCATTCTGTTGAAAATCTGATTGGATACATTTGGTGTGACTTTTTGCTCTTGTTAAAATCCTGGGATCTGAATGGCGCCATATAACGATATTATGTTTCTGCATTCTAAGGAGAAGTATTAAGAATGGAATATGATATCAAATTAACTCTGTTGACAGTCTGCCTCATGGTCCTTCTCATGTGCCATGCTATACTTTGATGATTACCTTCGCGGGATACAGAGAGAGATACAGGAACAAGGAGAGTCACTAGGTATTGTGGGGGGTAGGGAGGATGTGATCCTTGTTAAAACTTCCAGTTGATCATTCATAATGTGCTACATTCAGTATCTCTTAAGTAATCCAACACTGGAAATTATTGTCTCAAAGATTAACAAATAATTAAGTCTGATTCTACAAGAATAGAAGTTTGAAATGTTATAAAGTATGTAATATGAAAAAATAAGGTTGATGTCACAATAAACTTGCAGTTCTTAAACTATAAAGTCTGAGAGGCTGATGCTGCTAAATCTCCAAGGCACTAAAAGTTGCTTAAAAAGCCTACCCTGGCTTTACTGGAAAGATAAACTGGTTCCCACCTTTCTGGAAAAGGTAACTAGCATTTAAATAATTTGATTGCATCAGAAATACCCAGCCATAATCTCTTTCCCTGCAGTTATGGCAAAGTACTGATCAGAACACACACACACACACACACACACACACACACACACACACACACACACACACACACACACACACACACACACACACACACACACAGAGAGAGAGACAGAGACAGAGACAGAGACAGAGACAGACAGACAGAGGCAACATATCCAAAGGCAACATATCCAAACTGAATCTCAAACTCAGGCAATACACACTTTCCTGGGAGGGGCTGGCCATTCTCAAATCCCATTGAAATAAATAGGGGTTAAGCAGAGTCCTCTTACTAGAAGTGCACAGCACCTCACAGTACCGGGGTCCAACATGTAACAGAATCATATTGGTAGCTCTAATATTGCTTTGCACTTGTAATTTTGGAAGCACTTTTGATTCTGTTCTAACGTGCCTTCGTTTATGAACATTCTGGAAAAAAGCGACACTGTATAAAAAGGCATTGTGTTAATGATATTGTCATTGTCATTTAGAGATCATGTGGAGACCCACAGAGTCCTTTTTAATTATAATCACAGGCATCAAAACAGAAAGGCAAGAATTCATCATTGTACATTTTAATCAGTTGAAAAATCATTCTTGTGTTATCAGCAATTTCTTGCAAATAACCCTATTATTTTTTGATTAAAGATAAATTGTATTTTTTCCACAAAATTTGAAGTGCAGATAAGAAGAATCATAATAAACTTTTCTATTTAAACCACTCAATTAATTCAGGCAGCAAATGTCTAACGGGGTTACAGTATACACAACAGAATAACAATTAAACTTTTTCTGTGACCATGTGAATTATTTGATTTCCCCCACATCCATTTCTAAATTGTAGCTAATAGCCTTTTCTCTCTTTCTTTTCTTGCTTTTACTATATTTGCTGTACAAAGATGAAGCATTTCTTGCAAGCCAGCAGAGAAAAGAAGAAGAATAGAAAGCTGAAAGAGAATACAGACAATAATAAGGATAGTTATTAAATTTGTGAGCTCTCTGAAAGGACAAGAAAATAAACTAAATGACCAGCTAGAAGGGTACTGAAGTATGACATTTCATTTTATGCAGCTCTCAGCATGATAAAGGTAACACACTAAAGAATGCTGTACAACTGCGTCAAAGTAGTTAGTACATTCATTGAATACCCAACATGGTTAAAGTGCTTATCTTTTGTTGTTATCTCATGCCTTCATATGAAACAATATAATTCATGGTTCATGACTGTAACACCAACCCTTCCAAAAGGAAAATTTCATCTTTAGTTAATGTTTTCTACCTAACAATGAAACATAAGCTCTGTTTGCATCTTCCCTAAGATTCTGCATTCTCTAAGTACATACAAATCCAGTTGAAGTCAAAAGGCACTTAAATGTAAATGATGGAGACTTGGACCTAAAATTAGGAATATGATCATAACTCACAATGAGGCACAGTCTATCCAGAAGGAAAAAGAAATGTTTATTGATATGACTAGATGTCCCCTGAGACACATTTTCTAAGATTCAGTTTTAAGTCTCTGTAACCTAGGGCCAAGGAAATCTAGACTTGTTGAGTTGTTTGAAAACTCTCACATTCCAAGAGTTTCTGATAAAAAGGCTGAATACATTTACATGGTCTTAGTTTTATTTTTGGGCCAGATCTATTTATTAGTGATAAAGGAGACAGACAATTAAATTTTTCAACATCAGAGTAAAAGTAAGTGATAACTCTCTCATTTACTTGAAGGGCAGGACAAACAATGTTCTATGCAAAATGAAGATGATGAATAGAACAGACACACTAAGATTCACAGCTGGAATGATGTTACATAAATAAATCTGTCATTTATAACAGTACTATTTGGCCCCATAGTGTCCCCTGAGTAAGCAGTGTTGTAATAAAGTTCAAGGCCACTATTTAGGCCATAGAATAATTGTTTTCCTGAAATCCATCAGCATACTAACTGTTCATTGAATCCTAATCAACTATAATTTTTATTTATAATTGTTATATACATCTGTAAAAATCAGTAAGTTTTGCCAAAGGGAGGCCTAAGAGATTTGGAAATTTGGCTTGGATAAGTGTTTATTAATCTTGAAGTGTAGGACTGGAATTTACTTCTTGGAGGGAAATATATACTTCTGGGAGGGGAAAAATAAACATATTACCAGCAAGTTATAATTAGATAATTGTTCACATCTCAGTGATGTATAATAGCGCTGGAAATATTGTACAAATTTGCTTTTCTTGTGTTATTTCTAGATTTTTGTTTCTGAAACTGGGAAGTGAAGAAATAAACAAAGGAGAAAAACAACAAAAACAAATAAAAACATCACTTTTGTTCAACCACACAGAGCTGATCAGAAAATATGTTTGATTTTGTGGTTTTGGTTTTTGTTTTGGCCTGTGGAAAAATTCAACTTTTTAGGGGAAAAGTCAGAAGCAAATTATTTGGCCAAACCCTCAAAACTTTTAGATGAAACTGAATAGTTTTATTTGGAAATGTCAATGCAGTACCTCACTGAGGTTGTAGATCTGTTGCCTCTTCCTTTCATTTGTTATGGACTAGGTTTCCTGACAGGACTCCCATGAGGCACTGTACAGTCCACACTCCTCCTGCGCAGTCAGTGTGCATCATGGAAATTGCTGTGCTCGATGTCTTGCTGTTTGTTTGACTGTACTGGAGCACGATACTCCTCCACAAAACACCCAAGAGATAATAATAATGATAATGGGCACTGCATCTCATCATCTGCAAAAAGGCCCAGTCTCTACAGAGGCATATATAGAGCCCGACATTTATATGATACATGTTATATCAGTGATTTCTTTCTTAGTATTAATATTTGTTGAAACAAACATGGGATCTTAACACCTATCTTTTCAATAAAAACAACCTTGTGTTCCCCAACAGTATTTAAACATGGAACTTACCTGTATTTTAATCAGTTCTTGAAGTATGCAGCAGCATGGGATAGGCCATCATTAAGTCTTATCAGTACAACAGAGTGAAAAAGGGTCCCTCAAATGGTATCTGTGGTCTTGGTGGGACCGTAATGATACGTTCCATAAAGTTGATGAGCTCAGTTCAAATTCAGAAGCATAAGAATGATATGCCACTACTGAACGAGACTTGTTCTAATGAAGGAAAAAAAGGAATTTCCATAATATTACTCAGTTTAATTTTTTTACATTTCTTGATTTGTGTACATCATTTTCTTCTGTTCATACATCTTTCTGTTCCTTAACTTTTTCAGTAAATGTTTACAAATTTCAATTAATAAATAATTAACTTTTCACTTGTGCACAGCCTTCCCCCCCATAACAGCTATACAGTTGCTGGCTCTGATTATTAATTATTTTAATTAAATTTTAACAATATTTTTGTTCTCTATTGTGAAATAAGTAAAATTGATCATTAAGGTAATAACTAACCTATAAAGTAGCATTTTCAACAAAGCACAAAGAACAATTAGCAAACATCATTGAAAGGACTTCCTAACTAACTATTGGTCTTCCATGGCAAGTTCCCTAATACAGGTTAGACCTTTCCAAACCAGAACTACCTCATCCAGCAACATCCGTAGTCGGGCAGGACCATGGGTTTTCCTGAACTAGAGAGTCCTAGCTGGGAGCCCCAGTGGCAAGAGGGCTGGCAGCTTGATGCCCGTAGGGGCTGAGGCTGAGACTGGCGCTGGAGCCCCAGTTGCACAGCAAGGGGTGCGGCAGCTTCAGCAGCTGGGGACGTGGCAGTCATGGCAGCTCCAATAGTGGGGCCAGGAAAGAAGATGTGGTGGCCACGACAGCCCCAGTAGCAGGGCTGGGGCCAGAACGTGGCAGCCCTGATAGCAGGGTTGGGGTTGGGGCAGTCAGGCTGCTGAGGCCACAGTAGTATGGCAGCCCAGTGGAGTGTGAGAGGGATGGCTGGGGGCAGCAGTGGCGAGGGAAGGTGGTCTGGGGAGCCAGTAGCAGGGGACCTCCCCTGATCTGGCAAATTTCCTTGTTTGGGACTGGTCAGGTCCCAAGGGTGCCAGACCAGAGAGGTCCAACCTGTACCAAAATTAACCCATTTTGTGTGGCTTTCCTCTGCCTGATGTTATTTTCCTCTAATGCCTTCTCTTTTCTTGTGGTGATCAGTAAAAAGGCCTATGATGTGCCTCCTTCTTCACTCAAGTTTGGAGGCTTTTTTCTTATAAATATGCGGAAAGCTCAATTCAACATTGCCTTCTAACCCTTTTGCATCAGCTAGGCACATGTAAGATATAGAGCAGAATAATCCCATGCCAGGGTTCTCTACACTGGGATTCAGGAATCCCTGGAGCAAAATATATCCAAAAACAGGGTTGTGTGCCAGAGAGGCCATGATGTTCTTATGACTATGTGATTCTGCAGCTGTGCAAAGGCCTATGTGTGTCATTGTAAAAGAGGAGAAAGTTAGGATATATGGGAGGACTGTCCTAGTCTGAATGAGAGGCAGAACTGGCCCTCAGCAGCCCCCGAATAGGCTCACAAGCAACATCATTTCCTGTATCCCTGTACCAGCCCTGGCCCAGGGATGAACTTGGCTCAGAGATCTTATTTATTTTCTCTATCTCCCTTGGCTTCTAGAGTCAATGAGAATCCAAATCTCACCTTACTCATTTATTTACATATACACAAAAAGGTCTATGTCTCATTAAGTCGCTCCTTCCACCCACTGGGCTCATTAGTGGCTGTGTTCTGATTAAAGCATAATTTGTTGCTGTGCTGCACTGCCCTGTAACAGCCTAAAAGACTGTAATATAAAGAGTCACAGTTTGTCTCACAGATTCTCCCTGCTCCACATGGAAGCAATTTTTAACTAACCTATAACTAGCACATTTATTTCATGATCATAGAATCCTAGGGCTAGAAGAGATCTCAGGAGGTCATCAAGTCCAACTCCCTGCCCAAAACAGGACCAAGCCCAACTAAATCAGCCCAGCCAAGGCTTTGTTAAACTGGGACTTAAAAAGCTCTAGGGATGGAGAGTCCACCACCTCTCTAGATAACCTATTGCAGTGCTTTACCACCCTCCTGGTAAAATAGTTTTTCCTTATATCCATTGCTTCTCATTCTGCTGACACTACTGAGAACAACCTCTCTCTCTCCTCTTTGGAACCCCCCTTCAGATAATTAAAGGCTGCTATCAAATCTCCCCTCACTCTTCTCTTCTGTAGACTAAATAAGCTCAAATCCCTCAGCATCTCCTCGTAAGTTATGTGCTCCAGCCCCCTAATTATTCTTGTTGCCTTCCGCCTGACTTTCTCCAATGCTTTCACATCCTTTCTGTAACAGGGCCCCCAGAACTGGCCACAATACTCCAGATGTGGCCTCACCAGTGCTGAATAAAGGAGAATAATCACTTCTCTAGATCAGCTGGAAAAGCTCCTTCTAATGCACCCTAATATGCCATTAGCCTTCTTGGCTACAAGGGTACATTGTTGACTTATATCCAGCTTCTAATCCTCTATAATCCCTAGGTATTTTTCTGCCAAATTGCTGCTTAGCCAGTTCGTCCCCAGCCTGTAACAGTGCTTGGGATTCTTCCATTCTAAGTGCAAGACTATGCATTTGTCCTTGTTAAACCTCATCAGATTTCTTTTGGCCTAATCCTTCAATTTGTCTAAGTGACTCTGGACCCTATCCCTATCCTCCAGAATATCTACTTCTTCCCCTAGTTTAGTGCACTCCATCCCCTCATCCAGGTCGTTAATAAAGATGTTGAACAAAACCAGCCCAAGAACTAACCCTTGGGGCACCCCGCTTGATACTAAGTGCCAATCAGACATTGAGCCGTTGATCACTACCCATTGAGCCTGACAATCTAGCCAGTTTTCTATCCACTTTACAGTCCATTTATATAATGAAAAGTCTAAGAGTGACTTTTCATCCTAATTAGGAATGAAAGAAGATTTTGAAATCTCAGAAGAAAGATTCTCTCTTCCCAACCCAGCTTTACTTTCTGAATGGTTTTAAGATTGCAAAGTAGAATTTTTAAAAATTACCTAGGTGAAGACCCATTGAAAGTTATAGGTATTTTGCTTCCACATCACTTGGGCATTCTCTTACATACCACTTCACAGTAATTCAATCTTAAGGTGACAAAGGTGTAGATGTAACTTCCTTGATCCATACCTGAAGAATTGTTCACAACCTCTTAGTCATACATAGATTAAAAAATCTTTTTTTTCCTACCTGATCAGCTAGTAGTAATTTGGAAATAGCAGATGGGAGCCTAACCAAAAAACCGAGTCAACCAGTCAAACCCAGTCAACCAGTGGCAGAATCTGCCTTGAGTTTGAAGAGCTAATGTTATCCTTGCTATATCTTTCTGCCTACCCCAAGCCAACCAGCATCAATTCTATGACCAAATGGAGTCACATAGGTGTCTTAAACGTATTTTAACTCCAGGGTAGACTCATGCATGTGAAAATATAAACCTACTGTACATCTGACTAACTAAATCAAACACTATTGTCTTCTATTCCAGGTTAGATTTTTCTTTCTTGAATACTAGGTTTATTGTATTTTTCAATGTTAATTAGTAAAGGACTGGAGTGGTCCAAAAAGATAAGATGTTCCAAAATGGAAAGTTTGGGAACATAAAATAAACTGGTAGACATGAAAAGAAACTTTAAAAAAATACTCAGAAGAAAGCTAAAAGATACAAAAGATAAGACATAGACATGGAGATATTGTAACCAAACTGAAAGACAGAGCAAGTAATGTTTCTAAAAGAAGGGCAGCATATGAGAGCATGAAAATAAGTGATAACCGATCATTACAATTTTCTCTGAATTTTTTAAATTAAGATGACTGGAAGCAAGTACTATGAAAGGTAGATATGTTACCATAGGATCTGGCCTTAAAATAGTCATTATCCAAAACATTTTAGTTAAAAGATTAAACATTAGCCAGAAACCAACTGGAAGACAAGTCAGACTATGGAACACAGATGTAACATATGCTTTACATGATATAATACTTATGATGTTGTATTCTGCAGAAACTAGCATTATCAAATTGTCAGGTGTCACTCCATTTTAGAGATTACTGCAGCAAGTAAACCCTGACATGACAAAGGAATAAATAATAGAGCTGGTCAGGAATTTTGTTCAATGAAATATTTCCATCAGAAAGTGTCAATTTGTTAAAATTGCAACTTTTCTACAGAAATGAATCAGTTTTGACAAATCTTTAAGGTTTCTCAGGGTCAGGGCAGAATTAATGGTCAGAAACCAGCAGAAAGAGACCAGAATAGCCAATAGCTTGATGATTAGGACAGTGACATGGGTTCCTGGAATTCTAGCTGATCACCCTAAACTCCAGGCTTTAGAGTGTCTTTCTTTTGGGCCCAATGAATATGTTATTATTTATATAAAGTAGAACAAATCCACCAGGAGAGACTGAATTAGGTAGATCCAGCTCTTAAACTCAGGTCTCCTACACCCTAGGGAATCCCTAGCCACTGAAATATTAGGTTTATTAAGCTGCTGCATAAAAATCTTAGAAAGGTTTTATGTTCATCCTAATGAAGAACAAAATAAAATTACCTGTATGTCTTGAAGGTGTGAATATAATAAATATAATTATATTATTATGTATGTATTATTCTTTCTACTTAGAGTATATATCTAAATCTCTGACACTTTTTCTAATCTTCACTAGCTAGGACATTGAGGAGAGTGTTTCAGTCAGAGTCCCTAGGTCTAAAAAGGATACTATTTGAGGTTTATGTCAGGGCATTGCTGCTGGCAAGAGTAAGTCTCAGGTCCAACACTGGGTTCTCAAAGTACAGAGGACGCTACACAGGTATCTGTCAAACACAAGTAATTTATTTCCTGACAGCTAACAGTTGCACCCCTTAACTAGAAGGGCAACATAACAAAGAAGCAGCATATCTTATGTCCCTTCCTGCTTGTCTCAGCTTCCAAGGCACTGGTACCTAAAACCCGTCTGTGAGGTCCAAATTGCTGTGCTTTGGTGCAGCCTTAAATACAGTCTTCTTGCCTTGTTCGGCAGTTTGGAAATTTCCAGGGCTTACTCATTATGTGCTGATGTAGGGCTCAGTTGTTAGCTATCGATCTGGTTCTGATCTGGTTCTACTTGTTCTTTGGCCTTGTTTAAGTGATCAGTGCATTAGGGTAAACAGGATTGTTTATGTGTTCTTGCCCTTTACCCTTACCTTACATTTATTCTTGCTATACTGGCAACAATGCTTATCTTAAATGGCACATGTTCCCAAAGATGTGCTTCTGGCTCATCAGATATAGGGAAAAGAGGAAAAATACAGACCTCACCACCCCTAAACTTGCACGTACAAAATACTTCTGCAATTAACCCCTACAGACATGTATGTTGCTGTGGCACTTCCATTGGGAATTGTTTTGGGTTGTATCATAGATGGAAAGCCTGTTTGGCTGAGGAATTGAAAAACCTGAATAATAACAATGTGAAATTAAGACATCTTTTAGTTTTAGTTACCAGTTTAAGAACAGCTCCCCAAGTGTCTGTTCAAGGGATTCCAAGTTTTTTGTTTCATTTCTGTTTAGAACTGACTATAAGACCTTTCTCTCTTCTTAGGTTTTTCATGTAGAATCTACAGCAGATGGAACTGAAGCAGAGTCAGACTTTTGAAATTGGTAAGTTGGGTGATAAGTGGAAAGAAGCATGACAGAAGCATATTCTAGCAGAAAAGCTTTCCTGTCAGAGTGAAACAGGTCAACTTCCATGGGAACTGAAAAATATTTTGCTAAGATAAAAACAGTTTGTCCCCAGAAAAGCTGAAAATATGTTTTAAACTCTGTTTTATTTTAGCAAAAGGGGAAATCAGAATTTAAGACATATAAAGCATATTTTTTATTGTCAAAAGGGATAATACTGCACTATTACCAACCATATGCTTGTATTAAATTTTAGAAAAGTCATATAAAACAACTCATACCACTAGTGTTTGTAGGATTCCGTTTGAAAGCAAAATAATGTGTAGGAATTGCAGTCAATGTACCTTGAGGGTAACTCCTTAGTCCAAATAAAGTTATGCTTGGAAAGACTTTGTGCCACTGATTTTAATTTTTGTCATGTTTTAATACTGCGGTATCATTCTCTCTTTTTAAATGTAGAATGATTATAACTATTGGACAGTGACATTAATGCTGTAAAAAATATTACAGATATAAAAGTCATATAAGTGGAGAAGGAACCAGTTGGAATTACTTTAAATTTCTTCACCTGAAACTGCACTGGATTAAAAATCAGCAATTTCAGCTTTGCCTAATAGCATCACACCATTAAATATGCTGTTCTATGACAGTGATTTAAAAAAGGATCACTAGGGGTTTCCTGATGAAAGATCAAGTTTTAGACAGTGTGCTGTACTCAGCATGATGTGCTCCATTGTTATTTTCTTCTGGGATGGAGAGAAACATTGAAAATCACATAGGGTATGTCTACACTGCCACCCTAGTTCGAACTAGGATGGCTAATGTAGGCATTTGAACTTGCAAATGAAGCCCGGGATTTAAATATCTAGCGCTTTATTTGCATGGTCCCGGGCGCCGTCCTTTTTAAATGCCCGTAATTCAAACTACCTGCCTGCGGCTACACGCAGCACGGACTCAGTAGTTCGAATTAAAGCTCCTAATTCGAACTACCGTTATTCCTCCTTCCAGGACTATGCTTTAATTCAAACTACCTAGTCCATGCCACATGTAGCCATGGCAGGTAGTTCGAACTACGGGCATTTAAAAATGGCGCCCGCCCGGGAATATGCAAATAAAGCCCTGGATATTTAAAATCCTTGGCTTCATTTGCAAGTTCGAATGCCTACATTAGCCACCCTAGTTCAAACTAGGGTGGCAGTGTAGACATACCCATACTTACCAGTATCTACTTTTCCAAGTTATGCTACAGTAGGTCCATATAACTTTAAAAAAAAGACTGAAGAAAAGAGTTTGTGTCTTAGTCATACATTAGCGGCTATTTTCAAGTGCTTGGTAAAGGTGAGAATGAGTTGTTTAATTTATTATTCATACAGTGTGACATTCAATTACCTGCAGAGTACTGCACAAAGAAGAGGCACAACTTAAGCCACCAAATAAAGTGATGGTGCTGAATACCTGCAAAAGAGTGACTTTACCTACTGATTAGGAAGGATCAAGTTTACAAAATGCCCTGGAGCTGCAATCCATCTATTCCGTGGAGATCATCCACAACTTTTTTATGGAGACTGGTTAAGTGCTCTGAGAGTCTACAGACAGAACAATTATATTGTTTTATTCCTAAAGGCGTGGACTTCTCTTATGGATTCAAACAGCTATTATATTAAAATCTTCTGTGCAATGCACCTTAGTGTGCTGCACACAACAGGCTTTCATTGAACTCTGTTTTCATGGTTCTCAACTGATGAGAGAAGAAAGAAAAGGAGAGGAGAAAGACTTGGAAGAATCAAAGAAAATGTCAGGAGAAGATCTCAAAGATTAGAGATCAGGTAAGGTTTCACTAGATGACTAATCAGCTGTGGGTTTCAGTGTCAGTTACAGGCTGGTATTAATTCAGTGGGGCTCCAGGTTAGATATAGCAGTTCATCTTCTAGTCAGATAATTTTCTGTTTATTCTTTACCTTTCTCTATCCTCACATCAGCAAATATGCCGATGCAGCTCAACAATGCAAAGTTTGCTTAATCTGACAGTTTAAATAATTTTCATCTGCAACTTGTCAGATATCACCAGCTTTCACTTTGTTCTTTATAAGTCACTTCACAGATAATTTTGAATTTTAATGTATTTTATGTTTGTGTGACATTTTGTTTGTCACGAGGAAAACATTTTAATGATAAAAAGAGGAGACATGGTTTACTGAATACAGCTATGATGACTATAAAAAGTCATTTTTCTTGTAGAAAAATATGTTTTTTGGAATGCTTAAAAAACCTGAAGCTTTTGTTCAAACTATTTTTTTCAAAGAGGGACATAAATAAAAAGAGGCTGGAAACATTATAATTTAAAAATGATAAAAGTGAATATAAGATTAAAGAAAACATAATTCCTTTAATATAATCTGTTTGACTTTTTATCACTTTGTAGATAAAATATGTCAATATTTATTTTATTGTACGAAAAAATATCTATTATTCCAAAAAGACTACGATGCATATTATTGTATACTATGAGGAATGTATGCAATAAGTATAGTATAAAAGAATAATTAGGTAGGACAGAAAAGAATTTGAAGATCAACCAGCAAAAGACTGAAAAACTAAAAGCAAAAAAAAAAAAAAATCAGAAACAGGAAAACTACCAAACATTAGTAGGGCCACTAGATGACATTGGTGTTAAAGGAGCACTGAAGGAAGAAAAGGCCATGCTGGAGAAACTAAATTCTTTACATCAATATTCATTGTAGAAGAAGTGAGGGAGAATCCCATTCCTGGGCCAGTTCTCAAGATTTAGGAACTGTCCCAGGGTCTAGGAATCGAAGAAGAGAAACAAAAGAGGCGTGAGGGTCTCCGTGTGGTAAATTACACAGTAATGTCACTAGAACCAGATGGAATGCACAAAAGAGTTCTGAGGGAATTTAAATATGATTTTGTGGAATTGTGGTATATAATCAATCACTTAAACCACAGAATCACAAAACTGGAAGGTACCTCAAGAGGTTATTGAGTCCAGTCCCATGCACCCATGGCAGGACCAAGTACCATCTAGATCATCCCTGAGCAGTATTTGTCTAATCTGCTCTTTAAAATCTCCAGTGATGGAGATTCCACAACCTCTGTAAGCAATTTACTCCAGTGCTTAACCACCCTAACCGTTACGCTATATCTAGACTGCAAGCTTCTTTCGGAAGAAGCTTTTCCGGAAGAGATCTTCTGTAAAAGTTTGTTTAGAAAGAAAGCATCTACACAGCAAAAGCACAACGAAAAAGGGATGTGCTTTTTCAAAAGATAGTATCCACACTGGACACTATCTTGCATTTAAGGCCACCCGGAACCAGTTCAGGCAGGGCATTAGGTCAGCAGTTGCTTCTGGGTGCTGTTGCCGAAGGCTGGCTGAGATGCATACTAAAAGGGATGCCCCTAGACAGCTGTTTCTCTGCTTCTGCTGCTTGCTTGCCTACCTCTCCAATGGTTAGCAAAGCTTTAGCAGTGTGTGCTCTGGTTGCCCAGCTGTTGGACACCACAGCATACTCCTTGGCATGGATCCGAAGCTGCTACAGGCATGAATGGCTCCACACTCCATTGTTGCAGCTTCTGCAGCACTTTGTGCAGACTGTTTTCATGTGGGGGATCACAACATCCCCAAGGTGATCTCCGCCTGTTGTATACTCCACATCATGGAAAGGAAGGAGAAGGCCTTCCTGCCAGAGTGGAGGACAGAGGCCAGCCGGGAAGGAAGGGCCTTCGAGCAGTCACACACAGCTGCAGTCTGCCAGGCCCATTGGGGCCCCAGTAACTCTCCCGAGGGCCTCTCCACTAGGGGCTTGTGTCTTGCTCAATTATACCTTTCCCACCACAATCCCTCCCTTCCTCCCTTCCCTGTACTCTGAATAAACATAACTCTTTTGAGTTGAACAAAACAAACTTTGTATATTTTTAATAATAAAATAAACTGGGGAGGAGGAGGGCTGAGAACCTAGATAGGGGCAGGGAGGCTGATAATCTGTATAGGGGCATGGAATGGGGGGAAGGGAGGAAGAGGGAGATCAGGGCTGGGAGTAGCGCATGGTGTAGCTGGAAGTGTCACCTTTGGTCTGGGGACCTCTGCAATCTTGGGGATGGGTGGAGCCTGGGACAACAGGAAGGTAAACAGGAGCGGGGCTGGAGTGGGGTCAGGTATGGCAGGGAGCAGGGGTAGGGGCAAAGGCATAGCAGGGGGAGCAGGGGTCAGGAGCAGGGGTGGCAGGAGCAGGGACAGGAGTGGAGTGTGCCATCATTTCACAGATTGTGGCACAAATGTTTTCACCCTGTTCAGCACAAGTTGATCCCACATGCGGGTTCGCCACTGGGCATCATCCCAGACCTGGGCCAGGGATTGCTGCATGTCACAAAGGATGTCCAACGCGCTCCCTCATGACATCCTCGTAGATCCTCCTGTGTTTGCGGCTTCCCTGGAGTCGGGCAGCTGCCCCAGTGGTGGTGATTGCCCCTCAGCGATGGCTGGTCCAGCTGTGGAGAATAATGAGGAAGAGGCAATCATTCATCCATGCAGACACTGTCTCTGAGGCCGTGCCCTCCTCTGTGAGCAGCAAGCAACAGTCATTGAGCCAGAGGATGGGGATTTCTCAGGAGCAAGTCCATGTGTGGCTTGCACAGTGGGCCCTGCCTTACAGGGGCCCCGAGATGCCCAGGGTACCACGCTTTGGCCCCCTGCATCACACTGACAAGCAGGCAAGGGAAGTGTCTGTCCACACTGGGATCCCATGGGTGGGAGAGCGGCCTGGAGCAGCCTGGCCTTCCAGCGTGTCCACATACACACCTGCGCCTGGCAGCAATGTCCATGTGATTGGGAAGGGTCTCATGCATGCACTCTTGTCCCCAGTTTGCATCCAATGATAGCTGGTGGTGGAATGGTGTCCCTCCCAGGGCTCAGACATGTGTGTGGCCACCCCAGAGCCTGTGAGGAGGAGTCCGGGGGTGCTCTGGGGCTGCCTCCTGAGGCCACATGGTGTAGACTGGCGCAGCACATGCTTCTACATGCACAGAATGCAGCACAATGTCCAGGCCAAGAAAGTCGAGGGACGATCACACCCCATCCCCTCCCCCACTCTGTGTATGTGAGACAATTTAAGACCACTCATCTGATGATCCCTCCCCACCCTCAGAGGATGCCTGCGAGACATCCAGGGCCTAGAGTACCAGCTCCAGGATTAGGGTGACTGTGCTGGCCATCTCATCCTCCTCCTGCACCTCATCCTCATCCTCATCCTCCTTCTCCTCCTCCTCACCAGAGAGTCCTGTGAGGGTGACAACAGCTGTCTCAAGCCCTGAGTCCACTCTCACGGGTGGGGAAGGGGCTGCACCATCCCCCAGGATTTGGTGGAGCTCCTGGTAGTAGGGGCAGGAGTGGGGTTGTGCCCTGGAACAAGAGCTATGCTCCCTGGCCCTGGAATAGCCCAGGCATAGCTGTTTCAATTTGCTTCTTACTTGCTCCAGAGTCCTGGGGGGATGGCCACTCACAGCCAGAGCTTCAGTGATCTGATTGTATATGTTTGCATTCTGCCTCTGGGAGCGGAGATCCTGTAGGGTCTCCTCCTCACCCCACAGCTCTGGGACAGGATTTCCGTCCTGTACCATGGCAGCACACTTCCTTTTTGTGCCCCTGGCTGGGTCCTGGGAGCCCTGGTTGTGCTTCCCGTGAGGGCTAGGGGAGTCTCAGGAGGCTTGTGGCTGGGTCATGGGTCCAAATGTGGGTGGCAGGGAGAGTCATGCTGTCAGGTGCAGCTGTCTGGGCTGGCTTCCTGCCACAAAGTTTATACTGGGTGCCTGTAGCTTTAAGAGCTAGCAGGTGACAGGAACTATAGAGTTCTGATTAGTTTGGATAGAATGGCCACCAGGGTACCCGTGTTATTTCCTGGAGGCCTCTTTTTTCAAAAAAACTCCCTCTTCCGCATCCTTACCCGCCTCTTCCTGGAAAGCTTTTTTGGAAAAAGGCTTCTTCCTCACAGAAAGAGATTTACCACTGTCGGAAAAAAACCCTCCGTTCTTTCAGCTTTTTGTCAAAAGAATGCAATAGCAGTGTGGATGCAAGTATTGTTTTTCCAGAAAAACGGGAGTTTTTCCAGAAAAATGCTGCAGTGTAGAAATATCCTTATAAAGCTTTTCCTAATGTCCAACCTAAACCTCTGTTGCTGCACTTTAAGACTATTGCTTCTTGTCCTATCTTCAGAAATTAAGGAGAATAATATTTCACCCTCTCCCTTGTGGCAGCCTTTTAGATACTTGAAAACTGTTATCATGTCCCCACCACCCCCGCCCCAATGTTTTCTTTTCCAGACTAAACAGAACCAGTTCTTTCAATCTTCCTTCATAGGTCATGTTTTCAAAACTTTTAATTTTGTTGCTCTTCTCTGGACTTTCTCCAATTTGTCCACATCTTTCCTGAAATGTGGCATCCAGGATTGGGCACAACACTCCAATTGAGGCCTAGTCTGTGAGGAGTTGAGTAGAAGAATAACTTCCTGTGTCTTGCTTATAATATTCCTGCTAATACATCCCAGAATGATGTTTCCTTTTTTTGCAACATTGTTACACTCTTCACTCATATTTAGCTATGAGCCCTAGACCATTTTTCCTAATAATCCTTGCTAAGGCAATCATTTCCCATATGTATGTGTGTAATGGATTGTTTCTTCCTAAGTGGAACACTTCGCATTTGTCTTTATTGAATTTCATCCTATTTAAATCAGACCATTTGTCCCCTTTACCCAGATCCTTTTGAATTATATTGTTGTCCTCCAAAGCACTTGCAATGCCTCCCAGTTTGGTATCATCTGAAAACTTTATAAGCATACTCTGTATGCCATTATCTAAGTAATTAATGAAAATATTAAACAGAACCAGTCTCAGAACTTATCCTTGAAGAACCTCACTCATTATGCCTTCCAGCATGACTGTAAGCCACTGATAACTTCTCCCTGGGAATGGTTATCCAACCAGTTATGTACACACCTAATAGTAGCTCCATCTACACTGCATTTCCCTAGTTTGTTAATGAGACATCATATGAGACTGTATCAAAAGCTTTACTAAGTCTAGATATAGCACACCTACTGCTTCCTTCCTTATCCACAAGGCTGTTACCCTGTCCAAAAAAGCTATAAGATTGGTGTGACAAGATTTGTTCTTGACAAATCCATCCTCACTGTTACTTATCATCATATTATTTTCCAGATATCAGCTTCTGTACCAGACTACTGGGGGAGAGCTAATCTGATGCTATTTTAAAAAAATACTCTTCAGAGGCAGTACAGGCAATTACATGCCAGTAAGCCTAACTTTAGTACTATGCAGACTGGTTGACACTACAATAAAGAACTGAATGATTAGACATACAGATGCACATGGTTTGTTGGGGAGGAGTCAACATGACTTTTGTAAAGGGAAATAATTCCCCATCAATCTGTGAGGGACTTAATAAATATACGGACCAAGTGATCCAGTGGGTAAAGTGTACTTGGACTTTCAGAAAGCCTTTGCCAAGGTTGCTTACCAAAATGTCTTGAGCAAAATAAGCAGTCATGGGATATGAAGGAAGTCTCCTGGATCACTAAGGGTATGTCTACACTACAGCGCTAACTCGAACTAACTTAGTTCGAATTAGTTAATTCGAACTAAGCTAATTCGAATTAGCGCAGCTAGACTTAAAAACTAGTTTGAATTAGTGTTTTGCTAATTCAAACTAGCATGTCCACACAGAGTGGACCCTGAACAGAGGTTAAGGATGGCCAGAAGCAGTGCCGGCAGGGCATCAGAGGAGGACTTAGAGCATGGAGCTGCTGTCTCAGGCTAGCCAAGGGCTGTGCTTAAAGGGTCCCGACCCCCACCCCAGACAGACAGTTCTCAAGGGTGCCCTGCTTGCAAAGCAGTCCTGGCTTGGAGTGCCCTGAGTGCCCACACTGGGCACATCACAGCACTCGGCCATTAGACCGGCTGCACTTGCTGCAGGCTGCCATCTGGGGAGAGGGGGCAATTGGGGGGCTGCAGGAGAGCTTCCAACCCCAGAAGCCCGCAGAGCCAGCCCAGTCCTCCCCATTGGGGGCTCGTACCCCATTCCTCCCTCACCTCCTTCCACTTACCCTTCCCTAGCCCCCCTTCCTGATGTACAAAATAAAGAAAACGTGTGTTCAAAAATAGAATCTCTCTTTATTGAACAAAACTGGGGGAGACTGGGAAAAGGAGGTGGGAGAGGGGAAGAGAGAGGGTGGGAGAGGGGAGGACAACTAAAATGATCAGGGGTTTGGAACAGGTCCCATATGAAGAGCAGCTAAAGAGACTGGGACTTTTCAGCTTAGAAAAGAGGAGACTGAGGGGGGATATGATAGAGGTCTATAAAAGTATGAGTGGTGTGGAGAGGGTGCATACAGAAAAGTTCTTCATTAGTTCCCATAATAAAAGGACTAGAGGACACCAAAGGAAAGGAATGGGTAGCAGGCTTCAAAGCAGTAACAGAAAGTTCTTCTTCACAAAGCAAATAGTCAACCTGTGGAACTCCTTGCTGCAGGAGGCTGTGAAGGCTAGAACTAGAACCAAGTTTAAAGGGAACTTAGAGAAAGTCATGGCGGTTGGGTCCATGGAGTGCTATTAGCCAGGGGGTAGGAATGGTGTTCCTAGCCAAAGTTTGTGGAAGGCTGGAGAGGGATGGCACGAGACAAATGGCTTGGTCACTGTCTTTGGTCCATCCCCTCCAGGGTCCCTAGTGTTGGCCACTGTTGGCAGACAGGCTACTGGGCTAGATGGACCTTTGGTCTGACCCAGGACGGCCATTCTAAGCTCAGGGCTCAGGGTCGGGGGTCTCACTGGACCACCTTGATTTTCATGCAAACCTGCTCCTGGGTGGCCAGGCTGGCAGCTCTCCTGCCCCAGACGGCCACTTTCCTGTGCCTAGTGCAGAGGTCGTCAACGAGGTCCACGATGTCTGCACTGGACCAGGCGGGTGCCCGCCTCTTGTGGACCAGGGAAGGCTCCCATAAGCCGCCAGCCTGGTCCCAGGAAGAGGGGGAGGGCTGGGGGGCATCGGGTGGCTGGCTCGAGCCGTGTCAGGTGGAGAGTCTGCTGGCTGGGTGCTGGCAGGCTTGCAACTGGCACGGGCACCGTAGCCAGCCTGTTCCCCTTTAAGGGGTCCGAGGCCAGGAGGAGGGCAATAGAGTTTCCCTGGTGTTGGCCAGAGTGGCCACCAGGGAAAGCTGGGGAGGGCTAGCCTCCCACTAGTTCGAATTAAGGGGCTACACACCCCTTAATTCGAACTTCTAAGTTCGAACTAGGCTTAGTCCTCGTACAATGAGGTTTACCTAGTTCAAACTAAGCGCTCCGCTAGTTCGAATTAAGTTCGAACTAGCGGAGCGCTAATGTAGCGCCTATCAAAGTTATTTCGAACTAACGTCTGTAGTGTAGACATACCCTAACTGTTTGAAATATAGGAAACAAAAGGTAGGCATAAATGGTCAGCTTCAGGATGGTGAGAGATAGATAGTGGTGTTCCCCAGGAATCTGTAGTGGGACCAGTATAGTTCAAACTATTCATAAATGATCTGGAAAGTAGTAAACAGTGAGATGGCAAAGCTTGCAGATAATACAGAATTAGTTGAGATAGTTAATTATAACCCAGACTAATGATGATTTACAAAGTGAATCTAAAAAAAAATTGGTGACTAGCCAACAAAATAGCAGATGAAATTCAACATTGATAGATCAAAAATAATGTATACCGGACAACATAATCCCAACAATACATACAAAATAACAGAGTCTAAATTAGTTGTTTACCACTCCAGAAAGACATCTCAGAGTCAGTTTCTCTGAAAATATTTGGTCAATATGTAGCAGCAATCAAAAAAGCTAATAGAATTATTAGGAAAAGGATAGATATGGTATGATAATGACACTATATAAATCCATGGCATGCCAACATCTTGAATATTGCATTTCGTTCTGGTTGCCTCATCTCAACAAGATTTATTAGAGATCAAAAAGGTCCAGTGAAAAGGAAAAAAATGAAGGTCATGGAACAATTCCCATATGAGTACAGATTAAAAGGTTAGGAGTGTTCCTCTTGGAAAAGGAACATGAATATGATATAGAATAAGAACATAAGAATGGCCGTACTGGGTCAGACCAAAGGTCCATCTAGCCCAGTAGCCTGTCTGCCAACAGTGTCCAACACCAAATGCCCCAGAGGGGGTGGACCGAAGACAATGATCAAGCGATTTGTCTCGTGCCATTCATCTCTAGCCTCTGACAAATAGGCCAAGGACACCATTCCTACCCCCTTTTATGGACCTAACCTCCATGAATTTATCTAGCTTCACTTTAAACTCTGTTATAGTTCTAGCCTTCACAGCCTCCTCTGGCAAGGAATATCATAGAATAGGATAGAGGTCTATAAAATCATAAATGATGTGGAGAAAGCAAGTAAGGAAGTGTTATTTACACCTTCACATCACACAAGAAAACAGGGATCCCAATGATATTATTAGGCAGGTGGATTAAACCAAACAAAGGAAATATTTCTTAACACAATGTACAATTAACCCATGGAACTCATCAGGGTAATTGTGAAGGCCAAAAGTGTAACTGGATTATAAAAAAGAATTATATAAGTTTGTAGAGGATAGATCCATTAATTGTATGAGACAAGAAGGTCAGGGATGCAATCCCATGCTCTGGATGTCCCTAAGCCTCTCATGGCTGGATGCTTGGAATGGATTGCAGAGGATGGATCACTTAATGATCGTCCTGCTCTTTTAATACTCTTTGAAGCATCTGGCATTCACCACTGTCAAAAGAAAGGATACTGGACCTGATGGACCATTGGTCTCACCCAGTATGGGCAATGTGATGTTCTATCAAAGCAATGAATATTGTAATTGTCACATTGGAATAAACCAGCAGTCCACCTAATCCAATAATCTTTCTTATACTGATCAGTGCTGACTGGTTCAGAGGATGGGTGCCTTCCCTCCTCCCATAGCTATTACAGCAACACTATACCATAGAGAGAAGTTTACACAACAGAATAACTGACATTATTTTGAAATAACAAAATGTGCATCTAAACAGGTAGAGTGTTCTTCCTTTGACTTCCTGTTGTGTAGTCGGTGCCAAAAGCCCAATTAACCTATTTCAACTTAAGCTACACAACTGACATAGTTGAAGTTGCATATCTTAATTTGACTTTTGCCCTGCAGTGTAGACATGCCCTAGGAGACATATATGACCTTTCGTATGAAGGCACATGCAGATGTTGTCTGATTCATACAAATGTGTAGGGCTCCTATAAATACAAGTCCCAGTATAAAGTAGGACCCAATAATCACCTTTACTGCATGGTATGGAGCACAGCAAAATCATGGAGGTCCAGTGAAAGGAAATATGGCTATACATTGTTTCCTCCAACTGCCATAATCCACTTTGCAAAAACTACACATGGAAAAAAGGGTGGAACTGGCAAATAGCTACTCAAAGCCTCTGGTTTCATTATATAAGTTGACTAAAGTCTGTTTGGAGCAACTTTAATTACCCTTCCACACTGTGACTCATTTCAGAAGGGCAATAAAGCATAGGTGCTCTCTTTGAGCCAGGACTGCCAGATACACTAGTGCTAGTGCTAGAGCTGGAATGCTGACACATTCAGCTTCAAAGAAGGCGTTTACTTTTAAGGCTCTTCAAGGCTCTCCATGAATCTTGTCCTTACACAATGAGCCCACTTGACAGTGTATTAGTATCTTTGGGTTTGGCTCCTATTTGTCTCCTTTCCAACTGTTGCCGCTGTTAATCCTCGGAAGTGCTTGCATTCACCAAAAACAGAACGGCTTTGTCTAGACTGCATCCCTTTTCTGTAAAAGGGATGCAAATTAGACACATCGCAATTGCAAATGAAGCAGGGATTTAAATCCCACCGCTTCATTTGCATCTATATGGCTGCTGATTTTTTCCGGCTTGGAGCTTTGCCGGAGAAAAGCACCAGTCTAGACAGGGATTTTTCGGAAAATAAAACCTTTTCCGAAAGATCCCTTATTCCTCTTAAAAAAAGGAATAAGGGATCTTTTGGAAAAGGCTTTATTTTCCGAAAGATCCCCATCTAGACAGGCGCTTTTCTCCGGCAAAGCCCCGAGCCGGAAAAAAGCGGCAGCCATGTTTATGCAAATGAAGCGGGGGGATTTAAATCCCCGCTTCATTTGCAATTGCTATGTGTCTAATTTGCATCCCTTTTACGGAAAAGGGATGCAGTCTAGACACAGCCAACCACTTTCAAGTCAAAGGGGAGAGATCTATTTTACTTCTAGTACAAAGACATTTTCTTTACCTTGAGTATTCTTAAAGACTATAACATTTTTAAAACACTTAATATAAATGATATGAAAAGACTTAAAAGACATTATAAACTGACTAATACAAAGATTTATCTACATAATGACTAAACATGTGGGGGTTTGGTTTAATCTGTTTTCCACCACTTGTAAGGTGGAGGGAAGCATATATGCCTATATACATGTTCCAGAATCTTACTACAAGTTCTAAGTTCCTATTTTTAACTAATTATTATAAGGGACTATTTAATTTCCTCTACTATCTTGCCTTTGATTTATTTTTCTATGCTTTTTGCCCTACCAAAAATCAAACATCATTATATCCATCTGTCCACATGGCATTGATAGATTTCTGTGAGAGCATTCAGCAGCCAGAAAGAGGTGGGGAGATGAAGGAGCAATCCCTAAAGCAGCTTCATGTTTTTCTTTTTCAAGCTGGCCCAGATCACCTCTGAGGCTTCCTATTTCGAAGAAAGGGGAAGAAGTGCATTTATTATTTTCCTGTGAGTACACTTCTGCCACAGGAGAACCTTGTAGTGTTACCTACACTGAATCTTCTCGGCTTTTTTTCTTGTATCAGCATCCTAGAAATACTTCTCAGGTTTATGATATTATTTTAAGGTGAAGCACTTGGAGATTAAGCAAAAAGGAGTAGGAAGGCTACTGACTTTCCAAGCTTATATATTTATACTACAAGAATTATAGAACAAAACTGGAAAAAGCTATGATCATTACAATTTCAACCATAGTATTTTATAAGAAAATCCAAGATTTACAAATCCAACTTTTTAGAAAGTATGTCTCCCTTAAAGAGTCTGATATTAAAGGGTATAATTGGTTTTGTTTTACTGAACTCCACTTTCAAAAGTTTGTGAAACAGTGAGGGAAGGGATAGAATATGTCATGGGTGAGGAATGCCATTTCTTAGAGTACAGAGATATGAAAAATATTGCAAATCACAGAGAGGTGTCTGGAAACTGCAATATATCAAGAAGCTCTGCAATCTACATTATTACCTGGGGATGGTGATCTCACATCACTTACAAGGACACGTTAGTTATAACTGCTCATTGCCATATATAAAATACTGTAAATAATTCAGTATAATAATATAGTGATCCACCTACCCTGCACAGCCTAGAAGTATATGCAGCATAAATATAAAAATTGCATGCTAGATAACATGATCCCTTATGTCTCTCTATGGAATATCCCACCAACAATGCCATTCAACATTATATACTGTATTTTCCTTCCTACAGCAGCTCAGCAACACAGTAATTATTTCTTCCATGATTTACAGCATCTACATTATTATTAAACCCTCCCTCAAAACTCCTGTAACTCGGAATTTAGCCAATGGCAGAAATAAGGGAGTATCATTGGTTGGCATTTTAAGTGATGCTCTGTCTATCTGAATAATCATTTATCTGTTGAAAAAGTCAGGGATCTCACCTACAGCTGTGAAAGCCATGTTCACGAGATGTCTCCTACTCTTGATATTATCAACCATAACCCCATGAACATTAGCGTTTTAAATTTATTAGTAGTGTTTGCAACAGCATCTTCTTGATGAAAAGTATCCACGAATATACTGTAAAATGTTCAGTACTCCCACTTGTTCTCTGACTACTAACGGTTTCCCAGATCCACTGAATATTGATGCTAAATAAACACTGAAATGGAGACATTAAAACCCTGACTATAGACCACTTTGAACATTTCCGCTAAGATCCAGCATCATCCTCTATAGCAGAAGTTTTGTTCCAGGTCTTTCAGGAATGAAGACAAAACATTAGAAATGTTATTTAACGAGCCCATACCATCTGAGGAAGCTCTGCCCCCAGTCTCTTTGAAACTTTAATTGGTGCCAGCACAATTCCTGGCATCTCATCATACCAGATATTTGTAGTCCCATCTGCTTTTGATGATGCCCTCTTTTAATCCTAATTACAACTCTGGTTTATTTTGGCTTCCCCTAGATAAAAAATACTTACTCTAGAAACCTGTCAAGGTTCAACAAAGTGAACCCCTTGCAATATAATCTGCCCACGAGGTCTCTGAGCCTGCAAATGAAAAGGTGAATCTGAAATTGAGAGAAAAATTCCTTCCCGTTACCAAAAGGCACGATACCATCAGAAAGGCCTGAAAAGCTGGGCCCACTCTAATCTCAAGGTAGTGGGTGGGGTATTGCTCTCAGATGCAGAATGATGTTCAAAATAAGCAAGAGGGCTCATAAACACTTTTCTCGCGTTCTGGGGAACCAGTGAGATGTTGCTGTGTACTTCAGTCCAGCCAATCAGCTAAGAAGCCTGTCTTCCCCCACTGCCTCTGCTCCTCAAGCCCATAAAGATGGCTAAAGGAGCAGAGGAAGATTGGGAAGAAATGGGAACAATTGTCAAAAGCGTCCTGCAGTTTTAATTTCTCTGTTGGCCCGATCAAACCTTCCAAATCTCTGAGTTTTCAAGGTGGACGGGAGAGGCATTTTGTATTGTCCTATAAAATGATCACAGAAGGAGCTGGAAGCTGACATTTTAAAATAATGATGAAAGCTGATTTTAAAAATGTCCAATTGTATGTTTTTCAATTAGAAAATGCCATTCGTCTACATTGAAACTTTGTGTTGGAATATGTAAACTTAGGTGAAAATGTCAAAATATTCTGTTTCAACAGTCTGAGACTGTAATATTTCAATTTTCCTTTACAAACGTCATTTTATATTATAAACAGTGTTAAAGAAGTCAAAATCAAAACTAAGTATTCCAATCTTGTTAGAATGTTTTTATTGACCTGATATGATTTTTAAAAATATTTTGTGAGAAATTTCAAAAGTTGACACTTTGTTCTTAATCAGAATTAAAACAAACTTTGCATTTGTGAAATTTTCTGTAATGATAATACAAATGAATGTCTGTAAATAATACATTTGTACAGAATTACCCCTTGTAGAAGGACTTCCAGTCTACAGCATTTCAAAGTGCTTGCACAAACTACTCTGCACTCACTGCAGATGTGTTCTAGCTGATAATGCCAGTTCAGCTGTCATAATTTCCATTTCTTTCTTATGTTGATTTTGCATTTGAGCCACTCTTCTATTCTGGTTTTTTTTCTATAGTGACCAAGCTACTGTATATTATTACCACAAGCATTTTAACTATAACTATAGTGCAACTTATTGTGATGCTTGTTATGCTTTTGAGTCCAAATTGTGATTTTAGAACGTTAACCTGCATTGAAAGATACTTTTTCTTTTTGTCTTTCATCAAGGATTTATGAAACAAAAGACAGGACTATGCAGCACTTTAAAGACTAACAAGATGGTTTATTACGTGAGGAGCTTTCGTGGGCCAGACCCACTTCCTCAGATCAAATTGTGGAAGAAAATTGGCATGACCATATATACCATATATACCCCTTGCTCTCACAAAGGTTGTGGAGCACACAGCAGGTCACCGCTATGAAGGGGATGTTGTGCTCACTTAGGTCCAGACAGGTGAGGAGACTTCTGAACCTTCCCTTTAAGTGGCTGAATGCACACTCTACCACCATGAAGACTTACCTGCTTAGCCTGACATTGAAGTTCTCCTTGGTAGGGTCCAGGCTGCCCGTGTAGGGATTCCTGAGCCTGTGAAGCAAGGGGAAGGCTACAGCACTCAGGATATATATGGGCATATCTATATCTCTGGCCCTGATGGTGCAGTTGGAGAAAAAGCAGTTCTGGAAGATGCAGGCATCGTGTGCCTTCCCTGATCTATCTGACGTTGATGTAGGTGAAGCATCCCTTGTGGTCCACCAGGACCTTGGAGAAGTGTCCCTTTCTGTTTATATAGTCTGAGGAATGGTGGTCAGGGGCCAGGATGGGGATGTGTTTTCAGTCTTTGCCCCCTCTCCCCCCATACACACACAGAGTTGGGAAAGCCTATGGTGACAAAACCCTCTATGATGACGCTGCCGTTGCCCAGAGTGATGACTCTCTGTAGCAAGATGTTATTGATTGCATTGGCTACCTGCAGGAGTACAGCCTTGACTGTGGATTTCCTCACTATGACAAAGTGTTTTCTGGTGAAGTGATAACTGTCCGGTGTGGTGAGCTTCCACAGTGCAATGGTGACGTGCTTCTGCAGGGGGATGGCAGGTCGCAGTCAGGTGTCCTGTCACCTGAGGGCAGGGGTGAGCCACTTGCAGAATTTCAGGAAGGTGACCTTCTGCATGGATAAGTTCTGCAGCCACTGCTGCGGACAATGTGGTCCCACCCATCTGAACTGGACTCCCACCACCAGAAGCAGCATTTGACAGTATCCAGAGGGATATTTGCAGCAGCAGGAGCACCACGGCCTGGGTGAAGAGGTCCTCCAGTTTAGGTTGGTCATCTTCCTGCTGGAACAGCATGTGAGAAGTCTGGATGAACTGTGTTGTGATGTTCAGCACGAGGCTTATGAGCCTGGCACTGCTTTGCAGCAGCTCCAGCTCCGTGGTGTCAGTACCATGGTGACCGCAGGGGAAATAGAGCACACTATGTCCATTTGGTGTCCCACAAGGAGGGAGGCAGTGGAGGAGTGGTGTGTGAGATGCAGAATAGAGAAGAGCCCCAGAAAGCACACGTCATAGCTTGTCTGAACAAGGAGCTACAGGAAGTATCTACCCTTCTGTTGCTCTTCCCGGAGTGCTCCCAGGGGCTCTAAATCTGAGGAAGGCTCCAATCAGTGTGGATGCACTATTTCAAAATAACCATGAGCTATTTTAATGCTTCCCCATAGTGAGGACCCGCTATTTCAGTTGTTATTTCAGGAGTTATTATTTTGATTTTACTTATTACGAAATTATTTCCTAGTGTAGACATTCCGTAGGCTCTTACTTACTCAAGTAACTTTTCAAAATAGCACTTAGCCATTGTGTACTTTTGTGCATTTTACCCTACCTGAATGCATTCCGATAATGAATACATTTGGAAAATTCATTCTTGTTTTAAACCAGCATTTTAATATAAAATCTTTTAAATATGTAATACATTATGTATGTAAGCCTTTATTTAGAAATAAGTATTCCTGTTTCTCTATTTTTTTTTAAATCAGACATGTGCAATGATTTGTGTCTGAGGTTTAGTTTTTAACCCACTATTACTGCAACAGCAATCATTACTACCCTGCACCATTTGCCTTTCTCATCATCTTTCCCTCTGAACATCAAGTCACACATATACACATACTGTTCCTCCAGGAAGGATCATGAACAGTTTGGAATTTGCAGTTGGAAGAGTTTGAATTCCTTCAGCAGCTCACTGATACAATTTATGACACATCTTTATATTCATCATAGTCAGAGGAAGGAACAGAGCTAGGAACGGGCCTTGTCTGTAAGGGTATGTCTACACTACCCCGCGAGTTCGAACTAGCGGGGTAATGTAGGCATACCACACTTGCAAATGAAGCCCGGGATTTGAATTTCCCAGGTTTCATTTGCATAAGCGGGGAGCCGCCATTTTTAAAACCCCGCTGGTTCGAACCCCGTGCAGCGCGGCTACACGGGGCTCGAACTAGGTAGTTCGGACTAGGCTTCCTATTCCGAACTACCGGTACATGAGGAAGCCTAGTCTGAATAGGAAGCCTACTCCGAACTACCTAGTTCGAGCCCCGGATAGCCGCGCTGCACGGGGTTCGAACCAGCGGGGTTTTAAAAATGGCGGCTCCCCACTTATGCAAATGAAGCCCGGGAAATTCAAATCCCGGGCTTCATTTGCAAGTGCTGTATGCCTATATTACCCCGCTAGTTCGAACTAGCGGGGTAGTGTAGACATACCCTAAGAGATTGAGTCCCTGGAAAAAGCTGCTTTGCATTTCTACGTAAAATGGAAAATATTACATTCATTACATTCATATATTCTTTGCCAGATTAACAGCAATTACATTGGTTAACAGTCTGTCCCTTGTTGTTGAAAATATATTATATATCATCTGAAAAATCGCAAAGAAGATATAAATTGATGTATTAATTTCACATTATTTTGAATTAATTTGGATGGGGGAAATAACCTTTGAAAGAAGGAGATTTATTATTATTGTTATTAGGCATGAGATTACAGAGTCAAAATCATAATCAAAGGTAAAAGAAAATGGTAGATGCAGACTTCTGAGGTATATAAAATGTAACAAAGGTGGTGATGATAGCTTGCCAGAAAGGGAAAAAATGGTTTCCATAGCAATGGACTATTACTTTCTCTTAAAGCAAAAGGCTCTCTTTTGAAGAAGAAATCTGTATTGCAGAAATATACAAATTTAGAATATACTACAAATATGTGATCAGTGGCTCTGTAACTTCCTTTCTGTAATGAATTTCACATAACTTTGGAGTCAAAGAATAAATTAACAGTAAATATAGTAGTTTAGCAGAAATGGAAATAAAAGGTGGCACAGTGTAACACAATGTCAATAACCAAAGTCACAGATGCACTAAAAACAAATCAGGTGAGGCAGTGAGAAGGTATGATGACTTATGGTATTATTAATGAAATAAAGAAACCATTACTCTGTGTTGGCCTGTTCTTCTACCAAGCATAGGAATGGGAGAGATGTGAGGGGTGACATTTAGTTTTAAGATATCTCTGCACAGCCCATATTTTGCACCAAGTTGGGTGGCCTGCCTAGCCCCTGGTGCAACTTAGTCACAAGGCTGCTCCCATTCAGACTCAGACTGGAATCCAGGCTCTGGAACCTTCCTTCCTCACGAGTTCCCAAAATGTGGACTCTGGCTTGAGCCCTGGGCCCCTCAGGCAGGGGAGGATTCTCGAGTCTAAGCTTTACCCCACACCTGTTTATCTATGTTGCAACTTGATAGCCCTGGAGCTCAAGCCTGAAAGCCTGAGTGAGATGACAGGGGTGAGCCTACTGGAGTGCAGACAGCCCAAGATTCAGTGAGTCAGCGCTTCCTTTCACAGTTCTCCATAATTTCCCCTTTGTCAGGGAGAAGGGGAAAGAAAAAGGAGCCATACCCCTGGTTGCTCAGTTGGACCTTACAGGTTCTTTCCCTGTGTATTCCTGTATCCCAGCTGATACTAACTGGCTTCCTTCTTGCAGGCAGCCTCTCCTTCATTCTCCCCTACTGGATTGCCAGAATCCCATTTTAAGCAGGTAGTCCATTTGGAGAAGGCTCTAGAACAGCTGAGATGTGAGGTCTTCCTGGCTCGGTTCTAGCTCATCACTTCCTGAGTGTTAGAGAGGGGTTTGGGCGCCCCATTACAGAGCCCTTACGCCAGTACAGAGCAGTCCGAGCATAGTGTGCTTTGGCCAAATCTCATCTTTTCCTTAACTAGCCTTGTCCCCTGTCCTTGGGGGCAGTGAAAAGTTTCACAGTGTGCTTCAGTTCCTCCATCTATAAAATGGCTTAATAATACTTGGCACATTTCTATAGCACTTTGGGGTCTATGGATGAAAAGCTATTAAATAAGTTTGATATTATTGCTAATAATAATTCTTTCTATTTTTATGGCACTGGTTCACAATAGGAACAGCTGAATTTCCCCCCTCCCACCCCCACCTTTTTATTGGAATATTTTTTTCCAATGACAGATTTCTGACCAGGCAGTTATTTTATTAAAGTAAATGAGGTGGTTTTAGAGAAGCTTACAGGGCAACTGCCAAAGCTATCACTAGGCTTTTATGGGCACTAAATTAACTTAAAAAGAAATAAAATATTAACTGTTAAAGTATAAAGGGACAAATTGGAGTCCCATGCACACTTCCCAACTGCCCACCATTGTGAGAGAACAGCTCATTTTAGCTCCAGAGTTATCTAGATTCCATAAAAATCTGGTGTCCCCTCCCTGGTATTCCATTTTTGTTAATATTATATTCCACCTGGGGAGCTGATCGCTTCTGTGGGCCCCTGAATAAGGTGTAGGGGACCTGGCTCTGTGCCCTGGGAAGGGGTGGGGCCTTAGGCAGAAGGGATGGTCTAGAGATAGCCCGCCCTCACTGCATCTGGAGCATGGCGTTGCTCCCCTTCTCTCAGAGATATACAGACTATGCAGCAGGACACTCCCGTGGAGATTTAAAGAGCCCAGGGCTCCAGCCACTGCTGCTGTTGCACTAGCAGCCGAGAGCCCCAGACATTTTTGAATTGCTGGACCCTGGGACAACTGCCCCGCTTGTGCCTCCTTCCCCCGTTAGCAGGCCTTGTTCCATACTTGGGTCTTGGTAGACAAGGAAATACAATCCCACTGCAGTCAATGGAAGTTGGTCATTTGACTTCAATGCAGTGAAGATTTAGTCCAAATAGTCGAAAGAAGTGAAAAGTAAATGTTTTTATCCTGTCCTCATACTATATCAGGGTGAAATATGTCTTTTCATGAATGTTTTATATGTTTTCAGTCTGTTGCCTCAGCTTTGTTTAATTTTTTGACTTCTTTGGAATGCCTTTTAAAATATATAGCTGTTTATCAGCGTGTGTGGTGTTCTCACAGTCTGAGAACTTTTCAATTCCCTTTTGACTTGCTTGTGGGAGTACTGGTAGTTTAAGAAAAATGTTTCACCTTAAGCTACAGACCCCAGGGCCTGCTTTCATGACATTCCACTAGGAACGAAACAAAGAAAAACGGTTCTTTTTATATTTTTTCTTTCTCATAATCTATACTGGTTGACATGTCATACTTAGAAAGCCTGTGTCCCTGGAGGTCAAACCTGAAAAAATGTTGTACAATATTTCACTGTATTATGAGATATAATCTAATGAGCACAACTAACATTCTATAAATTGGCAAGAATAGACTACACCTTATTTATCTATGCAGGTGGCTTCTCTTGTACCACACACACTCAGACATGGAGCAGTGTTTCACTGATCCATTAATATATTTCTTAATGAAAATGTGATTCATAGATAGATAACGCTATGAGCAACACCATCAAAACTGGTGACTGTGAGGTACAGGAAAAAAATATTATCAAAATTGATACCTGAGAGTCTATGTGGGTTTAAAAATCAAGGATTTTTACTTTTAAATAATCACAAATCCCAAGTAGATGTGTCTGTGTGTGAAAGATGTAAGAAGCAGGCAGAAACAATTTTTTAGTATGATATTCCATTTAGGGTTTGACTCTGCTCTCTTTTGCAAGTATGATCCAGAATAACCCTGATGCGTCTGTGGAATCATACTGGATTTAAATTGGTTTAACAGAGAGCAGAAGCTGATCCTTAGAATTTTAGAGCAAAATTCTACATGTTCTGAGATGCTATTTAAATGAATGCATTTGCATGGGGACAAGTTAGTATTAACATTTAGCCCATAAAGTAAAAAAGTGTGAGTGAGAGAAGACTTTGGGTAGATCTTGTTAATCAATATTGGACTGATAAAGGATTTCCATGAATTGCTTCACTCTTTCTTATAAATGTATTATGTATCCTTTTTTCCTTTAAATCACCTTTTTGTGAGAATCAGCATTTCATACGGTGTACAACTTTTAAGTCATATGGGGTATGTCTACACTACAAAGTTAATTCGAACTAACAGACTTTAGTTCGAATTAACTTTGATAGGCGCTATACATACAAACCACTAGTTCGAACTTAATTCGAACTAGCGGAGCGCTTAATTCGAACTAGGTAAACCTCATTCTACGAGGACTAACGCCTAGTTCAAATTAAGTAGTTTGAATTTAGGGCTGTGTAGCCACTTAATTCAAACTAGTTGGAGGCTAGCCCTCCCCAGCTTTCCCTGGTGGCCACTCTGGGCACCACCAGAGAAACTCTTCTGCCCCCTCCCGGCCCCGGAGCCCTTAAAGGGGCACGGTCTGGTTACGGTGCCCGTGCCAGGTGCAAGCCTGCCAGCACCCAGCCAGCCACCCGCTGCCACCCAGCTGCCACCCGCTGCCAACCAGCCCTCCGCCTCTTCCCAGGACCAGGCTGGCGGCTTCCAGGAGCCTGCCCGGGGCCGCAAGAGGCGGGCACCCGCCTGGTCTAGTGCGGAGATCGTGGACCTCATCCATAACTTCCGCACTAGGTACAGGAAAGTGGTCATCTAGGGCAGGATAGCTGCCACCCTGGCCACCCAGGAGCAGATTTGCATGAAAATCAAGGTGGTCCAGTGAGACCCCCAACCCTGAGCCCTGAGCTTACAATGGCCGTACTGGGTCAGACCAAAGGTCCATCTAGCCCAGTAGCCTGTCTGCTGACAGTAGCCATCACCAGCTACCCCGGAGGAGATGGACCGAAAACAATGACCAAGCCATTTGTCTCGTGCCATCCATCTCCAACCTTCCAAAACAGAGGCCAGGGACACCATTTCTATCCCCTGGCTAATACCACTCCATGGACCCAGTCTCCATGAATTTATCTAACTTCTCTTTAAACTCCGTTATAGTTCTAGCCTTCACAGCCTCCTGCAGCAAGGAGTTCTACAAGTTGACTATTTGCTTTGTGAAGAACTTTCTGTTATTAGTTTGAAGCCTGCTACCCATTCATTTCATTTGGTGTCCTCTAGTCCTTCTATTATGGGAACTAATGAAGAACTTTTCTTTATGCACCCTTTCCACACCACTCGTGCTTTTATAGACCTCTATCATATCCCCCCCAGTCTCCTCTTTTCTAAGCTGAGAAGTCCCAGTCTCTTTAGCCTCTCTTCATATGGGACCTGTTCCAAACCCCTCATCATTTTAGTTGCCCTCCCCTCTCCCACCCTCTCTTCCCCTCTCCCACCCTCTCTTTTCCCCTCTCCCACCTCCTTTTCCCAGTCTCCATGGATTTCACTAAGGCATTTGATACAGTTCCACATAAGAAGCAATTTGTTAGATTGGAGAAAACAGGAATTAATATTAGAATTGAAAGATGTATAAGGAGCTGTAGCAAGTCATATTTAAAGATTGGAGGGGGGTTATTAATGGAATTCCTCAGAGATTACTTATAGGACCAATATTATGTAACATTTTTATTACTGACCTTGGCATACAAAGTGAGAGTGTGCTAATAACATTTGCAGATGGTACAAACATGGAAGGTATTATCAATATGGAAGAGGACTGGAATATCATACAAGAAGATCCGGATGACCTTGTAAACTGGAATAATAGAAATGCGATGAAACTTTTAGTGCGAAGTGCAAGGTAATGCATTTAGGGACTAACAACAAGATTTATTGCTATAAGTTGAGGAGTTATTAGTGGAAAGCAACAAAGAGAGAAGCAAACCTGGGTATATTGGTTGATTACAGGATGATTATGAGCCGTCAATGTGATGTGGCCATAAAATGGCTAATGAAAACCTAGGCTGCATAAGGTAAGGCATTTCCAGTAGATCTGTTTATATCTATTTGTTATTGTGTCCATATAAGTACTTAACCTTAAAAACCTCTCCCTTCCTGGTATACATCCTTCTAATAAATTTATAGAGTGCAAGCATATCTTCCTTCAATCTTCTTTTGGTTATGCTTAATTAGGACTTGAGGACTTTAGTATCTCAATCAGAGGTTAAGGGTCAGTTACAGGAGTGGATGAGTAGATAGGATTCTGTAGCCTTCAATGGGCAGGAGGTCAGAATAGGTGATCACAATGGTCCTTTTCAAACTTTAAAGTATGGCGTTTTGCTGGAAGAGGCAATGCAAATGAAGTCCTGATTAACATTTTCTCATGCTTCATTTGCATAATCTCTTCCGATCCATTTTTGCGCAAGAGTTTTTTGCACAAAAGCATGCAGTGTGGATGTGTTTGTTTTGAGAAAAAACCCTTTCTTGCACAATACCCGTATGCCAAGATCCCAGAGAGGCTTAAGGATCTTGTATAGAAAGGAGGTTTTGCACAAAACGGACACATCCACACTGCATGTTTTTGTGCAAAATACTCTTGCACAAAAACGGATTGGAAGAGATTATGCAAATAAAGTGTGAGAAAATGCTAATGAGAGCTTCATTTGCAGTGCCTCTTCTGGCAAAATGTGTAGTGTAGCCTATGAGTCTCTAAGAACAGTGCATGTCAGAGAATTTTGTTCACTGACTAAGGCAACTAAAGTGCTATGTTCAAAACATTTTATTGAATTGTAGTTTAGGAAATAAGGGTATGTCTACACTACAGCACTAATTCGAACTAAGTTAATTCAAATTAGTTAATTCGAACTAAGCTAATTCGAACTAGTACATCTAGACCTAAAAACTAGTTCGAATTAGCTAGTTTGGTCTGTCCCAGCCGTACTACACACTGCCCGCGGCAGCCATGATCACAGGGGGGTTGGGAGTGGGGCATGGAGCAATGCCAGGGAATGAACACTCCCAGCCACCCAGGCACCCCAGTGATTCTCGGTTTGGTGTGTCTCTCTGCAGGTGGTTAAGGACATTAACTGGGTGCTTCTCCGCAGGGTGGTCCACCTCACCGACCCGGACGTGGTCATCCAGGGGTTCAGCACCCTCGGCTTCCCCAACTGTGAGGGGGCAATCAACGGGATACATATCCCCATCCGTGCCCTGGAACCCCAGGCCTCCCTCTACATTAACCGCAAGGGTTACTTCTTTGTGATCCTGCAGGCCATGTCTGACCAATGGGGCCAGTTCACAGACATTAATGTGGGCTGGTCCGGCAAGGCACATGATACCAGGGTATTCCGGAACTCCTCCATGTGCCAGAGGCTGCATGCTGGGACCTTCTTCCCCGACCGCCACATCAGGGTCGGGGACGTGGACATGCCCGTCTGCCTGGTGGGGGATGCGGCCTACCCCCTACAGCCCTGGCTCATGAAGCCCTACGTGGGACAACTCAGCCCCTCCTGGCAGGCCTTAAATGTTCTGACAGCAAAAATATCTTTTATTTTACATAACCGGGGTGGGGGGAGGGAGGAATGAGGGTGGGAGAGGGGAGAGGAAACCTGGGAGGAGGGAGTTGGAAGGGGGAGGAAGGGAAGGGAAAGCTCAGGGTTTGGGGACTTGCAGGCTTTCGCGTCTCACACCACTGTGGGCACGGGGGCATCGGGGGGGAGTGGGTGTGGAGGGTGGAGCAGGAGGGATGGGGGAGGCAGAGGAAGTGGGAGGGGGAGCAGGGGTGAGAAAAGGAGGAGAGCTGGGGCGGCCGCAGGGACTGGAGCAGGAGAAGGCAGGAACCTGTCCACCAGGGTCTTGAGGTGACCTATGAGGGCACAGCCTTGCTCCTCCAGTGTCTGAAAGCTCTGCTGCCACAGCCGCAGGTCCTCGTGGACCCAGTGCTCCTGCTTGAGGAGCTGCTGCCCCAGTAGCCTCAGGTGCCACTGCTGGTACTCCTCCTGGTTGCAGGTCTGCCTGCTGGCCTGGGTGCAGATGGCAGTCCCAGGTGCTGTGGCTGTTGTGAAACAAGAGCAGTGGTCAGTTCTCCCTGGGGACACAGTGGGTGAAACCCAGCCCCTCTCTGCAAGGCGAGGTCGGCGCATGGGGAATGGACCAGGGCCCCTGCATGACACCCAGCTGCTGCTCCATGCTGGGCAAGGCTCAGGTGCACGGTCCCTGGGCTCCCTCTCCACCCCCCCACCCACACACACACACATAAGGGGAGCATGATGGCACTCACATGTTGGAGTTGGGAGTTATCGAGGAATCCTACAGTGAAGGTCTAACCCAATTGTTTTGGTCCCAAAGTCTGATGGCATCACCAGATTCTGTAATGATTTTAGGCAGCTGAATGAGGTATCCAAAATTTGATGCACACCCCATACTTTTCATCAACGAGTTGGTTGACCACCTGGACAATGTCCGTTTTCTAACTACTCTCAATTTAACAGAGGGATATCAGCAGGTCCTCTTAGCCAAGGAGGCAAAAGAAAAAAAAACGTGTTTTCTATGCCCAAAGGACTGTTCCAATATACCATTCTCCCTTTCGGATTGCATGGTGCCCCTGCCACCTCCCAACATCTCATGGACAAGCTCCTATGCCCCCATACCAGTTATGTGGCAGCATACCTAGATGATGTAATTATTGATACCCCCAAATGGGAGAGTCATCTGAAAAAGGCTGGCCTTACAGTTAACATGGCTAAAATTGGTCCCGGACAAAGCAAGTCCAAGCATTCCTGGGGGTGGCGTGGTACTACTGATGATTCATACCCCATTTCACCACTAGAGCAAGTCCCCTGATGGACTTGAGAAAAGCCCATGGTCCTGAGATGGTGAAGTGGACAGATATGGCAGAGAAAGCATTTAGGGTATGTCTACACTACAGCATTATTTCGAAATATCTTATTTCAAAATAGTTAATTTGAAATAAGTTATTTTGAAATAATGCGTCTACACTTAAAATGCATTTTGAAATAGCATTTTGCTATTTCAAAATAGTGCATCTACACTAATTGGATGCTGAATCGCATTTAAGGGCATCCAATTAGTCAAAGTGATTAGCGAGCCAAAGTGAGAGTAGTTTGGATGAAAGCTAGGAGGAAGGCAGGAGAAGAGTATGTTGGAGGAGCAGGTACCAGAGGAAAGGTACTGGAAGGAATCATTTGGGGAAGTGGCCCAAGGAAGTAGTTGCCAGACAGGAAGTAGAACAAAGCCCATCTGTTGCCACTGCCTTAGAGTCCCTGTTCCAGAACCCAGAGTAGTGGGTGGGCCTGAGTTCCCTTAAATCCTCCCCATACCACTACAGAGTCTGTTCCTGGATAGGGAGACAAGGACTAGAGGGGGGTTTCAATCCTATATAGTGGACTAGCCTGTGATGAGTATGGCTCAATAGGCTGTGAACCCTGCCTCTAGTAAAAAGAAAGGCCGTGAGGTGGGACACAGTGAGCCTCTGAGGCTAAACACTATCCACCAGAAGCACAGGACCCACGGGCACTGCCAGAGCTTTGCCACAATTACTTAATCCCATATTCACAGATACAGAAAAATAAAACATTAAAATAACATCCAAGGGTAAATTTTCAGTACTCCATGGGAATTTAGCCATTCAATTCTTATTAATGTTAATGAATCATATGGCTACAGTCCTTTATGATGTTTTTAAAAATATACACAAAATGGGTTTGTTCTAAATCAGTAGAAGACAGAAAATGGAAATTAAAGCTAAAATGTCATTCTTTACTCAGCCTGCTGTGATTAGTTATGACAGTTAACATGGAACTGCAAAACTGGAGGCGTGAGTGCATTGATGCTAAACCCAGCCAAATAGTGCAAAACTTCATGAATATGGACATCGTTTATTTAAAAAAAGATTTTACTTTAGTTGGTTTTACACCCCTTTTATATTACTTTTTGTTTGTGTGACTGAATTTCACCAATATGAATATTCAAAAATTTCTGAAATGCACGAACAAGTATTTGCAGAAAGTGATTTTTAAATTGATGTGCATCAGTAGTCATGGTAGAACTACTTGTGGACTCATCTAATCAGGAACAGAAGCCATACTTATTTGACAAATCACAATTCAGCAATGTAGCTCACATATAGTGTTCCACCACACATCTATTTGCAGCCACTCTATAGTAGGAGACACCCACAGGAAAAAGGACTCACTTAACTAGTGTTTACCAAAGTGTCTGAGGGGCCTGAATGATGCTGATCAGGATTGTGGCACAGGATGTTACCGGCAACAGGGTCTGATGCAACTAATTTGTGATGTCTCTCATGAGAACACAATGAGCATTAAATGGCCTCATAGAACAATTTCTGGGTCCCCAGTCTTCCTTTGCTGTTCATTTAACTTGCTAGCTCTTATCTTCCCTCTCTCCTATCATTGTTAGCTTAGGCAAATCACTTTATCTTCATGATATCTCAAGTTTTTTATCGGTGAAATAGAAAATATTTCTTAACCACCTTGTCCTTTCATATGCTGTGCAGGGGAATGATGAGAGTAACCTCATAAACAGAGCTCAACAAATAATGTAATCTACTTGCCCTTGGCAAGCATGCTCAGAACGCAGAACCACATGAAACCACGCAGCTGGCGAGCAGGGCTCACCGCCGCTTCATCGACTATGTTATATCAGAATAATATAAGTTATTCCAAAATAACATTGCTGTGTAGTTGTACCCTATGGGTTTATGTATAAATCTTATAATTAAAAATACAAAGGGTGATTCTGGGGTGGGGAAAAACTATTCTGATGTTACGTAACATTATGGTGTTAAGATGTGGGTTACCATTATGGCTGACATACCTTAGGGATTGAATTGAAAACATGTAATTCTACAGCTTGAACTGAAGGAACTCTATCTAGGGACTGAAACAAAAGAAAGGATTATGCAGCACTAATAAACCATGTTGTTAGTCTTTAAAGTGCTGCATAGTCCTTTCTTTTGTTTCAGCAAGATCAGACTAACACAGATACATCTCTGGGACTGTAATAGATTCACACCACTGTGAACACAGAGGGGACATACAACACAGACTGACCAGTGAGTTACATTAGCTCTGTAAGCACTGGTTTCTTGTGAAGAGGATTTATTATAATGTGACATGTACAGTGTGCTGTTGCGAAGATGGACTGGATAGATAATCCACCCAAGTTAGAAGTAAAAAAAAGACAACATCTGTACCATTTTGTGATTGAAACCTGTCGAACAGAGACTGTAAAACCAGAGCACAGGGACAATATCTTTCTCTATGAATTGTATAGTACTATACAAACATATAGAGCTCAATAAAGAGTAGTGATCATAGGAAAAGAATGCTTATTGTTACAGTCCTTCTTGAGTTAGAAGATAACCTAAGGGGATTAGTGGGTATGATGAGAATATAGGAGTGTAAGCTAGGAGTCTGAAGGACTGCTTGCAATGCAGCCAGCTGAAGTTTAGCTCTGCAAGATAATTAACTGTTAATATGTAAATACAGCTCATGCTGGGATGGGAAAGGAATCTGGGGTGTGGTTATGTAAATCCAATTCAGCCAGGGCTGATGGAGGATTGGTTATTAGAATGGAATGTGATGTATTGTAACTAATTTGGGCTGTTGTGGTATTACAAATCATGCTACCCCTAAATGTGGGAATTGCAAAATATGACACCAGTGCTTTCAGGAGAGACACCACCATTGTAAGGGGTCTCAGATAAGCCCCCCTTCCAGAGTTGAGTGAACTGAGTTGGGGGGAAAGGGTTTGAGCCAGCTTGCTTCATTCCTGTCAGGTGTGAGCTAGTTGAACCTGCCTTCCTCCCCCATCCCACCCCCAGTTCTAAGGATAGACCTAAAGCAAACTCTATCGGGAGTCTTTTTGTTATTCCAGTGGAAGCAGGAATCTTTTGCCAGCCTAAGTGGTGGCTAAAGAGCTGATATCACTAAGAGCTGAAGTCACTGGTTTGACCTGGAGCCAGACCCATTGAGGCCAGCAGAGCGGCTGGTGGGAGCGACTGGCAAGTGGCTGGTAGGAGAAGCAGCAGGCAGCCAACAGGACTGCTGGTGGGAGTGACTGGCGGGTGGCTGGTAGGTGCAGTGGCAGGGAGCCAGCAGAGTGAGGGCTGGCAGGAGCAACCGACCAGCAGGGGCAGCACACAGATGGCCATCACATCAGGCTCGATGAGGGAAGTCATCACGTGATGTGTCTGGGTCTGCACTGACTGGTCAGAGCTGTAAGTGGAGTGTTTGAAGCAGGGTTGGACTAAAGACCTGTAGGCAAAAGACTTTACCCTGAAGACCCTGGGAATGGTACCTTGCTCACAGGTTTCTTGCGTGTTATGGGTTTTCACTCTTTATGTGTGGTCCTGTGGGTTGATGCTTGCCTACTGTGATTAAACAGACTGTTTCTATCTACAACTCAGTGCTTGTGAGAGGGGAAGAATTGCCTTTAAAGGCACCCAGTGGGTATGTTGGAATTTTCCCAGTTTACTGGGTGGAGGTTTGAGCCAATTTTAGTCACCTTGGTGAAGGAACCCTCCTAGACATTGAACCTGGCCCTTCTGGTTGCTGACTGGTACCAGCAGAAGGGTTACATAGGAGTATAAAACACGAGAGTTAGTTCTGATATGGAGAAGTTGGTATAGGATTATGTGAGGGGATAGAGTTCTATTTCAGTAGGGAATGAAGGATTAGATCACAGATGTTTGCACTATCTGCTAATCTATTTTATTATATGGTCATCAAACACAATACGAAACTGAAAAAAAACTGTTAATCAGTAATTTGATATGGAGTATGTCATGATTCAGATAGCCACATGCACTATAATAGTTTGGTATTACATTTCTTTACCAACTGAAATAGTAAAATAACATTGACTAAATATCTCTTCTAAAGGCTATATGGACCAGAGTTGTTCAGAAATACTGTTTTTGCCTTGAGGGGATTCGGTTAAGTTTCCATACCTGCAGACAGTTTTTGTGTGCTCAGCTTTTGAAGGATGGATCATTTTCAAAGCAAAGGCAGAGGAATGCTAATAAATCACATCTTTATGAAATATTCATTAATTCAGTATGTTCTTTACAAGGCTGCTGCCAAAGCAATGCAGGGTGACAAATTACATTTTTGCACACAAAGGAAATGGTTGACAAGATACATTGTCTATATAGTGGGTTTCCTGAATGGTCACATACAAAGGTAACCAACAAAAGTTGTTTACATTATTAAGCAAGCAGGACAAAAGAGCAGCTGTCTATGTCCCTGCCAAGTCTCAGTACCTCCTCTTGTATGAAGAATTTGCCTCCCAGCATACACCCATTTTTGTCTTGTAAAATATTTTATTTCTTAAGAGATATTTTCCCTAGATTGCTTTAAGAGTGAGATCAGCTTATAGGAAAACAAGGGAGCCATCCTGTATCTTATGAAAGGATGTAGACTCACCTTCAGGTCTCTCCTATTCATATGTCAGCAGCCATCTGAAATACACCGTACAAAAACTAGCTGAACATTCATTCACTGAAGAGTCAAAGTGAATCTCTTTCTTGATTGCCTCTTTTATCTCCCTGGCACTCTGAAAGCAACCCCTGGGCAGCAAGAACACTGGAATCAGCCTCACTATGCTCCATCTTGTCCACAATTGCCCTGTAAAGCAACATCATGATAAAGGACAGTATTCTGGTGAAATCACACAAAGGGTACATCTTTCATTACTAGGCATGTATCTTCTGAATGGCTCAGTAGGAGAGGAATGACATTGATTTACAATGACTTGAAGGCAAAGTTTACTGAAAGTAAACAGAAACCATTAAAATGTAATTGAACTCTTTCCCTGAGATAGGGGGTACGACATACACAAGAAGTCTTTGCTAACTGAGCTTTCTTTAATTATAGTGCTAACTAATGATTTACTTAGAAATAAACTCCCATTTACACAGTATAACTACAGGGTGATCAAACTGTTCATTAAGAATGTTATCAAACCATACATGAGTTGAGTGATTTCCAGTAATGTACTTATTACAACTTTTCTCAGAGTTTGTGAATTAATTTCAGATTGTGGATTATTTGAAAATGTTTGGTTTGATTTATTGCTGTTACTTAGTCATGTTTTATGATTGGTCATTCAAGCTATAGTATCAGTCTGACCTATGATTGGATGTTTTTATTGGTGTTATTTGTACTACAATGGCTCCTGAAATGTGGTACTCACTGTCCATAAACTGCAGAAGACACAGTCAATTGACTGAAAAGCATACAGTCTAACATTTCTAACATTTTTAAATGGGAGAATACTCAATGACAAATAATGGACAGCACACTCTGGTATACATGTACAGACGTGTGTGAAAATGGGTGAAAAATTTTGGGGGTTCATATACATCTTTATCCGGTTGGAATTCAATGCTTATGAATAATAACTGAACTCAGGGTTATTTTTACTAACAAAAATCCAAAGTTATTTAAGTAGGCTTTAGTTCTGATCAATAAAATCTGAAGTGGGTAAAAAAATAACCTTCATATCTTAATTGCAGATGAAAAACAAATTTCATTATTTGTATTTGGAAGTAGTTAGGTCTCTCTCATTGTGTCCTGCAACAAAGAAAGAATATAAAAATAGTATAGGTTGACGCTCTCTAGTCTGATGCTGTCTGGTCAGGCAACATCGTTAGTTCAGCATGGTTTTAGTTAGCTGGATGTCCACTTACTGTGGATGTGTTCAAGTTTCCATGGTCCCATAAAGTGTATTTATAGTCACCACTCCTGGCGCTCAGTGTTCTGTGTTGTTATTTAGCTCTAATTTACTTTTAAGTGTCTTCTAAGAGCAGCGGAAGTGTTGGGGTAATGCTGCTAGACAATATTGACTTTCTGTGGTTTGACAAATTCTCTGGTTTGGCACCCTTCAAGTCAGGGATAGCCCACAACATTTTGGCACCCGAGGCAGGGAGCTCAAATGACGCCCCCATGTCACCTTTTCTCCTGCCTGCCAGTTATACTCTCATGCCCTACTTCCTCCAGCACAGCACTCCACCATCTCTGTGCATCTAGAGCAGAGAGAATACATATGCACCAGCAGCAGACGCAATTTTCTACACTCTGGGTCCTAGTGGCCCTCGCCCTCTCCCTCCACCCCCCCCTCCGTCTGACACCTGAGGTGACTAGCCTCAGTTCTCTTCATGGTAAGGCCAGCCCTGGACTAGAACGGTTCACCATGTATATGGAATACATTCCGGTCATAATTTGTTTACAAAATCCACACTTTGAAACCATAGCTGGAAATATTTCTGAACACTGATTTTCATATTGAAGATTATTCCAATATTTTAAAACCAAACTTTTTAAATATTTAGCAGAATGAAGTTTTGATAGTATCAGAAAAAAACTGCTATCACTTCTGTTTTGAGGAGAGATATGACAATATGAAGAATTGTCATTGCATAATACAAATTAAAAATAAAATTAGCCTTTAAAAATCAGGCTTTAATATATGACAGAGTTGACTCGGTCTCTTGAACTATAATGTCTGGATGCAGTTTCAGATCTGAATTTTCATAAGGTTCAAGGGAGTTGAGATCATGGGATATGTTTGGCATGGGGCTCTCTCTACATTTTACTTTTCAATTTACACCTATTGTTCCAAATAGAATAAATATGATGTACTGCAGTAGTGGAGTTATGAAAACATTTCTACTCTCAAAGATAAATAAACACATTTTTTTTCATTTCCCCTATTCTATTTGGGTTCAGGCAACTTTGGAATTTTATTTGAAATTTTCCTATCAACAGAAAAAGATGTTTTATATCTGAAAGATGAGCTCTGTTTCCTGGTAGAAAATAGGACAACAATTTGTGTAGCTCTATAGTACCTTGCCCAAGAGTATCAAAGAACAATGAATAATTTTGCTTTGTATTTAGTCATGTCAATATACCCAGTATGCTCTTCCAGTTTGTGGATATTTTGTAGTCATAAGAGTGTCTGAGCTCTATGAACAATTATAAAGGCTTGATGATTGTAGTCGATAAGGCTCAGATTGAGAAAAGGACTAACATACCCTACTCCAAATTTAGGTACCTCAATCTAAAATCTAGGCTCCACTTAGATTGTCAAAACCTCTGCTCAGCTGCTACCTCACTGCACACTCCCACAGGGTATGTCTACACTACAAAGTTAGTTTGAACTAACGGACGTTAGTTCGAACTAACTTTCATAGGCGCTACACTAGCGCTCCGCTAGTTCGAACTTAATTCGAACTAAGGGAGCACTTAGTTCGAACTAGGTAAACCTCATTTTACGAGGATTAAGCCTAGTTCGAACTAGCTAGTTCGAATTAAGGGCTGTGTAGACCCTTAATTCAAACTAGTGGGAGGCTAAGGCTTCCCAGGTTTCCCTGGTGGCTACTCTGGCCAACACCAGGGAAACTCTATTGCCCCCCTCCCGGCCCCGGAGCCCTTAAAGGGCCACGGGCTGGCTACACCCGTGCCAGCAGACCCTGCACCTGCCACACTATGAGCCAGCCACCCGAGGACACCCAGCCCTCCACTGCTCCCCAGGACCAGCCTGGTGGCTCCCAGGAGCCTGCCCAGGGGCGCAAAAGGCGGGCGCCTGCTTGGTCAAGTGCAGAGATCGTAGACCTCATCGAGGTTTGGAGGGAAGCCTCCAATGTCCATGATCTCCACACTAGCCACAGGAACACAGCCGTCTATGGCCGCATGGCTGCCAGCCTGGCCGCCAGGGGCCACCAGCGCAGCCGGGAGCAGGTGCGCTGCAAGATTAAAGATCTGCGGCAGACCTACTCCAAGGCCTGCCAGCCAGGGGCCGACCCGGAGGCCTGCCCCCACTTCCACGCCCTGGACCGCCTCCTGGGGGCTCATGCCGTACCTGCACCCCGGGACGTGATAGACACCGGGGCAGAGGGCCCGCTCCAGGAGACGGAGGAGGAGTAGGAGGGCTCTGAGAGCCAGGAGCCTGCCGCCAGCCTGCCCAGGACCCAGGACCCCCGAGGCACCCCACAGAGCCGCTCGCCTGTGTCATCCGAGGCCGGGGAGGCGTCCACATGTGAGTACCATCGTGTTCCCCTTATGTGTACGGGGGGCTGGGGCGAGAGGGAGTCGCGGGACCGTGCGCCTGGGCCTTGCCCACCAAGGAGCAGCAGCTGGGGATCCTGCAGGGGCCCTGGCCTTGCAGAGGGGAGCTGGGTTTCACACACCTGGGCCCCTGGGGTAATTGACCGCTTGTCTTGTTGCATCACAGCTGCAGCACCTGGGCCTGCAAGGCGCACCACACTGCCTGCAGCAGCTGCCCGTGCCCGGGCAAGCAGGAGAGCCAGGAATGAGGAGGAGTACCAAAGGCGGCACCTACGGCTCATGGATCACCAGCTCCGCACCCAGGACCACTGGTTCCAGGAGGACCTGAGGCTGCGCCGGAGGAGTCTGGAGGCCCTGGAGGATCAGGGCCGTGCCCTGCGAGGCTACCTCCAGAGCCTGCTCGACCGCTTCCCATTTCCTCCTCCTGCTGCTCCCCCTGTTTCCCCTGCTCCTCCTGCTCCCCCTGTTCCCCCTCCTGCTCCCGCTCCTGCTTCCGCTCCTGTTTCCTCCACACCCCCTGTCCCTCCTGCCCCCCCTCCACAACCATTTCCCACCGACGCCCCCGGACCCGCAGTGTGGCGAGACGGGAAAGGCAGCCAGACTCCCACCCCTGAGCTTTCCTTTCCCTTCCTCCCTTCCCTCCCCTTCCAGCTCCTTCGTCCCAGGCTTCCCCCTCCTCTCTCCCACCCTCCCTCCTCCCTCCCCCACCCCACTTATGTTAAATAAACATACGGTTTTGTTTGAAAAACAGGTGTCTTTATTTTACAGTAGGTAGGGAGGGGAAAGAGGAAGGGGGGTAGGGAGGAAGAAGGCCCCAGTGGGGCATGCAGGGAGAGGTCAGTCCTCCTCCTCCACCAGGAAGCTCTCCCACAGGGCTTTCCGGATCCGGACGGCCCCCCGCTGGGCTTCCCGGATGGCGGCGGTGCGGGGCTGACCGTAGTGTCCAGCCATGCGCTCAGCCTCATCCATCCAGGCTGGCAGGAAAGCCTCCCCCTTTCTCTCACATAAATTGTGGAGCACACAACATGCTGCCACCATGGGAGGGATGTTGTGCTCGGCCAGGTCCAGACGGATGAGGAGGCATCGAAAGCGGGCTTTCAGTCACCCGAAGGCCCCCTCCACCACGATGCGGGCCCTGGTCAGCCTGGCATTGAAGGCCTGGTGGGAGGGATTGAGGTGCCCCGTGTAGGGCTTCATCAGCCACGGCTGCAGTGGGTAGGCGGCATCCCCCACCAGGCACATGGGCATGTCCATGTCCCTGACCCTGATGTGGCAGTCGGGGAAGAAGGTCCCGTCCTGCAGCCGCTGGCACACGGAGGAGTTGCGGTACACCCGGGCGTCGTGTGCTTTGCTGGACCAGCCCACATTAATGTCCGTGAACTGTCCCCGGTGGTCACACACGGCCTGCAGGAGGATGGAGAAGTACCCTTTGTGGTTGACGTACCGTGACGCCTGGTGTTCCGGGGCACGGATGGGGATGTGCGTCCCATCGATGGCCCCCCCGCAGTTGGGGAAGCCAAGGGCACCGAACCCTCGGATGACGGCGTCCGGGTCGGCGAGGCGGACCACCCTGCGGAGCAGCACCTGGTTGATGGCCTTGACCACCTGCAGAGAGACACAGCAAAGCGCGAATCACTGGGGCGCCCGGGTGGCTGGGAGCGGTCGTGCCCTGGCAGTGCCCCGTGCCCCACTCCCGGTAGCAACCCCCCTGGTGGCATGGAGTACGGCTGGGACAGACCGACCCCTCTGGTGCGGGGCGCTTTCGCCTCCTTCCCCCCCCCCTTTGTCCCTGTGGCGGCCCATCCCCTCCTCGCAGCCTCCCTCCCCCCCGGCTCGGTGGCCGACGAGTGCCATACCTGCATGAGCACCGCTCCGACGGTGGATCTCCCCACGCCGAACTGGTTCCCGACGGATCGGTAGCTGTCTGGCGTGGAGAGCTTCCATAGGGCGATGGCCACCCGCTTCTGGAGGGGGATGGCGGGCCTCATGCGAGTGTCCCTTCTGCACAGAGCAGGGGCGAGCCACTCGCAGAGCTCCAGGAAGGTGTCCCTCCTCATCCTGAAGTTCTGGGTCCACTGTCGGTCCTCCCAGCACTCCAGGATGATGCGGTCCCACCAGTCGGTGCTGGTGTCCAGACTCCAGACGCGGCGGGGCACGCCGGTGCCGGGTCACCGCCGCGGCTCCTCCACGGCCCCCAGGGCGGCCAGGCAGAGAGGCAGGGGGCTGACGTGCACCAGGTGGTGCCAGGCAACCTCCAGCCATTGCTGGCAGGCTTGCAGCAGCAAGTCCAGAAAGTGCACCAGAAGGTGCACGGCGAGCTGTGGCTCCATGTTGCCACCTGCGGCGGCCCCTCCGAAGGGAAGCACCGACACAGACGGGCACAGAGACCAACGCTTTGCTGTCCCTCGGCGAGGTTGGCAAGCAAGCAGTAAAAGCTGAAAACCGGCTGTCCAGGGGGGGTCCCTTTAAGCTCGAGCCTCAGATAGCCTCAGACAGCAGCCGCACAAAGCAACTACTGACCTGATGCCCTGCCAGAACCAGTTTCAGCTGCCCTTAAATGCCCCCCTGCATCCAATCAGTGTGGACACGCTAGTTCGAATTAGCAAAACGCTAATTCGAACTAGTTTTTAGTTTTAGATGCGCTAGTTCGAATTAGCTTAGTTCGAATTAACTAATTCGAATTAAGTTAGTTCGAATTAGCGCTGTAGTGTAGACATACCCTCAGTGAGAAAATATTCACTGTAGAAGTACCTACATTTCTTCCTCTGGGCTTATGTGCTGCTGACTCAGGCAGGCACCCAGATACCTAATGTCCAATGATAATTGTATCCCCTTGCCATAACCTTTAGCCCAGTACTCACCTAGGATGTAAATCCACTTCAATTCTCCGCTGTGCCAGATGAGATGAAGGGATTTGAATTTGGGTTTTTCATCCCCCACAAGTGCCATAAACATTGACATTTGAGATATACAAATATGGGGAGGAGTCTTTCCATTTCTCCTATTAAAGATGCACTACTGTGTGTAAATAATTAAATATGTAATAGGTAAAGATAAGATTTTGCCAGGGAAGTCACAAGTTCCATGCCTTTCAGAAACTTCTGCGACACTTCCTGCTTCAGCCCTGTGCCCCCGGGCAGCAAGTCCAGAGCTATCAACCACGAGGGACCATAATAGCAGGTGCACATCACCACATGCTCTGCTGCTACACTAGAAGTTACAAGATAGGACTGGTAGCGATATCAACTATAAAAGTTCTACCTCTGTTGGGGTATGTCTACACTACCCCGCTAGTTCGAACTAGCGGGGTAATGTATGCATACCGAACTTGCTAATGAAGCCCGGGATTTGAATTTCCCGGGCTTCATTAGCATAAAGCCGGCGCCGCCATTTTTAAAAGCCGGCTAGTGCAAACCCCGTGCCGCGTGGGCTAGATAGTTCGAACTAGCTAGCCATTCCGAACTATCGAACTATCTAGCCCGTGCCGTGTGTAGCCGCGCGGCACAGGGTTCGCACTAGCCGGCTTTTAAAAATGGCGGCGCCGGCTTTATGCTAATGAAGCCCGGGAAATTCAAATCCCGGGCTTCATTAGCAAGTTCGGTATGCATACATTACCCCGCTAGTTCGAACTAGCGGGGTAGTGTAGACATACCCTTGGAGACTCCCTGATACTAGAAAAAACTTAAGCTGAGGAAAGAGTTTTTTACCACAGGAGTAGCACAAAGCCCTGGTCTACACTACAGAGTTATTTCAAAATAGCTCCCCTTATTTTGAAATAACAAGTGAAGTATCCACACTTCCAAGCCCATTATTTGGAAATAATGGACCGGTTAGTTAGAAATAATAACTCCTGTTTTCCACAAGGAATAACATGTATTTTGAAGCAGTTTTTTCAAAATAGTGGTAGTGTAAATGCTCCACTCCTGCTATTTTGAAATACCTACTCTCCAGAGTCATTCAATGTAATTATTCCTCAGTACTTTCTGGTCTCTAAGGGTACTTCTACACTGCAGTGCTATTTTGGGATACTCCCAGTATCCTGAAATAGTGTTTTCCACATCTTGACATCACACCCATTATTTCGAAATGTAATCGAAATAACAGGTGCTCTGTTCTAATGTCCTGGTAAATCTCGTTGCATAAAGGGACTTGGATTAGCATTCTATTTCAAAATTAGGCATTGTGTAGATGGCGTCAAACTTAGAAATAGACTATCTCAAAACAAACTTGAAATAAGCTACATAATTTGCATAGCTCAAATTGTGTAGCTTATTTTAAGCTAGCAGTGCAGTATATATGCACCCTAAGTTGAGGTAGCATGTCCACATTAAGAGAGCCTGCTTTGGACTAATTTTGAGTCTTCCCTGTAGTATTGACATGCTATTTCAAAATAGTTATTTCAGGATTTATTATTTCAAAATATGTTATTTTGAAATAATTTCCTAATGTATACATGCCCAATTGGTATGAGAGAACCTGGCCTTTCAGTTGTTCTATACACAAAGATAAGCCAAATTTTCAGTGTGAATTACTTTATTTTTAGATTAAGGGAAATGACAAAACAAACAACAAAGTAAAGTATCCATTAGAAAACTGTATGTCTCCTCTATAATTAGCATAATGTTGCATCACTTCTTCTATGTAAACCACTATTCCTCCTTAGTCACAGTGACATACACTTCGTAAATTTATAGCCAGCTTATGCCATCTGAGGATCTGGCCCTACGAGACTTCTCCCCATCCCCCCCCCCCAAAAAAAAGAGAGAAAAAAAGAAAAAGGAAAGTCACAAGTTATATAGCTACACTCACTGAAAAAGAAGAGAGGCACACATTTAAAAACTAATAATATTCCAAGCACAAATCAAGGTTGCAGGCACTATAGCAACTGGCTTTGCTATGCTAAGGTATCCCTCATACCTTGCCAATGGGCAGCATTGGTGTCTGTTGTTATACGTATGCTTCCCTATCCTATCAGCTGGAGAAAAAATGCCTGAGAGCATCTTCATTGTACAGATTGTATTGAAAATCTATACCTGTGCTAGCAGCATGAGCTTGAATTAAATAGTGTGCTATGCCTGTGACTCTATTTTCCTACTTCTCCTGAAGAAATGACTGCCCAGGGACACAAGCAAGAAAACTATAAAATCCCACTGTGAGATTTAATTTACAGGTTAAATGAACTCACTGCAGCAGAGATGAATGTAGCATTTGCCCACCAACTACTACCATAAAAAAATCAGAGGAGAAAGAGAGAGAGAAATCACAGTTACAGATAAAATATGTCATATGTCCTTCTAAAATGAGGCAACAAATCTTGTGGCAACATGCTGAGATTCTGAAGGCAGTATGTGGGAGCTTCTAACAGTGGCCTTTTATGGACCCCTCCAGAAACTGCTTCTATATATCCTTGGCTAGGTGAGTGGAATCCTACTGGGAACCTGAACTACAGAGCAGCGGCAAAGCACCTTGCACAAGAATGGAATAAACGCTAAATATAAAGACTAGTTCCTCTCTAGGACCAGTACCAGCTGTGACCTAAGACAGCCTCAGTGTTTCACTCATCATTTTCTTTTGGGGTACGTCTAGACTACATGGCTCCGTCAACGGAGCCATGTAGATTTGTTGTTTTGGCAAAGGCAAATGAAGCCGCGATTTAAATGATCGCGGCTTCATTTACATTTACATGGCTGCCACGCTGAGCCGACAAACACCTGATCAGCTGTTTGTCGGCTCGCGTGCTAGTCTGGATGTTCCCCCTGTCGACATCAAAGCCCTTTGTCGGCAGCCCCGGTAAACCTCATTCCACGGGGCTGCCAACAAGGCTTTGATGTTGGCAGGGGAGCGTCCAGACTAGCGCAAGAGCCGACAAACAGCTGATCAGCTGTTTGTCGGCTCAGCGCGGCAGCCATGTAAATGTAAATGAAGCCACAATCATTTAAATCGCAGCTTCATTTGCCTTTGCCTATGTGTCTAATCTACATGCCTCTGCCGACAGAGGCATGTAGTCTAGACAAAGCCTTGGTGTCTAAAGTGACGGTTTCCTAAGGGTGTCAAGATTCAGCTACTCTTGCTGAACCAAGGAAAATGATAGATGTGAGTGTGGCTCGTGGGAATGTAATGGGAGACCAGTGGGCACTAGCTGGTACCTAAGGGTACGTCTACACTACAGCGCTAGTTCGAACTAACTTAGTTCGAATTAGTTAATTCGAACTAAGCTAGTTCGAACTAACGCATCTAGAACTAAAAACTAGTTCGAACTAGCGTTTTGCTAGTTCGAACTAGTAAGTCCACATTGAGTGGACTCTGAACAGGGCTTAAGGATGGCCGGAAGCAGTGCCGGCAGGGCATAAAAGGAGGACTTAGAGCATGGAGATGCTGTCTCAGGCTAGCCGAGGGCTGCGCTTAAAGGGTCCCGACCCCCACCCCGGACACACAGTTCTAAGGGGTGCCCCGCTTGCAAAGAAGTTCTGGCTTGGAGTGCCCTGAGTGCCCACACTGGGCACATCACACCACTCGGCCATCAGCCCGGCTGCACTTGCCGCAGGCTGCCATCTGGGGAGAGGGGGCAATTGGGGGGCTGCAGGAGAGCTTCCACCCCCAGAAGCCTGCAGAGCCAGCCCAGTCCTCCCCATCGGGGGCTCGTACCCCATTCCTCCCTCACCTCCTTCCACTTACCCTTCCCTAGCCCCCCTTCTTATTGATGTACAAAATAAAGATAACGTTTCTTCCAACATTGACTCTGTCTTTATTGAACAAAACTGGGGGAGACTGGGAAAAGGAGGTGGGAGAGGGGAAGAGAAAGGCTGGGAGAGGGGAGGGCAACTAACATGATCAGGGGTTGGGAACAGGTCCCAGATGAAGAGAGGCTACAGAGACTGGGACTGTTCAGCTTAGAAAAGAGGAGACGGAGGGGGGACAGGATAGAGGTCTCTAAAAGCAGGGGTTGGGTGGAGAGGGTGCATTCAGAAAAGTTCTTCCTGAGTTCCCATAAAGAAGGACTAGAGGACACCAAAGGAAAGGAATGGGTAGCAGGCTTGAAACTAGTAAGAGAAAGTTGTTGTTGACAAAGCAAATAGTTAACCTGTGGAACTCCTTGCTGCAGGAGGCTGTGAAGGCTACAACTAGAACAGAGTTTAAAGGGAAGTGAGATCAAGTGATGGAGGTTGGGTCCATGGAGTCCTATTAGCCAGAGGGTAGGAGTGGTGTCCCTGCCCAAAGTTTGTGGAAGGCTGGAGAGGGATGGCACGAGACAAATGGCTTGGTCACTGTCTTCGGTCCATCCCCTCCAGGGTCCCTAGGGTTGGCCGCTGTTGGCAGACAGGCTACTGGGCTAGATGGACCTTTGGTCTGACCCAGGACGGCCATTGTAAGCTCAGGGCTCAGTGTCGGGGGTCTCAGTGGACCCCCTTGATTTTCATGCACACCTGGTCCTGGGTGGCCAGGCTGGCAGCTCTCCTGCCCTAGACGGCCACTTTCCTGTGCCTAGTGCGGAGATCGTGGACGAGGTCCACGATGTCCGCACTAGCCCAGGAAGGTGCCCGCCTCTTGCAGTCCAGGGCAAGCTCCCGGGAGCCGCCAGCCTGGTCCCGGGAAGAGGGGGTGGGCTGGGGGGCATCGGGTGGGTGGCTCTGTGCCGTGCCAGGTGCAGGGTCTGCTAGCTGGGTGCTGGCAGGCTTGCACCTGGCACGGGCACCGTAGCCAGCCCGTGCCCCTTTAAGGGGTCCGGGGCCGGGAGGGGGGCATAGAGTTTCCCTGGTGTTGGCCAGAGTGGCCACCAGGGAAACCTGGGGAGGGCTAGCCTCCCACTAGTTCGAACTAAAGGGCTACACAGCCCTTAGTTCGAACTAGCTAGTTCGAACTAGGCGTTAGTCCTCGTAAAATGAGGTTTTCCTAGTTCGAACTAAGCGCTCCGCTAGTTCGATTCAAATTCGAACTAGCGGAGCGCTAGTGTAGCACCTATTAAAGTTAGTTCGAACTAACGTCCGTTAGTTCGAACTAACTTTGTAGTGTAGACATACCCTTATTTATTTTTGTATATATTGATATAAAAATATCTCATAGAGCCTTTTCTATACTGTGGATGCCTACCATATAAATAAAAGCACAATGAGATGTATAATAAGTGAAAGCACTGCCCATGTATAAATCAATATCCTCCAAGCCTGAAATAACTCTGAAGAGAATAGAGTGTCGTTCTAGTCCCTTTCTGCCAGAACACAACTCTTGGGGTATGTCTAAACTACATGGCTCCATCAATGGAGCCATGTTGATTAGGCTGATTGGCAAAGGGAAATGAAGCCGCGATTTAAATAATCGCGGCTTCATTTAAATTTAAATGGCTGCTGCACTGAGCCGACAAACAGCTGACCAGGGGTCACAAAATGAAATTAACAGGCAGCAGTTTTAAAACAAACAAAAAGAAGTTTTTCTTCACTCAGTGCAAAGTTAGCTTGTGGAACTCCTTGCTAGAGAATACTGTGAAGACTAGAACTTTAAGGGTACATCTACACTGCACACTTATTTCAAAATAAGCTATTCTGCATTTTTTTTCTGAAATAGCTTATTTTGAAATAGCACGTCTACATTACAGGGAAGTCTCCAAATTAGTCCAAGGCAGGCTTCCATAATGTGGATGCGCTACCTCGATTTAGAGCCCCTAGAGGCACTGGGGAGTAATTACTTTGAATGGCCCAGCGGAGGAGCTATTTCGAAATAGCAGCAGTGGAGCGTCTACACTTATGCTATTCTGAAATAGGTATTTCAGAATAGGCATTATTCCTCATAGAATGTGCTTTACAGAAGTAGGAATAAGCTGTCCGTTATTTTGAATTTATTTTGAAATAACAGAATTGCTGTGTAGATGCTCACATTGTTATTTCGGAATAATGGCTGTTATTCCAAAATAATGCTGCTGTGTAGAAGCACCCTAACAGGGTTCTAAAAAGAGTTATATTCATGGAGGGTAGTGTAGTGGTCAATTGCGGAAGAACTTTGTACGTGCTAGTTTAGGGGTGGTGAGGCCTGCATTCTTTCCCCTCTTTCCCTTTTCCCTATATCTGATGAGCCAGAAGCAAGTCTTTGGGAACATACGCCACTTAAGATAAGCATTGTTGCCAGTATAGCAAGAACAAGTAAAGATAAGGGTAAAGGACAGGAACGCATAAACAATTCTGTTTACCCTAATGTACTGATCAGGTAAGCAGGGCCAAAGAACAAGATCCAGATCAGAACCAGATCGATAACGAACAGCTAAGCCCTACATCAGCACTAATGAGTAATCCCTGGAAATTTCCAAACTGCCAAACAAGGCAGGAAAACTGTATTTAAGGCTGCCTCAGAGCCTAGCAAATTGGACTTCACCGATGCGTATTGGGTATCGGCACCTCGGAAGCTGAGACAACCTCCCACTTTGTCCGCAGCCTACCCGGGGTCCTGTGCTTGGAGGAAGGGATATAAGATATGCCGCTTCTTTGTTATATTGTTCTTCCATTTATGGGGCACAGCTGCTAGCTGTCAGGAAATAAACTACTTGGCTACGTCTACATTGGCCCCTTTTCCGGAAGGGGCATGTTAATTTCACGAGTCGTAATAGGGAAATCCGTGGGGGATTTAAATATCCCCCGTGGCATTTAAATAAAAATGTCCGCTGCTTTTTTTCCGGCTTTTAGAAAAGCCGGAAAAGAGCGTCTACACTGGCCCTGATCCTCCGGAAAAAGCGCCCTTTTCCGGAGGATCTTATTCCTACTTCAAAGCGCCCTTTTCCGGAGGATCTTATTCCTACTTCTTATTCTTATTCCTCTGGGGCATCTGGTATTTGCCACTGTCAACAGACAGAATATTGGGCTGGATGGCCTGACCCAGTATGGTCATTGTTATGTTCTTATGGGCTGTTAGAATTTGGTAAGCAGGTCTCTTGGCTCATCAGGTAGTAGGTTCTTCCTCTGGCTGACTGCCCTTCTTAGGAGACAGTGACTGAGGAAAAGGGGGGAAATCCAGAATTCTTTCACATGAATGAAATTTTATCTTCAGTTTGCTTTGCTGTGACTTGGATTCTGAAGTAGCAAAGCTTGAGATTGCAAAGTACAGATCTCCGTGACGCCATTCCTGCAAAGCCTCCTGAGCTAAAGAAAAACATAAATATGGGACTACTCACAATGCTGAATTTTAATCACATGCATATATGCTTTACTGGCCTGGGAACATGGTGCTTAGTCCTTTGTTCAGGTTTGGGCTCTTACACTGGACGGGAAACAGACAATAAAAGTTTAAAACAGAAAAAAAATCTAAACATTAACCAGAAACAATAACGTATTTCACTACTAAATAAAAAAAGGAATATGAGGTAGAAAAAATGTGGAATAGCGTGGGTTAGAAAAAACCGTGTATCTTTTGTTTAATTATGGAGATCAGAAGTAGGATTATGTGAAGTTTTCATTGCCACTTTTGTAGCATCCTTTAAAAAAATCTTCATTAATGCAGAGTTATGGTTGCCTGGTTGTATCTTGTGTCTTTCCAAAATATGGAGTTCAGCAAAACTCAAACTTCTGAAAGCACAGAAATAAAACTTATGCCCAAATAAATCTGTTACTCTTTAAGGTGCTACAGACTCTGTTGTTTTTACAGAAATATAGAGCTGAATTTCATACCAATGCACCCTTAATGCTCCTTTCTGGAAATGGCAATCACTTCTGAGAGTTATCTGTCTGCACTGTAGTTGCAGTCACTATGGGTATGTTTACACTACAACATTAATTCGAACTAACAGACTAACAGACGTTAGTTCGAATTAACTTTGATAGGCGCTACACTAGCGATCCGCTAATTCGAACTTAATTCGAACTAGTGGAGCGCTTAATTCGAACTAGGTAAACCTCATTCTTCTGCCCCCCTTCCGGCCCCCTCCCACTTTCTCCGCACCCCCCGTCCCTCCTGCCCCACCCTCCACACTCATTACCCCCTGCTGCCCCCACATCCACAGTGCTGCGAGACGGGAGAGCCAGCCCGACCCCCAACCCTAAGCTTTCCCTTCCCTTCCCTTCCTCCCCTTCCACCCCCTTACAGCTCCCTCCTCCCAGGTTTCCCTCTCCCCTCTCCCACTCTCACTCCTCCCTCCCCCCACCCCAGTTGTATAAAATAAAAAGAGATTTTTTTTTGCCAAAACAGGTGTCTTTAGTTGACATTAGGAAGGGGGGTTAGGGAGGGGAAAGGGGAAGGGGGGGAAGGTGGAAGAAGGCCCCAGTGGGGCATGCAGGGAGAGTACAGTCCTCCTCCTGGATCCGGACGGCCCCTCGCTGGGCTTCCCGGATGGCAGCGGTGCGGGGCTGAGCGTAGTGGCCAGCCATGCGGTCAGCCTCAGCCATCCAGACTGGCAGGAAAGCCTCCCCCTTTCACTCGCACAAATTGTGCAGCACACAACATGCTGCCACCATGGGAGGGATGTTGTGCTCTGTAAGGTCGAGACGGGTGAGGAGGCATCTAAATTGGGCTTTCAGTCACCCGAAGGCCCCCTCTATCACGATGCGGGCCCTGGTCAGCCTCGCATTGAAGGCCTGGTGGGAGGGGTTGAGGTGCCCTGTGTAGGGCTTCATGAGCCAGGGCTGTAGGTGGTAGGCCGCATCCCCCACCAGGCACACGGGCATGTCCATGTCCCTGACCCTGATGTGGCGGTCGGGGAAGAAGGTCCTGGCCTGCATCCTCTGGCACACGGAGGAGTTCCGGTTCACCCGTGCGTTGTGTGCCTTGCCGGACCAGCCCACATTAATGTCCGTGAACTGTCCCCGGTGGTCACACACAGCCTGCAGGATTACAGAGAAGTACCCCTTGCAGTTCACATACTGGGAGGCCTGGTGTTCCGGGGCATGGATGGGGATGTGCATCCCGTCGATGGCTCCCCCGCAGTTGGGGAAGCCAAGGGCGCCGAATCTCCAGATGACGGCGTCCAGGTCGGCGATGTGGACCACCCTGCAGAGCAGCACCCAGTTGATGGCCTTGACCACCTGTGGAGAGACACAGCAAAGCGCGAATCAGTGGGGCACCCAGGTGGCTGGGAGTGTTCGTGCCCTGGCAGTGCCCTGCGCCCCACTCCCGGAAGCAACCCCCCCCGGGCGGTGTGTAGTACGGCCGGGAGAGACCGGCCCCTCCGGTGTGGGGCACTTTCGCCTCCTCCTCCCCATGCCCCCGTTTTCCCTGGGGCGGCCCATCCCCTCCTTGCAGCCCCCCCTTGCCCCTGGCCCAGTGGCCGGCGAGTGCTGTACCTGCATGAGCACTGCTCTGACGGTGGATCTCCCCACGCCGAACTGGTTCCTGACAGATCGGTAGCTGTCCGGTGTGGAGACCTTCCAGAGGGCGATGGCCACATGCTTATGGAGGGGGATGGCGGGCCTCATGCGAGTGTCCCTTCAGTGCAGAGCAGGGGCGAGCCACTCACAGAGCTCCAGGAAGGTGTTCCTCTTCATCCTGAAGTTCTGGGTCCACTGCCTGTCTCCCCAGCGCTCCAGGACGATGCGGTCCCACCAGTCACTGCTGGTGTCCAGATGCCAGATGCGGCGGGGCACGCCGGAGCCCGGGCGCCGCTGCAGCTGCTCCATGGCCCCAGGGTGGCCAGGCGGAGAGGCAGGGGGCTGACGTGCACCAGGTGGTGCCAGGCAGCCTCCAGCCATTTCTGGCAGGCTTGCAGCAGCAAGTCCAGAAACTGCACCAGAAAGTGTAGGGTAAGCTCTGGCTCCATGTTGCCACCTACGGCGACGTCCCCGAAGGGAAGCACCGACATAGACGGGCGCAGAGAAAAACGCTTTGCTGTCCCTCGGCAAGGTAGGCAAGCAAGCGGAAAAGCTGAGAACCAGCTGTCCAGGGGGGTCCCTTTAAGCACGAGCCTCAGATAGCCTCAGACAGCAGCCACACAAAGCAACTACTGACCTGATGCCCTGCCAGAACCAGTTTCAGATGCCCTTAAATGCCCCCCTGCGTCCAATCAGTGTGGACGCGCTAGTTCGAAGTAGCAAAATGCTAATTCAAACTAGTTTTTAGTTCTAGATGTGCTAGTTCGAATTAGCTTAGTTCGAATTAACTAATTCGAACTAAGTTAGTTCGAATTAGCGCTGTAGTGTAGACGTACCCTAAGTTAGTTCGAATTAGTGCTGTAGTATAGACATACCCTATTTTAGATGGAGGTGTTATAGAATGTGGTCCTACCTGTGGACTGAGGGGTGGGGTTCTGAGAGTCTTTGCTGGTCTCCCCAAGTGTGATGAAAGGAAACAGGTGCATGTATACCTTGATGGATGCAGTTTGCCTGATTTCAGTGCTGAGGATTGTAAAATGTAGTGGGTATTCTTGTAGCATAGTCTCAGCACATGAATGTATGTTAGGGTCTGTATAACACAAACCAGCGTAAATTCGGTGTTGCAAAGAGAAAGTGTTATAGTCCATTCTATTCTTTGAGCATTCTGCATGTATTAGAGCTGTTGCTTGAAGAAAAACAGAGTAAAGGCTATAAGGATCTGCAGCCCACATCTAGAGGGCACTGTTGTGATAGATGCTTCCAGGCTAATACCAGGCAGCTATAGGAGAGCTATAGCCCACGCACTATAAATCCTGTGGAACTAAGCACCTCAGAAAATATTGCTTATAGAAGTCTTGACTGGCAGCACCCCCATGACCTCTGATAGATCCCAGAGCACTATTTTTCATGAAAGGCATTCCAGAAAGCTGTCTGAGCAACTTGGCAGTGCCTGGTTTGTTTTAGCAACAGATCTCTCCACCCATACCCCACTTTCAGCCCTGACACCTGGCAAAACTCCTGAATCCAGTTTTGTTCCCTAATTCTGTTCCTTGACTCTGGCTGTGACCTTAGGTCTGACTCCTCGTCCTACCTGCTATACCAGGCTGCACTTGTCCTGCTTGAGTTGGTGTTTACTTTAAAGCCATCATTCCTTGTTAGAGTCTTGCATTTTACTGAATTTGATGTTTTGAAAAGACATGACATATCACACGATAATCTTAACTTGGCATAACAAGTATCTTCTTTTTTTTATCTGTGAATTTCCTACGGTTTTTTGTATAGGAAAAATATTTTTTGTATAGAAGTAATAGTAATTTAGGAAGCTATAAGCCACCATGTAAGTTTGCAGCTGGGGTTCTGCTATTTATAGATAAAGGACAAGAAACCAATGCCATTCCCAAGTGCTCCTCAGACCCCACATTTTGCTGTAGTGGAATGATGACAATGGCTGTGCTTTGAAATGTTTGAAATGCTCTCCTTTATGGTCTCCTGCAACACGTAGCTCCCCCACCACAAACTCAGTTAATGGTCCCCTTCCCATTCTCTCTGCTATTAGCACAAAAACAGTTGCTCCTTGCTGTTGGACACTTTCTACTGCTGGGTACATATTGCAGTCAGCAGCTTATTAGAAGATTTTCTACTTCCTTTACAAAACAGTACACCCAGCCAGGTCCTGTACTCCCAACTATAGGCCTTCTGCTCCTCTCATGCCTTCTGCTCCACCCAATACACTCCTCCCTTCCATGTCCCACATTGGTGGTATGTACCTTAACACTTCATTTTTTGGCTTTCCTTGGTTTAAAACAATATTTCTCAGCAAACCTGCTTACCACAGTTCTGGTTCTCTGGCAGTAATCACCTAGTCACAGTCAGCACTTACAGCATGTTAGTCCCTTCCACTGACTCTCTAGTGTATCCTCAGCTCTCATCTCTGCATGTCCAGCACGGCCAAGTTTATCCTCCTCCCCACATAGAGGCAGGTATCAGAATGAAAAGGACTGTCAAAAGCAGAAGAGCTGAGGAGAAGATATAGAAAGGGGGGCATGAAAGGAATGGCGATCCAGTAGTTAGGATTTGGTTGTTTTGAGATCAGTGCTCTGCTCTGCAAAGAGAATGCCTGTGTGACCTTTGGCAAGCCTGTCTTTGCCTCAGTTTCCACAGCCATAAAAATGGGGACAATAGCATTTCCCTTTCTTATAAGATCTTGTAAGGGTAATTATACTAAAGATTGTGAGAATCTCAGATGCCACACTGATTGGTGATAAGAACCTGCCATTGGCTAATGGATGGGGTGGTTTGGTATGTCAGAAGTGAAGCCCCCAACACATATCACTGCACATCTGAGACCCTCCTTTCTACCTCTCCCTTTCTTTCATTATTCCAACAGTTCTCCTTACTGCTTCAGTTTTTCCCCCAGTTGCATGGACCACCTTACGAATCCTCCACCATTCCCTCCACCATGCCCTTTGCCTTGAGCCCTGTATACTCTTACTTCTCTGAGTCCCAAAAGGGCACACACACCGGTTTCATTCTGCTCCATGTCCCTGCTAAGCTTGTAGGACCATGTTCAGATAGTGAGGAATGCCTATACCAACCAAAGGGAGGAAGGGACAGGAGAGTGGGGCCACAAAGTCTTTGGTTCAGATCCGAGTCTACTATGGAAGAGCCTATATACATCCATCAGCAAGATAGAAATGTGGGAGAGGTCTGAAAAGAGTCACAAATATGTTCTCAGCTGAATAAAAACATTCCATGGAGATGAGGGAAGCCCACACAAATAGGTCTGAGATCTGTGAACTGCTCTATTATCTCAATAGGTTTTCTCATTATACTTCCCCTTATGAGCTTCCCAGAGCCTGCCACACACAGGAAGGACAAGGAGAGATGCTCAGAGCCCCCCAGAGGTGCAGCAACCCAAAGAACTCAAGTTCAATGCCCACAGAGAATCTTCTTGAACCAACAGCTACTGTGAGGATGGGTTGTTGCAATATCTTCTCACATAATCTTGAGAAAGCAGTTCAGTCTTTACAGAATCCTAGGGCTGGAAGAGATCTCAAGTCCAGCCCCATGCCCAAAGCAGGAACAGCTCTAACTAAATCATCCCAGCCAGGGCTTTGTCAAACCAGGACTTAAGAACCTCTAGAGATGGATGTTCCATCACCTACCTAGGTAACCCATTGAAGTACTTCACCACCCTCCTAGTGAAATAGTTTTCCTAATATCCAACCTAAACCTCCCCCACTATAACTTGAGACCATTGCTTCTTGTTCTGCCACCCTTCACTACTGAGAACAACCTCTCTCCATCCTCTTTGGAACCTACCTTCAGGAAATGGAGGCTGCTATGAAATCTCTCCTCCCCTTCACTCTTCTCTTCTGCAGACTAAATAAGCCCAAATCCCTCAGACTCTCCTTGTAGGTCATGTGCTTCAGTCTCCTAATCATTTTGATTGCCTTCCACTGGACCCTCTCCAATGCGTCCACTTCCTTTCTATAGTGGAGAGCCTAGAACTGTACATAATGCTCCAGATGTGGCCTCACCAATGCCAAATAAAGGAGAATAATAACTTATCTGGATCTGCTGGAAATGCTCCCCCTAATGTACCCTAATATGCCTTTAGCCTTCTTGGCAACAAGGATATACTGTTGACTCATATCTAGTTTTTCATCCCCAGGTACTTTTCTGCTTAACTGCTACTTAGGCAGTTGGTCCCCAGCCTGTAACAGTGCTTGGGATTCTTCTGTCCCAAGTGCAGGACTCTGCACTTGTCCTCGTTGAATCTCATCACATTTATTGTGGCCCAATCCTCCAATTTGTATAGGTCACTCTGGACTTTATCCCTACTCTCCATCACATTTACCTCTCTCCCGAGCTTTCATCTGCAAACTTGCTGAGGGTGCAATCCATCTCCTCATCTAGGTCAGTAATAAAGATGTTGAACAAAACTGGCCCTAGAACTGACTGTTGAGACATTCCACTTAAACCGACTGCCAGCCAGATATCAAGCCATTGATTACTATCCATTGAGCCTGACAATCTAGCCAGCTTTCTGTCCACCTTACAGTCCATTTATCCAATCCATACTTCCTTACCTTGCTGGCAAGAATATTGTGGGAGACGGTATCAAAAGCTTTGCTAAAGTCAAGATATATCACATCAACTAACTTCTCCATGTCCACAGAGCCAGTTACCTCCTCATAGAAGCTAATTAGGTTGGTCAGGCATCACTTGCCCTTGGTGAATCCATGCTGACTATTCCTGATCACTTTCCCCTCTTCCAAGTGCTTCAAAATGGATTATTTGAGGATTCCCTTCATGATTCTTCCAGGAACTGAGGTGAAGGTGCCTGGTCTATAGTTCCCCGGACAGTTCTTTTTCCCTTTTTTAAAGATGTGCACTACATTTGCGTTTTTTCAATCATCTGGGACCTCTCCAGATCTCCATGAGTTTTCAAAGATAATGGCCAAAGGCTCTGCAATGACATCTGCCAACTCCCTCAGTATCCCCATATGTATTAAATCTGGATCCATGGATTTGTGTATATCTAGCTTTTCTAAATAGTTTTTAACCTGTTCTTTCTCCACTGAGGGCTGATCACTTCCTTCACATACTGTAGTGCCTGGTGCAGTAGTCTGGGAGCCGACCTTGTCTGTGAAGACAGCAGCAAAATAAGCATTGAGTACTTCAGCTTTTCCCACATCATCTGTCACTAGGTTGCCTCCTTCATCCAATGAGGGCCCCACACCTTCCCTGATCACCCTCTTATCGCTAACATGCCTGTAGAAACCTTTCATATCCCTTGTTAGCTGCAATTCTAATTGTGCTTTTGCCTCCCTGATTACTCCCCTGCATTCTCAAGCAATATATTTATACTCCTCCCTGGTCATCTGTCCAAGTTTCTACTTCTTTTAAGCTTTCCTTTTGTGATTAAGCTCACCAAGGATTTCACTGCTAAGCCAAGCTAGTTGCCTACCACATTTGCTTTTCTTACTGCGCATCAGGATGGTTTCTTTCTGTGCCTTTAATAAGACTTCTTTAAAATACTGCCTGCTCTCCTGGGCTCTTTTCCCCATCATATTAGCATCCCCAGGGGATCCTGCCCGTTTGTTCTACAAGGAGTCAAACTCTGCTTTTCTGATGATGGGTTGTTGCAATACCTTCTCACATAATCTTGAGAAAGCATTTCAGTCTCGTTAGTGCACAGGGGTTTCATATATACCATTCTAGAGAGTATATGACACTGTTCATTCATTTTTTTCAATACTGTTTCTCCAATATTACTTCCAGTGGGTACTATTCACAACTGAATTTGAGCCCAGTTATGCGCAAATTTTTTTTTAAAGGACCTGTTGATTTTGCAAAATGCCACTTTTTATAGGATTTCAGGAACCCCAGGCAGATTTGTTCTGTAAATACCACCCAATACCCCTTGAGGCAGAACAAATTTTAAAACAATCTGAGTAAGTACCCAGATTTTAGAGCATGTAGAAAAGTTGTCCTTTGAACAGAAAATGCTTCTCAGTCTTAACTTAGTAGGGTGAGACTCTAGTCAACATATTTCCACTCTCTGTTGGCCAACAATCAAGAGACTGTGGATAGGAAACTATTTTTCTGAACATCATCTTTTTGGACAAGTGCACTGTTAACTTTCATATTTGCTGATTTATGACACTGTGTAGGATTTCATGCATATATTTATTTTTCTTTGATTTATAGATTTCTTCTAATCCAATGAGGTGAATATAAAGTATCAGAAAGTAAGCTGCAAGGATATTTGAGGAATTAATCAAAGTGTGTGTAAAAGACAGAGCAGAGCTTGAGATTTACCTTTTCTATGTTACTTTCACCCAGCTGTTTATACACTATTCTCTGAAGCTGTTGCTGAGTAAAACATCTAGTTTTGATTATGTTATTAATAACTGTACTGAGAGAGTTGAAGCTCTACCAGAAATGTATCAATTCTCAAACACATTTTTTTATATTTTAATACTCTCATGTGGTCAATTAATGCCTTTTCCTAGATCCTGAGTGCACTAGTTAATGACTGAGAGACTGTACATTAGCATTAACCCTGCTGTCTTAAACCATGAATGTTAGCCTGCAATGCAGCAAATCTGACAGATAATAACAAAGCAGCACAAACTGCTGCCGACTAACCACTGGAATCTGAACACTCTGGTGGATAATTGAACTAAATGTTATTTCTATTTTTTTTATATTGCAACTATAATCAATAATTGATGTTTTTCTTGATTAATCAGAAATACTTAAGATTTCTATGCAAATATTAGAACCACCCAAAATCAGTCTGAGTCTGCACATGATTCATGAATTCCTATTAAGTAGATTTTTTTTTCATGGCATGTAAATGATCTTTTACTGCTGGGTAGCAAAAGCTGCTACTTGACATGTTGCTGCATCCCTGCTTCATTTCAGTTGTTGTTTCACTGCACTGTATGGTTGAAATTCAGTAGTAGCTCTATATTTGCTGATATTCTGTTATAAATTAATGTGCTCTGCAGTGCAGCAATTGTACTACAGAAGCCATGGCTACATATTCAGTTAGTCGGGTTTCCACTTGAATGTGTTTTGTTTTTACTTAAGCAAGTGAAATTTGGCAATATGCTGCAGACTCACTATTTAAATGGAGTTGCTACCTGTCTCATCAAATGTCCAGTGCAAATCCACTACAGAAAGATGCCACTTCATTGCAAAGCAGCAACAGCTTTAGGCTGGTGGCTGTCCATTTGGAAGAGTGCACTGAAATGGAAAACTATTCAAATACCACATTTATTAAACTTTCACAAATGGAGCAATTTCTGTGGGAAGAGAAATGTGGTTATATGTATTTTTCAAAGCTAAATCGCTGTTTTCTGAAGCATGTGGTACTGAGCGCTGTCAAAACCAGACTAAATTAGGCAAAATGGTGCTCCAAACTGTTATGACAGTATCTACACTGCACCAGAATGTGCACCTCACTTTAATCTGGCTTGCATAAGTAACGATATCAGGGAAATTGTGGCAGTACAGGTTGTATAAGCTCTCAGCTTTACTGCTATATGTACCCAAGGTAGTTCAATTAAAGACTAATTACAATGGAAACATAACCTAAGTGGTAAGGGCTTTGTTTCTGAGGACAAAAAGTTGTATTATGTATGGTAAATACTGAAGTCAGATTTACTTTGATCAATAAAGTTTCCTCAAGAGAATGAATCTGCTCAAACTTTTGTCAATACTTTATCAATCTTCAAGAAGGATAAGGACCTGCTTTGTGATTCTTATTCAGGTGATATCTGTGGTCATTACTCAAGAGATATAGGAAAGACCACAAACCTTCAAGGTATGTCTCTACAGAACTCTGAGCTAAAGGAATGATCACAAACCTTCAAGGTATGTCTCTACAGAACTTTGAGCTCAAATACATGCAGGGCTGTCGTTAGGATTTATGGGGCTCTATGCAGTACTTTTTATGCCTAGTGGCAGTCAGGAGGTGAGAGGGCAGATGACAAATTTTTAGAAATGTGATTATATAATTGTCAGCAACACACTAATAAAATATTTTCAAAACAAAATTTAAACTAAGTTCCTGTAGACAAACACAATAAATTTGCAGAGGGGTAGCTGTGTTAGTCTGTAACTTGAAAAACAATGAATAGTTCTATGGTACATCAGACTATATCTACAATACCAGGTTATTTTGAAATAAGTTATTTTGAAATAATAACTCTCAAAATAACTATTTCAAAATAAGCTTATTCCTCTTCACAAGCAAGAGTTATTATTTTGAAATAACCAGCCCCTTAATTCGAAATAACAGGCTTGGTAGTATGGATACTCTGCTACTTTGAAATAACTCCCCAGTATAAAAATGCCCTTAGGATATGTTTATATAGTAGCATTATTTTGGAATAACTGACATTAATCCGGATAACACAGAGCACATCTATACAGCAATCCATTATTTTGAAATAATGGTGAGCTGGAGGACTTCTTATTCTGACTCCTGTAACCCTCATTTCACGAGGAGTAAGGGAAGTTGAAGGAAGACTTCCTTCGACTTCCTGCTGGGTAGACAGTGCCAAAAACCAAATTAAGCTATTTCAGCTTCAGCTACACAATTGACTTAGCTGAAGTTGCATAGCTTAATTGGATTTTTACCCTTTTGTGTAGACATGTCCTTGGAGACAAATATATACATGTTCATGGGTAGAACCTACTTGAAAGTTCATGACTATATATATATATATATGATAGTCTCTAAGGGCATGTCTACACTACAGCATTATTTCAAAATAACACATTATTTTGAAATAACAAGCTGAGCTTCTACATAGGAAGCCTGTTATTTCAAAATAATTTTGAAATAATGGGCTTCTTATTCCAGAATAATTAATCCTCATTTCACAAGGAAGCACTCCTATTTCAAAATAGTTATTTCAAAATAGCATATGTATAGATGGGACAGATGTAGTTATTTTTTTAAAAATGGCCTCCAGGGCTTCTCACAGTTGCTTTGGAGGCTCTGCTAGCACCGTGCCACATAGCAGTGCCCTACTCTGCATTCCCTGCTGCCATGGCAGACTCCAGTGCTCCTACCCAAACTCCCCATGGTTGCAAGTGAGCTGGCAGCCAGTGCCCAACCCTCTGCTTGGGGGCAGAAGAGGAGGCCCCATCCTGGTCTGGTGCAGAGATCTTGGATCTCATTGAGGTCTGGGGAGAGGAAGCAAACTTCCAGGATCCCCACACAAGGCATAGGAATGCAGACATCTACAGCTGGACGGCCAACAGCCTGGGCCAGAAGGGCCACATGCACACCTAGGAGCAGGTACTCATGAAAGTGGAAGAACTGAGGCAGGCCTACATGAATGCCAGGGAGCAGAGTTCCCACTCCTCTAGTCCCTCCCAAGTTATATTTACCCCAAATAAAAAAATAGTTTATCATTTCAAAACAGAAGTCTTGTTTATTGTATCTGCATGGGAGGGGACAGAAAGGAAGGGGAGTCAAGTGGAGGGGAGGGAGGGAAGGGAGGCCAAGGAAATGGAGGGTGGGGGAGGAAAGGCACAAATTGGCAATGCAGAGGCCCCTTGTGGAAAGGCCCAGAAGAGAGTTTAGCTGAAATACTCCCACAGGGCTTCTGGGATGCGCACAGCCCCCTGATGGGCTTGCTGGATAGCAGTGGTGTGTGGCTGTTCAAAGGCCCTTGCAAGCTGCTCGACCTCTGCCCTCCCACCCTGGCAGGTACATCTCCCCCTTGTTCTCACATGTGTTGTGCAGGACACAGCAGCCTGATATCACCTTGGGAATGTTCAGCGAGGGAGAGTCTACACTCCCTTCTCCACCGAACCCCATTCCAGTTGTTCACCACCCTCCTGGGACCATAGCATGAGAGTGTCAACCCTTTATGACCATGGCCCTGGAGGTCGATCTTCCATCACCAGAAGCGGCAGTGCACGATATGCGGGGAGGGCAGGAGGGGTTGTGCTGCATGAGCAGTACATGGAGAGAGGTGAGGAGGTGCCCCTCAGTGAACTGTGGGTCCTGTGCCTGCAATACCACTTAGACAGCCTGCAGTAACTGCAGGAGGTGCGGCAGGAGGTCTAAAAGCTGGTGAAGTGCTTTGTAACAGGTCCGGCTCCATGGATGGAGTGTTATAGTGCAACCAGAGCACACAGTGAGATAGGCAAAGGTGAAGAGTCTGAGACACAGGTGTAGAGAGGAGCCCCTTCAAGCATAAGCCTCCGATAGTGTGAGGCAGCAGCTCCAGGAAGCGACTGATGACTTGCTGCTCTACCTGAAGTGCTTCTTGGGGGCTTTAAATGCAATTCAGCCTCCAATCAGTGTGGATGATCTATTTTGATATAGATCTGTGCTATTTTGATGGGAATTTATAGTGTGGACACGCTATTTCGAAATGGCTATCTTGAGAGTTGTTAATCTAAATGCTTGAAGATTCTGTTCTTTACTATAGTTTCAACCAATTTGTCCCATTCTGAGGTTAAGCTTAACAGCCTATAATTGCCAGGACCTCTAGAACCATTTGTAAAATTCACATAATCTGCTATACTCCACTCATTTGGTACAGAAGATGATGTAAAGGACAGGTTACAAAGCACAATTAATAGTTCTACAATTTTACATTTGTGTACTTTCGGAATTCTTGGGTGAATGCCATCTGCTCCGGGTGACTTATTGCTGTTTAGTTTATCAGTTTGTTCCAAAGTCTCCTCTAATGACATCTCAATCTGAGACAGGTCCTCAGATTTGTCACCTAAAAAGAATGGCTTGGGTTTGCGAATCTCCTTCATGACCTCAGTCATTAAGACAGATGCAAAGAACTCATTTATATTCTCTGCAATGACCTTATGTCGGTGAGTGCTCCTTTAGCATCTCAATTGTCCAATGGACCCACTGGCTGTTTGGCAGGCTTCCTGTTTCTGATGTGCTTTAACAATTGCTATTACTTTTTGAGTGTTTCACTTCAAATTCCTTTTTGCCTTTCCTGGTTGTATTTTTACACTACATTTGACAGTTTATTCTATTTTCTAGTTTCCTCCCTAGGATTAACTTCCACTTTTTACATGAAACCTTTTTTTCTCTTACTGCTTCTTTACTTAGTTGTTAATCCATGTTGGTATTTTTTTTCTTTTTTGGTTTCTCTTACTAAAGAAAATGTGATATCCAGAAAGCAAACTTCAATCCCAGCATGGAAACATGAATCACAGCAGGCAAACATTATGTTTTTTGATTTAAGAGATACATTTAAGTTGAGCCTCTATTATGGTGTCTTTGAAAAGTTTCCATGGATCTTTCAGGTATTCACTTTTGGCACTGTACCTTTTAATTTCTGATTTCAGAGAGGTAGCAGTGTTAGTTCGTTTCAGCAAAAACAACAAGGAGTCCAGTGGCACTTTAAAGGCTCAGGTATTTATTAGAATATTAGGGCATAAGCTTTCATGAGCTACATATTGTAGCTCATGAAAGCTTATGCCCTAATACATTCATTAGTCTTTAATGTTTTACCAGACTCCTTGCTCTTTTAATTTCTGTTTCACTAATCTCCTTTTTTTAGGATAGCTTCCCTTTAAGAAATTAAATGCCATGGTGTTGGGCTGCTGTGGTGTTTTTTCCACCCCAGGGAAGTTAAATTTAATTATATTATGGTCACTATATCCAAGCAGTCTAGCTATATCCACCGCTTGGACCAGACCCCATGCTCCACTTAGGATTAAATCAAGAAATGCAATCAGCTGCTCCCAGAAGCAGTTATTTAAGGTGTCAAAAAATGTTATCTCAGCACCCAGTCCAGAGGTGACATGTACCCAGTCAGTATGGGAATAGTTGAAATCCCCCATTATTATTGAGTTGTATTATTTATTTTTATTTATTATTGAGTATTATTAAAGCCACTCTGAGGGTTTTTTTACATAGTGAATTGGGAGAGAACTCATCTGTTCATCCCATGGAAGTTGACTAGAAGAGTGGTGTGTGAATTTAGCTCACAGACATACTAAGCTTGTGCCTGCATGCTCTAGCAACCAGGGTCAACACGGATCCTCTCTTGGTGGAACGACTTATTTACTTCATACAGTCTGTCCTATTTCAGGCATAGGCAGAGCAACTGCAAGATGCTGGTGGATATTTTGGTAGTAGTTTTTGAACTGCTGAAGGCACTCCCTGAGGATTAACCGACATGCCAGCTGATGTTACTCATGCCTGGTTTTGTCTTAGGTACAGATTTCCCCTGTGTAGACCAGTGCTTCTGGAGCCAATCCACAAACACAGACTGGTTGGATCACATTATCATGCAGATCTGGTGGGCTGAGCAGTGGATTCAGAACCTTTTTCATGAAGAAGCATGTGTTCCAGAAGCTTTGTGGTCTGTGGTCTGTGGTCTGACCATGCGATCCTAGAAGTGGGTGAGTTGGCTACTTCAAACTCTTACGAGTCCATGCCAAATGAGTGGAGTTGGCAAACAACATTAGGGTGTTTTGTGCCAGAGGTCTATGAAACTTACATTAGCAAGACAGTGGGAAAGCCTTGAATAAAACCCAGGCTCTTGTGCTAATTGGTAGACTAAACTGCCTTTCTGAATAAAACCCAAGTGAGTACATAAGAAGTGAAGAAGAGGTTGAGAAGGCATTTACCCATTGCAATTTTCCTAAATGGGTTAATTTGAGGGTGTTAAACTAGTCTTAAATTAATTCTAACAGTGGTATTAGTAATGTGTAAGTGAAGTTATAATTATAGTACTTTAGCTTGCTGGTGCAAATGAATGGAAGTTCATACTGAAATTGGAGTTGCAGTGTATAACATGCTATTCATATTATAAAAAGAATTTAGTTGGGTTGGTATTGAAGTCAGCTTCTTCTGGTTTTTGTTTGTTTGTTTATTTGTTGGTTTTTTGTTTTTTTTTAAGAAACTGTATTTTAATCCAGAGTGGAATTTAGTTAAACTTTTATGTTGAGGCTAATTTTCAGGTGCTGAAAGCATGAATGTAGTTCCCAAAAGATTTTTATGACTAATAGTGGAATTCTCATGAGATCATCTTGTCTTCAGGGATTTCTGAGATTTTAGGCTCAAAATTTCCCCAAAACAGTTGTTCTTGTGAGATTGGATACAATAGCAATAGAAAAAAAAGAAATGTAGGTCCTTCTGAGTTTTTGGACTGACCCCCAAATTATAAGGGTTTGTTTATGTCTTTTATTTGTATGTAAATACTCCCCAAAACTAGATCCTAGCTGTAATCATTTCTATAATTCAGTATTATTAAAGTGATAGAAAGGTGAAGGGGAATGCTCTAACTTTCTGTAATATTGTTATCTAATCAGAAAATAATATTAAAATATTGTCCTTTATTATGCTTCTCAGGAAAAGGAAGAGGAGTTACAATGGCTTGTAGTCATATTCCCATTTATTGGTGGAATGTTCTGTTTCCCTTACCCTTTTATCATGAATGAAAGCTGTCATTAAAATGTCTGCAGTACCTTACAGTAATTTAATGATAATTATTAGAACTGTATGAGAAGTTTGTAATGAAAACGGAAAGCAATTGTGACTCGCCCATTTTTTATTACAGTTAAAATTCAACCATAGAGCAAGATCACTGTGATCCCTAGAGAGTTATTTAAAGTTTTAAAGCGATTCATCTAAATACCACCATGAGTCAGGCAAAACTCAGCTGTTTAGCATGAAGTTAGCTTTGAAATGTGTAGAAATAAGCCATGTTTTATTTTGCCTTCCCCCAACATCATGTACTACTAAAATGCATAGGTGCACCCTGAAGTTACTTGGAGTCCTAATCAGAATTGTGGGATGTAATCTCATGGACACACACACACACACACACACAATATTTGCGCAAATACAATAACCTAAGATCACTTGCAGAATTCTTATTAATAATCTTGAGTTTTAAATTCTCTGCGATTGCTGGTAGGACATTCTGGGTAGTGTGTCCTTTGGAACTCACTCTACTTTTTTGTTTGGCAGAACTGCCTTTCAGAAAATGGAATCAGTTCCTTCTATTTTCCCAGGTCTTTTTGTTAGAATAGATTTGCATGGAAGGTGTCTTGTTTCTTAATCCATAGTTGAGGTTGTCTAGCTCCTTACAAAACAGAAGGAGGAGACACTGCCTTATAATCTTGTCTCAGAGGCTAATTGTATTTGCCTGGAAAGTGAGAAACAGCAGTTTAAGTCCTCCTTTGCCTGATGTAGAATGAGTGACTGAGTTAACCATTGGATTATACAGTGATTCTCACTGCCTGTGCTAATTAATAGTTAATTAAATTGGAACAACTTCCTCAGGAAAGTCTGAAGGAGCCCAGCACTCTTCTGAGTGATGCCTTCTCCACTTCAGAGAGGAGGGGTGCTTGAACCAGAGTCCCCCCATTGTAAGTGAGATACCCTAATCATTAGGCTAATAGTTATGAGAGCTGCTCTAGCTCTCTTCACCCCTCCATTTTGTATGGCAAAAGGTATATAGTGGAAGGTGGCAGTGGGCACACAAAGCAGAAACATAGGTGAACATTTGTTGAAAAAACTAAGGTGCTGAGTAAGTTTATGGGTTTGGGTGATAGCCAAACAGAGGTTTATGGATTACAAAGATACCTAAACACAGGAATTAGGTTTTAAGGGCCTATGAATCTCAGGGCTTTTGCACTTTAGGTCAGTGGCTGGTAACCAAGCCTATGATCCACAGCCCATTGAAAGTAATGGAAAGAGTCACATTGGTTTAGGCTGATTTGGCTCAGGTCCTTAATGAGGAGTTGTATCTTTCGGCTGATAATATCACATGGATTTCTTGATTAATGTGAAGATGCCCAGCAGTTTGGGCATTGGACATATATACATGTAGGGATCTAAATAAATAACCCGTGGGAAGTGAAACTGTTTGGGAGCTGTATTTTATAAAGCAGAGACTTCAGTATTAAATCAGACTGCAAAATTTAACATCAGAGGCTTCCTTTTAAAAATGTGTGTGTGTGAATAGTGGGGGATTTTAAGTTTAAAGCACATGCCCTAATACATTTATGCATATTGGTGATAAAAAGGGTTGCTTTTTCAAAACTGCTTGTAAGTGACTAAGTATAAACTTAAATTCCTGGTTCAGCAAGGTACTTAAGAACATAGTTAACTTTAAACACATGATTGAGCCCATCTGTGACAACTTTGGAAGAATCTTTCCATATACAGATTAAGAATTCCAGATTTTAATAAACTGTATTTTTGTTCTTATAATTGTACTTTACTGTATTTGTACATCAGACCCTTTGAACTGAGGAGGAATGCTAGCGTGCCTGGCTTTGACTAGGATGATCACTAAAGGTTATTAGCATCTGAAGATCTAGCCTGCATGGAACAGGGAGTAATTACAACCTGATTGGCTCTAATTCTAGCCACCTTGCATAAAAGCATTAGGATTTGGAACACTAGATGTTCCCCAGAAGTAGGAGCCACAGACTGTGTCTAGACTACATCTCTCTTTCAACAGAGGGATGTAAATTAGACCCATTGAAATTGCAAATGAAGTGGGGATTTAAATATCCCATGCTTCATTTGCATAATTGCTTAATAGAGCTCTTTCAAAAAAGTGCCATTTCAAAAGTAAAACCACTGTCTAAAATGAGGTTTACAGGATCTTTCAGGAAAGCCTGCTATTTTTGAAAGAACTGTGTCTAGACTTCAGTTTTACTTTCGAAATGACTCTTTTTCGAAAGAGCGCCATTATGCAATTATGCAAATGAAGCGCAGGATATTTAAATCCCCACTTCATTTGCAATTTTGACATATCTAATTTACATCCCTCTGTCAAAAGAGGGATGTAGTCTAGAGACAGCCCCAGAGACTAAGTTGGTTGGGTGTAGAGACCTTGGGTAGGAGAGGAGCAAGATTTCATAGCACAGGAGGTCAGGTTTTTAACTGAGGGACTACTGAAGAGGAAGGAAACTCTCTCTCCCCAATTCTGTTTCCCTGCAGAGGGATTCCATGATTCAGAGAAGAAACCATGTGCAAGAGCCAGGATTAAGGACTCTGACTAAGCCTTAATGCTTAAAGTTAAGAACTGGTGTATAGGCTCAGAAAGATAAGGAAGACATATAAAAATGGAGATTTTTTGTTGCATATGATGGTGGTAGATACATTTCTTTCATTAAAAAATTACCTCAATGAGCTAATAGGGGAAATCAGAGAGAGGGAGAGAGAGAGAGAGAGAGAGAGAGAGGATTAAACTAAGAGGTGGTGGAGCACCATGGTCAACTTTTCTGAATAAATCGTTTGCACCCTACATTTAGCTGATACTCACCTCATGTCTCCTTTGTCAGTAGTGTTAGCTTTTAACACTGACCTATGCTTTATTGCTAAGGAAACCGAGGCAGAGAAATGTTTACACATGTTATTGTTTTGTCTAAATCTGTATTTTTTGTGCTAACTTAAGTCTGACTATTTTTAACTCTATATAGCTTGTTTGTATGCATCAGCTAGAAATAAGCTATGAACCCAGAGTACCCACAAGATGGGAGCACTTGGATAAGGTGGTGCTTAAGCTACTGGACCATCTTGGGAGAAGAGAGGGGTCAAGATCCTATTTCCATGAAGGGGTAACATACATCTTTGCTCAAGAAGTGTGACAGAGAGGACATGGAAAGAGTGTGCTACAGGCTATTCAGGAGCTTAAGAGCAGATGGGTATTACATGGGGGGACCCAAACACAGCAACCAAATGAATGTGTGACGAAGGAAACTATATCAGGGTTGTATGTTATTTTCCATATTCAACCAAGCCCTTGAGCATTTATTCCAGTACCAATGACTTCATGAGGACTTAATCTCTTTTTTTTTCTAAACCTGGGACTAATATTCCAAAATAATTTGAAACTAATAAAAGCACTATAAAACAACCCCTCAGGGCAGAATAATGCTGCTCCAGTCACTGTCTAATATACTGAAGGCTTAACATCTTGTATGAGACTGAGTTCTTAGTCTAATTGTGAATTCCCTTTGTTTTTGGTAGATTTGGGGAGGCAACACGGTACGGGTCTTTAGTATTACAACTTTCTAGCTGTCTCTGTTGGAATATATCTGTGGGGTTCCAGTTCTGTGAAGAACATGTAGTTAGTCAGAAGTGAAATAAATTGGCCTTTTCAACAGAGACAGAATGAACTTGGGACATGCTCTTTGAATTTTGGAAGGCACAGTTGGATAAGCTGATGACTGATTGAAAGCTAACACTAATGACAAAGGAGACACGAGGTGAGTATTAGCTAGATATACGATGCAAAAGATTAAGTCAGGACAGTTGTTCATGGTGCTCTACCACCTCTTAGTTTAATCCTTTCTCTCTCTCTCTCTCTGATTTCCCCTATTAACTCACTAATGTATTTTTTTAATGAAAGAAATGTATCTATCACCATCATATGCAACAAAAATCTCCATTTTTATGTCTTCCTTATCTTTCTGAGCCTATACACCAATTCTTAACTTCTGAAACCCCTTTATGTACCTGCAGAAACTTTCTTGATTTTTTTCATTAGTGTGTGATGCATAAAAATGCACAACAAAAAGGAAAAAGCAAATGTTTGAGAATATTATGGTTTGTGGGGTAATATCCAACTATCTTCTAATAAAGAGGAGACTTTTTATTTAATTAGTTAATTCACTATGGTGTCTCACCTAAAACAGCAACTGAGATTAGGGCCCACTCTCTTAGATCCCATAGAGACACATGGTAAGAAAGTATCTGCTCCAAAGAGGCTGCAGTCTAATTAGAAAAGATGGGAGAAAGGAAGTATTATCCCTATTTTTTAGATCTTTGGTCACCAACCAGAAGATTGGGATTTACGGGTAGATCTTGGAGCCTCTGACAGGTGATCCTAATTGGTTTGGCCAAGAGGCTATCAAAGGCCAGCACTTTAGCTGCCCCTTCCCGCACTGCTGCACACCTCCTGCCTTTTGCCTTAGAGCTGTCCCCTCTCTCCCCCCACTACTGGGCAGGGCAGGGAAAGAAGAAGAGGGGGCGCTGATGTCAGGGTGCCCCCTCTCCTACCCTGTATTCTATCTCCACAGAATGGAGGGGCCACAACAGGGCTTGGGATGATGGGAGTTTGCTGGCTATTTTTGGGAGTGGTGCAGGGCCAGGGCAGGGTGAGCCTGCCTTAGCCCCACTGCAGAACCTATGGTAAGCAGTGTCCAGCTGGAGCCTGCATCCTGAACCCCTGCCCTGTCATAAAACCCCTCCTGCACCCCAAGTCCCTTCCCTAACTCTGAGCTCCCCCTAAACCCAAACTCCCTTGCAGAGCCCATACCCTGAATTATCTCCTATACCCCAGCTCCCTGCCCCAGGCTCAGCTCATAGCAACTCCAAATCCCTTAACATTCCAAATCGCTTAACCCAATACCAGAGCCTGCACCCCAACCCTCTGCCCCTGCCTGGTGAAAGAGATGAAGGATGGGAGAGGGAGGGAGGATGGAGTGAGCAGGTAAGGGGCACAAAGGAGGTGGGGTAAGGGTATTTAGGGTTCAGGTAGATCTTGGATTGCACTTAAATTCAAAAAAGTGATCTTGTGCTTAAAAAGATTTTAGATGAAGAAATGGGCATGAAAAGGTGTCCATGCCATGGCAACACAAGAGACGTGCTGAGGAAGGAGCTGAACTCAGTTCTCTGAAAACCTAGCTCTGAACCTTAACCACAAGGCCACCCATAATTCCTGGAGCTAGCGAACTCTTTGTCTAGTTTTGTACAGTTTCCCAGTCTGAAGTTAGCACTTTCCATATGACCTTTTCAAAAATTCCCAAAACACTTCTCACATAGATACAGTTATTGAGTCTAAAAATAATTATGAATGAAGAAATGACTGTGTGTTTAAATAGTTTAACTACTATCTTAGGCTACGTCTAGACTACAAGCCTCTTTCGAAAGAGAGCGTCTAGACTGCAACCACTTCTTTCGAAAAAGTGAGCTGCTTTTTTGAAAGAGAGCACCCATGTAGTCTGGATGCTCTCTTTAGAAAAAGCCCTGTTTGCATTCAAGAATGCCTTTTTTTGAAAGAGCACTTTCGAAAAAAGGCGTTCTTCCTCATAAAATGAGGTTTAACATGGTTGAAAAAACCGCCATGTTCTTTTGATTTAATTTTAAATCTTTTCATTTAATTTTGAAGGCCACTTTTTTTTAAAAAAACCCTGCAGTCTAGACATATGGTAAGTGAGAAAATTGTAGTGTATTTTCTCCATTCTCAGTGTTATGAGAGTTCTCTAATCCATTTGCCAACACGTTCTTATGGTTTCCTTATTGTTTTATCTGCTACATCACTAATCACATTATAAGTTCAAGTAACCATTTTTAAAAATTGAAGTGTCATAGAAATACATATAATAGGAACAAAAAGTAGTAGGAACATGTAATAGGAACAAAAAGTTGGGTCTTGAGCAGTGGGGGGATTTAAATTGATTCATGAAAATTGCTTATAAAGGGCACATTTACATAGCAGGACAAATGTCGATTTAAGATAGATAACTTCAGCTACATCAAGTTCATAGTCTTCCATCTCAACATTATTTCAAAATAATGGCTTGCTGTGCAGATGCGCTCTTTCATTATTTTGGAATAACTGACATTATTTTGAAATAATGCTGGTGTGTAGATGTTACCAGGGGCTCATATCTATTTCTTGGAATCTGAACCATAAAACATTTCCATGGCATTAAAAGTTTGTCCCACAGGGGGGTGTTAGGAGATCATTCTTCTATGGCCACTGAATTTTCTTAATGCCTCCCCTCCCCCAACTATTAGGAAATGCCTGTACAGGCATGTAGTGTTATGGATTTCTTAAATCTACATATCCTTTTTTTTCCAAAAAAAGGCCACTTGATTTTTACAGCGTGTTAGCCAATTGGGTACATTCTGAAGATGTTGAAGAAGGCCTACTAATCAATGGGGTTTTCTAACACAGGAAATAGCTAAAGAAGTCTGACATCTTTTTAATATACAGAAATGAATAATCCTTCAAGCTTTAATGCCCTGAGAAACTGAATGAATACAAAGATTTAGAGGTTTACATAGGTTCTAGAATGATGTGGTATGAAGTCCTGGGTCCCCGGTAATTAGTGAAATTTTCATGATTGGCTTAAATGAAGCAGGGATTTTACCATTGAAACAAAAACAGGAGGTATATCAATATATTCATCTGTAACATTTCACTTCTACACTGGGATGATAAGGGTTTATTGTTTAATTCTTTGATAATTCCTCCTGTGTCTCCTTTAATTTTCCTCACTGACTTTCTCCAAAATGATGAAAACTAGAATCAATTTATTTCTTCTAGCCCTCCTACATCTACGTGGGTCTCCTGATGTTTCTTCTTGCTCCAAATGATTTGAGTATTCTCAGAGGGAGCATCTATTGCGTAGCTTATTTTGAAATATCTTATTTTGCAATTGGGAGCATCTACACAGTACTTATTTTGAAATAGAGCACTCTCCCTTGGACTTCCCTTATTCCTCATAGAATGAGGACTACAGGAGTCAGAGTAAGAAGTCTTCCAGCTTGACAGTACTTTGACATTATTTCAAAATAGCTGCCTGCTGTTTAGACACACACTGTTATTTTGAAATAATGTTGCTGTATAGACATACCCCAGGAAGAGCATGCTAAAACCTTTAAGGGTTGGAAGAGAATTGGTAGATTGGAAAAAGGAATTTTTCTAGAGTTTTAGTTTAGTGCAACATTGGCCTACTTTCTATGCGGAGAGGGAACTGTATAGTTTGGAGGGCATCCTCCTCAACAGAAGGTGAACCAATCTCTCTTGTCTGGAGAGGGTTAAGCTAATAGCAAACTGGGAGAGTAAAAAAAGATGAGAGATGAGTGTTCAGCACAAAACAGAGATGCTGAGAACAAAATTAATCAAGAAAACAAGACATGAAGAGAAGAATTCTTGAATTGCCTACACACTAATGATAGTACTCTTTGTAACAAACATGAGGAATTAGAATTGCTCATTTAGTAACATAAATTTCACCTACTTGCTATTATGGTAGGCGATTTGCTCAACTGAAATGTTAAAATCAATGGCTATAACTTACTGATGAAAGATCAGCTGGGCAAAAGAGGAGAGGGAATGGCCATCAACATCAAAAAATGACATTACATATTTCTGAGTCACTGATAAATTGAAGAAAATTAATCTTGAATGTTTATGGAGCAATGCCCTAACATTAACTGCATAAAAAATCTATATCTTAGTAAAGAGGAGAGGCTGGAAGATAAGATCTGGGTATCATCAGATGATAAACAGTCAAATTATAAAGCATTTCATTTAATCACATCAGGTAATGGCAGACAGATAAATAGTGAAAAGTTTTTAAAGTGCTTATATACAAAGGTTAAAAGTCTAAATAATAAGTTGGGTGAACTAGAGTGTCTCATATTGAATGAGGTTGTTGATATCATAGGCATCACAGAAACTTGGTGGAATGAGGATAATCAATGGGACACAGTAATATGAGGGTACAAAATATACTGGAAGGATAGAATCAGTCGAGCTGATGGGGGAGTGGCACTATACGTGAAAGAAAATGTAGTAAAAAACTTAAATTTGTTCAATATAATCTTTATGGATAGTAATACCATGCTCTGATAGTATGAATATAGCAGTGGGGATATATTACCATCCATCTGATCAGGATAGTGATAGTGACTATGAAATGCTAAGGGAGATTAGAGAGGCTATAATAATAAAAAAAAACCTCACTAATAAGGTGGGATTTCAACTATTTCCATACTCACTGGGAACAAGTTACCTTAGGATGGGATGCAGAGATAAAGTTTCTTGACATCTTAAATGACTGCTTCTTGGCAAAGCTAGTACTGGAAGCCACAGAAGGAGAGACAATTCTTGATTTAGTATTTACTAGACCATGGAGTCTGGTCCAAGAGGTCCATAACTGGACCATTGGAAATAGCAACCATAATATAATAAAATTTAACATCCTTGTGGTGGGAAAAACACCACAGCAGCCCAATACTATGGCATTTAATTTTAGAAAGGGGAACTACACAAAGATGAGGAGGTTAATTAAACAAAAATCAAAAGGTATAGTGACAAAAAGTAAAAACACTGCAAGCTGCATGGAAACTTTTCAAAGACTCCATAATAGAGGTCCAACTTAAATGTGTATCCCAAATTATAAAATACAGTAAGAGAAATGTGATCTGCTGCTAGCAGGAGCTGCAATCGCCCGTACCTGTGGACGGGCAGGTAAATAAAGCATCTTGTAGCCAGCTAGGAGCTTGATCTTACAAGACATGATCCAGTGTTTGAAAATCTGTGGACTAGATAGATGATCACAACGGTCTCATCTGCCTTTAGGATCTGAAGGTCTGTGGTGTAGCTGGGGGGTGTGCTTCCCAGAGCAGATAGTCAGATTTCTGCTAGCTCATTATGAGCTAGCATACTAAAAATAACAGAGTGGACACTTCAGTTCTGGAAGCAGGCTGGGTTAGTCACCCAAACTTGAACCCAGAGGGCTGAGCAGGCGTCAGCACAGATAGCTACCCGAACAACCAACACAACTTCCATACTTTTAGACTGTGTGTACATTGGCAAGATTTTGCGCAAAATCTTGCCGCCTGTCTACACGAGCTGCGAGTATTTGTGCGAGAACACTGACGTTGTAATATACAAAATCAGTTCTTCTTGCGCAAATATTCTGACGCTCCCACTCAGGGATAAGCCCTCTTGCGCACGTATTCTTGCGCAAGAGGCCAGTGTAGACAGCAACGTTAATTTCTTGCGCAAGAGAGCATCTACACTGGCACGGATGCTTTTGCGCAAAAGCACAGCTTTTGCACAAAAGCACATGCCAGTGTAGACGCTCTCTTGCGCAAATACTTTTAACGGAAAAACTTTTCCATTAAAAGTATTTGTGCAAAATCATGCCAGTGTAGACACAGCCTTATTGTTAACACAGTAACTCAACTAGAGCACATACAAGTTTTTCTGACGAGGCTGGGAAGCACGCCTTCCAGCTGCAGTGTAGACATATCCTAAGGCTTCTTGCTTTGGCATTTTGTCTTCATGATCCTTGAACAAGCTGTTAGAAAGATCTTCCTCTCTATTTCCCTATAAGAGTAGTTTTTGTTGCACAATGAGACCTCTAGAGTAAAATATGTACTTCCATTTATGGTGCAGAATACCACACTAGGGACAGATGCATGCACAGTATCAAGAACAACTCCCACATCTATCGCCGTAGGCTGAAAACCATACATCTAAACTGAAAAACTCTAAGCAATCATGAAATGTACAAAAGTAGCAGGAATATTATCAGTTGTATGCTGCTAGGGATGTTCACAAGCATTTGAGTTTTCAGTATGAGAAGAAGCTGCAACTTTTTGTGGGAAACAGACATGTTATGGAAAACTGTTTAGTCAAAAGCATTCTCCCTAAAATGTCTACCTCTTGCAGAAAATTTTAGCTTCTGGTCAAACTCAACACCACACACTGATGAATGCCCACGGCAGCATACAACTGACTATTCCTGCTGCATTTAGACATTGTATGTTCGAACAAGGTCTTTCAGATGGACCTGTGTCATATAAATGCTTAGATAAGGATTATTTTATATTATATCTTTAAGAGTAAAGAACCCTTTTAACCCACATTCAAGAGGACTTCATGGGGCACAGATATAAATAGATGCTATTATGGAATAGAAAAACACAGCACGCTCTCCTGCAGACTTGACTTGACTTTACTTCCCTCTGGTTGGCTTTCTTATTTTAAACACAAGTAATTCAGTGTGAAAATATACTCTTGCTTGGTTCGCACCTGATCCAAAGCACACTAGAGACAAAATAAAGTCAGTAGTAAGGCTCCCTTTGGCTTTGGATCAGACTTGCTATATAGAAACATAATAGGTCCCATGTCCTCTACTAGTGAATTACTCTTGCAGGGGTTAGAAGAGGGATTTATGTAGTCCTGCTTTGCTGTTGCAGTGTAGGAGGAAATTAGGAGATCAGAGAAGAAACACTTAGGAAATTGCTAAAGAAAAGAGAAATAATGTTGTTAGTTTATTTATGTAAAGTAGAAATTGTATTTATATTCTATATATGGTTCTACAGAGCAAGGGAAGGACAAGCAAACTCCTCAAATTGAATAAATCAAAGAGGGGGTTAAAATGCAGAATGCTCAAAGTGGGAGGCAGAGAGGAATTATACTTTAAACATTTCACAGGGAGGAGCAGATGGGGAAGTGGGAACTGGTTGATTTTGAAATAAGAAGCTCAAATAGCATTATTTGATGTGAGAGAAAATGTAGTGCATGGTATAACTTTAAACACACTGAGGACAAGTACAGGCATTTTTTCCTAAGTACGCTCTTTCTGGGGGCAGGGAAGGATTTTGCAAATGAAATGCTCCAGGGCTTAGACTTGACTTTATTTATTAATTTGAAATATTGAGGTAAAAAAGACAGACAAATATAATCTCTTCAGTTGAAATACTACAACCAAGAATAACTTAAAAATCTCTCCTGCTATAAGGGGAAATACAAGCTACTGGAAATAAATGATATTTTCAATCTTAAACAATGTCAATGTATTTCTTAAAAGAAAAAATTGAAATAACAAAAGCAAAAAAGTTGAATCTCAGCTGCTCAAGTCACCAGATGGATCCCTTATTTTGATAGCTATTCTGTTTACTTGGTGAAAATTTGCTTGCCTTTTTAGACGCTTCTGTCCTCACAAAATACATTTTTGGAATTAGAGTCTGGTACTATAAGCACTTTAGGGGACAGAATGGGTACAGCAGGTTTTCAAATGATAGATACAATGCTAAACTGAGTATATTTAAGAAAAACAATTTCATGCTGTACATATTGAATGAAAGAAAAAGTATTAGATATAAAGTTGAAATCAAAGATTATGACTGAGGTATGTGCAGCTTTCCAGTAGCAGGACATGGCTGGATTAATATAAGAAATATATTTGAAATGTTATGCAGTTGGTCAGAAAAACACTGAAAGAACATTTTTTAAAACCACATCAGATATACACTAGAGCTACATCTAGTCTACATCCCTCTGTCGGCAGAGGGATATAAATGGAGCACTTCGAAAGTGCAAATGAAGCAGAGATTTAAATATACCACGCTTCATTTGCATTATCACGTAATGGCACTCTTTCGAAAAAGTGCTATTTCAAAATTGAAACAGCAGTCTAGACACGGTTCTTTCAAAAACCGGGTGCTTTTTTGAAAGATCCTGTAAACCTCATCTGTCCAAATAAGCTGTAATATCATAATCAGTTTGAGTCCTGAGCCCATTGGCTGGCAGAAGCTCCAATGTGTTGGGAAAAGTGAAGGTCTTGTTGCACTTTCAAGTGACTTACCACTGTTCAACATGTCAACAGCTTTGGATAACCAGCTATTCATTTTTAAAGCAATCCATATTTGGCCGTTTACAGAATCCAATGGCATGCACTGAGGTCTAGGTTGGATATCAGGAAAAACTATTTTACTGGGAGGGTGGTAAAGCACTGGAATGTGTTACCTAGGGAGATGGTAGAATCTCTATCCCTAGATACTGGCCAGCCAATCTACAGCAGCATCCTGCTGAGTAAGAAGGTAATTCCATCTCCACAAGCAACTTATTTCTGGATATTTCCTGTTGCTGTCCTCTTGTATAACATTGGTGGTGGGTATTGCCATTGGCCTGGTCTATACTACAACAAAAGGTTGATTTAAGATACACAGATCCAGATATGTTTATTACGTATATTAAATCATGTTTCTATGCCATCCTTGCAGTGGGAGGTTGATGGAAGCGAATGTTCCCGTTGGCTTCCCTTACTCCTTGTGAGGAGCAGGAGTACCGGTACTGGGAACTGGACTGAAACTACCAGGTTACTCTGACATTCTAGTAGGCCACTGAGCAGGCAGCAATCAGCAACATTTTTTAGTCATTATCCACCCAAGCCAGATTTGAATAATGGTGGATACTCATACACCCCCACCCTACCAAAAAGCCCAAATAATATAAACCCAGACCCAGATTAACACCTGATCAAGATTCAGTTTTGAGTCTGCAGGCTCATTAGTAAACCATATGCTTATTCAGGGAAAGTCCAGCTTTCTGACCCTCAAGCTGGAGAAAGGTAAATCCTCATTCTAATCTCAATTGCAGTGCCTTTGGGAAACTTGCACTGTGTTTATCTGTCTTATCCCAGACTTAAACTTAAGTTTCCCTCATAACAATAAGGTTTTGTTTTGGTTTAAAGCTAAACAATCAAAGAACCAGTTGTAATCCCTATATGTAAGGCATTCTCCACTTGCTGCATAATGTGGACCATAAATTAGATCATCTAAGGACTACATACTTCCCTATGTCAATTACATTTTTTAACCATACAATATTCTTGTAATAATTGTCAACAATTGCTTATATGGAAAAGGAGTAAGAAAATATTATGGCATTTTATTTTTTAAATACACGTTTTGTTCTGTTTGGTAGAAAAAATTGGTGTCGCATTGTCCCCATTGCTTTTCATTATAAAATCATAGAATTGTAGGACTGGAAGGGACCTAAAGAATTCATCTAGTCCAGTCCACAGCATAAAGGCAGGACTGGGGGTATGTCAAGACTACAGGCCTCTGTTGAAAAAGAGCATCTAGACTACAGCCAGTTTTGTCATCAAAGTCTAGATGCTCTCTTTTGAAAAAGCACAGTGTGGATGCAATAGCACCTTTTTTCGACATAACTCTGTAGAAAAAAGGCGTTATTCCTCTTAGAATTAGGTTTATCACCATCGACAAAACTGCTGCGTTCAGTCGACTTACTGTCGACGGAACTAGGTGGTAGTGTAGATGCAGGTATAGTTTTGTCAACAAGGGTACGTCTAGACTACAGGCTTCTGTCGACAGAAGTTTTGGGGCCGTCTTGATGGAGGTAAGTCACTCTCGGGGGACAGTCCAGGGGGCAGTCAGGACCAGGCACAGGGAATTGGGGATAGGGTGGCACAGGCAGAAGCCCTCTCAGCCTCCCCCTGCCATGGTGCAGGGCCAGGGAAGGGATTGTCTGGGGGACAAAGGGGGAAGCACTTCTCATCAGGTGAGCCAATCCCTCTAAAGTCCTGTGCTGTGTGTTTCTATTTCTCCCGTTCTGCAGGTGGGGACGGCCATCAATGCGGAGCTGCTCCACAGGACCGTTCGCCTCGGAGACCTGCAGAACATCCTGGCTGGATTTGTGGGGCTGGGGTTCCCAAACTGCGGTGGAGCACTGGACGGGACCCACATCCCTATCCGTGCCCCGCCCCATCGAGCAGCACAGTACATCAATAGGAAGGACTACTTCTCTATGGTGCTGCAGGCTCTGGTCGACCACAGAGGACAGTTCACGGATGTTTGTTTCGGGTGGTCAGGCCGTGCACACGATGCCCGTGTGTTCAGGAACTCCTACCTGTACCGCAGGCTTCAGACTGGGGCATTCTTCCCAGAGAGGAACCTGGCTGTCGGGGATGTGCAGATGCCTACGTGCATTGTGGCCGATGTGGCCTATCCCCTTATGCCCTGGCTCATGAAGCCCTACACCGGCCACCTGGATGCGAGCAGGGAACTGTTCAACTCCCGCCTGAATAGGGCTCGCTTCCAGGTGGAGTGCGCCTTCGGCCGTTTGAAGGGCAGGTTTAGGTGCCTGCTGACGCGGCTGGACATGGGAGAACACAACATCCCTGATGTGGTTGCAGCATGCTGTGTGCTGCACAACCTCGTAGAGAGGAAAGGGGAGGCCTTCCTCCCTGCGTGGAGGACACAGATGGAGATGGAGGGGAGGCAGTTTGGGCAGCCCCGGACAGCTGCCACCCGGCAAGCCCACCAGCTGGGCCTGCGCATTCGGGAAACCCTGAGGGAGGAATTCTCACAGGGAGGCCCCTGATTGTCCCCAGGGACTTCCACATGTGGGATCGCCCCATGCCCCTGGTGCCTTCCTCCCTGCAACCCCTCCCTGCCCCACATTCACCCATTCTACTCAGTCCCCACTCACTGAGAATGGAGACAGATGATGTTGAAAAATAGAGTACACTTTATTTAACTGTTTTTTTGTAACAATTGAAAATAAATAACTCTTCGATTCAGAGACAAAATAAAAATGCTTGCTATAGAAAATAAAGTGCTTAAAAAAATGCTTCCCTCAGTTTGTATCACTGGTGGGAAGGGGGAATGTGAACTTGGAATGGGGGAGGGAGGCTCATGGCTGAGGGGGCTGCCTGGAGGCCGAGTTCCTCCTCTTTTGGCTCTGGCGGCCTTGCCGCACCCGGCTGCGCGTGTGGGATGCCACAGAAGGGGGCTGAGCAGGAGGTGGGGCTGGGGCTCGGGCTGAGGAGGGGACAGGGGCAGAGGAGGGGGCAGGCTGAGGAGGAGGGGCAGGATCAGGCAAAGGACTGGGGAAGGCCATGGCCCCCTGGATGGCAGCGCAGATGTCCCTGTGCTGCTGCCGAAATTCTAGCAGCAACTGCCGGTGCCACTCGGCATCTGCCTCCAGCCTCCTTTCCATGGAGTCCTTCATCTTATGAAGGACTCCAATGTGCTGGCGCACCAGCTCTAGATAGGTGCGCCAGTGCCTACGGGTGCCCTGCGGCCGTCTGGGTTGTCAGAGAGGTGGGGCGCCCCCCTCCTGGTCAGCTGCTCCGGCTGTGGAGGACAAGAGGGAAAAGTCGTCAGTCATGCATGCTCACCCTTTCCCTGAGAGGCCATGCCCTCCTTCTTCTCAGCAGGCAGTGCCTGTGCTAGGGTCAGAGGCTGCTCATGTGTGTCTCAGTAAGGCATGGTGCAGCCTGGCCCAGGCGGTGTGCAGGCCACCGTCATACCCCCCTCCATCCCCATGCATCCCCCATGGCCGAGCAACACGGATGAGTGTCAGGCCACGGTCGGGGTTCCCACAGAGTGCTGAGAGGCCTGCAGCTGTGAGGCTGTCCCAGCGTCTCCAGCCCATGCCTGTATGTGGCATCCCTGCCTGCAGGAACAAGCAGTGCCTAGCAGCCGTGTGGATGTAGGGGGGTAGCACGGTCCTCCCTGAGGGCAGCCATGGTTGCGCCCTCTCCCTCCCCCCGGCCCTTGCTCAGCATGACATGTTAGAGCACTGCACCATCCCCTTTGCTCCCGCCTGCCCTGCCCTGTGTGTGTTGGACCCTCACAGCACTCACCTGATGTTCCCTCCCCAGGGTCCGAGGTGGTCTGGAAGGCCTCCTGTGTCTCGAGGCCTGGCTCCTGGGTGCTCTGGGTGCCGTCCTCCTCCTCGTCTGCCTCCTCCTGGAGCTCCTGGTCCCCCAGCAGGTGTTCCGGCTGCTGGACAACGGGGGTCTCGAGCCCAGACTCCAGCAGTCTCTCAGGAGGCAGAGGATCCCCTGCCCCCAGGATCCTGTCCAGGTCCTTGTAATAGTCACTGGAGTACGGCTTTTCCCCAGAGCGGGAGCTCTGCTCACGGGCCCGGACATACCCCTGCCTCAGCTCTTTCACTTTCGCCCTAACCTGCTCCAGTGTGCGGGGATGGTGGCCTTGTTTGGCCAGCTCTTCTGCCAGTCTGGCAAAGATGTCGGCATTCCGCCTCTTGCTGCACTGCATGGCCTGGAGGGACTCCTCCTCAGCCCAGAGGCCCAGGAGGGCTTTTATCTCCGGCCCTGACCAGGAGGGTGCCCGGCGCTTCGAGCCCCGGGGTTCTCGGGGGGGCTTGTCCCTGCGACATAGCTCGACCTGAACTGAGCAGTACAGCCCTGGTCTGCTCTGGAGCTCGCTTGCTGCCAGAGTGCTGCTCCTGGGTGCCTGTGCCTTTTAAAGATGGCTACTGGCAGGAACAATAGAGTTGCAAGCTGTGGCAGGAGTGTCCACCAGGGGTTCTCCCTGGAGGCCTTTTATGTCGACATAACTTTTCCCCTGCGTCCACACTGCTGTTTTGTCGACAGAACTACGTAGACAAAGGAATTATTCCTCGTAGAATGAGGTTTACATACGTCGACAAAACTGCTGAGTTCTGTCGACGTTATGTCGACAGAACTCAGCGGTAGTGTGGACGCAGGTATAGTTTTGTCGACAAAAGTCCACTTTTGTCGACAAAACTCTGTAGTCTAGACACAGCCCAAAAGTCCACTTTTGTCAACAAAACCCTGTAGTCTAGACACACCCTAAGTGTTATTGAGACTATCCTTGACAGGGGTTTTTCTTAACCTCTCCAGTAACGGATGTTCCACAACTCCCTAGGGTATTTATTTCACTACTTAAACTTCCTAACTGTCAGGGTGGTTTTCCCGTTATTGAACCTAATCCACTCTTGCTTTAATTTATGTTCATTGCTTCTTGTCCTATTCTCAAAGGTTAAAAAGAACACTTCTCCCTTCTTCTTGTAGAAACATCTTCTGTATTTGAAAACTGTTATTGTGTCTCCTTTAGTTTTCTCTTCTTCAAACTAAACAAACTTTTTTTCTTTTAATCTTCCCTCATAGGTAATGTTTCCTTGTTACGTGCCAAGTTTCTGCAGATCACCAGTCAGTGCAGTGGTGAGATCTCAACAACTTGACAATTATTGCTCTGTTTGTTGTATGGGAACTCCATTTCAATCAACTGAAGCCAAAGAAACCCGTTTGTTTTTCATTTATAAGTATTTCTTACCTCCTTTGTGAGCACAATATTTGAAGTTAATTCAAACCACTGCAAAATGTATTGAGGGGAATTTTGTTCTAATATATTTTTTCTGTAAAAGTGGTGGGGGGTCCTATTAGTTCCATGTTTTACTTCATACATTCTTCTGAATTGGTTACTCATTAATTTTAGCAACACAGAACTGTATGGAAAAACCAATAACAGTGCATTAGGGTATTAACCTTTCAGCTAATAAATTTGTTTGTGTCTTACCAAGGTTGATTTTTTTCTTTGATTCTAAGAGGAATGCATGTTCCTATTAATGGGATGACATATTTCAAAGAGAAAGAAAGAAAGAAAGAAAGAAAGAAAGAAAGAAAGAAAGAAAGAAAGAAAGAAAGAAAGAAAGAAAGAAAGAAAGAAAGAAAGAAAAAATTTTCTCAGCTTAATTATTAAATAGGGGGAGGAAAATTGTTTTTGTTTTCAAAGAATTGCATGGGGAATGCATATAAACTGTGTGCCAACCCATGCATTTTATTGGAAAGCTAGCTTTTAGAATGTCTCTTGTGCATTTTGTATACTCAAATATCTCAAGGGACATACACATAAGGTCAGAAGACAATGTAGAAGACATCCAGAGGCTGCGTATCCATTAGAGTTGTAGGATGACTCAAGGTGAGTATGAGATTACCATTACTGCAAAGCTCAACTGGTTCATTACAGAGAAGAAGCATCTATCAAAGAGGAAGATCTTTAATAATGCTCTTCAGCATTGACAAATTAAACATGCAAATACAGAAACAATCTCATATTACTTTACTTACTGTAAATTTTGAAATTGTCTTCATGGATCAGTAGGTTACTTAATGGCCTTTCACCCCTGAGGCCACACTTTAAATTAAAATTGTGTGAGCTTTGAGAAATAACCACTTTCAAATTATGTTCTGAATTTTTATTAAGGCTGTTTGAACTTGGAGAGCTCCCACTATGAGCTCAACAAGCTTGCAAAATGCTTAGACAAGCCAACAAAGTTTACAGGAACAAGGTCATTTCCCCCCATCAATGTGGTCTATTCTCTCTGGAAAAATTAGTTTATCCAGAGTTCCAGATGAGAAACCTTCCATATGAACTTATATTAGGAAAAATTAGAACAATCTTCTGTTTATTAAACATAGTATAACCCAGTTTTGAAAATGACGGCGTCATCCCTGTAAACAAGTTGAAATACAGTTGAAGAGTTTCTGGTAATGGCTTTGCTTTGTAGAATGATGCTGTCAAGTTAGAGTGCATAAAAATAAAAACAGTAACAGTTCTATTAGAGCTTTACAACATTCACCACTTTTATAAAGCAGAATTTCAAATATGTAGGGTTTTATTCAGATATTTGTCACAATTTCCCACATTGTTAGACAAAACAGGCAAAAAACACATGAATGAATGTGTTTGTGTGGATACAGTATAAAAAGCATATTTATTAAAATCTGTGAATTCTTTGCCTGAACATCTGCATGCTTACTGTGTATTTCAAGGAGTGCACTTCAGTTTTTAGTCCAATATTGTTTATGCCTGTGGACTATAGGGTAACATGTTGCTACCCCCAATGTTCTGGGTGGTATAGAACTTCACTCTCTCTGGGTCAGCATCAGGAGACATCTTGCCTTGCAGAAGAAAAGGCATGCTGGAACTCACCCACAGAATTGTAGAAAATGATCTGTGGTATCCCTTCACATGGCGCACTATACTGTCTTCATGCAGTTGACTAATTGATGGAAAGGGGTGTCGTGGCCTCCTGAATCTCCCAAGAGTGTGCAATTGGGTTGTAGACTCTATATTCTCCTGAGTGCAAAACCATTCACTAACCCTAGTGAATGCGGGGACAAAACTTGGAACTGCATATTAAAAGTCGCACATTAAAACTGCATATTAAAAGAACCACACCGCTGTTTTATTTTCCTACTGGTGACCCAAGCCCTACATTTTTTTATTTTGTTTAGCTCCAATCTCAACCAAGGTTTCAACCCTCCAATCCTTGCCAATGGTTAAATCTTTGTCCTGCCTACTAAATACCTCGGATTAATAGACGTTCACTACTGCTGCACTCTGGAAACTCCTCATTGTATATTGGTGGATAAATACAACTCCTCACTGCACCAATTCATCTGAGAAAGTGGGTTTTGCCATCGAATTCAGCTACACAACTTCAGCTACATCAATTGCATAGCTGAAGTCAAAATAGCTTATTTTGACATTTGGCGCTGTCTACACAGCAAGAATTCCAAGTTAGAGCACTCTTTCTCCGACTTCTCTTGCTCCTCGTAAAATGAGGGTTACAGAAGTCATAGTAAGAAGTCCTCCAGCTCGACATTATTTTCACATGTCAAAATAACTGCTTGCTGCGTAGATGCAGACTATTTTATTTTGGGATAAAGTCAGTTATTCCAAAATAATGCTTCTGTGCAGACATAGCCCAAGTTAATATGTGATATTGGTGGAAAAGTGCACATGGGAATGAAAGAGAACAGAAGAGATGGGCGAGGTGTCACTAGGGGGGAAAAAAGGATTTTGTGCATCTACAAAACTGCCTCTTTTGCCATTTCAAAAACTTTGGCTGTTCAGAAGGACTTAGGATATCTTTTTGGTTATCTGTTTTTGCTTTTTGTAAACCTAAACCCTTTTTCCTGTTGTGTGGCTTTGTATCACCTCCAGCTCCTTCCAATTTAGAGAGCAATAATATCACAGCTGCTTGCAAACTAGGTTTCCTTTGTAATAATATGTGAGTGACTGGATAGATTATGACTGAAAAACATGTAACTGTGATTTGAAGTTCTGCAGCTTCACTTGTCTTTCTCCAACAACATATTTAATAAATAACAAACAGCAGCAACAACAAAGGCACATGGAAATTAAAGTATCCATCAGGACATGATAACAAGTGAGGGTGAAGTTGCAGATAGTGTTATCTGAGCCTATCTAAGGATCTGTCTGGGTTCCCAAAAAAAAACATTAATTGCTAATGGACACCAGGGAGATTAAAGATTAGAATATTTTGCTGCCGGCAATGGGTGATCTGATCCCTTAATCCAGCTGCTGTTTATACGCAAATGTTATGCTAATTACCAATATAAATTGTTTCCTGGTGACATTAATTTTTTTTTGTGGGGGTGAGGGGGGGGGTTGTTATTCTTGGCTTTGACTTTCACTATGATAAAAATACAAACATAAAGGACATTTCCAATTTAGAGTGGTTTGATCATGAAAGGCTCAAGCACAATAGAAATATTCTGGTCAAATACGAGTAAGTACTGTAGCAGCTTCAATCTGCCGTGTGGATACAGGCAGAGATGACATCAGCTTTCAATGTTCTCATTCACTTTGACTTCCAAAGTACTGAATTTTAGCACTTAAAATTTAGAAGTATAATTTAAGGAGAACTTTTAGTAAATGTGATTTCTTTGCCCCATTTTCTTTGGAAAAACTCAAGACTGGAATATTATCACTGATGAAGTAATGGAACAGATAGTCATGATGGGAAATCTTATTAGTAAACAAGAGCAGCATCTGAAAAAATATTGTCATTAAAAGCTATGTAGTAGTTAATTGAGTTTGATATGAAATGTAGTGCTGGAAAGTTAATGACTAATGCAGCTATTTCACAGAGCTTGGTTACTGCAGGCTCCATAATGATCTCCTTTGCTTCATAGCAACAGTGAAATTAACCTCTCTTTTGTCCTGCAGGTGTTGTGTTCTGATAATGCATATCCTTTACAAGAATGGGCAAATTATTTGTTTTGCATACAAATTGAACATAAAGCTGAATCAATATTAAAATAATGAACACTTTCTTGATATTTTTATTCAAGAAGTGCACATCATGGGTCAGAATCCTGTAAGCTAATTTCTAGGCGGTGACATTAAAACAATCTGAGGAACAATTGGAATGTAGAGGTTTATTTTCTCTAGGATTTTATATTGCACCCATGTTACTCTCCTTACAAACCCCACTCCCCTAGGTCAGCAAGTTGATTCCCCCCAACTAATTCCCAGGGAAAAGAACCCAAGAAGGGGCAAAAATTTCTAGGTAGGGGGAGGTCTAGAACATAGAAGGGAAAAGGCCAGGTCACAGGTGTAGTGGGTGGTATGATCCAGAGCCTTAATGTCAAGGACAGAAAGGTTTAACATAATATCAAGCTTCCTCACTTGTTGCCAGGGAAATGACTCAAAAAAGCAGGTTGTGGGAAGCAGTGGGAGATCAGAGCAATGAGAAGTATGAATGGGTGGGATGAGGTAGAAGAGTCTAGCTTATGTTCTTTGAAAAGACCTAAGGGAGATCATTAAGACATAGATCAGTAATTTAGCTATTACGAAAGTATAGTAGAGCTATGGAGGAAGATGTGACAAGACTTGATCTGGCTGTGGGAAGGAAGGAAGAGCTGATACTAATATCTCCTCAAATTCTCCAGGGTTTTTAGCTTGGGTAATACGGAGGACGGTTATGTGAACAATGTAGAAAGTAGACATAATTGACAGGCTTGGGAGAAAAGATTATGATCTCATATTTTAGTCATATTTAGTTTGGGAAGAGGGTAAGATAACCAGAATGAAATGGTGTAGAGACAGCGAAAGGTCAATCCAGAGTGGAGGAGAATATATGAGAGTTATGGCTTAGTGATGACAGTTAAAGCTATGTAATCGGCTGAGGTCAACCAGGACTGGATGTTAGAGGGGCCCTGAATGAACTTTGATGGACTCCAGAACAGGAATGGGTGCGGTGGAGATGAGTCAAAGGAACCTCTACAGAAGATACTGGAAAAATTGATTAAAGAATGAGAAGGGAAGAAAGTCATTGAAGCAGAGGCAGGAAAGTATGTAAAGGAAGAAGAAAATAACAATATTATTAAAGGTAATAAAAATCTCAACAAGGATGAGAGTGGAATACACACCTTGAGTCTGAGTCAGGGATAGATTATTAGATTTAATTGAGAACACTTTCTAGAATATGGAAAAGATGGAAACTGGTCTGATAGTGACAGATTGCAAGGAAATAAAGTAGAATAGGTAGTGCTTAAAGGAGATCAGATGGTGGTCAGAGAGAGTGGGAATAAACATGCTATATTCTGCACATTACTCTCTTCTTAAGTTCTGACAGATTTTTTCCTATGATGTATTGAAGTATATCAAAGGAGGACTATACAAAAAGGGAAAGAGAAATTAAAAATGGTATATCTACATTGCAATAAAAACACACTCAGAATAGTTGCAGCTCTCCAAGGTGTGAGCTTGCAGGACTCATGTTGTAGGACTATAAAATTGCAGTGTAGACAATCAAGTTTGGGATGAACCTTGGGATCTGAAACTCTGTGAGTGGGGTGGGTTTCAGAGCTCCAGCCCAAGTACCAGGGTCTACTTGGTGCATAACTTAGTCCCAGCTGACTTGGTGCTTTGGGTTTCTTATCTCAGTTTAGATGACCTTATAATGGTATGGGGTACTGTTTGTTTCTATAGAAATGAGCATGGGAAGACTTATGTGACTCATTTCACTGCACACAAGGAATGTGATCCACTCACACGAATTACTAAATTATATAAAAACCCACACTATTGTAAATAGAGTCCACCCTCACTGGCTTCTTCATATCACAGAAACAACGGTCAGGGACTGGGGGAAAAATATAATGTGTAATATCTGATTACCATCTCTGTCATTGGCCCTGATCCTGCAACTGACTTGGCATGGCAGGAGCCCCAAGTAGTCCAGTGAAATTCTGCAAAGGCCAAGGCTCTCTTGAGAAATGAGTCACTATACAGTCAGGGTCTATCACAGAAAAGTACGAATTACCTTGGAGCAATAAATCTACAGTTTTGAGGGATGTGTACAGGACCAAGTTTTCAAAAATAAGTGTGCAACTGCAGGCACATTTTTATGCACCCATGTTCTTGCCTATGCCAAAAATATTGGTACAGAATTTGGCACAAATGTTTCTGGCTTCCAGCCCTTCTGAGGGAAAAATAATTCCAGGAATGAAATTTTCAAAGACTAATTGAGAGAGAAAATGTCTGCACAACCACCCTTTTAAATAGATCCTTGTTTTTAATTTATTGTGATACTTCTGCACAAGTTTGTGTACCACAGATCAGTGACAACTGATTGAGGAGAATGTTGGAACATGTTTTGGGGAAGTGAGATTCCTAGTTTCAGTTGATAAGCAATGCTCTGGATGGGATTTCTTTCTTGGAATCCAAGTAAAATGAGAACATGAATTACAAGGAATGATATAGCATGTTATAGCAATGGAGTGTTTTATTCCCCAATTGCAAAACAAAGCAAAACGTGGAGGAAGTACTTGATAGAAGGCTTAGTTGAAAGTTGGAATGTTTGTTCCCCAGCAAATTCTGAAACCTTGAAAGAAAGAAAAAAAAGTTCCATTTAGGAATAAAAAGTAGACGTTTCAAAATTTCCTATAGATGGGAAATTTTCATTTTAAAATAAACAAAGCAAAAGTCTACTTATAAGCACCACCTTTCTTCCTTTCTCAGAACTTCTAGACTCCTGGCTTCCCAGCAGCCACATGGGGAACCAGGGAACTTAAAATCTCATATGGCTATGATTGACATGGCAGTCTGGGAGCCAAGGCTTCCAACTGCATGTTACAGAGCCTTGGAACCTGAAGGTTTATAGTCCTATTGCAGCACATAGGACACTTTCCAGTGGAAACCTCCTGGACGGGCAAGTTTCAAAACCCTCCCTGTAGATCACTGGAACAACTGTCAAAATCAATGTGTTTGCTTTCAATAAATTGGCATTTTCTGATGGAAAAACATTCCATCAGAACATTGCCAACCAGTTCTACCTGATCGTTTACATCAGTTATCCACATTCATTATCAGATGTGAAGTATACATATAAATTTAATAAAAATGAAGGGAAAACCACACAGGAAAGACTTGCAAACATTATATCCAGAGAGAATCATATTTCCAGAGTCACTGGAGAGCAAAAAAAATATTTTGTAGCTATTCATGCTGGGTACACTGAAGTCCTTGTCTGATAATGACAAACATAAAATCAGTTCAGGCACAAACCATAGTAAGATGTCGGTAAGATTACTATATTCTGAATTTTACAAAATTTATAAGTGAAACTGACTATTTCCGGAGTTGGAAATGTATAGTGATGGCTGAGAAATTCAATGTCACACTAATTCAGCTGTGTTATAAGTTAAATAGAGGTGATTGAATAATAATCACTGGATAATGTATAGTGATTTTGCAATATTTTAAAATTATTTCAGACTGTTTGAATTATCTACCTAGTATACATAACTGACCATATAACTTGCTAATCTGAAAATCTGATTAATTTCATACCTTTCCAAATAAAATTATTTATCCAGCTATTAAAACTCTTTTAGGGCGCATCTACACAACTAGGCTTAACTCAAAATAAGCTATGCAAATTGAGCTACATCAATTGTGTAGCTTATTTTGAAATAGTTTATTTCAAAATTTGGGACTGTCTACACAGTACATATTTCGAAATAGAGCACTCTTCCTTTGACTTCCCCTATTACTCGTACAATGAGGGTTTCAGGAGTTGGAGTAAGAAGTCTTCCAGCTTGACAGTATTTCAACATTATTTTAAAATAACTGTCAGCTGTGTAGACATGGACTAAGTTATTTTGAAATAACGCTAGTTATTTACAAAATAATGTTGCCGTATAAACCTACCGCTAGTGATTAGATAGCGAGACTGAATTTTGGGAGACCTGAATTATATTCTAGTTTTCCCAGTTGTCCAATACCTGGAATCATGGTCCTTGACAGTTTTAGGATAGGTAGAAAATACTACTGCCCTGAGGACAGTAAGGGTATATCTAGACTACATCCCTCTGTCGCTAGAGTGATGTAAATTAGACATCCTAAAATTGCTAATGGAGCGGGGATTTAAATATCCCACGCTTCATTAGAATAAAAATTGCCACCGCTTTTTGCCTCTGTGACAATTTTCCAGCAAAAAGCGGCAGTCTAGACTGTGATCAGTCGACAAGGAAAGCCTTTTCCGACCGATCCCTTATGCCTCGTGCAATGAGGTTTACAGGATTGGTCAGAAAAGGCTTTCCTTGTTGACCGATCCCCGTCTAGACTGCTGCTTTTTGCGGGAAAATTGCCGTGTTGGCAAAAAGCGGTGGCCATTTTTATTCTAATGAAGCGTGGGATATTTAAATCCCCGCTTCATTAGCAATTTTGGTATGTCTAATTTACATCCCTCTGGTGACAGAGGGATGTAGTCTAGACATACCCTAAAGGTTTACAAGGCTGGTTTCAAAAACAAAGAGTAGTCCTGTGGCACCTTAGAGACTAGCAAAAATATATAGTATCATGAGCTTTCAGGGGTAAGGCTCACTTCATCAGATGAGTTGGAGTGGAAATAACAGAAATCAAAATATATATAATAGCAAAAAAAAAAGTATCTCTCAGTTCTAGGACTCGTGTTAATGAAGCTAATTAAGTGGCCTGGATGTGTCCCATTCATAGCTGGTTTTGTTGAGCTGAGAGTTTAGAGTTAAGGAAGCCCTCAGTGTGTTTTGGCCTATCACTGATTTTCAGGTGGTGAGTTATGTGATGTCTTTAGTGCACTGTAGATTTGGTTCATATATCACACTGGGTTGGCTCTCTGGACTGTCATTTTCTTGAGGCCTAGCAGGATTTAGTAGTTAATGCAAAGAGTGGTACAGAAGTGAGCAGATTCCAAGCACCCCATAACCATACAAAAATTTGTTGGGGATGATTGGAACCTTCTCCTAGAGTGTACGGTTGTGAGATGGAGGCAGTTCTACTTAATGCCGCATATGTTGGCAGCTTTTTTCACTTTCAGAATTAGCATTAGCAGAGGCACGAAAGGGCCAGCTATAGGAGTGCCTTAGGACTGAAAAATAAACTTGCAGCTCACCACCTAAATCCATCTGTGCATCTGTCTGCCTTCAGTTATGCATTCTAGGATGTGTTATGCAGGAGGTGAGACTAAATGATCATAATGATACCTTCTGACCTAGAAAGTTATCAATCTGTGGACATACAGGTTTACAGAGTGTTTATCAAACTATTTGAGGGATATTTTGAGGGAATGACTAGGAATTCTGTAAATGTAACTGCTGTAATAGGAAGATTTCAGGTTCAAGTTCAGTGAGTGTTCCCATAATATAGTATACATACAGGCTATTGCAAAATGATATTCCACCCAAAATTATGGCCAAATTTGTATCTTTTTTTAAGTCTGGAAGCTGAAAAGAAAAGGGTATAATGCTGTCTCATTTGAAGAACCTTATTGCAGAATGGAGCATTAACAAAACTCACTTAGTCTATGACATGGCCTTGACTCTTACACAAAAGACACATCCACAGGCAGAAATTGAAGTTGTGAGAGAGATTAATAAAGGAGAAAAAAGCCACATACTCTTAAGGATACAGGTTAAATAATGCCTAAGATTTTGTCATCCAAGTCTTCCATAGTTCAAGAAAAGGGATGCCCAGACTCACTAGCAAGCTTTGGCTTTATATGTGAAATGAACGTAAACGTCTCAGCAATTAGGACTCTTCTGAGGCAATGCTATTTTGGCCAGTACTGTGCTGGTTTTTGCTCTGTGTTGCTAGCTGTACCTATTCACTAGAGATCTCTGAAGGTAATTAAATGCTTGGAAATGCACTAGAGCTACACAAATAGGAAATTACTCTACCCATTTGAACAATAATTATATTTAAAATGTAACTACAGCATATTAATTTCCTAAAAGTAACTAATTGCCACAAACTCTAAATTCATCATAGTATCATTTGGTGACTGAGCATCAGAATCAGTACCATTTTACTGATGATGATCCATACATCATAATACTGATAAAGGGGATTAAATATTTCCAGCAAGTTAATACTGTGTAGTCTTTTATTTCATCCTTCCATCTGCAACATTTATATCTGATTTAGTTGCTGCTGTTTCCAAGCCCAATGTCCTGCAGCAAATGTTGCCAGCAATACTGAATACTTTCAATTAGTAGTTCTCTACTTCTCTGGTAGCTAAGCAACTGACCTATGGTGAAGAATACATAATGATCTTCTGCACACCCTCCTTGAAGTGTCAGACAACATGTAGGCTTCAAAACATAGATTTGCTGTTGTATGTTGATGGTATTGGGTTAACAGGCAGTAAACTATGAAAACGCATACCTAATATTTGTTTGATATAATAAAGGTTAAAACAAACACTCAGAAAAATTTTCCTGCATAGTTCATGTATATCTTTGCATACTCACTAATAATATTCATAACAAAGAGAGCAAATACTTGGGTGGAATTATATAGTATAAAACCAGACTAAAATACCATAATAGGAAGGATGATGATGGATTTTACAATGGATTTTGATGTCACGAGTACACCTATAACCCTCAGCTGACCTGAGTAGTTCCGGGTTCTGTCCTGGTTCCGTCAGAAGCCGCAATTTTTTTCTTCATGAGCCGTATGCGGCTCGCAAGCTGTGGGTTGGCCACCCCTGCAGTAGACTGTCTAAAGGCTTTAGCTTTAGCTGAAACTGCTAATGGGAGGAAACAGAAGAATGTATTTATGTGGGGGGATCAGGAGGGTGATATCATAATTATATAATTTAGGATAATGTTAGAATTTTTTAGAAATAGCTTGAAGAATACTAATAAGTAAAGCAAATAGAAACTAAGCTTTTGGACAAAGCTGGATATCATATATCATCTTTTCACATTAAAAATGGTCCAAGTTGCAAAATTCAGACCTTGGCTTCAGATCACATTATAAGCAGCATCACATTTCAGGAGTGTTTGGATTTAAGGTTCTAGTTCAGGCCATTTATAAGTACAAATAAGGAATGCGTAATAATTATAAAAAATCTCCCATGTAAGCTTCTTTCGACTCTTGTACCAGACAGGCAAACAGCATTTTTATTGCATACAATGTTGTGTAATATCTCTTATCCTCTCTCTCATTTTAATCTTCTCAAGTCATTGGGGAAGCTGTGGGTAATGTATAACAATATTAAATTAATTTGAAAGGAAGACAAGAGACAAAATCACTAACATTTACCTACCAAAAGTAGATTCATTTCAATTAATGTCTTTTATTCACAAAATATTTTTAAATTACAAATTTCTCTTAAAAACTTATTATTTTAATCTGTGATTTCAATTTTTAGTATTTTAAATACCTTATCAATGACAGTTAGAATCTAAACATTTAATTTCCTTTATTAAAACATATTTTGTCAAGGCAGCTGTAGTCTTTTTATTATATATCATAAGTTTAATTGCCTAGCTACAGCAGGACACTTTTGTTTTGGGAGATTCAAAGCATATATGTCCACAGCTATGCTATTGTGGGTAATGCATTACATTTGATTCAGTAGAAAGATAGGTTGTCTAGAAGTGGCAAATAGATAACTGAATATGAAAGACTTTCATAAATTTAGGATGCTTACAATGTAATGGGCTAAATCCCTCATCTCTGGAGTACTCCATATAGATGCAATTGAATTTGGTCCATTGTGTTTAAAGATATTGTGGTAGATTATTTTTATATAAATGGCATGAGTTTCAGGCCATATTTCTCTCAGGTGAATACAATGGCCCTAGTCCTGTAGTATTAAGTTTTGATGGGAGTGATCACAGGACTTCACTATATGTGTGCCTACATTGCACCCTGAGCTTGAAATAAGCTACAGAATTTGAGCTACGCAAATTGCGTAGCTTATTTTGAGCTATCGTGAAATGTCCCTTAATCCTTGTGGAATGTGGTTTACAGGGACATTGAAATAATGCACCCATCGTTTCGAAAGCTATTTCAAAATAACGGACACACTGTCAAGACGCAGAAAACTCTATTTTGGGATACCGGAAATATCCCGAAATAGAGCCACTGTCTAGATGCACCCTATAGGTCCATGCTTAGTCACTTTTGCTTTCTAGGAAGTTTTCATAGATAATATTGTGATTATGATACTAAACTGGGGCCCAGGGGATGTGTGGGGAGTTCTCTCTCTTGAAGACCTCCTGGGCCCTGAGGTAATCACTCAAACTCTGCAAGCTTTAGTACCGGTTGAACCACTCTAGTCTGGAACCCTTGGGATCTGACTGGTGCCAAATCCCGGGAGATCAATATTGTCTAGAAGCGTTACCAACAGTTCCACTGCTTATCTTGGTTCTTAGAAGATATTTAGAGTAATGTAGAGCTAAATAATAACACAAAACACTGAGAGCCAGGACTGATGGCTATAAACAAATTTTATGGGACTATGGGAAACTTTGCCACACCTGTGATAGGTGGACATCCGTCTAACTAAAATAAAAACACAAAACAGATGCCGCTGGCCCACAGAGTGCTAGACTAGAGAGATTCAACCTCTACTTCAGTGTTGTGAGGAAAACATCACCAATATTTATGAGGTGCTCAGATACTGTGATTTTGGGGCCATACACAGTAATGTATGACTTTTGAGACAAATGGTACTGGATAGTAGAGAAATAAAAATATCTCAAAAATTCACAAGAATTCTTTGAATCCTAGTGGTTTATTTATTTTAATATTGAGATATCAACTATCACTGCTAAGCTAGTGATGGAAGGATGATTTTGTTTTTAAACACAGGGTTTGGGATTGGGGGCATCAGTATATAAAGGTCTGGGTTCTAGCCCTGCCCTGGTGTGAAACATCACATAAAACTGTCGGCAAGTTATACGGCCTCTCTTAGCAATCAGGTTGCATTGCATTTTCTGACTCTTCCACAGAAGTTTCTTGCAATCACTGTGGCAAGCTATGTTAAAAATATTTGGGAGTTGAGAGAGGAAGAAAAAACGATTGTCAGAGAGGAGAAGATCCAGAGTAGAACAGGGCATAATGTGACAGGAGAGAGTGAGGAGAAAAAACTGTTAAATCAAAACAGGTTTCATACACAGTTAACTCATGGTATGCTATTCTTTTCACAGGAAGCTAATCAATATGGAGAATTTTAGTTGAAAATTCATTTTTTTCAGTTTTCCAGTTTTTTCCCTTTACTGTTGTATTGGACAGCGCTATATTTTAGGCTTCATTCTTTTTCTCTCTCTCTCTTTTTTCTTTTTTAAAATTTTATTTCACATGTAGAAAACTTCATCAGTGCCATTCTGTCAGCTGTCACAGTCGCTCTGAGCATTATCAGTCTATTGCCATCAGAGTGCCTGTTCAATGGTAAGTGTAGTGCTGTCTGCCTTAGAAAACACAGATCTCCAGTTACTCGGGCCATAACAGGCTGATATCACTCAGGGTGATTGCAATTGCTGACAGAGTGTTAGCTAACATGCGGTCCAATTTAAAATCAGATTTGAAAACATTAAACTCATGTGCTACCTAGTAACATGCTGTTGAAGAAGGCATCTGCTAATCTATCTATCTATCTATCTATCTATCTATCTATCTATCTATCTATCTATCTATCTATCTATCTATCTATCTATCTATCTATCTATCTATCTATCTATGTGATTTAACTTCACTTTGAATCAAAATAAAGGGGCAGATTGTGTCTATTGGACATTACAGTCTTGGGGTCAGTGTGGAGCTGCATTATGTTAGAGTTAGCTCAGAAAAACACAATAGTTCCAGAGGCCCCTTGTGTACCCAGGGGCCCACCTCTAACAAGCCAGATTCACTCCCCAGACTCAGTCTCACTCTGAGGCTTATATTAATATTTGATCACCTATAAAACACTTCAGCTAACAATTATCAAATGTAATGACAGGAGGGATAAAATAAAATTAACACTGCAGCTCCTAAATACTAGAATAATTATTTAGGTTCCAGTCCCACAAAGATGTAGGCCTGCTTATCTTGGAGTATGTGATAGTCCTACCAAAGTCAAGCACATGGACCTCTAAAACATCTGCTCTAGAAATTATCTGGGGATAGTTCTATGGCGGGTGTTGTATAGAATAACTGACTTTTGACCCATAGTACTTCCTTCTGGACTTGGAATCTGAGTTGGTATATCTGTGGAGGATCAAGGTTTTACTATGTCATTTTATTAGCCCCACATTTCTGCCCTCATGGGAATTCCTATCAAATAGAAAATTATATCACTGCTATGAAAGAGACTTCAGAAAGATTTTGCTAGAACCCTGTTTAATTTATTTAGCTTTCTATTGATTTAATTTCTATCATGTTCCATAGGACTGTTCCATCTGAGCATGCTGGTTGAGCTTTCTTTTCTCTAAATCAGAATTTAATATTGAAGGAGATATAGTAGCGGAGTATAGTTTGATTTCAAAGTATGGTCTGTTTTTTCTCTATGCAGTACATTGAGATTTTTTTTCCTATGATACATCATTTACAATTTTCTGCAGTGATTGCAAAGAACTGGCATATCTCCTCCCATTTCCAGCAATATAGCACAATTACCATGGAAATGTGTATGCAGCAAGCACTGATGCCAATTATTAGGTGTCCAGGCCTTCTGTCCATGAGCTTTTATCTCTTATGCATCAGCCTCAGCACTAAGCAGTGCCACAGATTAAACAAGCAAAGGGGAAAACCCCAGGGAGAGAAGCAGCAGAAATGTTTATGCCACAGGTGCAGACAGCTGTAGATTTGTTATAAAGCCTAAAGACACTCTGACAATTAGGACAGAGTTTTTGGAATGGAATATCAAGAGAAATGTCTTCTCTGAAAGAAAACGAGCTGTTTAGTGGGATTTTTTCCCCCTGTTGTTGCTTCTGTAGCTGCAAGAAGTGTATTGTCTGCACCTTAATGATAAATTGGAAGATGATAACTTGGCTGGCTTTAAAAGAGGGAGGAATTCTCTCTTGGTTGAATGTAATTGCAGTTTTATCATCATAAGTGAATACAAAGTTTTACGTCATAGAAGAAGGGGAAAGTGAAGTTCAGAGAATGAATGCAGCTCTCTGCACCGTCAGCACCATTCCCAAGTCTTCCATTAACACTCCCAGTGGGGGAGAACTTGGGGGACATGAGAACTGGAACAGGCAAATGGGGATGGAATCTTTTTCAGATACTTAGTGGCAACAATTGGTACATAACTGTTCATCTTATTCGACCTGCTACCACCCACCTTAGTTTGAAAAATCAATGGCATGTGGGTATTGTTGTTTTTTAAAGAAGTAGTAAGTGCGACACAGTAGAACTGGGGATGCCTAGAAGTCTTTGAAGATCTATAAAGAACTGCTGGCAAAGTAAAAATAAATTTTTGAATCTGTGTTACTCTGTAACTCTTGCATTTTTTCTCAGATCACACCTGCACTGAAATTTAAACTGGCTGTCTATCCATACTGATAGTGAGGCATCTGGGCCAAATTTTAGTGAGTGGTATTGTGACCTGGCACATTATGTTATAAAGCCACTGAAATGTGGTGTGGTCACCCCTCCATCCATGAGGAGGAGCATGCACCAGAATGGGGTCCCTCCTGGAGCTAATGGGAGGACAGGGGACAAGTCCCAGAATTTGTCCCATCAATAAATATCTGAATTGGCCCTGTTAGCTGATCAGGTGTAAAGGACCAGAGTCAATCCAAGGTCTTCTGATGTGGAAATCCAAACCAAAAGGAATAAGAGGAAATTTTCATAGGATGTCCTATCTGGTTGGCTCTATGACGGATCCTCCCTTCCTTCAAGTAGGGCTGCTTTGGGAAGCTGTGTTAGATCCTTTCGGTTTCCTTCTGCTCTTCTGTAGACATAGGCTGTAGCTCTGCTCACCTCCATCCCTGCCACCCAAATGAGCTACGTCTCTGCATTTTAATTTCTCCAGCAGATAGAGCACTTGTTGCAGATGTAATAGGATGGGGCTGGCTGAGCCTGAAATGACCCCTAACGCCTTTTTTCCCTCCATGTGGGTTTGTATACCCCGTCACACACCTTCCCCCTCAAAATGAAACAAGGGAAGCTAGGTCCATCTGATTGCTTCCCCCACCCCCTGTTCCACTTCAGAAGCATCTGTCTGAAAAATTAATTATTTAGAGAAGTCTGAACTGAATAATACTGGTTCTTTTCAGAAGCATTTTTTCAGTTTTTGAAAGGCCTTTTCACAGACATTAGACCAGTGCACTTTTGGGGGGATATCGTCTATAACCATATTTGTGAGAGGAGAGATGATCATTGAGAATCTTGGTACAAACTGGTGGTAGTAGCCAGCAAGTTCCAAAATACTCTGACCTGTTTTTTGCTGGTAGGTCATGTAGTGTCCACAAGAGCTTTGGATTTGTCTATGAAGGGCTGGATCTGCCCTTTCTCCAAAGTGTATCCTGGGTGAGTTTTCTTTGCTTCCTATGTTACATTCTTCAGGGTTTGCCTTTAGTCCAGCATATCCGCAACTTGGGACAAATATTTTCCCCTGGTTTGGCAGTAGATAAGTACATCATGTAAACAGGCTGTGGCATACAAGTTATGGAGTTATAAAATGTGGGCCATAAGGCATTGGAATGTCACAGATGCACTACGGAGTCCATTTTACTGAGCACAGTCCAAAACTATAAGGAATCTCTAGGGGACCTCTAAGGCTTCATCATTTCCATGACTTTTTGAACTAACCTTTTGTAGGGGAGCCTGAAAGGCCCTGTCTTGACTGAAACAACGTCTACTTTACCCAAAGTACAGATTTCTAACAAAGCAAAACCCAGGCCTGTCTCAAGTCTCGTGTGCAGGCAAGATTGGGGCTTTAAGGCAGGAATATTTTTGCACAATCCTCTGAATCCAGCACAGTACTGTGTGATTATACCAAGAGAACTGGCAGTAAACTGATACTAGCACATTTCATTTTTGATAAGCAAAAAGGCAGACACAGCCATAAAACTGTTAACCAAGAACATAGTTTTTGCAACATCTCGAGTAGCAGGATTTACCCCAAATAAAGCAATGGGGATTTTAGGTATTTTATACAATACCTTGAAATAAGGGATAAGGGATATTTCGGAAAAGGCTTTATTTTCCACAAGATCTGTGTCTAGACTGGCGCTTTTTTCCAGCAAAGCTCCGTGCCGAAAAAAAGCGGCAGCCATTTTTATGCTAATGAAGTGGAGGAGATTTAAATTCCCGCTTCATTAGCAATTGCGATAGGTCTAATTTGCATCCCTTTTACGAAAAAGGGATGCAATCTAGATGTAGCCCTGATGTAATCAATTGGCAGATATTATTAGAACAACTTAGTCAAGTATAAATATAGGTGTAGGAAAGATAATCAGTGGAAGGTAGGACAGACCTACAGGTCCCGCTTGTTCTAACTAGAAGTAAAAGACCCTTCAGACAGGCCATGACAGTTCACGGTGCTTCAAGCCATGGGAGTCAAAGGAGCAACGAACCTCCTGACTTGTACTGTAATGTGGCATACGGATGAAGTGTAAGTGAACTAGGCTTAAATATTGTATTATAATAAATCTTGTGTTAATTGCTTTTGCATTGTTTTGTACTGTACTAATTGCTTTCAAAATTTATAGTATTTAAGGTTTAAATTGTGTAGTAATTGTTTTAAAGGCCTGAAAAAATTTAAAGGACTATATTAACTACTTGAAGACTTGCAATACATAAAGAAGTGGTTAAGCCTCTCTGGAGTGTCCTGGTTTCCCATGTATCTAAAATAAAATGAACCACATGACACCTTTGCCGTTGTTCCTTGTTCCTGAGCCCCAAAGTCCCAAACTAATTGATGCTGTGGGGACACTATTAGTGCAGGATCTGTTGCTGCGCTGCTTGCTGATGCCATTATTCTTGGTCATCCATTTTAGCACCTGTTCTAATTATATTCTCACTGGCTGACCCGACCACATTATTCTAAGTCAGGATGCTTGGCCACCTAGGTCAATTGATCCTCTTTCTCTCATGGATAGAGTGATGTCCACATTTTCCACCGATTTGTAATGGTCCTCACTCTGGATCTGGTTGGGATATGTGGCCTAGTGGTCATGGCCACAATTGTAGATTGCCAAGAGTGCTGTAGGGAGGAGAGCACAGAGCTCTCCTACTCCAAAGAGTTCCAATACAAGGTCCATGAGGCTACCTGTAATCTGGCAACAAAGGCTACTTAAGGCTGTCCTCTCTGGGCCTCTTTCTCTTGTCTCCCCTCCCAGGATCAGCTCAGTCCAAGGCCTTTGCCTGGTAAGGAAATCCAAACCAAAAGAAATGAGGCAGTTACCAATGTCCAACGTCACAGGATACTTCCCTCTCTGGTTGTCTATCTTGTACATTCTCCTTTCCCCCAAGGACATCCCCTTGGGGCATCTGTGTTAGCTTTCAGGCTTCCCTTTGTTCTTCTGGAGCTGTGGGCTGCAGGTTTGCTCACCTCCAGCTCAGCCACTTAAAAAAGCAATTCCCTGCCTTTTAATTCCTCCAGGAAAGGAATAAATTAATTCCTCCTGAATATGCCGCAGGTGTGGTGGGGGGGCTGACTAAAACCAAAATGATCCTTTATCTCCTTTTTGCTCAGAGTGTGTCTAAACTACAGGTTTTTTAAAAAAATAGCCTTTTTTCAAAAAAACCTTCACCTGCATCTAGACTGCAGCTGCATTCTTTCGAAAGTAAATCGAAAGAACGTGGCAGATTTTTTGATCACAGTAAACCTCATTTTAAGAGGAATAACGCCTTTTTTCGAAAGTACTCTTTCGAAAAAAGGTGCTATTGCATGCAAACTGTGCTTTTTCGAAAGAGCGCGTCTAGACTCTCTTTTGAAAAAGTGGCTCACTTTTTCAAAAAATCTGCATATAGTCTAGATCCGAGGTCACCAACCAGTAGATCGCGATATACTGGTAGATCTCAGGGGCTCTAAGAGTAGCTCTTGAGCCCTCTCTGAACTGCGCACCTGCGCAGTACATTTACATTAGATTTCCTCATGTAATGTAGGCGGGGCTTCAAGGAAGGGGTGGGGCAGTAGATCTTCTCCTGTTCTGAGATTTAAAAAGTGATCTTGGGTGTAAAAGGGTTGGAGACCACTGGTCTAGATGCTCTCTTTCGAAAGAGGCTTTTTTGAATGATTAGTTCGAAAAAGACTCTTTTGAAAGAGGCTTGTAGTCTAGACGTAGACTCAGTGTAGATTTGTAAACCCCATCACAAACCCATTCCCTCCCCCCAACAATTATATTACTAATGTGAACAACATGATAGAACCTGCTAACATATAAACTACACACGCAATTTCTATTGGAAAAAATCACTTAGATTTTAGAGAAGGCATAGCTGGTTTTGAAAAGTTACACATAAAAATAAGCAATTGGAACTCATTCTGAACCCTTCCTTTAAGACTAAGAATGTCATTTTTTCCTCCCCCCTAAAAACCTCCCTTTTGGGTGAGACCCTCAGTGGGTGTAATCGTATTATAATTGTCTTCACCATGGATCACACCCATTCAGGATCTGGCTCTTAATTTTGACACATGCTCAGGTTGAATGAACTACAGACGCAAGTACTGATGCCAGACTGATATAGGCGGCAACAGTTGTAGTTCTTCTCCCTGCTCCTATATCCTTGCCCACAGCACAAATTGTCTCAAAGGGGTTGAGAAAAGAAAGAGGTAGGGGCATAGGTGTTACTGCTCTGTTCTGCTCCACTGGTTTTTGGGATCGGCATGGAAAACTGGGGAAAGCATCCTGCACTTTTCCTAGTGACAATGCAGCCTGCATTCTCCGTAGATCATTTCACCACATTCCTGCCATCCTGCCCCATTCTGCGAGTCATCAGCTAGTAGATCTAAACAGTGTTCACAGTCTTTTGCTAATACAGCTAGCCAGCCAGTCTTGACTACCCAATATTACTCTCATTCCTCTCTGCAGTCTAAAGAAGAAATTTATTTCTGATATTAGCAATCACCATGGCTTCGTTTCCTTCAGAGTGTAGGGTTTTGAGTGAATCTGGAGGAGACCCACTTGGGGAAACTAAGGTCGGGACACCTGCAATGTCACATGAAGCCACACAGAAGTGCTCAGGAAGTGCATGAGATGTACAAATGCAATCTTCCCTTACATTGCCATGCTAGCATTTCTCTACTTGATCAGGATGGACTACCTCTATAGGTGAAGGAGTAATTCACTTTCCATCCTTCTTCAATCTTTGGCCTCTCTGCTGAGGCTCTCAAGGTGATTACTAATTAGAACCAACATATTTAACTTGCATAAAAATGATGTGCTATATGAAAACACATACATCTTTTCTAATAGAGAATGCTTGACACAATCCAGGCAGGCAATTTTTTTTTCCGAGTCAGCTGAACTGACTACCCAGTTATCTCCTGTTACCCAAAAGTCAGGCATTTCATTACCTATTCATGTTTAGTTTTGAGCTATCATTAATTCATAATGCCCAGAAAACATAAATATCTCTCTGGAAAGGAAGCACACATCACCATTTTTTTCATTTAGTGCATTTTTGTGTGTGTCAATGATACATTCAGTTATGTATTACCTAGTCTGAATGCAAAACTGTTTTATATGCAGATTTAAGGTAATGAGCATTCAAGTTTAAAAAATGGTTCTGGTATCCTGTAGCTTCTCAGTAATAATATACTCTTACATTCCAGCAGAGAAGGATGGATTATGGTTTTTCAATTTGCATCAGGCATATTAATTGCAGAGTAGGGTTTCCACATAAAATATCAATGTACTGGAACAAACTGTTAATGTACCAGAATATGAACACTTACATTCATTTCTTGAGATTTAAAAGCAATCTTTCCTTTCCCTGCCATAATCTGAGTGGAACATTTTTGGAAGAGATGGGGTTAGGTTGTTTTATTTAATTTTTTGTTTTGGTTTTTTTTTCCCTCCGAGTCAGCTAATGAGTACAACATACCCAATGTTTTCTGAAAACCTTAATTAGATTAAGTGTTAATGGTGCTTTCCTAGTCATTGTACTGGCAAACAATACAACAAGCCATTAGGGAAAGACAATAATTTAGAGGGTTTGAAAAAACTTTTTTGAGTACTTTTTAAGAAACATAGAATAGTAGATCCACTTTATGTTATAATAGAAAATAAAGAAACATTACATTCAGCTTCCACCTTTATATTTCTTAACTGGGAAGATAAATTCATAAACTATTAAAAGTGTAATTACAGGCTTTATAAGTTTAGTTCAGCTAGGAATCTGAAAAACATACTTAATTGTATAAAATAGCAACTTCTGTTTTTTTTTAAATTGTCTGAATCATTTAAATTACATATACAATCCTAGCAAAAAAATTCTAAAAGGAGGAGTTGTCAAAATGCTAGTATCTTTTTAGAATGTTTAGTATTAATAATTATTTTGGTCTGAAAGGAAAACACATTGTTATTCAGTATAAGTAAAGATTTTAACTGCTTGATTATTATTTACATTAAGTTCCTTTTAAACCATTCTGGCAGTGCAAAGGGGCTGTAACATAATTTACACCCACTTTCAAGTCTCTCATACTCCCAAAGTGGAATAAAGAAGCCTTAATATAAATAAGAATCAGATCCTTAAATATCCAATTGTGTTTATCTGAAAAGCAGACATTGAAGATCTAATCCTTCTTTGAAAAAACTAAGTGATTCAACAAATCCCTTCTCTTGGAAGTTACACAAGTAACTATATTATTAATATATTGTGCTAAATTATATTGTTTCAGAGGGTTTGAATTGGTTTACTGACTGCTGTGACTCCTATTCCTAAGTTTTAATGTGCTTTCGACTTTCTCCCTTGCTCACAGCAATAGAACATAGGACCTTCCTTGTAAAACCAAACAGAAAAGGAAAATATTTGAGCTTGCATGCCACAGCTGCAGGCAGTGAATTATCACACCAGGGAAGAGTGGAAATACCACCCACATAATCCAACAAGAGACCTGATTCATTGTGTGTCTGAAGCAATCACTGGGGTCTTACAGAGCTGAAATGAGTTTCCTTTTCAATCTTCAATTGGAGGGTGAGGTGGGAGAGTGAGCTTACCATTCTACTTGGTTCAAAGCAAAACATTTTTGTGGGGGGAGGAGGGCATAGGGAGTGGTCTAATTTTTGTCCTTCCTTATTTTCCTGCTATTTTTCCAGCTGCTTCTCCCTGGAATTGAATGTGAAATGGATCAGAAATGATAGCCAGGCATGATCATCCCAGCCCTATCCATCCCTACTGAACTTGTAACAAATTATTAGATTAGTGTTAAAGGATAGCATGCAAAAGTTTAATTTCAGTAAAGACTATACTATAAATGACTGTGAATATGATCTTTTCGCTTTGCTTCCCCCAGCGAGTGAAATTTAGAGACATATTAAACAATGGTGGATTCTGCTGTTATTCACATGGGTTTAAATCCATCTCCTGAGACCCTTATCCTGCAAATACATATACATGTGCTTCAATCATGGGAGCAAGCTGTGACAATAAACATGCATAAATATTGTTATTATATTAACAGCAGTAGTTACTGTAGATTTGTGCCCATGAAAGAGACTGCAGGATGTAGCCCATGGACTGGAATTGTTTAGAGTATGACAAAGTTAGTGTGATCACTAAGGAACATGTTCTTTTGTAATTATTAACTTGAATATCCTCAGTTTGCCCAGTAAGATTGTATGAGCCATTAGTTTAAGTTTCCATGTAGATACAGGTGGGACCCTTGCCATCATTCTCAGTATTTACCTAAATGTACAAATACAGCATTAACTACATTGTAATACTTAACACATTGAGGGGATTTAATCTCTAAAAAGCCTGTCAGGCTGTGTTCAGAGGCATTGCCTAACAGGAAACCTAAACTGGAAAGAAACTCAAGTACAGGGAGAAATAACTGTTATGAGCGCTTTGGCATGGCTCTCGTTGCTAAGGAAACCACTTCTTTGTCTGTACGTGTTTAGAATGGCTGCCTCATTAGGGCAATAGCTCTGGGTGACGCTTCACACTACACAAGAAAATAGAAGGAGAAAAAATTAATAAGGTCTCCAAATACTAAGGAATGAATAGAAGAAATCGTTAAAATATATATGTTTTAGGTTGTATTTCTGTACTGACGAAGCTGCTAAAATTGCTTAGGCCTAGTCAGTCGTGGGTTGTAGCTATGTGAAGCAATGAATAGCTCTCTATTTTGCCTGTTGTCTTGTGGCTACTTTTTTTTTTTTAAAGCAAAGCACACAAAGCAAGCTGCAATTCTATGCGTGTATGTCAGAATATTTGTATATGTGTGTATATACACAATCACTCTCAAATATTGGAACACACATTTATTTAATATCACGTAGTTCACCTGTCTAGCAGCCTTTGACAATGCTGCAGCAGTGCAAAAGCAGGTTTTATTGACATATATAAAATGGTGTGGAAAGTCTATGCAGGTGCATTTACTGCCCTCATTAAGAAGGTGAAGTGGTTAAAAATAATAAGAAAGGTGTAAACGTAAGAGGGAGCAACTTAATGTTAACTACCAACTTTTAACTGAGACACTAAAACAACAACAACCAAAAATGTATAAAGGGAAGTAGATTGAAATGCATTCAAAGCATTACTCATTGATAATGCAGCTGTGAACCCCAGGTCCCTCAGGAGCCCAGCTCCTGCCCTTGACTTATGAGAAAAGCCTTTGAAAACAGGGGTAAAGCTTAACTTCTACCCTCTGCAGTTTATAAATATCAACAAGAGGGAGGGGGATGATTTTACCATCATCAACCCCACACCTCCATTCAGTGAGAGGAAAAATTTCATCCAGAATACAGGTGCAGCAGTTAATGAACTTCTGACTTCTCTATACATATTCATGAAGAGGGCTAGCAAATTGGCCAACAACTCATTTAAAAAAAATAACTCTCCCCAAATATAAAACAAAGTAATCAGGTCTACCATCAATGCACAGCAGTGCACCTGTCCAGATGGTCTGTGTGCTGAATTGGTTACTGTCCAAGATGTACTCTTTGGTATAAACAAGATTTATGCAATAATATTTGGATTTATTCCCTCAATGAAAAAGAGCCAAATAAATTTCAAAGGAAATAATTATCTATGGAAATGAGTTTAATAAAAGTCATTTTATCAAAACAAACTTTTGTCAGAAAATTTTGCACTGGCACTAGTTATCAGGAAAATCTTGCAAGGAATATGGGACTGCAGGCACGCCTGCGGACAGTGGAGAGGAGGCAAAGAGGGCAATTGCCAGTACCCAGCTATTCAAAGAGGCCTAGGGTTCCCAGCCACTGCCGCTGTTGGCCCCTCTAAACACTCATGAATGAAAGGTGATAGTACCCTATTAATAACTTGCCTTAATTTTCCAGGTGGGAAACTGAAGCCTTTTTGGAAAACCAGGGAGGTGAGTGGGTAAAAAACGAGCTTCCGGTTATATCAGCATCCTCAGAGATGGTGGAGGAAGAAATGTGCCAGCATGTTCCATGACAGACTATCTGCACCATACAGGAGTCTCTGCAGGGTACGGAGACAAACCAGATCTTGTCTCCCCCTCCTCCTAGGGAAGACTCAGAACGCTTGTAGAGACCCAGTTCAGTCCTGGCCAGAAGATGGGCAAGGATGCCTGGGGCCAGACTCAGGCATTGCGTAGCTGCCAGAGCATGAACAGGACCAGTGTTCCCTGGAACCTATGCACTTTGGCAGCCTCTCAGGATACATTCAAATAACAGAATCATAGACTATTAAAATTGGAAGGGACTTTGAGAGGTCATCAAGTCTAGTTCCCTGTCCTCACAGCAGGACCAAGCACCATCTACATCACCCCTGATAGATGTCTATCTAACCTGCTCTTAAATATCTCCAGTGATGGAGATTCCACAACCCTATCTACGCAATTTATTCCAGTGTTTAACCACCCTGATAGTTAGGAATTTTTTCCTAATGTCCAACCTAAACCTCCCTTGCTGCAATTTAAGCCCATTACTTCTTGTCCTGTCATCAGATGCCAAGGAGAACAATTTTTATCCCTCCTCCTTGTAACACTCTGGCTTTGTCTACACTGCAGGATTTTTGCGCAAGAAGCTTTTTGTGGAAGAGATCTTCCGCAAAAATTTCTTGCATAAAAGCGCATCCACACCTCAAATGTTCGTCATAAAAGCAAAGTGCTTTTGCGCATGAGAGCATCCACATGGCATGGATGCTCTTGCGCAAGAAAGCTCTGATTGCCATTGACAGAATGACCATCAGAGCACCTGTGCTTTTTCTGATAGGCTCTTTTTGCACAAGAAACCCTCGAGGAGTATCCACACATGCCTTTTTGTGCAAGAGCTGTAGTACAAAAAGAAGTTATTCCTCATGGGGAGAGGAATAACTCTACCAGCAAAATCCCTCTGTCCTGTTGATTTACATTGTTTTGATTGGGGTTTTTTGCACAAAAACGCACTTGAGGTGTGGATGCTTCACCAGTTTTTGCACAAAATGGCTGTTTTTGCGCAAAAACCTTATAGTGTAGACATAGCCTCTTTTAGGTACCTGAAAACTATCATGTCCCCTCTCGGTCTTCTCTTTTCTATATTAAACAAGCCCAATCCTTTCAGTCTTCCTTCATAGGTCAAATTTTCTAGACGTTCAGTCATTTTTGTTTCTCTTCTCTGGACTTCTCCATTTTCTCCACATCTTTCTTGAAATGTGGTGCCCAGATCTGGACACACTATTCCAACTGAGGCCTAATCAGTTCAGAGGAGAGAGGAAGAATTACTTCTTGTGTCTTGCTTACAACACTCTTGTTAGAGCATCCCAGAATTATGTTTGCTTTTATTGCAACAGTGTTACATTGCTTGTGGTCCACTTTGACCCCTAGATACCTTTCTGCAGTACTCCTTCCTAGACAGTTGTTTCCCATTCTGTAAGTTTGAATAAGAAAATTAAGAAATGCTTCCTGAATATTAGTGTGTGGGCCTGGATGCCCATGAGGGCAAGTAATCAATTATAAGAAACAGTAGAAGTGGGTAGCAGTTATTATAATCATTCCATATAGCTAATGTAGTTTAGCTGAACTAGGGTGCAATCTCTAGGACTTCACTATAGAAAGTATGTTACAGAATATAACTTGTGTTTTGAGTTAAACTCCATGTTATTTAAAAAAGTAAATAAAAGTCACTTGATGACATTTCTTTATTGAATTAACAGAAATGAAATATAAAATGTTGAGTTTCCTAATTATTTTCTGAAGAGAACAGAATATTTCAAAGACAATGGCTACGTCTACACTGGCCCCTTTTCCGGAAGGGGCATGTAAATTTCAGCAGTCGTCGTAGGGAAATCCGTGGGGGATTTAAATATCCCCCGCGGCATTTAAATAAAAATGTTCGCCGCTTTTTTCCGGCTTTTAAAAAAGCCGGAAAAGAGCGTCTAGACTGGCCCCGATCCTCCGGAAAAAGTGCCCTTTTCCGGAGGCTCTTATTCCTACTTTGAAATACCAGATGCCCCAGAGGAATAAGAATAAGAAGTAGGAATAAGATCCTCCGGAAAAGGGCGCTTTGAAGTAGGAATAAGATCCTCCGGAAAAGGGCGCTTTTTCCGGAGGATCGGGGCCAGTCTAGACGCTCTTTTCCGGCTTTTTTAAAAGCCGGAAAAAAGCGGCGGACATTTTTATTTAAATGCCGCGGGGGATATTTAAATCCCCCGCGGATTTCCCTACGACGACTGCTGAAATTTACATGCCCCTTCCGGAAAAGGGGCCAGTGTAGACGTATCCAATAGGTTTGGAGAGATTTCAGTCACATTATGGAACATTACACAACATTACTTTTATTGTGTAGAAAATACCTTTTTCACCACTGGCTCTAATTTTTCCCAAAAAGGAAAGGTACAAACTTTTACAGGTAGAATGTTATTTATTCCTGAATAAAATAAATTCCTGGAAACTCAAAATGTAGGCTCTGTTCCAGGAAAGCATTTAAGCTCCAAAAGTACTTTGAGCCTTTGGACAAATTCAATGGGGATGTTAAAACTATGCTTATGGTTACATAATTTTCTCCATCAGGGTCATATTGCACAGAGGTCCAAATTTTTCAGTACCCATTGCAATAGACATATTAATTAAGTGGTAGAAAGCCGGACATCTTACTCTGGGATAAACTTGAAAATATTTATCCTGTTTCACATATAAACACTTGAAAAGTGAAAACTGGTGTTTTCTCCTGTTTTACTTAGTTGTGTTACACAAGGAAACATTCACATTAATAAGAAAATCCATTAAAGATAATGGGCTAAATGTCTAAGTTCTTCACTGAAATGCATCTGTGATAGTACTTCCTTGGCTGACATTCAGAGGATCTCCAGTGCTAAAAACATGAGCTATGTAAGCTCATTAGTAAGGCTATACAGACTGCAGTCCTCTATGTATTGGCACAGAGGGGCACTGGTGATATACCCTGCCCAGAGGGCTGTAGATACATACTCATTAGGCCCACAAAACCTGATATTTGAACATGCAAGTCAGTCTTTGAATGTGTACACTGTACACTTGGCAAGCAAACAGGTTTCAGGTTTTCATATGTTTAGGGTAAGACTGTTTTTAATTGGTACATCCATGAATGTCAGAGCATAGTGGCCCTACCCCAGGGGAAGCCTGAAGAGAAGCAGTACCTTAGAGATGCACAAGCTCCTCCCAGAATTCCAGATGTGCTGGAGCAATGTGCGTCACACTCTCTCTGGTGAGCCAATGCTCTGGTCTGCACGAGGGAGTTATTTCAAAATAACTTCCTTTATTTCGAAACAACAAGCAGAGTGTCCACACTACCAAGCCTGTTATTTTGATATAAGAGTCTGGTTATTTTAAATAAAAATTCATGCATTCCATGAGGAATAACGCTTATTTCAAAATATCTGTAGTGTAAATGCTCCACTGCTGCTATTTCAAAATGACTGCTCCCCAGAGTCATTCAAAGTAATTACTCCCCAGTGCTTCCTGGGGCTGTAAGTCAAAGTAGTGTGTCCACATTAAGGGAGCTGCCTCATACTAATTTCAGGCTTCCCTCTAGTGTGGACTCTCTATTTCAAAATAGTCATTTTGTGGAATTATTATTTCAAAGTAAGTTATTTTAAAATAATTTCCTAGTGTAGACATGCCCAGCATCTGTTATAGGCCAATGTGGGACTCATGAAAGATGTCCCAGATTCACCCCTATCTTTTCCTTTTCCATTTGTGATAATATGCAACCCTTGGGCTACATCTAGGCTGGCATGATTTTCCGCAAATGCTTTTAACGGAAAAGTTTTCCGTTAAAAGCATTTGCGGAAAAGAGCATCTAGTTTGGCATGGACGCTTTTCCACAAAAGCACTTTTTGCGGAAAAGTGTCCGAGCCAATCTAGACGTGCTTTTCCGCAAAAAAGCCCCGATTGCCATTTTTGCGATCGGGGTTTTTTTGTGCAAAACAAATCTGAGCTGTCTACATTGGCCCTTTTGCGCAAAAGCTTTGCGCAAAAGGACTTTTGCCCGAATGGGAGGAGCATAGTATTTGAAGCACTGATTTCAGACTGTAGGAAGTCAGTGTTCTTGCCGAAATTCAAGCGGCCAGTGTAGACAGCTGGCAAGTTTTTCCGCAAAAGCAGCTGCTTTTGTGGAAAACCATGCCAGTCTAAATGTAGCCTTGGAGAACAAGATAGGAACAGTCCCAGTTATTCACTGAGGGCAGAAACAGATGTGGTTCCTAGCCTTTGTAAATGACTCATGTTAGGGAGAGAGAAGCAAGCTCCTTTCATACTTTCCATATGTACCCAAAAAAGTGCCAGATACATTCTAGGCCTCAGCTGAGACAGTGAATGCACTGGCATCTGTAAGTGTCTTTGGCATACCCCTTTGAAAACTGGCCCTAAGCTAAGGTAACTGAATGAATATGCACTTTTTCTAGCTAGTTTCAGTTGTAATGTGCTTTCTTTCTGTTTTATTTGTGCCTGAGATATCTGGTGAATATAAACTATATAATGCTTGCTTGAACCTGGATGGAGAACTGACAAAAACTGGAGATGGTGAGCAAATGTCTGTTATCCTGCATATCAGCTAAATCAGCATCCTTCCTGTGAGTAGCTTTGAACATTAATTTAACCTTTGCAGGGCAGCATTTCCATCAGCCGATTAGTGTTTTCAAAGACTGCAACATCACTGAATAATGAAAATGGATGATTGTTCCCATGGTATTTTCAGAGTTACAAAACTATATTATCTTCCTATGGGGCTAGGGACATGGCATTTGTGCATTTTCAAAGTAGTCTTTGTGCCATCTTAACATATCGAAAAAGGATTGAACTTATTTTCAGATACTTTCTTCTACTTTTTTATGTTTATATCTCTCCTTTATGCTTTACCTACTGAGTTGTCTTTGAGACGATAGCAGTGAATGCATATTTGCAGCTAGCTACTGCAGTGTATTTACAAATATTTTTAATTGTATGTGAAGACACTTTCCCTGCCATTCTCAAGGTCTCTGAGGGTATGTCTACACTACCCTCCTAGTTCGAACTAGGAGGGTAATGTTGGCATACCGCACTTGCAAATGAAGCCCAGGGTTTGAATAGATCCTGGGCTTCATTTGCATAAACTGGGCGCCGCCATTTTTAAATCCCTGCTCGTTCGAACCCCGTGCCGCGCGGCTACACGCGGCACGAACTAGGTAGTTCGGACTAGGCTTCCTAGTCTGAACTACCATTACTCCTAGTGGAATGGTATCTAATGATGAAATTCAGAAAAGGAATGTAATTTATTGATATAAGAGCAAATTTCACTTCCAACCAACCACATTGAGGTTTAGCACTTCTTCAAGTAATATAACTGCAACCATTTCAAAACCTTTGACTGCCAATGCTAGCTCCTATCTCTACATAAAGCTAAGATTTTGAGGAATTAAATAAAAAGTTGATGGGAAAGAATTCCTCTAGCTAGGAGCAGGATAGGATTATCATACACAATCCTACGCTACCTCCATTAGTTCCTATTCTTATATTAACAGGTGATAGAGGGTGTAGTCATTGAGTGCTACCAAAGTTCTGAGCTGTGGTGTAGCTCACAGACAACCTGGGGTAAGAGCTTTCCATCTGATGCAGAATATGGGAAGCACTAAGGTGATTTGAAGCCACCTGTGATTCCCACCCCACGTTGTACCGTTGGTGACACACAGCACAGAATCAGTCTTTTAGGGCTTGTGTGTTTACAAGTCCCCAGACTCATAAATATTTCTTAGCTTCAAAACCATTGTTGCACCATATTATTCAAAGTCAGCAACAAAATCTTATGGATTTTATAATTTAGAGAAAAACAACTGAATACAGGTGGAAGCAAAATAGAACACAACACATGAGATTGTCAAAAAATAACAACGCAAAAGCTGTCTTGGATGGCCCTCCATTTCATAAGATGATTTTTCATAACTAAAGATCTTCCTGATGGAAAACTCTTTGGCTACGTCTACATTGGCATCCCTTTCTGGAAAAGGCCAACACAAGAAGGCTCTTCAGCATGCACTGAATTTAGGCATGTGAGTAATCGCACTGTGGTCAATGGGACTACTCAGTGACTAAATGTAAGCACATGTTGATGTACCTTACTGAACCAGAGCCAAAGAAATGAAAGTAGGGGAATTAATGGAGCAAATGTCCCAAAACAAGATGCATCAGAGCCATTTCAATGACCAGGTTTTGGTGAGCAAGCACCAATCTTATTGAGGATGCAGTGTTGCTAATTCATTTATTGTTAAAGAAATTATACAGATTACCACAGGGTTATAAATTATGTTATTTAAAGTGTCTTAGAATGTAATACAGTGCACACTGTATAGGATACTATATGTCTAGACATGGTTTTCTATTCAGAAAAGATAAATCTGGATGGTGATAGTGAAATATTTATTACTACTAGTAGAAAAACACATTAATGAGGAAAATAAGCATAAAGAAATGAATTACTATAACACCAATCTATTATTACTATTAGTATTACAGCTATGGAAAAAAAACTAATTGCGTTTGGGCTACCATTACACAATTTCTTGTATTACCTCTGGTATCCTGAAATAACTTTGCTGTGTAGACATACCCTAAGAGAAACCATAAGATTTGTGAACACTGTCCCAGCACGAAGAGGTGAGTGGAAACCACTGATGTATACAATATGTACTTTTAATTCATGGTACAATATATACCATCCTAGTGAACACCATTTTTGTTTGTTTGTAACATTTCAGCATATATTAAACACAAATAGTATGTTAAGGTTTAATATACTTAATTTGTTAAGGTAATGAGGTGATTTTTTTTCAACATTGGACCCTGTAATTTCATTTCTTTATTTACCTAATTGCAGAAGATTCTGACTGGTATCAAGTTCCTTTTATGGAAATATGAATTCCAGCAATAACTTTTAAAATACACTTTCTTCAACAAACACATTACAATGAGCTTTCTTGTCTAAGCCATCCCTCCATCACATGTATAGGAGATCACACTACTCTCTGCTGTCTCTACTGTCTTACTGATTGCATTCCTCTCATTTCCATCATCTGTTTTGCTTCATGAGCATTAGACTGTATCATTAGTTATGACTCATCAGTTGAGGCATAATCATATCAATTCCTGCCCAACGTCTTTTGTCCTCATTTAAATACAAATGCTTTGGCTGCTGCTGAGCTATCAAATATGTTTCATTCACTGAATAATCTAAAAGGTGAAACAACCCTTCACTCTATGGAAGAAAACAAAGTTGTTTATTTACCTAAGAAAAATTCCATGTAATTTCCAATTGTCTTAATTTCCTTCTCCTCTCTCCTTTACAAAAGGCCTGTGATGTGCAGCCTTCATATGGAAATTAGCTTGAAGTATGACTATTGGTTGAGTTGCCTTATCTTAGTCCACATATGTGATGAAATGGGAAATTATAGTATGTGAGGCATTCTTTATGCAGATTACTGGGATTTTGTTTCAAAACTCATACCGAGTTTTGTGATAACACAAGGAAAAGAATCTAACAATCTTCAGTCTTGATGTTACCATAAATGTAATGTGGGCAGTAGTATGTAAGATGTTCCTTTTTAAAAGAATCAAACCTGTATTATTTCTAGTCTTTTTAGCCATTAATCCATCATTGGAACAAAAACCTCATAAACATAGTGACAGATATAGGATAATCCTTTTATTTCAGGAAAGGTCAATCAAAAACAGACTAGGTAAAAGTCTAGTCAATAAATAATCTTGTAAGGCTAAACACTGCACTCACTCTTTTTGGGTCACTCATCAGTCATGTACTCTCTCAATGACTTTTTTTTTAAAGTACTATTCCAATGTCTCCTATTATTATTTATTTTATTTTACGGAAATGGGAGGGGGTGAGAGGGAAGGAAATTAGCTAGCAAATTTCCATTTACATCTCACCATAAAGGAGCAATTTCCCAAAGAAAAGAAACTCTACTGTGACAGGCATATTAATATTTCTGAACATATACCTCTCTGTATTTCTATCTCTTTAAAAAGACATACAATAATATGGATAAATGCTCTATGAATAAAAACAGCTTTGTATTCTGTGGTTAGAGTGGTTGAATTATTCATTGGACAAGATTTTAAAAACATTTCTTCCTAAAATTAGGCTCCCAACTCACTTTTTGCTATATGTATAAATGCTTTGATTTCAATGGGTATAGCTGGATATTCAGCACTTTTTGAGAACACCTTTGTTTAAGGTGACTTTTTAAAAAAGTATCAAAGTGACCTAAGAGTTCAAGTTTGATAGAAAGACGCTAGGTGCCTAACTAACTTACGTGCTTTTGAAAATCCACTCTTTCTTTTTGCATCTTTAGGCGCCTAAATACCTATGTAAATCTAGATATGAATGTTTAAATATTGATTTGGAAGACTGATTGAAGCACATGTTTTTTAAAAAAGAAATCAAGAAATAAAGACATACTTTTTCACACAATATGTGATTGGTCTATTGAACTCATTGCCACAGAGTATCATTGAGGGGGGAAAAAAAGATGAAAAAAGGGACTAGGCATTTACATGGATTTCAAGGATACCTAGATTTATAATTAATTATAGAACAGTTTTTGGAAGAGATAGTAAATACCATATGGACAAACTTCCAGAAGAGGAGTGTAATCCATGCAAGAATCAGAGAACTAGGCAGAGGAACAGACCATCTAGTAGTGACCAAGTTGAGCTTAATAGTAAGTTTGCTGCACTGTGGAATGAGAAGGACAATCAGGCAGAAAATGGAGAAAGGAAGAAAAGAAGAGCTAGCTCCTGCAGAAAAGAGAAATAAATGATGGAGATAGCCAGGAATTGAGCTCCAAAAAATGAAGTTGATGTACAGAGATCCACTAGAAAGAATTTAAAACAGATTCAGCTCACCAACCAGAGATACATGTGTCATCCATACTCAGGAAAATCAAAACACCTATCATCAGATCATATCCAGGGAACAGAAGAGTATGCTATTCGTCAGGGCTATGTCTACACAGCAGCATTATTTCTGAATTTCTGATAATAATCTGAAATAACAAAGAGTGTGTCTACTCTGCAAGGCATTATTTAGAAATAATGGCGAGCTGGAGGACTTCTTGTCCTGACTCATAGTAATCCACATTTCACGAGGAGTAAGGGAAGTCAAAGGAAGAGTCCTTCAACTTCCTACTGTGTAGACAGCACCAAAAGCCAAATTAAGCTAATTTGACTTAAGATATACAATTTATATAGGTGAAGTTGCATAGCTTAATTCGACTTTTGCTCTGCTTTGTAAATGTGCCCCAAGAGTAAGACTAGGAGATGTGGGTACAAGGCCAAAGAAGATCCTAATGGGAGCAGAGAAAAGCCCACTGGCTTCTTTTAGACTGCATTGCTTTTTCGGGATACCAGAGGTATCCAGGAAAAGCAATGCCATGTCCAAGGAATGTGTCCACTTTTTAAAAAACATTTTTGAAAAAGCAGATGCGCTCTTTCACCATCCCTGTAAACCTCACTCTATGAGGAATAAGGGATGTGTCAAAAGAACACTTTCTTTTGCTATTTGGATCCATGTAGGTGCACCAAATTTCAAAAGAGCCTCTTTTGAAAGTAAAATCAGAAAAAGATATGCAATTTGCATGCTGCAAATTGTGTTTCTTTTTCTGATTTAACATTGCAGTGTAGACCTAGCCACTGACTATATTTCATGTATATGTAACTCACACACCCAGTGGGTGTGGTTCACTATCCCATGTAGTGGCACTTAGACTACTTACAGCGAGAGAAAAGAATGAGTGCGCTCTACAGCCTAAGCCAAGAGACAGCTGGCTTTATGGCTCAAGCTGTAGTGGCTTCTACACTAAACTCCAAAGGGTGCAGGTTCAAATTCACCTGCAGGTGGTTACATAAGGACAAGTAACACTCCTTTAATCCCACAAGAATGGGTCAAAGATGGCTACACTTGGTTGCAAGAAGTGGAAGCTCAGGTGCTTTTCAGTAGAATATTTCCAGTTCCTAGATAAAGAAGGTAAAGGTAGATAAGGTATTTAAATCATATAGATTGTTCAAGGAATGGTGCACAGACTCAGTCTTGTAACTGCCTAGGACAGGGCTACTCAACACGTGGCCTGAGGGATGCATGCACCCTGCAGCCCGTTTGCGGCCTGCAGTAAAGTTTGAGTTTACACGGGGCTCAATATGCAGTCCGCAGGTGGAAGCCAAAACAAAAAAGTAGTCAATATAATGGTCTTCTGTTTAGTAGTTAAATTCCTGGATTATCACTGTTCATTAAAAATTCTGTCATATGGATGGAAATTGGGTAAATATTGCATTTTATTAATATCAGCAGAACTGACCTAAATGGGCCATGTGTGTTGTGTAATCCTGCCTTAACCTTTCTATAGGTCAGTTGGGCTGGTCCTGTCAGTTACAGGGCCTTCCTCGTGGAATGAGGTTTACTACCTAATTCGATTTATGGGTTTTATTTTGGAATTCCGTTTCACTGCCGCACGTAGACATGGGCAGTTACTTCGGGCTAGTCAATTTCTAAAATGGCAACCAGCCGGGAACATGCAAATCAAGCGCGGGATATTTAAATCCCTGGCTTGCTTGATTTGCAATTCTGGTCACCCTCATTAGCCTCCCTAGATCGATCTAGGGGGCTAGTGTAGACGTACCCTAGGTGTTTTGGTAGAATACCTTCATCAAAAGAACTATTACTCTTCATTTTCATTTTCATTTTCTAGCTCATATTCATTTTCTCTATGGCCGTGTCCACACTCAGGGGTTCTTTCGAAAAAAGTACCCTTTTTTCGAAAGAACTTCCCCTGCATCCAGACTCAAGCCGCGTTCTTTCGAAATTATTTCGAAAGAACGCGGCTTTTCTTTCGATGGCGGTAAACCTCGTTTCACGAGGAAGAATGCCTTCCTTCGAAAGTTCCTCTTTCGAAGGAAGGCGTTCTTCAATGTAAAGAGGCCGTCTTCGAAAGAGAGCATCCAGACTCGCTGGGTGCTCTCTTTCGAAAAAGCGGATTTCCTCTATCGAAAGATCCGCCTGCAGTCTAGACGCGATCTTTCGAAAGAGGCTCTTTCGAAAGAAGGCTGCAGTCTAGACACAGCCTTTCAGTGCACAAGATGTGATGAATCTGCACATTTTAGAATCTATTGAATATGAGGTGGTTAGGTGTACCATCTGTAGTTTCTACTTTTCCAGGAATACAACTTTCTTTTCTTGCAATTGACATGTTAGAATTACAGCAAGAAAATAGATGTTTCATTAATAAATCTAAAGGGTAGAGAAAAGGATACATGGGAAATTCCACTTGCTTTATATACCCCCAAACAATTGAATAGCAAACAGTGGAGTTACTATTTTTAAAAAGGAAGTCAGCAGTGCTTGAGTTAGATCACAGTAAACAAAGAAACATAAGGCTATGAAAATATCCAAGGGTACATCTACACTGCATCCCTAGTTCGGACTAGGGATGCAAATGGAGACGACTGACGTAGTCAGTGAAGCGGGGATTTAAATATCCTGTGCTTCATTAACATGATCTCACCGGCGCGCTAGTTCGAATCACAGCTGATTTGAACGAGGAAGTGCGCGCAGGGACGCGTTAATTCGGACTAAAGCCCTTAGTTCGAACTAACATTACTTCTCATTTTTTGGGCTTTAGTCCAAACTAACGCGTCCCGGCGTGCACTTCGTCGTTCAAATCATCTGTGATTCGAACTAGCGCGCCGGCGAGATCATGTTAATGAAGCGTGGGCTATTTAAATCCTCGCTTCATTAACTACTTCAGTCATCTCCATTTACAACCCTAGTTCAAACTAGGGATGCAGTGTAGATGTACCCCAATAGATACACTTCAAGCTACTTAAAATATGAAGAATATATGCAATTTTAAGTTCTGACCTCTACCATATTTGGCTGAAAACCCCTAATGGCACAAGACACTGGGAACACCACTATGTACAAAAGATATATAATCACTTTGTATCTGCCCTAATTTCATACAGATCATATCTCAAGGACATACAACCAATAATCTCTATACTAAGCTTTGATCTTCTCCCTGATCCTGCTAGCTTTACTATTGATTCCCTATTATAATTTATTTAACATAAGAGATGTTACATAAGGTGGTTGTAGTTAATGAGACAGTCGATTAGGGAGAAATGAGGTTGAAATCACTTTGAACCTACTCTAATTTTCCTTAGGAACCAAAACTTGTGAGATTTAGGGTCCTGGAGGAAAGAGAACTCCTTAATTAATGGCATATCTGGGTAGAGAAAGCACTTCCTAGTGTGCACTGTATGACTTTGATTTTTCTGTGGAACTTAACATTAAAAGAAAGGGCCAGCTCCTTCTCTTATTTGCACCAATATAAGGTAAGAACAGAATTTGCCCCAGGACACTAACAGCGTTATGTTGAACTCTCTGTCCACTCCACACATACTCACAGCCTTCTCTGTGACTACTCTATTTTAAATACAAGCTCACAAGGGAACCAACAGGCAGAAATGACAGAACAGAGAAGCTGTGCTAAAGATATCAAGCATAAAACAAAGGATACGTGAAGGAATCTAAACCACCTCCATTTTAGGTGATTTATTTTTAAACTAGTTGACCCAGATTCTGATCTCATAGTAGTCTTGTAGCCTTGTAACCCCACTGAATTCAGTGGAACTACTCCTAATTAAAAGTAAGCTAAATAAGATCACAGCTGGGCTCTTTGCAATGGAAGGAAAAAGAGAACAGAGCAGAAAACATTAGAACTATGCCCCTCACAAAAGGGCATTTGAGATTATCACTTGTTCACTCACTGTGAGTTTCAGAACTATGGTCATTACTTTTCTCGATAAAGACACAAAGCTATCCCCCTCTCACCTACAGTCTTGAGTATACAAATACCTTCTCACTGCAGAACCCTTTGGGTGTGTCTAGACTACATGCCTCCTTCGACGGAGGCATGTAGATTAGCCAGATCGGAAGAGGGAAATGAAGCCGCGATTAAAATAATTGCGGCTTCATTTAAATTTAAATGGCTGCCCCGATCTGCCGATCAGCTGTTTGTCGGCAGATCGGGGCAGTCTGGACGCGACGCGCCGACAAAGAAGCCTTTCTTCATCGGCACAGGTAAGCCTCGTGAAACCAGGTTTACCTGTGCCGATGAAGAAAGGCTTCTTTGTCGGCGCATCGCGTCCAGACTGCCCCGATCTGCCGACAAACAGCTGATCGGCAGATCGGGGCAGCCATTTAAATTTAAATGAAGCCGCGATTATTTTAATCGCGGCTTCATTTCCCTCTTCCGATCTGGCTAATCTACATGCCTCCGTCGAAGGAGGCATGTAGTCTAGACACACCCTTTGTTGCATCATGTTCAGTTTGGTTAAAAGCTGAGGATCTGACCAATCAACTAAGCCAGGGGTGTCCAAACTTTTTTCAAAGAGGGCCAGATTTGTTGAAGTGAACATGCGTGAGGGCCGACCATTTTGCCTGACATTCTTTGAACCATTAAAATTAAATGCAAATTAACTATTTTATGCAAAGTTTATTGCAAACGGCATACTTTTCATTTCGTCACATGGATGACAAATCTAAACAAGTGTTAAATCACTCTGCCTTTCATATCTGAAGGCCAGATGAAAAGAAAATCCAAGAAGCTGAAATATATGTCAGGAACATTGTAAAGTACATTACATATTATTGGTAATAAAGGTTGTCTGTCAACTTTTAAGTTCAAAAAATATGAACAGGAACATAACACCAAGTATACATGTTGTGTCCAAATCTATTTATAACTGATTTAGACCAACTGACATTAACTGAGATTTTACAATGTATTCATCTCAATACATATGGATTCGTTGGGGGCCATAAAAGATAGATATTGCCAAATTACCTGTGGGGCCGTATTAAACTGGAACACGGGCCGCAATTGGCCCGCGGGCCGGACTTTGGACATGGCTGAACTAAGCAGAAAGATGAGATTCTGGATCAATAATCAACTTAAAATAGTGTTTTCTACAATGGTCTTTATCTTAAGAATAGGGCAAAATATTAACAAGTTTTATATTTGCATACAAAATGACAAATTCTTGAAAGGGGACATGCCATCCATGGTGTAAGAGTTGCTGAAAAATTGCCTTTTTGGATTTTATGAAAAATATCATATAATAAATGTGATGTAGAGGTGAGGAAAAGAATGGAAACAAAGGTTCACTTGATAATCAGCCATACTTTTTAATACTCCTGTCATATAGGAGGCTGCTCTTAACTGACAATTTATGAAAAGAGTATAATTAGGTTAATCTTTTTTTTTCTTCTCAAGCGCTCCTTGAAAGAGTGTTTGTGATTCATATTTGAACATATCAAAGTTTCTTTAACTCATCAGCTGATAAATAAATTGCTTATTTTTAAGTTTATTTGAGTAAACTAAAAAAATAGAAGGACTGTAGTGGAGTCATAACATTCTGTTGCTGGGATTTTCTAACTCTAACTCAATACTGGGCTTAAAAGGATTAATCGGAGTCTGTTCAATTAGCTCAGTCTTGGTACACCTGCAGGCTAAACCTGACTCAGTTAAAATCTTTGGGTTCCAGATTCTAGGTGGTAAAAAGTTCTGCACTTCTGAAGAAGAGGCTTAGACAAACAGATACTGGTACACAATAAGCCTGGGAAGAGGCTGTGGGAAAAGCCTAAAATTAGGGAGCATGTAAGAAGTCTGTGTAGTCAGATTTTGACTGCTTATTAAAGCATCTATGGACCAAAATCCAGTGGAGTAGGAGGGCCTGGATTCCCTTGCCAGCCTACTGAGGAGGATAGAGTGGAAAATCACTGACAAAGAGCAAGGAGTGCTGGAAACTACCAGAAACCAGAGATGGACTAAAGGCCTAACATTGATAGACAGACAGACTGTTGTTTTCTGAACTATTGGTTTCCCTCACGAATTGTGTAACTATATGTGAGATGGCTGGAGGGCCAAATTCCCAAAGGAAGCAGATCACCCCAGCAGCTGTCACCAAAGGGTGCAAAAGGTGGAGCGCCTCATGCCCAGCCACAAGCAGTCATGAATGCCAGCAAATCACACCCTACCACAAGTCTAAATCTCATTAAAAGTCAATTTGTGTTAGAGCATCCAACTGCCCTTTGCATCTTTGAAAATCTCTTCCACAGCAGCCTCAGGTACATGATGAAAATGAAATAACTATTTTACTAATAAAATAAATATTAGGACAGTATGTGTGCTCTCACCTTTAAAATCAAAAGCCAGATTCTCAGCTGTAAATCAGCATAGTTCCTAAGACAGTTTGTGGAGCATTACCAGATTCCAATAGCTAAGTTGTTGTTCATCCATCATATTCGAAGAGGACCTTGACATCTAACGGGTTGTGTACTGTCCACGGTGTGTCCGCAAATGGCTGATAAGGCTGATACGGGCACGGAATGTGTTGCCACATGTCGGGGAGACATGTGTGGGCACAATAGCTAAGTATATGGCCCAAAAATTGCTCATTCCACAGAAATCAGGAAGGTGGTTCCAAATTGTGCTGAAACTCAGATGTTCCTCTTAGAAAACTAGAACACTTGCTCCTTTTAAATTATGGTGTGTTTTGCTTCTAAGGTTTATTGGATCTGTAAAGCAAATTAAAAGAACATTCATATAGCATCAGATGCTAATCAGTTAACCTGTAACAATCTGGGGTTCTCAAGTAGAGTCCAAGCTCTGCTTCAGTCTGCTGCCCAGACTCTGTTTGGATATAGCAAAGCTGCTTGGCAGCCCAGCTTGGGCAGATTCCACCTCCCCAGGATCCTGCCTGCTCAGCTCTGGCTATGGCCTTTCAGGCGGCCTGTCCCCTGGCCCTGGGGCTGCTTCTGATTGTGCGAGGCCCACTTATGCTGAGAATGGAGGCAGAATCCCACACCTCCAGGCACCACAACTTGCTCCAGGGCAACTGCTGTCATTCTTGGTGCTCATAGGCTGCTGGACCAGCATGCTCAGGAGACACACCAGGTGCAGGGTGATGCCCCCTGGCTGCCCGCCACCCCATCCTCTGAATGGCCATGTCCTGAGCTCAGCGCTGAGCCACCCTGGTGTGACCCAAGCCCAGCCCATCTCCCAAGTCCAGAGTGGCTCCCTCCTGCCCAGCCATGCAACGGGCTGCAGCAGTGAGCAATTCTTCTGCAAGATGGAAGAGGAGATGCCTGGAAGCACTGACTTGAGAGGTCCAGGCCCTCTTTGCTTGGTGCTGTAGCCTATCCTCCCCTTTCTCCTCCCCCGTGCAGTCATAGCACTAGCACTGGCTTCCTGCTGCAGGAGGGTGGGAGAGAAAACCCCCAGCCTTGCGGCTCAGGGAAGAAGCACTCCCCCTCCCGGTCTGGAGAAACAGCAGTGCATAAGCATGCTGTCTGGAGGTTTTCCCTGTATTCTCATTGACCAGAATCCAGCTAATGGGACTAACACGGGGCCTGAAGACTAGTAAATGTCCCCCATGCCCTCATGTCCAGACCTTGAACCCCCTCTCTCATACTCCCATCCCCCTACCTGCTGAGACCCTGCATCTCCAGTCTGCTCCTGTCACCTTCCCCTGACCAGACACCCTACCCCAAGCTTGCTTCTGCACCCCACCTCCTGTTCAGGTCCTGCACCCCTATCCCTATCCCACTCACTGGCAGCCTTGTCCCACACACTCAACCCCTCATTTTTGGCCCCACCTCAGAGTTTAGGAGGCCCACAAAATCCACTAATCCTGGAATCCCAGAAGAGTTAATCTAGCCTGAGGCCTTGAACCTCAGTCCTGCCCCCTTCATAGGACTAGAGCACCAAGGGAGTGCACCAAGTGAGGTGTTTCAATTGGGGGCCACATCAGTGATGTTTGGAGGTTTTTGGAGGGGCATTTTTCCCTTCTCACTTGTGTGGTCCCCAACTGATTTTTCTGTGGGTCAATCTTTATTAATAGGTATGGGAAGGGGTAAAGGGAGGGGTTGTGGTGGGGAAGGGATAGAGCTGCAAGCCAGAGGCCCTTAGAGTGGTGGCTCTGGGGAGAGTTACTGAGGTCCTTCAGAGAATGTCTCCCTTAGGACCTCCCGGTTGTACACCCCTGCATGATGAGTCTGGCAGATGGCAACTGTCCACAGCTGCTCGAAGAGTCGCACCTGCAGCTGGTGTCTGCACCCCACCCCAGGAAGAAGGCCTTCCCCTTCCTTTCCACAATGTTGTGGAGGACATAACATGCTGCAACCTCCTCAGTGATGTTGTACTCCCCCACGTCAAGGTGATCAGGAGGCACCTGAACTGCACCGTCAGGTGGCCAAAGGTGCACTCAACCTGAATCCTGGTCTGGTTCAGGCAGGCATTGAATTGGTCCCTACTGGGGTCCAGGTAGCCAGTGTATGGCTTCATTAACCAGGGCATCAGGGGATAGGCCACGTCCCCTTACAATATACTGTGGCATCTGCATGTCTGCATCTGGTAGGGGAAGAATGTGCCCACTTTCAGCTTCTCATACAGGCTGGAATTCTGAAAGATGCAGGCATCATGCACCCTGCCTGACTACCAGACAAAAATGTCCATGAAGTATCCATGGTGGTCGATCAGGGCCTGCAGCAACATGGAGAAATAGCCCTTCCTATTAATATACTGGGCTGCTCTATGCTCAGGTGTGTAGATTGGTATGTGGGTCCCATTGATCACTCCAGCACAGTTTGGGAACTTCAGGGCAGCAATTCAGGCCGTGATTGGGTCCAGGTCTTCCAGGCAGATGACCCTCCGCAGCAGGATCGAGTTGATGGCCCTCACAACCTACAAAAGGAGACAACAAACACACAAAACAGAGAATGAGAGAGGGAGTGCCTGAACACTTTGGGAGAGCTCATCCCCCTCCCATGTCCTCCCCTCCAAACACCCCAGGAGCCACACACACACCCCTCCTCCCCCAGCTGCTGGGCTGTGTGAGGATGGGATAGCACACCCTACTGGGGACAAGGCTTCCCCCCACCCCCACTTCACCCCCACAGTCCCCAAACCCTCTTTCCCAAGGGCTCCCCTTTTCCAGGACTTCCCCCCTTCCCCCTTCCCTCCCTCCTCCGCAGGGACTGCAGCCCCGGAATGCCTTACCTCCATGAGGAAGGCCCCAAAGGTGGACTTCCCCATGCCAAACAGTTTGCCTACTGACTGGTACCTGTTGGGGGTGATGAGCTTCCAGACAGCGATGGCGACCCACTTCTCCAGGGGGATGGTGGGCCGCAAGTGGGTGTTGCGTCATCGGAGGGCAGGTGTGAGCCAGGCACATAGCTCCAAAAAGGTGGCCTTCTGCATGCAGGTTTACAGGATCTTTTGAAAAAAGGCTTTATTTTTTGAAAGATCAGCGTCTAGATGCCGTTTTTTTTCCAAAAAAGCTCAGTTTCGGAAAAAAGCGGAGGCCATGTTTATGCTAATGAAGCATGGGTTATTTAAATCCCAGCTTCATTAGCAATTTCAACATGCCTAATCTACATCTTTCTGTTGACAGAGAGGTGTAGTCTCTACACAGCCCAACTATGTAAGGGCTTTTGTAAGGAGGTCTATAATCAATTGTTCTCCATGTTCACTGAAGATAGGACAGGAAGTAATTGGCTTAATGTGTAAGAAAAGAGATTTCAGGTTAGATGTTAGAAAAAACTTTCTAACTTTGAACTCTGGAACAGGCTTCTAAGACAAGTTGTGGAATGCCCATCATGGGGAGCTTTTAAGAACAGATTAATCAAACACCTGCAAAGGATGACATAGGTTTGTTTCATCCTGCCTCACTGCAGGCATAATTATTCTCAGGGTCCCTTCAAAGCCTTTATTTCTTAGATTCAGTTATGACTAGTCTGTCTCCAGAATGCATTAAATTGCAAAATGGGGTTTTCAGTAAAACAATATTGTCTCTACCACCCATCCCATAGAGTACAGGGCTTGACTGTGTCATGCCTCTGACTTTGATGAAGTTACTCTTGATTTACACTGTAGTAAATGAAGAAGGACATGGTCCATTAAATTCATCTCCATTATGGTTTAGGAACTTGATGCTTAAATTGAGGTCTCTAATTAAAGACGCATGATCAGATTTTAGCAAACTTCTAAAAAATATATATTTTACCAAAATATTTGCATACTTTGCTCTAGTCTCTTAGCATGCTGGGATATTCGTGTGTAAGCAGAACCTATGTTTTGTGGAATTAAACTGTTCCTCCATCCTTCTTCAGTCAGCACAGATTTCACACCAATGTTGAGGTCCTACACAATGTCCTGTATACCACATCAGCATTTAGGAGCAAATCCTGCTCAGACTTCCATGCTATGTAAGTTCCCTTGGCAGTGAAAGCAGGAATGATCATTTCTATTTCTTGTGGAATAGATTGAGAAAGGGAGCACACCCTCTCTATGGAGCCAGAGTATTGACTGCTTCATTGGTTTGTCTCCTCCTGTGGAAGGACTTATAAGGGCTTCTGGAGACTACAGCAGCCATTCAAATACTGTTACTGCTATAGAGCAGTTCTCCATTTATTCAGTGGCTTGGGGAAGTTTTTTTCTTCTCTCCTGTATCAGTACTAACTCATCTGGTTGCTAGGATTGCTTGCTTAAGATGTACACCTCTGCAATGGCATACATTTCACACTGCAATAAAGTCTTTGTAAACATTACAGTTGAATACTATGCAAATAATTGTTTAGTCACAAACACTAAAATATTAGGTCAAGAGATGAATTCCCCCCCCCCCCCAGGAATTTCTGTTTTCCCCTGATGCCTCCGCAATGAAGGCAATATACAAATATTGATTAGGTGGGGTTTCCATAAGCCATAGGGCCTCTGAGAGAGGCTTGAGTTCTTAGCATGGGGTCTGAATGGGGGGTTTCCGAATAGAATTGATTTTCCAGGTGGATCCTATTTACAACAGGCACTCTTTTGAATGCCACATGATTTTAGGATGCTACATTCTGATGAAATGTAATTTGAGACAAAATTACATCCATTCAGGAACTTTGATGGTGTCCATGCTCTCCAAAATTACCATAGACATGTGACCACCTCCTAGCAGTATTGTGATCCAATGGTTGGAATAAAAAAAAAAAACCTCCATATCGAAATATGAGTAGGTTGCTGACAAAGGTCATACAGAGAAATAGTTAAATTCAAAGACAGATACACTCTTGTTTCCTTAATCTAGATGTGTAGTTTTCAAATGAAGCTTAATGGAACTTTTCTTGCCAAAGTTTTTTAATATGTTTGTTTGATATCACATTTTCCAGCATTCTTTAAAAACATATATTCTGCATGTGAAAACTGAATGGTGCTGAATAAAAAGCTTTTTAATTCCACTCAGCTAAGTTTTTAAAGGGGCTTTTGCATGCTTCTGGAATTAACTATCCTAAGGGGAGGATAAGGAAAAATGACTGAGAGGAACTCTACTTACATGCAATGCAGATTTATTTTGAAAAGTAATGGTTGAGAGAATAGTATTCGCTCAGTGTAATAATGGAAATCTTCAGTGAGGGGGAAGTGGAGAGTTTACGGAGATTTAAGAACACACTCAAATTTCTGTGTATTTAAAAATTGTGTCAGAGATCTTTAAGTCAGATCTTTCATGCCATGAAGTCTTGTTCTTTCTCTTTTTTCTTTTATATCCTCTGTCAAGAGTTTCCAAACTTTTGTCAGCCAGTCAGGTACTCTGTCTGCTCCACTTGTTCTCCAGCAACTGATATGCTAGCTTTGTCAGTCTTTTTCCAACTTCTCAAGCTTTCTCATTACCTGTGACACAAACAGCACTCATCATTTCCAAATCTAATCAGTTTCAGCTTCTCCTTTCAAGAATGTGTTCACCCCTATCAAAAAAGTGTCTTGTGGTGATGGCAAGGGTAATAATAACTTAAGGCACAATACCCCAAAAGCAAAACAAACATACAATTCAGTATTTTTCCTACAAAACACGTTATGTGGTTTGTAAAGTCCGATTTAACAGCTCATAGCAACATTTGTACTTTGGAATTGTTTTACTCCATTCACATTTTTGTGCCTTTCTTCCAAATTAAAAAGTTGCCTGTATTAATAAAACTAAAAGACATAACTAAGGATGTTGAGGAGAATAAAGGTGATACGTTGTTCAATCATAATTAGGTTTAGAGAACTGCCATGAAAGCAAATGAGAAACTGCGGACCTGATTCACTATTGTGTTTCTCCAGGTGTATGCAAGCCCAATAAATCTAAAATGCAGCTTTGATAAAGGACTTCATTCTGATCACCCCTAAATTATTTGAAGTGAGGAGTAACTTCACTGACACGGTAGACTGACCTTTAATTTATATCATGGAGAATACGATCCAAACATAGCACAAGTTCATTAAAACTAAAACTATCAAACTTAAGGCCCAGTTCAACACTGCACTGGTGACATTGTACATTAGTGTAAATTTATGGTTTCACCAGTGCACCACTTGAACAAAGCAGAAAAGAAAAGCGGGGAAAACATGGTTCTGCTCACTCTTCCTCATTTTTCAGAACTTAGATTTGGAAAATAATTTGTGGAATAAGGGGTGATTCATCTAATAAAGTAAACATGCTGCATAAAAGAGTGACTTATATTTAGCAGTTCTGACTATAATAACAATGTGATTACTATATTAGAGGGAAATTACATGTAGGAGTGCCACCATCTTGGTATCTTGGTCACATTGCTTCTTTCTGATGTGCTTGTTATCAGTGATAACAACGATGCCACACTGATTGTTCCCTTAAGAAATAATTTAGCTTCAAGTGAAAATAACACAGAAAACTGTAGCTAACTCTTTAACAAGTACAGTGCTTGACAACAAACTTTTGACATGAGCTCATTGAAAAGCCATTGTTTGTGAAGATTTTTTTAAAGTTGGAAATGATAGCTGTTGAGCTCTTTTACATATACAATAGCGGAAGAGATTAGGCTTCTTTCCAAGTAATCTGTAAATATTCAGAACTGTGGTATAATAATCTTTCTGCATATTAGTTCTCTTGCCTGGAACCATCCAAATCCTGGCCACACTGAAGTGAATAGCAAAACTCTCACTGATTTGAATGGAGTCAGCATTTTGTCCTTTCTGTATATTATTATCAGGTTTACAGAGAAGTCAGCAAAGGAATTATGTTATAATGATTGTTTGGACAAAAAAATCACATGCATGGCTCATCATCAGTAAGGTAATTGTGACTTCAGCAAAGACTATATGTGCAGAGAGCATGCCTCGCAGCACAGATAGACACTAGCTAGCACTGTTTAAGCTATTGTGCTAAATATAGCCAACGCAGCAGGTCAAGTTAGTGAATGGAGCACAAATTCATTCTAAGCCCAGCTATGTGTTTAGATGGCTAGGCTGAGCCATTGTCCATGCCACTGCTTGCTACACTCCTATTTTTAGCACACTAGCTTGAGAAAAGATAGGGTGCCTGTCTACCTGCATGGGCAAGGGCACTCCAAGCTGCTGTGAACATGTATTTTGAAGGTGTCTATGTTGCAATTAAAAACACATGGCTGGTCTTTCTTAGCTGACTCATGTTTTCAGGGCTCTGTGGGGCTGTTCAATTGAAGCATAGACTTCCAGGATTGAGAGGTAGCCTGAGAACTGAGGATTCCCATCTCTCAGGACTCCAGAGCCCAGAAGTCTACACTGCAATTAAACAGCCCTCTAGCCTGAACCAAAGTCAGCAGGAGTGCACCAGCTGAAAATGTCTACTTTTGGTGTAGACATACTCTGGCGCACTCTGTTATACTAGGTTACATCAGCATACAAACATTTCAAAGGATAAGCAGACCAATGATTTCTGACACTGGCTATGTGATGCTTGTAAGTTTAAAAACTGATCCTTCCTGTTGCAATCAGTTGTTTGCCCTATTTTTATATAAATGTAAGGAGGCCTTTAAAGGTGTGATGTACTAACTATATTATTTAATGCAGTCAGAATTCAGATAAAGTAACAACGCAGTTGCATTGACATGAAAAGTGTAATGGAGTGGAAAATGGCCCTGTATTTATGTAAAAAATCATGGGCATCTTTTTTGCATCTTCTGTGAACTCATTTGGATACACAAATAGCAGCAGGATCATTCAAGAAGTTTAGGCAGGCTATACATGAACAAGTAGCACAGCAAGGTATTTCACATCAGGCACAGTTGGTGAGCATGATTTCTAAGTCAGCCCTCTCTCTATCTCACAGCAGTAGAATTTCAGCTGCTCCAGATTCCCAACTGGAAATATCAATCTTAGGATAAATCTTTTACCTGTTGCTTCATCATTGGCAAAACAGGATGTTGAATCCCTGCAATGATCCACTGCTGTGTTGATGAACATGCTTATAAATATTATAAAAAGTAAATAACGTGAAACAAGAAAGTCAAGCTGACCTTGAATATCTATGTTGCTCACTAACAAGCATCTCTTCTCAATTAGAGCAGGACACAATAGGAGATCATATAGACAAAGGAAGCAAATTGTTAGGAGAACCTGCAGGAGTATCTAGTGGTTGTGAAGTAAAATTATGCAAGTTCTGTCAAATAAAGCATACCGAATGCCTGTTGTGCACTTTTTGGGACTTAGTGTGATTCTGAAAGCATTATGGAGTTTTGTAGATTTTCTAAAGAGCATAAAAATATTTTACTTAACTTATAGGATGAAATCTTGGCCCCCTTGAAGTCAATGACAAAACTCCCATTGATATCAATAGGGCCAGGACTCTGCCATCTGTAAAAATTACTGTGACTGACGGCTGTCATAATGTGAGCTAGCCAGGATTTTAGAACTAGAGAGATGAAAAGTTTTGTTGACACTGGTACCTTTTCCAAGCTTGGATTAACACCTATCCAGTGCTAACCAATGGTAGAATATCATGTAGAAACACTGCAAAGGTGGTTTTGCTGATGTGACATACAATAGGAAACAAAACAGTAATATATATCATTAACCCATTGCACTTAGACATTTCAGAGTTACCAATAGTAAAGATGAACAGGTGTGTGGGAAAGGGCTGAAAATAGATATTTATATAGAGAATTCTAAAAAATGTTGCTCAACTTTTGGTCTCTTATGATAAAATAATTTTAGCATGTCTTCCTTTGTCCCTCAAAATCTAGTGAGAAACAAGGATTGAATTTCTAATGTAAAAAACAAGCAGACAATTGAGAACAAACAAAATCTTTTCACTATCTGACAGGAACATTCCAGACTTTTTCACACATCATCATAAAGAAGCTAATAAGGTCACAGGAACTATTTTTCAAATGTTAAAGCATGTTAGGGAATGTCTAGTGAACACCAGTAGGTTCTGTAGAGCCCAGTTAATGCACAATGCATTAGTGCACTTAGAGATCACATCCCTGTCAAGCACATTCTTCAATAATTTAGAAAGCCCTAATGTTTAGCATATAGAATGTCATCCAGGATGGATGCTATCCCCATGTATTTGGCCCATATGTCTTATTTACAGAAGTGGTCAAATTGATTCATATTTAAATCAGTTAGACTGAGTGTTGTTTGGGTCCTCAAAAAGAAAAATGAATGTACTATTCTGTGTATTGTAAAATGTATTCTATTAAACACACATTGTTTGAGCCTCTGAATTAATAATGCTCCTGGAACCATTTTTTTTCCTGATTTTACCCATATAACCTTAGTCTTTCATTAACACAGATGTTTGGTTTTAATTCAACTAAGTTAAAAGCAACATCAAAATATGCACATTATTCATTTTGTTTCTTATCCACAATTTTTACTATTTTGTATTTCTGTATACTATTTTGATTGTTTTGTACTGGTGGGAGAAAAAAGGAGTCCTTACATAATGAACTACAGTGTCACATTTTGTGATGAATATTCAAAACATTCCACGACATTCATGGGAGCCTATGGATCTTAATAATGAAACAATGTAAACATTTAAAATGAGTTAATTTCAGATAATTAAATAATTTAGATTAATTTAAGTAGTTACGGCATAAATTACTTTGCTTGGGGGAAAGAAGGAAAAAAAATTAAAACAAGAACAACAACAACAAAACCTCACTACCAGATTAAGACAAATAACAGATGCACAAATTGTTGCTGCTGAAATAAAATTTACAAAGTACATTTGTTTTATTTCAGTTGCTGCTGAAATAAAATTTACAAAGCATAAGATATTTTTACCTGAGGTTTTATTATTTCTCTTCTTGGGTTGGTTTGACTTTTACCCTGCATTATAGAGCAATATTCTTCTATTATGTTCTGTCACCTTTTGGCTGTTTTGATATTTTTTTATATATTGTATGTATCACAAGGAAAGTCATAAATATTGTAGTATAACCAATTTTCAAATGAGCAGAAGCAATTTGTTTTCCATTTCTCAGAGGACTTGTACAGATCCTCCAGGATTCGTGTAAATACTTCTGCTGTGGTCAGTGAGGCAAAAGGTACAGCATACATGATTAAGAATTTGTGGGATCCAGCCAAACAGTAGTAAAATCACTGATTATTGCACAGAACAGCACACAAACATGATTCTCTTGCTGCTTCTTCTGTTTCATAAGAATGGCCACTCTGTGTCACACCAATGGTCCATCTAGCCATATATCCTGCCTTGCAATACAAACCCAAAGCCAGGAGTGGCACTGGGAATGAACAGAACAGGCAATCATCGAGTGCTCTGTCCCAGGTCATCCACTCCAAGCTTCATTCATGCACTTGACAAAGAAACTGTATCTTTCTCACCTTCTGACCACTAATTCTGAGGTCAGGTATTCTGTGGAGAGGGTAAGAAGGCACAAATCTTCGAAATGTTGTGTTTCTTTCACTGGAAAAAATACAGGAATCACTGAGCCAGCATCCATATTGCTAGGAAACATGGATGACTATCATTAAGCATTTGTTTTGAAAGACTGATACTTTTTTAATATGAGAGAACTATGAACAACAGAATGCTTATAGATTTTCAGAATGATTTAAAACTTACTTTTATGTAATGACTCCAGCAACAGATTTTTAAAATCCTGATTATGCCTTCTCAGAGGAGGTGTTAGAAATATGGGACCAGCTTCTGAGCTGGTGTTAATAGACATAGCTGCACTGAGTACATTGGACCTATTCTCACCTGTTGAGTATCTGGCCAATGTTTTTTAATGGAATATAGTTGAAACAAGGCTAAACTTTCAGATAGTCCCCATCCACTAAGTTGGCTCCTGGACTTTCCGAGTAAGTCAGCAGCAGATGACTGAGCCTTCTGGATCGAAGAGGCTATAATTTCCATTGATATCAACTGGGCTACTCGCATGTTTAACTTTAAGGATGTGCTTGTGTTCTTTGCTAAATTGCTCAGGACCTAGCAGGGTTGAGTTCAATATCCAGTAAATGCAGAGTGCATTTGTTAGCAAAATCTGGCAGGTCCCTTTCTTATTTCTTTCATTCTATATCTTGTAACAAAATAAAACTCCCAAACCTGTATCTCTGCTTCTAGCATTATGTGAGCAAGAGTTTGGGATAAACTATGCTGGAAATTGTGTAACACAGTTTCTGACAAAATAGATGAAATCATTCCAGATTCTTGATCACAGGTTTTTTAAAGACAGTTTTAAGCACATTTTAAAGAAATGGAACCAAAGCAATTAGTGCTAAAATTCACAAAGTCATAATGTATAATAATGTTTTTTCTCTATCAGACATTTTTCCATTCCATCAGAATAAAATATGCTATTTTTCTCTTCCCTTTCTTGGTTAATTCCATTATAGTTAGCTTAAATTATACAAGAATATTATACCACAGGGTTCTGCAGCTTGTGCTAACAAAGATAAATGAAACCAGGAATTTCAATAAACTTTGCAAACAATTCCATCATAGCTTGTCAAATGCACATACAATCTTAGCTGTCTTTTCATTTATGTGTCAGTTTTCCTCAAAATCAGTGACTGAAAATATGGATCTCTGCATACAATTTCTATACAAAGTATAAAATGACAGTTCTATCCAGAAGCTTTTAACTATGTCTTTAGCAATGATATTTTTTTCTTCTCATAAATGGTTCTATGCTACCACTAGTAGTGATTATTATGCTGGTAAACATATGCATGCAAACAAATTGTATTTTTTGCAATATTAATAGACATTTACTGCAATATTAATAAAGCATAAAACATTCACCTGTCCTTTTTGCATATTATCAGACTCTGTTCTGGGTATAGCTGAATAATACTGTGAAAATATCCATGATAATTCATTCAAGCTTATGAACTTACTTCAGACACACACACACACACACACACACACACACACACACACACACACACACACACACACACCCTTTCTGTATTTGTGATCTGTGAACATGAATGCTAGGTGGAAGTGATTTTCAAAGTCTCCATTTGCAAATTAATTGTGAAAAAGAAATGTAACATTACAGGCACAAGTATTCACATTTCAAATGCAAAATATCACTCATAGAAAGGAATAATCAACTGCAAAAAAAAAAACCCTCCAGGAAAATGGGAAATGACTGCATAGGAAGGAGCATTGGTCAAAAGGACCTGAGAGTTATGAATCTTAATTATGAACTAACTGTGTAAATTGAAGAAAGTCCAGAGGAGAGCTGTAAAAATGATTAAAGGTTTAGAAAACATGACCTATAAAGAAAGACTGAAAAAACTGGTTTAGTCTGGTGAAGAGAAAACTGAGAGAGAATATGGCAATATTCTTCAAGTATGTCAAAAGCTGTTATAAAGAGTAAGGTGATAAACTGTTTTCCTTGCTCACTGAAGACATGACAAGAAGTAATGGGTTTAAATTACAGTAAGGGAGACTTAGGTTAGACATTAGGAAAAAGCAAATTACCTAGGGGGGCTGTAGAATCTCCACCACTAGATGTTTTTAAGAACAGATTAGACAATCACCTGCCAGGTATGGTAAAGATAATACTAAGTCCTGCCCGAATAGAGGTGATTGAGCCAGATGACTATAAAGATCACTTCCAGTCCCACATTTCTGTGATTCTGGCTACTTTGGAAACAGAAGTAACACTATGTGACTTTACATATAAACATTAGTCAGGTCCAGAGTGTTCACCTTGCACTCTCTCTCTTTGTGCTGTTCAGGATTCAATGCATGAGGGCACATCTATACAGAGGGGCTAAAGCCAATATACCTATGCAACTTGAACTACATCAATTACATAGCTTAAGTCAAAATAGCTTATTTCGGCTTTTGGAAGCTTCACGGGTGATTAATCAGCCCCGCCCAGTCAGAGGCTCAGGGCTCCATGCACAGAGCTGACTGACTGGGCAGGTCTGATTAATCACCTGTGAAGCTGTGCTGCTATGCAGCTTAGAGGGAACACTGATCCCAAAAAAGGGAATTTGCTGACCAGAAGGTTAAGCATCTTCTGAGTCTCCCCTCCTGGCTGCCGCCCCAGCAGAACCCAGACCTCTTCCAGCCCACCTGCCTGGTTCTGCTCACCTGCCTCCAGCCCACCTGCCTGGTTCTGCTGCCTTGTGAAGCTCTGCTCCCAGGATTCCCTAGCCCTATTCGAGGTGGCAGCTGCTCCCGGGTTTCCTTGGCTCCAGCCACCTGGCTCAATGAAAGTCAGCAGCCATGCTTGGGGCTCTCTGTGCCTGTCCCCCACATGGTAACAGTCCCCCTGGTGCTCTCTACCCCCAGACTGTGGGCTGCCACTGACCAGACCAGCTGTCGCACTCAACCTCTGGTCAAGCAACATCTGTGGTCCTGCCAGACCATGAATGTTGCTGGACCACACAGTCCCAGATGAGAGAGGTTCAACCTGTTTCTAAATATCAAGCAATGCAATTATCCAATCAAGTTCATAATAGAAATGGAATCAATAAATCAATAGATTAACAGAAATACTGAGTTAATTCACTAATTTGTCAGATCATAATATTATCACCAACAATCAAATCATGAGTACAATACAGCAGATAGTGAACTTGTATAACTCTTTACACAGGAATGTAAGGAGATAGCCATCTGTTTTATTCTAATCCCCCAATTAAAGAGTTCTGTCCATGGCAAGGAAATCAGCTGAAACAGATGAATATTTTATTACTGAAACCAAATTAATTTGCCTCTCATCCCCCAAGGAAAACCAAGGCTCTCTTCTGAAGTCACTGTACATATAGTGTCTATCCTGCTTTCTCTCCCTCCCCAACAACCTGAATACACAATCCTTAACACAATATGAGTCAGCAACTTTCACATCCTATTATAGCTCAGAGCTTAGTTTCTCTGATACTTTTCATCAAAACCAGAGACCCTACAAATCCTTACGAAGCAGGATTTTCAAAGAGTTTTCAGGTGTCAGGAATAATTCCTGCTTTCTTCCCTAATGCTCATATGCACACATTCACATTGACTGACACTGATTCAATCCCACACTCTTTGGGGGGAAAAAAGAAGACAAAACAGGGGACATCTTCCCAGTCAAAATAAAGGACAAAATACAGAGAAAGGGAAGATGTAAACACAGGGAATGCAGGGACACCTCATGCAGAGCCACGGGTATGAGTCTCAAAAAATGTCTTGCATAAAACTGTCGTTCAGGGCCTCTCTGATGTGCAGTGCCTCTTGCTGTGCTCTTGTTATGGTGCTGGTGTTCAGCTGCTCAAATTTTTGGGCAATGTGCTCTGTCTCAGCCCCCACACCCAGCCACAAAAGTTCAATAAGGACAAATGCAAAGTACTCCTGTTTAGTAAGGATCAATCAGTTGCATATATACAAAATGGGAAATGACTGCTAAGGAACAAGTACAGCAGAAAGGGATCTGGGAATCATTGCTAAATATAAGTCAACATCGTAACATTGTTGCAAAGAAAGTAAACATCATTCTGTGATGTATTAGGCAGGAGTGTTTCAAGTGAGAAAAGAGAAGTAATTCTTCCACTCAACCCCTCACACATTAGATCTCAGTTGGAATATTGTGTCCAGTTCTGGATGCCACATTTCAAAAAAGATGTGGACAATTTGGAAAAAGTCCAGAGAAGAACATCAAAACTGATTAAAACTCTAGAAAACATGACCTATGAAGAAACATTTGAAAGAATTGGATTTCTGGAGAAAAGAAGACTCAGAGAGGCTATTATAACAGTTTTCAAGTCCATAAAAGGTTGTTGCAAGAAGGAAGGACAAAAAATGTTCTTCTTAACCTTTGAGGATATCACAAGAAGCAATGGGCTTAAATTGTAGCAAGGGCAGTTTAGATTGGATATTAGAAAATCTTCCTAATTCTGAGGGTAGTTAAGCACTGAAATAAATTGCCTTAGAGATTTTTAAGAGCATAGATAAACACCTATCAGGGATGGTATAGATGGTGTTTGGTTCTGACATGAGTTCAGGGACCTGAACCTGATGACCTCTCTGAGGGTATGTCTACACTACAAAGTTAATTAGAACTAACGGATGTTAGTTCGAATTAACTTTCATAGGCGCTACACTAGCGCTCCGGTAGTTCGAACTTAATTCGAACTAGCGGAGCACTTAGTTCGAACTAGGTAAACCTCATTTTACGAGGACTAAGCCTAGTTTGAACTTACTAGTTTGAATTAAGGGGTGTGTAGCCCCTTAATTCGAACTAGTGGGAGGCTAGCCCTCCCCAGCTTTCCCTGGTGGCCACTCTGGCCAACACCAGGGAAACTCTATTGCCCCCCTCCCGGCCCCAGACCCCTTAAAGGGGCACGGGCTGGCTACGGTGCCCGTGCCAGGTGCAAGCCTGCCAGCACCCCGCCAGCAGACCCTGCACCTGGCATGGCTCGAGCCAGCCACCCGATGCCCTCCAGCCCAACCCCCTCTTCCTGGGACCAGGCTGGCGGCTCCCGGGAGCTTGCCCGGGACCGCAAGAGGCGGGCACCCGCCTGGGCTAGTGCGGACATCGTGGACCTCGTCCATGAGCTCCACACTAGGCACAGGAAAGTGGCCATCTAGGGCAGGAAGAGCTGCCAGCCTGGCCACCCAGGAGCAGGTGTGCATGAAAATCAAGGTGGTCCACTGAGACCCCCGACCCTGAGCTTACAATGGCCATACTGGGTCAGACCAAAGGTCCATCTAGCCCAGTAGCCTGTCTGCCGACAGCGGCCAACCCTAGGGACCCTGGAGGGGATGGACCAAAGACAGTGACCAAGCCATTTGTCTCGTGCCATCCATCTCCAGCCTTCCACAAACTTTGGGCAGGGACACCATTTATACCCCCTGGCTAATACCACTCCATGGACCCAACCTCCATAACTTGATCTAACTTCTCTTTAAACTCTGTTCTAGTTCTAGCCTTCACAGCCTCCTGCAGCAAGGAGTTCCACAGGTTGACTCTTTGCTTTGTAAAGAACAACTTTCTGTTACTAGTCTGAAGCCTGCTACCCATTCCTTTCCTTTGGTGTCCTCTCGTCCTTCTATTATGGGAACTAATGAAGAATTTTTCTTGATGCACCCTCTTGATGGGGCCTGTTCCAAACCTCTGATCATTTTAGTTGCCCTCCCCTCTCCCACCCTCTCTCTTCCCCTCTCCCACCTCCTTTTCCTAGTCACCCCGAGTTTTGTTCAATAAAGAGAGATTCTATTTTTGACAACACGTTTTCTTTATTTTGTACATCAAGAAGAGGGGCTAGGGAAGGGTAAGTGGAAGGAGGTGAAGGAGGAATGGGGTACGAGCCCCCGATGGGGAGGACTGGGCTGGCTCTGCGGGCTTCTGGGGGTGGAAGCTCTCCTGCAGCCCCCCAATTATCCCCTCTCCCCAGATGGCAGCCTGCGGCAAGTGCAGCCAGTCTGATGGCCGAGTGCTGTGATGTGCCCAGTGTGGGCACTCAGGGCACTCCAAGCCAGGACTGTTTTGCAAGCGGAGCACCCCTGAGAACTGTCTGTCCGGGGTGGGGGTCGGGTCCCTTTAAGCACAGCCCTCGGCTACCCTGAGGCAGCAACTCCACGCTCTAAGTCCTCATCTGATGCCCTGCCGGTGTTGTACCAAATAAAACCAAGCAGGATCTTATGAGGGGGATAAGGCAAAAAGCCACATTTATTGTAAAGATAATAATAAAAAATAAAGAAAAGATAGAAGCAAACAACATTGTTTAACTACTTAACCCTTATACATATAAACATTCATTCATCCATTCATTCAGGTTCTGTGTATTTGTTATCGTTACCAGCCTGGAAGTTGCTTGTGACAGAATACTGGCCAGGTATTCTGTACACAAGTGATGGTAGTGGGGAGCGAAGTCCTGATCAGATGCGCATCTGAAGCTCCTGGTAGGCTGGCAGCAGAACCTTGGACTCTGATTCCATAGTTTTTTAGTCCAGTTCTTATAGGAATTTGTTCCTATGCCAGTCTATGGAAAATGCTGCATCATACTGATGTCTCCAGGGTGGCTGCCAGGTGCTCGTCAGTGATCTCATCGGGTGGACCTCCAGTACTTGGTTTTCTCCACTTGACACCTTTTGGTTGCACTGGCACCTGACGCCTTCTTCAGCCCTTTGTTGCTGTATTCTCAGGCTGGCACCTCTTAGAACCATTCATTCATCGTCCAAGCACTCTCTCATACATTCATACAGTATTTTGTATAATAATAAAAAGTTGTAGTTACAAAAGTTTCTGGGTGGTATTGCTTAAAACATTCTCTGACTGCTAAGTAAAGTTAACAATGCCCTTAGTCAATTACAGGGCTTGGCTCCCATAGCAGAGTTAGTGGCTTGACAATGCATTGTTACAATGTATCTCTGCAATGTCAATTTCAAGCAGCCCCTTGCACAAGCTTGAGCATGCCCTGGAGCACAGAGGGAGGGGGGGGGGGCTGTTTCTGGCTACATAGGATTATATTCTTAACAGTTCTAAGTTACATGACCTAATACATTATATTCTAAAGGGACAATAATAATAATAATAAATCTAAACATTTAACAATCTTAACAAATAATAATAATAATAATAATAAGAATTAATAATACATCTAAACACTTTAAGTTGTGGGGAACAAATTATGGGGAGTCACTTCCATTTGGGAGAATCATTTTCAATACATTAATATGTTATCCCTACACCGGCACTGCTTCCGGCCATCCTTAACCCCGGTTCAGGGTCCACTTAATGTGGACATGCTAGTTCGAATTAGCAAAACGCTAATTCGAACTAGTTTTTTAGTCTGGATGCGTTAGTTCGAATTAGCTTAGTTCGAATTAGCTTAGTTCGAATTAACTAATTCGAACTAAGTTAGTTCGAACTAGCGCTGTAGTGTAGACATACCCAGAGTCCCTCCCAGTCCTTTGGATATGGCTTAATTGTGTGAAAGGCCATGGTTTAATCAAAGTAATGTTCCATCTAGAAGGAGAGAGATGCTGTACATCTTATCAACAAAATGTCAATTAAGATAAAAAAAAACATTAACATGCATATCAAATCAAGATAATCATACAGCTAATTCTCTCACAAAATGCTTGTTTTTCATTGTTGTTTAACTAAAATATTTTTGATCAGGGCAGTCAGCCTAACTTTGATATCTGAAAAGATACCAAAATAATTATTTAACAATATTTTAATCACTTATAGAATAACAAAGTGTGGCAGACCACAGCGTGTGAACTGCAAATATCTTATAGAAGGCATCTATATTGGGAGATGTGTTAATGCCGTCTTGTTTCCCAATTAGAGCACCTGAACACAGCCCAGAAATCAGGGAGGACAGTAGAGGCCTAATTAGGAGTCAGCCTGCAACAGTCTATAAAGGTTTCCTCCCAGATATCAGAGGGGAGAGCTGTGAGAGGATCCCAGCCCTGTGGTAAAAGGCAGAAACTAACAGAAGAAAGCAGTGGGGGAAGTGGCCCAGGGGAGAAGTAGCTGTATTAGGGTGGGGCAAGAAGCCCTGCCAACTGCCACTCCTGTAGGGCCTCTGAGCCAGAGTCCAGTGGAGTGGGCAGGCCTGGACTCCCACCACCCTTCTCTTGGAGGATTTACCCCATCAGGGAGATGGAAACAAACCGAAGGCCAGGAAAAGGTGATTTGTCTCTTCCCCTCTCCCCCCCCTTTCAGGGCTTGCCTGTGATGAGACTGACTTGGTAAGCAGGGACCCTTGCCTCTGGGGAAGTCACAAGGCAACAAAGGGGTCACTGTGAGTCTGAGGCACACAAGAAACCGTAAAGCGCAGAACCCCATGGGAGCTAACAAGGGTCTTTATCACAAGAGTCAGGGCTGGCATGAGCCCTTTTGGTGCCCTGTGCCTGGGCATGTGGTGCTGCCCCGGGCACACAGTGCATGTATGGGCCTCCCTCTCCCTCCCCCCCACCATTGGTTGGCACCCTGGGCAGCTGCCCAGCTCACCCATGCCTCAGTCTGGCCCTGACAAGAGTTATAGGGAATATCCAACATGGATAGCAAATGTCCATAGCAAATCATACCTAACCAGCTTAATTTCTTTTTCTGTTAGGATTACTGACCTACTGGACTGGAAGTGGAGTAGAAAAGGAGAAATGATATATCTTGCTTTTAATAAAGGTTTTGGCATAGTCTCACATGAAGGTGGAGAAAGCTACTAAGGGGAAGGGTTTTCAAGATTTGATTTTAACAAATAGAGAGGAACTGGTTGAAAATTTGAAGGTGGAAGGCAGTTTGGGTGAAAGACAGAGATCATGATTCTAAAGAATGGTAGAAGGGAGAACAGCAAAATAAAGACAATGGATTTCAAGAAGGCGGATATTAGTAAACTCAGCTGATAGGTAAAGTCCCATGGGAGGCAAGACTAAGAGGAAAAATAATTGAAGACAGTTGGCAGTTTTTTGAAGGAACATTATTAAGGGCACAAGAGCACACCATTACACTGTGTAGAAAAGATAGGGCATATGACAAAAGGGCAGTCCGGCTTAACCATGAGGTCTTGAATACTCTAAAAACCAAAAAAGGAGTCGTATAAAAACCGACAACTAGGTAAAAGTACAAATGATGAATGTAAACAAATAACACAAGTATATAGGGGTAAAATTAGAAAGGCAAAGGCACAAAATGAGCCAATCTAGCTACAGACAGAAAGGGTGACAAAGCACTCTACAAATATATTAGAAGCAAGAGGAATTGGTAAATATTATTAGAATGACCAAGTCTTGCTTTGCTACAAAATGGGCTTAGTAAGAGCAATCAATGGGAGGAAATGGGCAGGATTGACCCACAGGTCCTGCTTGATGTAACTGGAAATAAATAGGCCCTTCACACCGGTGACCCAGTGCATGGCATTCCAATGCATGGGAAGAAAAGGAACCACGACTTCCTGCCCTGTACTGTAGGTAGCTTATAGGTGAAGTGTAACTAGGCTTTATTATTGTATTATAGTAGATCTTCTATTAATTGCTTTTGCATTGCTTTTCACTGTTAATTGCTTTAGAATTTATAGTATCTAAGATTTAAATTGTATAGTAATTGTTTTTAAGGCTTGTAAAACTTAAACAACTGTATTAACTGCTTAAAGCTTGCAATAAATAAGAAAGTGGTTAAGTTTCCCTGGAGTGTCCTGGTTTCCCTTGGATCTAAAATAAATCAAACCACATGACAAAAGTTAAAATAGGAAAAAATCAAGTTAGATGTCTGTAAGCTACCAGGCACCTGATGAAATGCATCCTAGAATACTCAAGGAGCTGACTGAGTAGGTATCTGAGCCATTACCTATCATCTTTGAGAAGTCATGGAAGATGGGAGAGATTCCAGAAAAGGGCAAATATAGTACCCCTAGATAAAAAGGGAAATAAGGACAACCCAAGGAACTACAGACCAGTCAGCTTAGCTTCTATGCCAGGAAAGATAATAGAGCAAACAATTAAGGAATCCATCTGCAAACATTTGGAAGATAATAAAGTGATAAATAACAGCCAGCATGGCTACGTCTACACTGGCATGATTTTCCAGAAATGCTTTTAAGGGAAAAGTTTTCCGTTAAAAGCATTTTCGGAAAAGCACGTCTAGATTGGCAGGACGCTTTTCCGCAAAAGCACTTTTTACGGAAAAGCGTCAGTGGCCAATCTAGACGCGCTTTTCCGCAAAAAAGCCCCGATCACCATTTTCGCGATCGGGGCTTTTTTGCGGAAAACAAATCTCTGCTGTCTACACTGGCCCTTTTGCGCAAAAGTTTTTCGGAAAAAGACTTTTGCCAGAACGGGAGCAGCATAGTATTTCCGCAAAAGCACGACAATCTTACATGAGATCGTCAGTGCTTTTGTGGAAATTCAAGCGGCCAGTGTGGATAGTTGACAAGTTTTCTGCAAAAGCAGATGATTTTGCGGAAAAACTTGCCAGTCTAGACACAGCCCATGAGTTTGTAAAGAACAAATTATGTCAAACCCACCTGATAGCTTTCTGTGGTAGAACAGCAAGCCTTGTGGATAAGGGAAAGCAGTAGACATGGTATACCTAGACTTTAGTAAGACATTTGATATTTCTCATTATCTTCTCATCAGTAAACTAGGGTACTACAACATAGATGGGGCTACTATAAAGTGGGTGCATAACTGGTTAGATAACTCAGAGTAATTATCAGTGGTTCATATCGAAAGCTGGAAAGCATATCGAGTGGAGTTCCACTGGGATCAGATACAGGTATTCAGATTTCAGTTCTGTTCAATATCTTCATCAACGATTTAGGTAATGCCATAGATAGTATGCTTCTAAAGATTGCAGGTGATACCAAGGTGGAAGGGGTTGCAAGTGCTTTGGAGGGTAGGGTCATAATTCAAAATGATCTGGACAAACTGGGTAAATGGTCTGACATAAATAGAATGAAGTTTAATAAGGACAATGCAAAGTACTCCACTTAGGAAGGAACAATCAGTTTCACACGTACAAAATGGGAAATGGCTGTCTAGGAAGGGATACTTCATAAAGGGATCTAGGAATCACAGTGGACCACAAGCTAAATATGAATCAATAGTGTGACACTGTTGCAAAAAAAGCAAACATCTTTCTGGGATACATTAACAGGAGTGTTGTGATCAAGACTCTTCATTTATGAGTCCTCAGCTGAAATATAGTGTCCAGTTCTGGGCACCACTTTTTAGGAATGATGTTGAGAAATTAGAGAAAGTTCAGTAAAAAGCAACAAAAATGATATAAGGTCTGGAAAATATGACCTATGAAGGAAGACTGAAAGAATGGGATTTTTTTAGCTTGGAGAAGAGACGACTGAGAGGGGACATAACAGCTTTCAAGTACATAAAAGTTGTTACAAGGAGGAGAGAGAAAAACTATTCCCCTTAACTCCTGAGAATAGAACCAGAATCCTGCCATGTAAGCTTAAATTGCAGGAAGGGGGCTAAACATTAGGAATACAGCCTCTCTCCGAGTTATACTTGGCCGTAACTCGGACCGCATTGAGTTACATGCGACCGTGCTGTTTGTAAGTGCAGGTCGTGTTCGTAACTCGGGGACCGCCTTTATGACTGCTCCATGGGAGCTTGGGTTGTAAGTGCGAATGGTCGTAACTCGACCACTCGCAACTCGGGGAGCGGCTGTAACTTCCTAACCGTCAAAGTGGTTAAGAACTGGAATAAATTGCCTAGGGAGGTTGTGGAGTCTCGATAATTGGAGATATTTAAGTGCAGGTTAGATAAACATCTATCAGGGATGATTTAGATGATACTTGGTCCTGCCATGAGGCCAGGGTCTAGACTTGATGACCTTTCAAAGTATCTTCCAGATCTAGTATTGTATAATTCTGTGATTCTATAACATTCTCAAAGGCAACTTAGAGAAATGTGGTCAAGATAGGTGCACAAGTGGTTGAAAGATCAAGCCGTAAAGATAGTTACTAGTGGTTCACTGTCAATCTGGGAGGGCATATCTAGTGGGGGGCAGATACCAATCTTGGGTCTGAAACTATTCAAGTTTCATTAATGATTTTAATAGTTGAGTGAAGCATATAATATAATCATAGAACAATAGAACTGGAAGGGACCTCGAGAGATCATCAAGCCCAGTCCCCTGCCCTCACAATAGGACCAAACACTGTCTAGATCATCCCTGATAGCTGTCTATCTAACCCATTCTTAAATATCTCTAGAGATGGAGATTCCACGACCTCCCTAGGCAACTTATTCCAGTGTTTAACCACCCTGACAATTAAGAAGTTTTTCCTACTGTCAAACCTAAACCTCCCTTGCTGCAAATTAAGCCCATTGCTTCTTGTCCTATCATCAGAGGACAAGGAGAACAATTTTTCTCCTTCCTCCTTGTAACATCCTTTTAGATACTTGAAAACAGCTATCATGTTCATATAAACTGCAGATGATACCAATCTGGTGGAGATGTAAACACATTAGAGGCCAGTATTAGGACTTAAAATGACCTTGAAAATTGAAATCAACAGCTGAAAATCATAAAGACAAGTGCAAAGTTCTACACGCAAGACAGACACAGGGATGCAGGCTGAAACTTCAAATATTTAACAATGGAGAAGGATATTACACACTCACCTCCTCTCACATACCAGGTATTTTATTGAGTATAGTATTGGGTTAGAGGGCTCTCAGCATATAACCAATAACTCAAGATAGATCCTCTTCAGCCTATTCTAGAACTCACCTCACTTCTCACTCTTTCCCCAAAGGGGGTGGGGAGAATCTTTCCTTTTTACAGAAAAAGGTCCACCAGCAGAATTCTGAATTTCATTTAGCTCTGGAAGTTGTCCCTTTTTAGCCCTTACCTGGACAGGGCACTGGCCATAAGTTGCAACAAAGTAAACATTTCTTATAAGCTCATGGAGTTTAAGGCTGAAAAGAACCATCAGATTATGTAACCTAAGTTAGGGTGTGTCTAGACCACATCCCTTTTTCAAGAAAGGGATGTAAATTAGGCACATCGATATTGCAAATGAAGCGCAGGAAATTCAAATCCTGGCTTCATTTGCAATATCGACATGCCTTATTTACATCCCTTTCTCGAAAAAGGGATGTAGTCTAGACACAACCTTAGTGTATATCACAGGTCACCAATACCACTCCGCAGTCACACATTAAACTCAACAACCTTTAGTCCTATATTGTTTGCAAATATTACTTGCTATTCCTACTCATGTAACTTGAATATCTCCATAAAGCTCCAAGGAAGGTGAAAAACCACCTGGGACTATGCCAGTTTGACCCAATGGGGAAAAAATCCGTCCTGATTGCCTGCCTGTCTCTCTCTCTCTCTCTCTAAAATTAAGTATAATGAGATGGGCTTTCAGGAATCTGAGGATAAGACAAATTTTAGCAGTCATAAAGGGAAGAAGGCTCCTGAAAGCCCAGGTGTATTTTCAATTTGAGGGGAAGGAGCATGATAGCTATTTGGCTTCTAGAGGTGCCAGATGTGCAGTTTTGAACAGTCCAGTATTTGAGCTTTCTGTTTGGGAAACAAATTGAGAAAATATAAATGTCCAGTCTTTTTTAAATAAGTTGTAATGTAGATTGTGATGTAATATCAAGTGCATCCGGTATTTTTGTTGAAACCATCTGGCAATCCTATTGGTTTCTCTATTCTCACTTGGCTGGCCAGTGAAAGGCAGAGAAACTAAACATCCTCATGTTCCTTCCTCTATATGCTAACATAGGAGGAGAGGTCTGCCTTTCTCTGCCATGCCTTTCTTCCTTGAGTTTGGGCATCATTACTTTAGGTTGCTCAAACATACCTTCCTGCTGCTAATGCAGATCATGTTTACATTTAATGTTGGGTGTTGACATTAATGCATGTTTTTGCAGACAAAATCAATGGTGTTAGTTTAATACGTAGTTGTGACAGGGCGTCTGCCCTACACTGGCCCTTTAAGGGTTAAAACCCAGCCCTGGGAGAGGGCTGGTGCTGTGGATCAAGTAGTTAGCAGCCAATTAGGGCCCAGCTGAGGGCTGTATAAATAACTGTTCCTGAAGGGGAAGAAACACACTCACTCTTACTCCAGCCATGGAGCAGGGGGGACCTAGCTGCCAGGGAAGCTAGAGGCTTCCTGACAAAGCAGGGCTGTGGACATCTAGTCAGGTAAATTCCCAGGCTGAGGTTATCAGGGATGTGGGGAGGCAGTCAAAGGCAGCAGGTCCACATTCTCTTGCCAATGATGAGCAGCCATTTTAGACTGCAGATTGTCCAAGACGGGCTAAATGACAACTGGCAGTAGGGTCACAGAGGCAAGGTGGGCATAGGGGGTTGAAGGGTCCCTGACAGGGAGGTTTTCAGAGTGTGGGTACAGTTCTGTGGGGAAGCACCCAAAGGGGAAGATGCCACAGTCTGGGAGGGACCTGGGTCCTAACACAGAGTGGTGGAGCCAATAACAGGTAACAGTGGGAAAGACACTGGCTGGAAGGGGGTGCTCCAGGGCTGAAGAACTAATTCCCACATTACCCCATGGCTAATAGCACTCCATGGACCCAACCTCCATGAATTTATCTAACTTCTCTTTAAACTCTGTTAAAGGTCTAGCCTTCACAGCCTCCTGTGGCAAGGAGTTCCACAGGTTGACTATTAGCTGTGTGAAGAAGAACTTTCGCTTATTAGTTTTAAGCCTGCTGTCCATTCATTTCATTTCATGTCCTCTAGGATGGCAAGTGCAGCCAGGCTGATGGCTGAGTGAGGGCACTCAGGGCACTCCAAGACAGGACTGCTTTGCTGTCTCTCATCGAGGTAGACAAGCAAGTGGGGAACCCAGAGAACTGTCTGTTCGGGCTGGGCATCGGGTCCCTTTAAGCACAGCCCTCGGCTAGCCTGAGGCAGCAGCTCCACACTCTAAGTCCTAACCTGATGCCCTGCTGGCACTGGTTCCGACCAGCCTTAACTTCGATTCAGGGTCCACCCAATGTAGACATGCTATTTCTCTGTCTCTGTTATTTATTTGGAACCTGGACTCCTTAACTCATGACACCATTTATGTTTTTTTTTAGTCTTTAAAGTGCTACCAGACTATTTGTTGTTTTTAAGTTTTTCCTGTTACAGACTAACTCGGCTACTCCTCTGAAGCTTTTACTTAAAGTAGGAAGTCTTACAATGTACACACTTGAAAAGTGTTATATAAAAAGAAGTACTTTCCTGCTGAGGGGGAAAAAACAATTGACATTGAAAAATATATAGAGCTGATAGTTTAGCATGAGTAGGATTTAAGTAGTGAGCTTTAAGCTAAGCCTGCCTGAGTGCTTGTCCAATTATGAGGAGAACAGAAGAGAATCAGGCATCCTATAAATAAAATGCCACTCAAAGAGATGCATGACAAAGTGTGTGTGTGGTGGGGGGGAGAGTTTCCTGTGGCTTAAGGTGTTCCTTCTCCTTCCACATCCATCTTACAGCTCTTAGGGTATATCTACACTACAAAGTTAATTCGAACTAACGGGCGTTAGTTCGAATTAACTTTCATAGGCGCTACACTAGCGCTCCGCTAGTTCGAACTTAATTCGAACTAGCGGAGCACTTAGTTCGAACTAGGTAAACCTCATTTTACGAGGACTAAGCCTAGTTCGAACTTACTAGTTTGAATTAAGGGGTGTGTAGCCCCTTAATTCGAACTAGTGGGAGGCTAGCCCTCCCCAGCTTTCCCTGGTGGCCGCTCTGGGCACCACCAGGGAAACTCGTATGCCCCCCTCCCGGCCCCGGAGCCCTTAAAGGGGCACGGACTGGCTACGGTGCCCGTGCCAGGTGCAAGCCTGCCAGCACCCAGCCAGCAGACCCTGCACCTGGCATGGATCGAGCCACCCACCCGATGCCCCCCAGCCCTCTGCCTCTTCCCGGGACCAGGCTGGCGGCTCTCGGGAGCCTGGCCAGGACCGCAAGAGGCGGGCACCCGCCTGGTCTAGTGCAGATATCGTGGACCTCGTCCACGAACTCCGCACTAGGCACAGGAAAGTGGCCGTCTAGGGCAGGAGAGCTGCCAGCCTGGCCACCCAGGAGCAGGTTTGCATGAAAATCAAGGTGGTCCACTGAGACCCCCGACCCTGAGCCCTGAGCTTAGAATAGCCATACTGGGTCAGACCAAAGGTCCATCTAGCCCAGTAGCCTGTCTGCCAATAGCAGTCAACTCTACGTACCCTGGAGGGGATGGACCAAAGACAGTGACCAAGCCATTTGTCTCGTGCCATCCATCTCCAGCCTTCCACAAACTTTGGGCAGGGACACCATTTATACCCCCTGGCTAATACCACTCCATGGACCCAACCTCCATGACTTGATCTAACTTCTCTTTAAACTCTGTTCTAGTTCTAGCCTTCACAGCCTCCTGCAGCAAGGAGTTCCACAGGTTGACTCTTTGCTTTGTGAAGAAGAACTTTGAAGCCTGCTACCCATTCCTTTCCTTTGGTGTCCTCTAGTCCTTCTATTATGGGAACTAATGGAGAACTTTTCTTTATGCACCCTCTCCACACCACTCTTGCTTTTATAGAACTCTATCATATCCCCCCTCCGTCTCCTCTTCTCTAAGCTGAAAAGTCCCAGTCTCTTTAGCCTCTCTTCATATGGGACCTGTTCCAAACCCCTGATCATTTTAGTTGCCCTCCCCTCTCCCAGCCTCTCTCTTCCCCTCTCCCACCGCTTTTTCCCAGTCTCCCCCAGTTTTGTTCAATAAAGAGAGATTCTATTTTTGAACACACGTTTTCTTTATTTTGTACAGTGAAAGGAGGTGAGGGAGGAATGGGGTACGCGCCCCCGATGAGGAGGACTGGGCTGGCTCTGCGGGCTTTTCAGGGTGGAAGTTCTCTTGCAGCCCCCCGATTGCCCCCTCCCCCCAGATGGCAGCCTGTGGCAAGTGCAGCCGGGCTGATGGCCGAGTGCTGTGATGTTCCACATGTGGGCACTCAGGGCACTCCAAGCCAGGACTGCTTTGCAAGCGGGGAACCCTGAGAACTGTCTGTCCGGGGTGGGGGTCGGGTACCTTTAAGCACAGCTCTCGGCTAGCCTGAGACAGCAGCTCCACGCTCTAAATCCTCATCTGATGACCTGCCGGCACTGCTTCCGGCCATCCTTAACCTCTGTTCAGGGTCCACTCTGTGTGGACATGCTAGTTCGAATTAGCAAAATGCTAATTCGAACTAGTTTTTCAGTCTAGCTGCGCTAATTCGAATAAGCTTAGTTCGAATTAACTAATTCGAATTAAGTTAGTTTGAATTAGCGCTGAAGTGTAGACATACCCTTATTGAAGACTATAACTACGGAACAGATCCTCTCATTGCATGAGCTTTTGGTCTGAAATAACTTTGTCTTCATTTGTGCATAAATGTCATTAATTCAAATGTCTGCTTATGTTGTATTAGTGCTCCTTTAGTATGGCTTCATAATGGAAGCCAAATAGCTTTTATTATTATTATTATTATTATTTTTATTATTATTTTTATTATTATTATTATATACATGCTGACCTGTGCCCTCCCTGCTCTGCAATATCTAAGGGCATTTGAGCTACCAGGCTGTCTCTGCCCTCTGGGGAAGATGCACTTTGAAAGATAAGGGGCTGAGAAGTTGTGACCCTGTTCAGTGTCCTACCCGTCTTACATTGGGAAAGGGGAAGAAGGATCAATCAGATCTGTCCTTGTACTCTCCACAGATAAATGGTGTGAAGGCCCCAGAGCTGGCTTCCTTTGTTTCCATATACCAGGGGGAAAGGTGCATCTGTTGTCTCATCATTCTCAGGCTCTTCAGCTGCAAGATAGGATGAGTAGCTGAATAGAATGGGGGGGGGGGGGGGGGGAGGGCAGAGCAAAAGCACAGAGGAAGTTTATGGCAGAGCAAGGACTTGAAACCAGGTCTGCTATGCCCAAGGCTTGTGCCTGAAGCATTGGATCATGCTTCCTCTAACTTTTGAAGGTGAATTAATCTGAAAAGTTTACTCCCAGAATTTTAGCAATACAAATATATAGCCCAGTTTGTAATCTAGCTCAAATCTAAAGGCAATATGCAATGGAAAGGTTGGGTCAGATCATCAGCTGGTGTAAACTATGGTTCTATTCATCTATACCAGTTTACACCATTGGAGGATTGGGAACATAGGTGCTTGTTTGCTTTTTGCTCAACTCAAAAACCCCGCATTTCGAGGTTCAGTAGCTCTTGGAGGTTCAAGAAACCCCACATTAATTTCTGCATGCCAGCTGTTAGTGATACCAAGTGCTTTTAAGTGGCCCATTCTCAGTATCATCCCCAAACTTTTGAACTTTACTGATGGTTGGGATCTGTCAGGCCAGGGCTTTAAAAAAAATTACAATATTAGCAGTATTTTTTTCTGGAATTAAATGGAATATACCTGAATACATTATTAACACAAAGTAAATTCACCTTCTACCTTTTGCATTAAGGTATTTTGTCTGGAACAGAGGATGTCAAATTACTGTATTAAAAGAATGCTTCAACATGATAAGAAAAACACAGCAAATCCAAAAAATTTGAAGCATTCATCCAAAGTTGACATTTCAAGCAATGTTTCTGCCAGGATTATACGTCTCACAGGGAGCAAGTTCTCCAAAGTAAGTAATTTCTTTGATAGGACTGGTATGCTTGCCACTTGTTCCATTTAGCATTTTAGCTTCTCTTATTGGTTCATAAATCTGGATGACGTTTGTAAGTGTTCATGCCATCTTTTCATTAGCTGTGACCATATCAACAGCAAAGACATCCATCATGACTAGTGGGTGACTATTCAGAGACACCATGATGCAAAACCAGGCAAGTGAAATGAAAATAAATAGTTGCAGGCTGTAGCTCTGTAGGGCTCTGGATAGCAGAACAAGCCTTCTGAAGGAAAGAGAACATTTCTCGGTCAATAGAAAAAAAACCCATGTACAGCTCTTACACAGATAAAAATTATAAACCTGACTTTTACATTAATGCATCAGTAAATTGATGAAATAAAGATGAAGCTCTATAATTCATTTCTTGTGGTCCAGTCATAAAAAACATTGTATTATTTAACTGAATGAGAAATAATGGCTGGTTGGCAGGTAGCCTATTTCTTTAATATGCTATATTATAAGTACTTTCTGGTTTTGATAGTCTTTGTAGTTTAGTGATTTAACCTTTATATTTAATTAATATGAGTTTTTTTTAAATTCTAAAACAGTGATGATCAAAGTTGCACTTTTTTCAAAAATATTAGCTATCATAAGCATTTTAAGCATAGATCACTCTAATCACCCCCTGAAAACCGTTACTGTAGAATTGCCAATCTTTGAAGCATCTTCACTGCAGAAAGAGAGTCACCAAGGAAACTTCACAAGTTTTTTTTTCCTTCCTTCAACATCGTTGAAATGAACAACTATGTAGAGACCAATATTGAAAGTACTGTTCCCTACAAAACTTGGTTAGAGGGGATAAGCACCAAGTTTTTAATTTTTTTCCTCAATTTGAAATTATTTGGTTTTTTGTTTGTAGGGTAATTCTACCCAATTTAGCTAAGCCATCTTGACAAGCATCATCAACGACACACATTCACATGCCATGTTAACTCAATGGAGAAACTTAAAAAATAACAAATAGTCTTGCAGCACCTTAGAGACTAACAACATTTGTAGATGGTATCATGAGCTTTCGTGGGCACAGCCCACTTCAGATGGACCAAGAATAAATGGGGGAAGGAGGAGAGGGGGGAGAGAAAAGGAAAAATTGGAGGTGGGGGACGGGGAGAAAAAGGAGGCAGTGGGTAGATAAGTTTCAAAGGGAAAGCTGAGCCAGTTTGTAACAGGAAAAACTGAAAAACAACAGGTAGTCTATTAGCATCTTAAAGACTAGATAGTTAAAAGAGGCTGTTAAGAACCGCAATTTAAACCATCTGCATGAGAATTAAACTTGTGAATGAAGTGGAGTTCCAATCCTTCTCTGTACATTTGGCTTGTGGAATTGGTCTGTAACAAAACAACAACTTGGAGATCCCTTAATGAGTGTCCAGGCAGGTTAAAGTGTTCCCCAACAGGTTTTTATGTGTTGCCTTTTCGGATATCTGATTTGCATCCATTAATTCTTTCCCATAAGGACTGTTCAGTTTGTCCAATATATATTGCAGTGGGGCATTGCTGGCATTTGATGGCATAGATCATATTATTGGATGTGCAGTTAAATGAGCCTCTCATTTGGTGACTGATGTGGTTGGGTCTGTCATGTAGCAGGTCCTTTTGACCATGGCCTCACGCTTATTGCCCATACTGCCACGCAAAAGCCCCTCACAAGAAAAACACAGGCCGCTGAGGTGGATCCAGAGACAGAGCTTGAATTCCCTCAGGTGCTCAGCACAGTTCTCAGTAAACGGAACTGAACTTGGCATGTACCCAGGCCAGAAAGATAAGAGTAGGGGAAAATGTTAGGTTAAAGAGCACTAAAAACAAGACAAGATAGGAATAAGGGAAATGAGCTGTCATAATACACCAGTTAACAAGCACCTGAAAAAGGGAAAGAAAAAAACATAGCTAGCTTTCACGTGTGCCAGTCATATCTGCATCAGGCACTGACCACAATGCCTTGAGGCAGACATGATATCAAACAGGAAGGAACCCTAATATGGTACCGGATATCAAATCATAGTATCAACTAAAGCTGAACCCTAATATGGCACTGGATGTCAAAATTATAGTATAAAGCACCTTGAGTCTTAAGCTCGGGGAGGTTCCATATCAAAAAATAGAAGGTACATATCGTCCAGCCTGGCTGAGGGGTTGGTCACCCAAGGCCATCTCCCACCCACCGAATCACAAAAGGGTGTACGAATCCGGAGCATGCTACATGTTGTTTTGTGTCTGTGCATCGTAATTGTTACTGGGCTTGTAAGTATTGCTTAATATATTATTTTGTCAGCTTAGCAATAGTTAATTGTATTGCATTAACCATACTGTATAATGGTACCACACCTAGGTCTAAATAAGAACTAGAAGTAGAATTGAGAGGTTGTTCAGTGAATAGGCAAACTAATAACTAACTCTACTGGCTGTTCCAAGATAACTATAGAGGGACTGGCTGTAGGAGGAGTTTTTATTATTGTTGTATTAACTCTCTTTAATGTATGTTTTATTTGCATGTTATGTTGACTTAAACAAATCAGAGACAGTAATTTAATATAATCAGATTGTAGTCAATAAAGTTTGTAATTGGTTAAGTACATTTAAGTCTCGGGCTTTCCTCCTTCGCGGCCCCAGTCCCTTGCCACAAAAAGCCACCCCTAGACAATCTTTTGAACCTCTGGTTTGTCAGGGTCCAGTGATGAAATTGCATGCATCTGACAAAGTGGGTCTTTGTCCACGAAAGCTTATGCTCCAACACTTCAGTTAGTCTGTAAGGTGCCATAGGACTCCTCGCTGTTTTTGCAGATTCAGACTAACACGGCTACCCCTCTGATGCTTGTATATATGTGTGGGCAGAGTTGGCATTGGGGATAATTGCAGGGCTGGGTTCCCGGATGCTTATGGTATAGCTGTGTAGCATGGTTACCGGATTTTATTTTTCAGGTTGGCGGGGATGTCTATAAGCAAGAATAGGCCTTTTCCCCAAGGCCTCAGAGTGAGGAGTCATTTTCCAAGATAGGCTGTAGATTGTAGATAATGCATTGGAGGGGTTTAAGTTGTAGACTGTAGGTAATGAAAAGTGGAATTCTCTGAAGTAGTTTATGTCTGGGAATTTTTTTGACAGAGCCAATGTGATCTATGCCATCAAATGGAGATTGGAACACCACTTCATTCACAAGTTTAATTTTCATGCTGATGGTTTAAATCAGAATATTGGATGGCTGGGATATTATCAACCAATGAAACAATGAAGGTGCCAATGGTTCTTGATAAAACAAAAGGAAAAACTATGTAGCACTTTAAAGACTAACAAAATGGTTTATTAGGTGATGAGCTTTCGTGGGCATGACCCACTTCCTCAGATCATATTCTGGAAGAGAATTGGCATGACCATATATACCAAAGGAATGTAGAATCTGTTGTTAGTTTGCACTTGGAGAAGAAGAGTACTAATGGTTCTTAACTGCCTCATTTAAGTATCTAGTCTTTAAGGTGCTAATAGACTACCTGTTGTTGTTTTTTCAGTTTTTCCTGTTACAGACTGGCTCAGTTTGAAACTTATCTACCCACTGCCTCTTTCTCTCCCTGACTCTGCAAAGTGCATCATCATGGAATTTATATATCTGTATTATTGTAGCAATTTTCTTTAGGATGCTTATGCTTGGTCACGATCACTGTTTTCCTGTCAAATTTAATTACCCATTTATTATTTATCACACTATTCTGAATTCATAATTTATTGAATACAAAATGATAAAATAATGAAAATTTCTTACGAGATAAGAGAATGAATTGACCTATTTGGGAAAAAAAACCAGTGGTTTATCTACTGTAGCTAGACTTAAGTTTTAATTATACCCTAGAATATGATCTTATTAATAACACTCATATGGCATGATAATTCAAACGTATCTTGCTCTTATAAAGTTGAAATCAATTGCAATGCTATCAATGCACACCCCAAAATATATTGGGATTTTCTGCAGCTCTGAAAATCAGAGAGATTTGCCTTCAATCTCTTCACCAACAGCTGTGGCATACAATTACTATTTAGACTTCAGTATCAACTTTACTCTTTCTTAGACATGGAGTAGGGGTATGTATTTTATAGTCCCTTTCTTTTTCTTTGCTGACTATAAGTTACTCTCCTGTTCATCATAAGGACTCCTGTAGTACTGGTTAAATATTATATATTTTAGAGGTGATGGAATAATTTATGATTTCACAAATGTTACTATTATTTATTAAACAAGTTATTCAACAAATCCATTTCAGTGGTCAGGTCTAGAGTCCTGTTATGTGAAATGTAGCTACTAGATACAAGACCATAGCTGTTTGTTCAAGAACTCCTCCTAAACAGCAAAATCTAGGACCACAAAATTCAGTATTCAGCTTTCTTTTATCATAACTTAGAGCAGGGGTGGGCAAAAGGGCCTCTGCAGGCTGGATCCAGCCTGCCAAGTGGGTTGATTCAGCCCACGGAGGTCCTGCTTCTCCCCTGCTCCCAGACCTAAGGACAGGGGAGTGCATGGTGCTTAGTCAACCCTGATAACTGAGTCAAAGCACTGCATGCTGGAGGCCAGGGAGTGAGATTTTTGTGCTACCCCAACCCTCAGGCCAATCAGGGCCTGGAGGAAGCATGCGAAGGGGCTTGGTGCTTAGAGTCAACTGCTAGCTGCTGCTCAGCTGGCGGGTGACTCAAAGCACAGCGTTCCCTTGAAGGGTGGGGCAGATTTCACATGCTCCCACTACCCCCAAGCCCTGATTGACCTGGGGGCAGGGAGAGGGAGCATGCAAAGTTTCCTCCCAGTATGGGCACCTAGAGGGAACTGCCTGCTGTTCAGAACACCTGGCAGTTCTCCTGGGGGAAGGGCGGGGGCAAAGACTTCACATGCTCCCCCACCCACAGAATAATCAGGGTCTGTGGGCAGGGAAGTGTCCTGGCCCTGCCCCTTTGCCTGAGGTACTGCCCCTTTTGGGGCAGCCTGGGGCCACTTCAGAAATTTTTGAAGTGGCTCCCAGTCAAAAACTATTGCCCACTCTTGACTTAAAGCAGGGTTTTGGTGGTTCCAGGAGAATGGGATGTTCCTGGAATGGGATTGCTTCTCAGAAACCCATACAGAAAAGAGACAGAATCCCCAAGCAGGTGAAAGAGGTTGGCTGGGGGCACTCCTGTCCCCACATCCAGGATTACCACATCCCTGAGCCTCCTACTCCCCATGCACTTATAACAGGGGGGTAGCTGGAGCTTGCTCAATCCAATTCATATGGGAACATTGCTGGCTGCTCCCCTTCATCTCGGAGTGACGGGAAAGGGCACTGATTGCTGCATTCCTCACTCTGCCTGGGGAGTACAGGGGGCAGGCAAACCAGGGCCTGCCCTAGCCAGGGGACATGCACAATCTCCAGCTATGCCTGCTGGAGCTACAGCAGCCATGGAAAGGCGCTTCTTACCTGGCCCCAAACTTAGGGCTTAGGTTGTCCTCTCTCTGGAGCAGCTTGCATACTGAAACCCTCTGCTCGTACCCCACAAAACAAAAATTATGTTAAGAACCTGAATGTATTTTACTGGTATTATCAATAAGGACATTGCTGTGACTTAGCAGAATTCTTTGGGATTTATTAATATGACTGGTTCTCTATCTACTACAAAAGCTTATTAATAACTTTTCACAATTACTATTTGTTTTCTTCAACTATATTTAGTGTACAAATTTTCAATGAGATATAATTTATAGCCATAAACTAGCAGGAGTAAAACCCCTGTTGATAAAAATGAATATTTCAATTCAGGGTGAATTGTTTAATAACCTGCAAGTACACAAAGGCTTGAATCTTGCTTTCAGAGCAAATTTGGTCACTCTCAGGCCAAAATACTTTTCCATTCCAAAATTATAGTTGAAAAGATTTAAATTGAGTATAGTCATGGAAACTGGATATGATTTTATGCAGATAAGAGGTGGTAGACTCTCTATAATATTACAAATATGTTGGCATAAATGAGAGACCTTAACCATTTATCTCCTTCACTGACTTGCTATGCAAACATCTTAAAGACAGGCTTGAAAATGGGACCATCTGCACGCTTCTTTTCTTTCCATCTTGTATTGGATGAAAGAGAAATATCGCATGATTTTTCCAACATAATCTCGCAAGAGTTTTGTATGATCGAAATGGCTTCTTTATGATTAGCTTATAATTGAGAGTGATGAGAATTGAGTCATTTGAGTCCTCTAGCCAGATTCTTTCTAACTAGAGCTAGCTAGTCAGGAAATATGACAACCTGTTTTTTCCCCAGTGATGAATAACAATTTGTTGAAACCAGAACAGTTTGCAAGACAGTTTCAAAGTTATGTAAACATCCTGTTTCAACATTTAAAAATTAAAAATTATGGGTGTTTTATTTGAGAACTTTTTGTTTAAAATAATAAAAATTACACTTAAAAAGGAAAAGTCATAATTGAAACCATTTCAAAATTACTGAAACAGAATTTCAATTGACCCAAATGTAACTCATTTTAGTTTATTGGTTCATTAAATATGTTGTGATTATTAACTTTTTTTGTCCCACTTTAGGATGAGGGAAAAAAAATTGAAGTCTCAAATATTTTAATGGGATAGGAAAATCATTCCCTGCCAACTCTGCTTCTCACACCCACCATTCTCCAATCCTCTACAAGTAATTAAAGGAAACTAATCCATACAACCTCAGTCCTGGGCAACTGAGGACTCCCCTTATTTTGAAATAACAAGCAAAGCATTCACACTACCAAGCCCACTATTTCAAAATAATAGGCTGGTTATTTTGAAATAATAACATCTACTTTCCACGAGGAATAATGATTATTTCAAAATAGCAGTAGTGTCATTCAAAGTAATTACACCCTAGTGTTACCTTTCAATCAAGGTAACATGTCCACATTAAGGAAGCCTGCCTCAGACTACTTTTGAGGCTTCCCTGTAGTGTGGACATGCTATTTTGAAATAACTTATTTTCACTTAATAACTCCCAAAATAACTATTTCACAATGATTTCTTAGTGTAGACATGCCCTCATGGTTCCCTGTACTAATACAAGAAATCTGCTGTAGTGCTTCCATGCTGTGTTCTTTGAACTCCTTCCATGTATTTGCCATTGGGCAATTATGCTATAAAATCCTGTGAAGTGTGATGACTCACCTCCTTGGGATTCCAGGCACATAGTGAAATTCTCACCTCCTGCAAATTGATGATGGTTATGCTCCCTGCAGGCAAAAATTTTCGAAGACTTTCACTCAGAATGAAGAACCTCTTTAGAAGCATATCCCACTAAGAAGACAGATAGGTCAACATACGCACAAAATGCATCCCACAGTATTCTGAGAAGCAGGTAGTTACATTTCTATCATTTGTTATAAAGAAGCAATAACTTTAGACTATAACTCTAGATCAGATTTTTGGTTTTGGTTTTTGGTTAGCTCTGTTTGGATCTGCTTAAATAAAAAATGCCATACTGCACCAATATGACAACTCTGAACATAACTATTTTCCACATTCTTTTTTTTCCTTCTCTGTTTTCATTTTTCACTTCAATGAGAGATGATGAATTAACATTTTCAGGTTTATGTGGGTTCTAAAACTCTGAGGGTATGTGTACACTACCCCGCTAGTTCGAACTAGCGGGGTAGTGTAGACATACCCTGAGAGATTTCACACGAGATGCTTCCAGAGATGTAAAATCACATGGCCTTTCTGCTCCTCTCACACTCTCTTATGAGGCAATGCAGGGGAAAGGGTTATAGACAGAGGAGCACCCAATTGAAGGGTTCTGCGCTGGTCTCTCATCAACACATGGTCTAGCAGCTCTCCTTGCCTATAAAGAGTAGTAGCAACTCCAGAGAAGAGGGGTAATTATTCAAATTTTTCCCTGGCCTAAAAGATGTCCAGAAAGCATACAGAGGCAAAGGAATGTAGATTGTATTGAATGCTCTGAATTTTTACAAAGTTTGATATTAAATGTTATAGGGTTATGTTGCAATACGAGTTAAAACTCAGACAGCTATGTACCAGTACAAGTGACTATCAAGGTTTGCAGCTTGACATAATCTTTTATTTTTCATAATGGAGAGTGCATCAAGAACAACATTTAATCTGAAGTGTACATATAACAGTGTGAAAACCTGAACAGTATAATTTATTGTCATATTCCATTTAATAATCTACATAAAATATGTGTGGAGTAGGCAACCAACAAAATTACACTTAATTCTTTGAGATACAAATTTCTCAAGCTTGTGAAACTGCTGGTAGATACTACACTCCCAAATCTTTTGACTCACATGAGGGCTCAAACTAATCCAAATATGTACACCTGCAGCTGGTGCATTTTCTAGTTAGTACATTTTTAACACATCATCTGCCTGAAGGAAAAAGGGAGGGGTAAGGGATGGCTCGCTAAGCAGCTGCTGGCATAAAAAATGAAACCTTTCGTACAGTGTGAATTGGGGATTATAGAATGGGAGCTGGGGGGGGGGGGGGGAGGCTGGCAACAGATATGAAGCTTGAAGCAAGAACTTTCTATTTTAAATCATGAGTTCTGAGAGACTTTTGCTTCCACCTAAACACCGAATTTCACCCAGGTGTCTCCAGATCTCATTGCCTTAAATAAAGGGGAGGGATATGAAGGAGTGATAAATATTTTCTTGTTTTTAAATACAAAATTATAGGTGGATGAGTGTTGTTTGCATTTTCTCTAATAGCTTCGTTTGAACATACTAGATGGTGTAAACAAGAAAAGATTTGTTGCATTATGCTGAGTGCTTTTCTGATATTGCTACCAGTCCCATTAGGGAGGGAGCTGAGACCACCCCATTCATTTAGCTATACAGCCTTATACCATCCAAGACCCAAGACAAAAACATTGCTATTTGGGCCACCTTTGTACACCATCAGTCAGATTTGTTTTTATTAAACTCTAAAATGTCTCTCTTTTAATATGTAATATCCTGGCTAAAATTTAGGGGAGCATCAGAAAGTAACTGAATTAACATGAAACTAAACCAAATTCTTAAATAATAGCAACATAGGACATTTGAATGTATCCTCATAACAACTAATCCTGGTAAGGTCCCCAAAGTAAATTAGTGCTTTCTAGTATGGGGGGAGGGGAGGAAAGAAACTAATTCAAAGCGAATTAATCTGCAGTTCATTAGCAAACATTAATGTTGCTTTTGGGAATGAAGAAAATTAGCAGGATTATAATTATAAGCAACCAGTGTCTTCATAAACATCTAATTGCTTGTCAAGGATGCAAATATACGACATAGGGCTGTTGGCTTGCTCTATACCATAAATCAGGTTTTCAGTTTTGCAACAGATTGCGAGTATAATGTAGCACTGTGCCTCTGAAATGGCATTTCAATGACCAGAGCCATTTCACAAGTGTCAGCAGGACTCTTGAATTGTAATATGAAGTGAATTAAAGCACAGGGTCCTTTTAATCTTTGTTAGGCACCTTACATTGCTGTGACTCAGTTCAACTCCCGGGTACTTATGAAAGTAAATCAACCTTATCTAACAAAGGCAGGGATTCATATTGAAGGGAGACCTATGCAGCAAGTTCTTATGTCTCTGTTGTTAAATGTGACCATGGGCATGCACACAGTTGGGGGGCGGGGGAGGAGGGGAAGGATGCCAGTTGCCAGTAAGTCACTTTGTTTGGACATGGAAAAGAGAGATTGTTCACTAGAGAAATTCACTTAAGTATTGACTCCAGTGGGGACTTGTTAGGTTATATGGTAGACATCCTACAAGAGCCTTGAATAACAAAGAAGCTTGGGAGACAGAAATCATTATGATGCCTGTGGCTGCTTTAACCTGTCCTTTCTAGCATGGTCACTTGACGGGATACTATAAAGAGTGTGAAAGGGATTTAGGAGAACTAGGTTGCTTAGAAACTGGCAAAGCCTTTTATGATATAAGAATTTCTACACATAGAATTCTTCAACGCCTTAATTTTTTGTAGATTACATTCTTTATTTTGGATCCTGAATCCAAAGGGTTTGATGGATGCAAAGTGATTCCAGTTATTTATAAAACTTACTTGACACAAATTTCATGAATCCCAAATCAATTGATTACAGAAAGTCTTACATGAAAGGCTTGAAAGGGGAACATTTCCAGGTGTATTTTACACCTCTGTTTTAAATGTGATTTGCACTTTCCACCTCATTTTCATAGTCAGTCAGTTTAAAGGCCTACATCAATGATTCAGCCATTTGCAAGTTGACAGAAGTGACACACAAATAGATAGATTAAAATTACTGTAGCTAGAAAGATCTAGATTAATGAGTCCAGGGATCCTTCCAAATATGCTCTTGACAAGACTTTCAGACAAGAGCAAACATAAGATGTCCTATTTGTAGCAAGTATAGTGGAATAAATTCAAGACAGTGCAAACAATACCGTATTGCAAATATTTAGCTTCTCCTATAAACACATAGTTTGCATTGTATTGAGGCAATACAAATGGGTGAATGAGATACAAATAGCAAAATAAAACTAAAGGGCACTGGCCTAGTGTCTTATGGTCACTATCAGTTACTGAAGTCCCTTCTCAAAGAAAACCCTCATTGACTTCAATTGAAGCTTTGCTTGACTAAGGGCAGAAAAAGAAAAAGGCCTATACTTTGGTGGAATGGCTGAGAAGCAGCGCAGGCAGTGAGGTTAGTTCTACCTCACCTTGGCTGTGTCCAGACTCAGGGTTTTTTTCGAAAAAAGTAGCCTTTTTTCGAAAAAACTTCCCCTGTGTCTAGACTGCAGCTGCGATCTCTCGAAATTAAATCGAAAGAACGCAGCTTTTCTTTTGACAACGGTAAACCTCATTGCACGAGGAAGAACGCCTTTTTTCGAAAGTGCTCTTTTGAAAAAAGGCGTTCTTGAAAGCAAACAGGGCTTTTTAGAAAGAGAGCATCCAGACTCACTCGCTGCTTTCTTTCAAAAAAGCGGCTTGCTTTTTCAAAAGTTCCGCATGCAGTCTAGATGCTCTCTTTCGAAAGAGGCTTGCAGTCTAGACATAGCCCTTGTGGCAAGCAGAAACTGAAAACAAAAACTTAATTCGGATCTGGTTAGTGAGCATTGGCTTCCCCCTAGCATTCTGCCATCAGTGCAATTCCTTTTGCATGGGTGTTCACAGAACCGGGAAGGGAAGCTATGTTAACCCTCTGTATACTGGAGATGAGGTTATGCCCCTGCATTGTGTCATTGTCCTTTGCAGAGAGTCCTCACTTTATACATTCTGTACTTGAGATGGGTAGAGATTTTTAAGGAGTGCATAAGAGAAGGCCAATGAATCATTTTTCCGTATTCCTAAACTCTACCTCCAGAATTACTAGAATCTGCAGCTGAAGACATAGTAGCAGAAAATGGGAGTTGCATAGTGCCATCTTGCACATGTCTAATAGGATGTAGGCTAACAAGAGCCCTGGAGACAGCCAGGACTGATTTGTTCTCTGAGTCATAGCCTGAAATAAATTTCATTCTAGACTCCCTGCTTCCTCAAGAATACTATAGTGCAGTCGTGGTGGGGTGTCTGTGGAGGCAAAAAAGATAAGGTACTGAAGTAGAATGTCTTGGGAAATTATTTATTATAATTTAATTATTATTATATTGGCAATTTTAAATGAAGCATTAATCTGGTATTGAGTGCTCTCTAAAGACCCTTCTTCATTCTTCTTCAGCTAATGAAGAATGAACAGTTTATCTATATTCATAGTTTATGTTATCATCAGTCTTTCTTTCTAGTCTTTCTTTGATTGCACCAAAGGCTAAGGAATCATGCTAGAATCTGCACTCATGCAATTTGACTCTGTCAGTTTTCCTTGGGCAATCAAAAACTGTTCCTTCCAGCAACATTCCCTGTCACTGCTCTCCAAGCTTTGGGCTTTGAACGATCAGCTTGCTCTATCCTCTTAATGCAAGGATGTGGCTACTGTGCTGACACCTCTTGGTTGATGGATGGATTATGAAAAATTATACCTATCACTTTTTCCTTATAAACATTAGAAATTAGCTATAGATATGACACATGAAGTAATGTTTAAAATATGCAACAGAGCCATTTTATACTTGTCTTGTGGTTTTGGGTATTAAAATAGCTGTAAATGTATTCTTCCCCATTTCCCATTTAAAGTGGTGAAATAGTGAAATTTGGACTTGGTTTAAATGACTGTCAGGCCAATAATTGGGGTCTATTTTAGTGAGGATTCTAGTCTCTAGGATTCTGTGGTGTCCAACACTCAACCCGCCAAATACCCATATTGTTCAAGACAACTAGCCACACCCAACTAGCAAAATAGCCACATGTGACTGGTAGCTAGATTACTGAACACCACAGTGGTTTTGGTAAACTAAAACCAAAGTACAATATTCCCAAAGTCAGTAGCATGGGGGGTGTCTCACTGTATCATAGAGAACAAAAAGCTTACAAGTGGGAGTGACGGTCCTCATTCATTGGTTGGTGGGCCAGGTAGTGTCACCTAGTGGTCAGAGCTAAAGTTCTGACCTTCAGGAGGTTGTTGAAGGAGCCCAGCTTGTCCTACTCCACTGGGATGTGACCTGGGGCCCTTCAAGGGCTAACAGTGATCTGACACTTATCACACCATCACCATTTTCTCAAAGTCACTGTCCGGTGGTATGAAATGTACTTGCTCACCACAGGCACCTTCTGGTGGTGCCATGCAATGTGCTAGCTCTTTTTCTCATACTACAGTGTTGAGTTGGAAGATTTTTTTTCCTATATATGGTAGTCTTTCTTTTTTCTTTTTAGCTGCCTTGTTGCTGCTGCTATTCATTTGTATAGGTAAGATGAATGGGCGGTAGTGAAATCATTCTACTGTGAGTATGACTTGTCAGGACTCACTTGGGACTGTTACCTGATGAGCTCATCCTCCCTCCCCAGCCCATGAGCCTCTTTTCCCGGCCAGCCTGGGCCTCCAGAATCCTGTCTTGTTGAGTGAGGAGATAGGCCTATACTTACCGGGAGATTGGCACTGCGATGATTGATCGCCTGGGGTCGATTTAGTGGATCTAGTAAAGACCCTCTAAATCAACTAAGCCCAATCCTTCCCCTAGTTCAGTCCTAGATATTTCTAACAGCCATCTTGGGTGGGGTAGCCAGGAAGAATACCTCACTCCCCACCCTTAAATAGGTTGTGCATAAGATGAGAATTCTTTATGTTCAGTCTTAACTTTCTCTCTGCTCTTGTGGAAAAATATAACATCCACTATGGATTCCAGCATCAGGTGACCTGGCCAAATGTCTTGATAGGAGCCACAATAGTCCTCCTCCCAGGCTTACAGGAAAAACAAGACCATTCACAGACTATAGTTCTGAGTATTAGGCCATTAAGTTCCTTGAATGTTACTAATGATCCTTACTTACCATGACTACATTAATAACACAAGTTTATACTTTTTATATCTAACTTCAAATATAGGAATGATACATGCATACAAATGAAGTAATCATATTCAGTAGATTACAACTTTTCAAAGGTGATTTCCCATTAAATGTCTCACATAAAGCATAGTCAATTTATGTCATTTGTAGTCATAAGCGTATTCCCATCAAGAATATGGAATGCCCAGTCACAATGAGAGTGTTCCTTTTTGCTCTCAATTCAGAGAGATTTATAGTCATCTTTTTCTGTAATCTCACTAAAGGAAGAAGACATACCTCTTCAGGGCCTATGGTTAGATACTAATATCAGCTGTTGTCACATTTGATTGGCTCTACACCTTCAAGGGTTGGACTTGACAGTATCTTTCCTGCTTGAATATGCATTCTGGCAATGCGTAGGCAGCTAAGTTGTTATTGCTTTTAACTCTGTGATGGGAATTTTCAGAACATTTTTGAAGACAGTGTTTAAACTTTTCCCTCTTTTTTTTTCACCCATTTTATCAGATATCCTTTTAGTACCATCAGGGTTTAACAGGAGTTAAAATTATGTTTTAAATAAATTCAAACATTCCTATTTTCTATAAACCAAAATAGTCTTTTAAACTTAAAATCTGCCTTTAACTTCAATAATCATCAAATAATGTATTGTAAAGATATTTTATTCTAATTTTAGTAAGGAATTGCTTGAGTATTGTTGGTTAAATAATCTATTCCCAAATTAACATAAATATTTTAATATACAAATGTCTCTTTAAGTTAATGACAAGATATAATATGGAATGACCTTTCTATATTTATACATAGAACATCTTATTATTCATACTAATAATGGTATCAGGCAGTTATTATGGGAAGATGTGAATTTAAATCTAAAATATTTTCAAATATGTATCTCAAAATAAGCTTGCGGCATCTTATGCATTTGAGGAACAAACCAAAGCAGTAAGTGGAAATTAATTAGAAATATTCAGTATCTTCTGTAAAATATTTTCCAGCCATAAATGTTCTTAACATCTTTAGGAGGAAGACATTGAAACACTTATAAAAGAATTCCATTTCAATTAAGACATTTCTTATTTGCTTTGTGTGGGTTTAAATTATAGGTTTTTCTTCACAAATGGGAGAGTACAAAAGGTTCACTTTGACTTACTTACACTAGAACTATACTGCACACCATTGGTGGAGGCATGACGGGTAATGTGTAACTTAACGCTACAGTGAAAAGCAGGGAGATGTCTATGCCACATGGCTGTTGCTGCTAAAAATAGCAGTGTAGAGATGGGGGAGGCACTGCTTGCACACATACATTGAGGGGTTGGGAGTGTCTTTATGCTACTCACCTAGGCTATGTCCACACAGCAACGTTATTTTGGAATAATGTCAGTTAATCTGAAATAACGGAATAATTTGAGGTTATTCCTAAAAAACCATAGAGGCTGCGTCTAGACTGGCAAGTTTTTCCGCAAAAGCACTTGCTACTTGCTTTTGCAGAAAAACTTGCCAGCTGTCTACACTGGCCACTTGAATTTGCACAAGAACACTGACGATCTAATGTAAGATTGTTAGTGTTCTTGCGCAAACACTATGCTGCTCCCGCTCAGGAAAAAGCCCTCTTCCGCAAATGCTTTTGCACAAGAGGGCCAGTGTAGACAGCTAAAAACTGTTTTGTGCAAAAAAGCCCTGTTGGCAAAAATGGCAATCAGGGCTTTCTTGCGCAAAACCGTGTCTAGATTGGCACGGACACTTTTCCGCAAAAAGTGCTTTTGCGCAAAAGCGTCCGTGCCAATCTGGATGCTCTTTTCCGCAAATGCTTTTAATGGAAAAACTTTTCCGTTAAAAGCATTTGCGGAAAATCATGCCAGTCTAGAAGTAGCCAGAGTGTGTCTACACTACACTACCGTATACTACAGTATGCTTTATTTCGAAATAATGTTAAGCTAGAGGACTTCTTATTCTGACTCCTGTAACCTTCATTTCATGAGGAATAAAGAAAGTTGAAGGAAGAGTGTTCTTCCTTTGTCTTCCTACTATGTAGACAGCATCAAAAGCCAAATTAAGCAATTTCAACTTCAACTACGCAATTGATGCAGCTGCAATTCCATAGCTTATTCCAACTGTAGCCCTGCTATGTAGACATATCCCTAAGCAGTGCCTTACCATCTAAACTGCTATTTACAGCCATGGGAAGGTTGTGCACAGCATATTCAACATACCTCTCAAAGGAATACTCTTAATCTAAGGCTCTGAAAACTAAGGCTGGCCAGTAAACAAGAATTCATTTTGTGAAAAAATGTCAAGGTTTTAGCATCTGTTTTTGTTCCTCATCTGAATGAAACTAGACCTCTTGAAATTTTTCATGAAAGCACATGCACGCACACACACACACAATGACCCAGACACTCTTCCCATTGCTAGTGGATGTCTTAACAACTACACTATTGGCTAGTCTAGTATGTGGGGAGCTTTCTCAGAAGTTCACCCTAAACCCAAGAATCCTTCCTGATAAAAATTTACTCAAAACTGATAAATTTAAACAAAGAATTTTGTTTATAACAAACTGGCATTTTCCAACAAAAACAAACAAAAAATTGACCAGTTTTATTCATATTGTATTCTAAGCATTATTCTTCTTTGAAATTTCCTGAATAAGGAAGATCCTTGCATGCTTTTACATGATCAGTCTTTTCCTAAAACATTTATATCAATCTGTTGTCTTGAGATAGGTATCATCTCTACATCAAACTGGTATCTTGTCCATAACACACTTTCGGTTTATTTGTGGTTTGACCAGGTTGTTTCCAGATTTGCAATTGACTTATCTGCAATACATTTACTATTTGCATTTGAGGATGCCTGTCAAATATTGTAAACAAAGCATGTATCAGTACAACTCTTTTTTTCCCCAAAACACCATACAAACAATATAATATAGAATGTTAAAGCAAAATAAATTATAAAGCTGCTGCATTCAAAAGGCTGCATAAACACATGTGTTAGCAATAAATATGGGGTTATCTTTCTTGAGACCTGGGGCCTATCACACTGACAGAAAGAAAACTCCTAGGAATTTCCTTAATTAGTTAGAATATTTCATATAACCAAGTAGCAACTAAAGCCTAAGCATGTAAGTTATCATATTCACTAAGTAGTACGTATATGAAAAAAACTGTAAATAGCTATTAAAAACCAGTAAAAGCAAAGGCAAGTTTTGAATCTAAAAAAAAATATATATATATTTTTTCATTAATAAACATTTTGCATATATGTTGTATTTTAACACACACATGTGTGGGACAACACAGTTATACACATGCAGTATATGGTTCTTGGTTAAGTCACATGTTCCACACCATGTTACATCTAAAATATACTTTATAGAGTAATAGTCAGCCAACGTCTATGTAATCCCAGTTATATTTTGTTCAGCTTCTTGCAGCATTAAGAATTTGAATGTCACAAATTGAGAGACAGCTTGTATATGTTTGAGGTGTATTCACTTCTACTTATCACCTACAAAATGACTGAAGTAAAAACAAACACCCACCCATTTAACTTCATGTCTAAAGAAGTTCCCAAAAAGAGAGCATAAGCTAATTACTGCCAAAATATATTTCTTTGGTTCTGTTAATGTTTTGATTTCTAGTCAACAATAACATATGCATGCTTCTGTCAGCTTTTCTACAATTAAAGCTTTTTGCTTTAGCACAGTCAAAGTGGACGGTTGCTAGGATTCCAGAGTTAAGCAAATGAAAACATTATTAATGAAAATCATATAAGGAGGTTCTATTTGCAACAGCATGAATGGTCAATAATCAAATAGGTTCTGCTCACATAAAACAGAGAAAGTAAAAACAACTGAAAAATCATAGTTCACTTTAATCTTTTTGATAAAGACCTTTCCCTCTTGAATAATAAGGAAGAAAAATAATTGCCACTTGAACTGTGATTTGTGCTTTATATAAGTTGTTCTATCCACTCTCTTTTTATTTTTAGATATGTGATTATAGAGCTTTGGCTTATAGAGGTTTCCAAAGCCATATGTATTATGTTGCTGTTTAGTTATACACTTCTGGTGCTTCTGCTATCAGTGTTGAACAGAACGTTGTTTAAAGCTGAGAAAATAAACTTTTCAGTTGAATGATTACCAGGTACCATTATGGCAATGACATCTGGCTTATTTTTAATTGTTGTTTTGCAAAAGAATTTTTAATGAAATTAAACCACATTAGACTGTTTGAGTAATAAATACCTCACTAATGAATAGTTAATGCATTACCTTTTTCCATACTGTGGTGCTGTGTATATCCTAATTAATGAAGTAATAAAGCATATATATAATAGATTTGACTTTTCACTTGCCTTTTCTCTTTTGCGGTCTTTGCATTTTTTTAAATAATATTTTTATATCCACTTTTATTGAAAGATTCCTTGAGAAATGCATTCAGCCCAAACTGCAATAATCACAATTTACAAGGATAATTTCATGTAATTATGTTTACGTCTATATGACAGCTGAAAACTGTGAAAATCTAGTACAAGCAGTAAGTAGTCACTATAAATATTCTGGCATCTTTATGAGCTGCCTTGCTTGTGCTGTTCTCCTTCTATTATGGGATGTTGTTAGTAGGTGCTAATAATTCCACTTTGTAATATTCTGTCTGGTATGCCTGCCCCACAGCTATGGAATGCCAGACCTCTTCAAGTGTTTGTCTTTGTGTTTCACTTTAGTGGCTAGGATACAAAGCTCAAACTAGCCTGACTGTGCTTGATAACTAATGGGAACTCTCCTTTACTTTAAATAACAAATGGTCTGGTAGCACTATATCGACAATCTGATTGTTGGTTTTTTTTAAGTTTTTCTAATATAGTGCCTCATGCATAGAACGACAAACAGTCTGGTAGCACTTTATACACTAACAAAACATGTAGATGGCATCATGAGCTTTCGTGGGCACAGCCCACTTCTTCAGATGACCAGAGTTCTGAAGAAGTGGGCTGTGCCCACAAAAGCTCATGATATCATCTACATGTTGTTAGTTTCTCAGTGCTACACTGGATGCATTCCACAGAGACTTAAACAACCTACACCCCACCATCAATCTCAGCCTGGACCATTCTACATGAGAGATCCATTTCCTGGACACCACAGTACAAATCACCAATAGTAAATTAGACACCACTCTCTACAGAAAACCCACTGACTCTTACAGTTACCTACATGCCTCTAGCTCCCATCTAGGACATGCCATATGATCCATTGTCTATATCCAAGCTCTTAGATACAATATCATCTGCTCTAATCCCACTGACAGAGACCAGAAACTTCAGAATCCCTACCAAGCATTTATAAACCTCAATTACCCACCTGGAGAAATAAAAAAAAAAAAAAATTGAAAGAGCCAGACGAATACCCAGAAACCATCTACTTCAAGACAGACCCAAGAAAACCAACAATAGAACACCACTTGTCATCACCTATAGCCCCCAATTTAAACCCGTCCAATGCATTATCAATAAACTACAACCTATACTGGAACAGTATAGTACCATCCGAGAGGCTCTGGGAGACAGACCCACAATCTCCTATAGACAACCACCTAACCTCAGGATGATTCTTACCAACAACCACAGGACATACCACACTAATACCAACCCTGGAACTTTCCCTTGCAACAAACCCCACAGCCAGCTTTGTCCACATATTTACTTTGCTGACTAGGGCCGGATTAAGGGAGGGGCTAGCCGGGCAGCTGCCCGGGGCACCAACCTATGGGGGGTGCCTGATGGCAGCTGTAAGGATACGCATGGGTCGCGTGCCCGCTGCCCGGGGCGCAGGAATGGCTCGAACTGACCCCACTGTTGACACCATTATTGGACCTAACCATGCCAGTTGCAAGATCAAGAACACATTCCTATTCATCCAGAAATATCATTTATGCCATCATGTGCCTAAAGTGTCTGTCTGCTATGTGTATTGCACAAACTTCTTAGACACTTCGCCAAAGAATCAATGCACATAAAACAGACATCGGGTTCTTTCACAGACAGAAAACTGTTGCTTGCCATTTTAACCAGACTCACCATTCTCTCAATGACTTTAAAATATGCATATAGCTTCAAAGAGATTTTAACTCCAGACTTCAAAGAGAAGCCTCAGAACTGTCATTCATGCTTAAATTTGACACTTTACGTATGGACCTTAACAAAGATGGTAATTATCTCACCCATTACAAAGATAGTTTCCCCAGTTATCACCCCTAATATCATTACCTCCCAGACACTAACCTTTCCCCTCACCCCCCATCTGTTCTAAAATCTGATTTGTCAATTTTATGTGTTCACTTGTTTTTGATTGTATTGCTTTGGTATATATGGCCGCGCCAATTTTCTTCCACAAATTGATCTGAGGAAGTGGGTCTGACCCACGAAAGCTTTTCACCTAATAAACCATCTTGTTAGTCTTTAAAGTGCTGCATAGTTCTGTCTTTTGTTTCAGCTACACCAGACTAACACGGCTGCATTTCTATCACTATTCTACCATGAATTCTATCTTCAGTAGCCCTGTTTAGTTCACAGTCACAGTGATAGGTATATGTAGGACAGAGAAAAAGCATTTGTCTATTTCCAGATTGCCATGGATTACCTAGGATCTTTCAGTTTTGCCACATGTAAAACAAGACTAATACTCCACTGTGTCAAAGGCGTTTGTGAGGATAGATTCATCATTATTTAAGAGCTTTGAGATCACCAGAATGAGGCTGCTATTGAAGTGAAAAATAGAAAGTATGAGGGTACCAATGGACTCTTTAAAATATTTTGCAATAAAAATTATAGTGTTCAGTAATTGTCCCTGAGTCCTAGGGACTGTTTTTTTTTCTTTCATAGAAACTGTAGAGGACAATATCTTTTCAAATTTAGCTATGTTTCCCATAATCAGGTTCAATGCTTCTTGTATCCTTTTCCTGAATGGTCAAAACCATATTATATGTTCTAAAGGCATTTGAATTCATGTCTTCTCACACAGATTAGCACTTTTTAACAATATAATTTAATTTTTTCTGTATATAATATCTAAGGAGAGTCTTGAATTTTATTTTTTTTTCCATGAGGCCAGAAGTTTTAGTTGGCTTAGTGTAAGGGACTGCACATTCTCAGTTTTTCACTCTTATTTCACTTTGAAAGTCAGTTTCCAAACACATTTTTGAAACTATCCTCCTGGTTCTCAAAGTTCTCAAAGGTTCTCAAAGACAAAGCCCTCACACCAGCCGCACCCCAACAATTGGGAAAAGCCAGCAACTGCAGGAGGTAGAGTGGAATGAGAGAAGGAGCAGGGCAGCAATAGGACTTCAAAGGAGAGGCATGGTAAAATTTTGTGAGAGCAGAAAGCTGGCAACCCTTTAATAAATAAGGAAGTGTTGTTATTCTCCTTTTGCACATTGAGAAGAGAAACTCAGAAAGAGTAAACGATTTGCCAAACAGCATGCTAGTGACTAGGCTGGAAACTGAATTTGGTTTCTTTAAGTTCTAACAACAGTGCCTTTATCATCTTCTATGAAGATGGAGGGCATCTTAATGCAACAATTTCAATGCAGAGATACACAAAATATTGAGTTTTAAAAGGAGAGATTGAGTTTCCTAATCTGAAGAGCAGACTAGATTTTCTTGAGAGGAACATATAAGATAAAGTGTCATCCTTTTCAGTGATGATTACCAGTGCTACATTATTCTTGATTCCCTGTGCATTCTCTGATGGATATGTAATAGCTTTGGGGCTCCTTCTTTTAATTTATTTTAAATAGAAACATGATTTGATCTACTTCGTGTTTGTTTTGTTGTTTGGTTGGTTTGGGGTATGGATGAATGTTAGTGATCATGATAATAAAACACTGATAGTGTGAGTGACAGTTAGCTGTTGTGTAAATTCTCCACCTGTCAATTCATCCTAGCTCCAACATAAATTACATTTTACCATGATTTAATTTGAATAGGAATAAATGAGATTTTATTGAAATGAAAAACAAGTGATACGGCTGTCACTACACTAGGGATATTACAAGTGTTGTGTGAGAAGCAACGTAAGTAGATCATCAAAAGGGAAAAACATGTTCCCAAACTAAAGCCTTCTTCCTCCCCCCCCCCCACTCCTTTTATGTTTGTGTAACCTACATGCTTGCTGGGTGTGGTGTACTGTCCTATCTAGTGATACTTACATCTCAGGGGCTATGTCTATACTGCAGGCTTCTTGCACATGAACCTTTTGCAGAAGAGATTTTCCATAAAAACTTCTTGCGCAAGAGAGCATCCACACTGCCATGGATGCTCTTGTGCAAGAAAGCTCTGATTTCCATTCACAGATGGCCATCAGAGCATCTGTGGTTTTTCCAGTAGAAACCCCTATTGTCCATCCACACATGCCTTTTTGCGCAAGAGCCCTTGCACAAAAAGACTTATTCCTCTTGGAAAGAGGAATAACTCTTGTACAAAAATCCCTGTCTTCTGATGATCTACTATATATTTTCTTGTGCAAAAATGCACGTGTAGTTTGGACACTGCGAGTTTTTGTACAAACACAATTGTTTTTGTGAAAAAACTCTGCAGTGTAGACATAGCCTTAGAGAGATAATAATAATAATAATAATGAGCCTGCACTATAGCCTTTGCTGAGAGCCAGATGGCTTTTAGTTCATGCAGTAGAAGCTCATGAATTAAGCTCCAAGGTTTCCAGGTTCAGTTCTGCCTGTCAACATTACATTTACTAGTCTTTTTTTAAGGCAAAGGTGAAGCTGCTGTTCATTAGTCACTGGTGCTGAAGTAGAATTACATAATTAATACAAATTTTCAGGTCACTCTCTTGATTTTGACTGTCAAAGAATGCACCCAAATTTTAGCACTCAAAAGTCTGCACTATGAGAGCAAAATGTCTTTAACAATATATGAGAATGTGGCACTCTATAGATGTGACATTCTCTCTCACCTTCTTAGCCCACCCTATATCTCCACTTTCTTTTTGAATATGCAACGAATAAGTAGTTTGTCACTCCACAAACTTTTTTTTTTCTGAAGTCAGATGTCAGGCTCATGGTTTCTTCAGCTCCCCTGACCATAGTCATTTCTGGTCTTTAATTGGGATTTTAACATCCAACGTGGTTCTTAATATTTAAACAGAACACATCTCCCTAAGGTGCAGGTCTGTAAATGTTTACGTTAAACTTCATTCTAAACCAATGCCTGTTACATCTTAAATGGACCATCAGCGTGCACTGGTGAAACTGACAATATAAGATGATATTTAAGGCACAGGAGAAATTTCACTTTCTTCTAAATAAATATCTGCTTTTCTCTAACACACAACAAGAAGCACTAAGGCTGTGTCTAGACTGGCAAGTTTTTCCACAAAAGCAGCTGCTTTTGTGGAAAAACTTGCCAGCAGTCTACACTGGCCACTTGAATTTCTGCAAGAACACTGACTTCCTACTGTCTGAAATCAGTGCTTCTTGTGGAAATACTATGCTGCTCCCGTTCGGGCAAAAGTCCTTTTGCACAAAAGGGCCAGTGTAGACAGCTCAGATTTGTTTTGCCCAAAAAAGCCCCATTGCGAAAGTGGCGTTCGGGGCTTTTTTGCGGAAAAGCGCGTCTAGATTGGTACGGACGCTTTTCTGCAAAAAGTGCTTTTGCTGAAAAGCGTCCGTGCCAATCTAGATGCTCTTTTCCACAAATGCTTTTAACGGAAAACTTTTCCATTAAAAGCATTTGCAGAAAATCATCTCAGTCTAGACGTAGCCTCCCTGTCTATTCCAAAACTGAATTTCTCCCTTTCTAGCCACTAAGACTTACACGTAATTGTTTATATACTTTCAAATCTTTCTCCTTTCAACTACTTTTAGTAAATTCATGAAATACGTTGGTGACTTAAACTTTAAATTATACAGGTCTAATCTTGCTCTTTAATAATCTATCCTGCATTCATGTTGGATTCATTGTTGTTTATCATGGTAAAAGCACAAACTCAGGGTTAAATCTTCTGTCTGGCTTCTTCACTTTATTCAGAATGACTAATGGATGGGACACAATGAAATATATGTATTGTGTATGACTACCCGAAAGGTATAAAGGGGCCTCTTTGATAATGAATTACCCTTGTTCATTTTTCCCTGTGTGTGTGTGTGTACAGATGTATGAAAGTAGAGGAAATGTTTATGTGCCTAAGAGCATGTTCCTCCTACCATCTGCTTAGCTCTGTGTTGATCGCTGTTTTCTGCCTGTCACTTTTCTCTGCTCTTCTGAAACTTCATGGTAATGTTGTGAGTATATCTATTTATCTTTGATGAATAATTAGCATTTGCATAACTTCTGGTAATTTGATGTTTCACCCTTACTGACTTCAAATTGATGGATAATGGTTTTCATGAATTTTAACAAAAAGTGCTTTGTGAAAAAAATGTTCTGCATTACTCATTTTTTTCTGCATATATAACACAATAATTGCTCAAAACTGGGTCAAAAATTGCCCGTGAAAGGCCTGAAGTCCTTTCTTTAACGTTGAAAAGAAAATGCCCATATTTTTCACTGGAAATATTTATTTTTCTTAGCCTTAAACTAGATTTAATTCAATGTAGAGCTAGGACAGGATCCATGTGCCTTCAGCACCTCAAAATGTTTCCTTTTAAAATCAAGTAGCCATATTCTGTCTCTAGAAAGAACGGACCCAGATAGTGATACTTCTGACCATGGTGTCAATGTATTAGCCATTCATTTTCCCCCGATATTGCAATATAGCTGTATGGAGCATGACTTTCAAAGGGTGGTTAAGTGAAGAAATAGCTTTAAAATGAGGTTCAAATCATCTCCCACACAGAGTAAGAAAAGAGTTCAAGATCAAGCTCCTGTAGGCAACTTGTCTTATCTAGAATCTATTATTCTGTTTAGATCAATTACTGCTTGCCACAGACATAATTCTCATTATTAATTATAATTATTATTTGTTATCATAATCACTATTATAAAATAAGTGTGAAAGGGACTTTTTTGTGGTGGGCACTATATAACACATAGTAACAGTGGGATACAATCTCTGCCTTGAAGTTTACTATTTATTTAAAATAGTTTGGAAGGAGAAAAGTCACAAGGCAGCAAAATGACTTTCTAAATTACAGTTAGCAAATCGGTGGCACAGTCATAAATACAACCAGGATCTCTGAACTCCTACTCAGTTACCCTGTCAACTGGTCCACACTGCCTCTTATAGACAACATTGCCTCCTATTTTCCAGTTAGACCACATATATGTGACACTGGTGACAGGCCTTCAGTTTCAAAACTACATGACTGTGCAACTTGAGTATAAGGGTGAATTTCTATCAGCAACAGAGCTAGTCAAAACATGGAAACAAAGTAGGCAACAATATAGGTCACATTCTTTCTGTGGGATTCTAAGAGGAATTGTTATATATGTGCATAAATAAATATATACAACTATATATCTATATTAGGGCTATTGAATAATTGCAGTTAACTCATGCAATTAACTCAAAAATTAATCATGATTTTACAAACAAATGTAATTTATCACAGTTTTAATCACATCTTTAAGCAATAGAATACCAAGTGAAATTTATATTTTAAATTATTTCAGTTACAGTACAGAATAAAAAGTGTAGCATGAACATTTTCGGGAGAGGCTTGCTCTACCCCCAACTCCATTGTGGGGCACCCTTCCACCACACGCCACCACTAAGGAAGATGGGGGTCAGGGACACACACACGAAGGGCAGTGCCGCACACTGCACAGGGTCAAGCCCATGCTCTCAGGCCAGCATCCATTCCTGGGCAAACACAGAGAGGTGGAGGATACCAAGCCCCTGCTAGGGGAGCCTGCTGGGATGGGAAGGAAGTGGAGGGGACCACCATCCTTGGCAAGTGCTGTCTGCCACTCATGCACACTTTCCCCCACCACCTTCCTCCCCTCTATCCTCCAGTGGGCAGGGACAGAAGTCCTCTCCCTGTGGGATGCCACAACTGCCACACCCGGTGTATGTGTGGCACAGAGGGAAGCCAAGATGCCCTATCATCCCCCCCCCCCCCCCGCTGTTCGGCAGCCCATAGCAGCAAAGCCAGGAATGATGGGGTCCACTTCATCCAGGAGGATGAGCCAGCACAGCAGGATGGTGTTGTTGGCCCTCACCACTTGGAGAAGAAGACAAACAGGCAGGTGACCTGCTTCTGGAGGGGGTCGCATGTGGGTATCCCATCACCTGCGGGCAGGGGAAAACCACTCACACAACTCCAAAAGGGAGTCCTTCCACATGTGGAAGTTCTGAAGCCACTGCTGGTTGTCCCATGATCTGGTCCCACCAGCTGGATCTGATGTCCAATCGCAGAAGTGGTGGCACACAGTGCACAGTGGAGGGTGGGAGGGGCTTTGCTGCATGAGCAACATGTGGAGAGAGGGAAGGATGTACCCTGCAGGGAATAGTGGGTCCAAATTCTGCAGTGCCATGAGAACAGTCTGGAAAAACTGCACCAGGAGGTATATCATGAAGTCCAGGAGCTGGCAATTACTTTCCTGCAAATCCGGCTCCATGGCTGGAGTGCTGTGTTGTCCTGCAAGAGCAACCAGAGCAAGCATTGTAAAGGCTTTGCTGTCCCTCAAGGAGGTAGGCAAAAGAGAGGAGCCTGAAACATAGCTATACAGTGGGGTCCCTTTAAGCACGAGCCTTAGATAGCTATAGGAAGTGAGTGCTGTCCTGATGCCCTGCCTGAAGTGCTTCTGGGGGGCTTTAAATGTGATTCATGTGCCAAAATGTGTGGATACTCTATTTTGAAATATTTCAGCGCTATTTCAATTGGCATTTGCTGTGTGTGTAGGCAATATTTCGAAATAAGCTACTTCGGAGTTTTCCTTCCAAAATAGCTTATTCCAAAATAAGTGTACAGTAGAGAAATACCACTATTTAGTCAATGCTGCAACATGGGTCATCTAACTTTCATAGGGTATGTCTACACTACCCCGCTAGTTCGAACTAGGAGGGTAATGTATGCATACCGCACTTGCTAATGAAGCCCGGGATTTGAATTTCCCGGGCTTCATTAGCATAAGCGGGGAGCCGCCATTTTTAAATCCCCGCTGCTTCGAACCCCGTGTAGCGCGGCTACACTGGGCTCGAACTAGGTAGTTCGGACTAGGGTCCTATTCCGAACTACCGTTACTCCTCGTGAAACGAGGTGTACCGGTAGTTCGGAATAGGCACCCTAGTCCGAACTACCTAGTTCGAGCCCCGTGTAGCCGCGCTACACGGGGTTCGAAGCAGCGGGGATTTAAAAATGGCGGCTCCCCGCTTATGCTAATGAAGCCCGGGAAATTCAAATCCCGGGCTTCATTAGCAAGTGCGGTATGCATACATTACCCTCCTAGTTCGAACTAGGAGGGTAGTGTAGACATACCCATAGATTTTAAGGTTAGAAGGGACCATCATGATCAACTAGTTGGACTTTGGGCACATCACAGAACCCTACCCATCCATGCCTGTAATAGTTCCACAACCTCTGCCTGCATTACTGAAGTCCGTAAATCATGAATTAAAGACTGCAACTTGCAGAGAATCTATCATTTACTCTAGTCCAAACAAGCAAATGACCCATGTACCATGCTGCTGAGGAAGGCAAACCCTCCTCATTTGGTAGGGCTCTAAGCACATATCAACTGACCTCACTGCAGGTTGCTGTAATTAAATTTTTCCAGTTCTAAGGTACAGCAGCTCCCTCTAGCTCTCTGGTATTGTACTCTGTGTATCATGAGCTCAGAGGCAAGTGCTCTGGTTTGCCAAGTACCCAGCAATTCAGGTTCTAGCCTTCCATGGGTTCCTATATAACCGTACATACTGAATACTTAATAGGGTTTCCAAAAACTAACAGTTCTCAACTCATTCTCTAGGGGTCATCTAGTACAGGGTATAAACATAGGTCTCATTGGGATCCCCTCCATGCTATCTTGCCATGCACTTGCAGTTGGCCTCATACCTTCTGCAATCAGGCCATTCTGCTGTGTTCTCTTGTTGCTGTGACTACTGGCATTTTCCAGCAACTGGCTGCTTGCCTGGCTGTCTCTCAGCCTTTTATTTCCATCTTAAAGGTTGTCTGCTAATTGTCCATCTTTCTTGAGACAATTCACGAGCTGTTGTTACTCCTGCCCAGCTTCTGGCACTTTCCTGAGCCCAGTCCTCCGGTCCCTGGCCTTAAGCTATTATGCCATTTTCTTGTGGTCTAGGGAGTAGGGAGACCCCTGTTGGCTAGGTACAGAACTGCGTAAGAATGCATTCACTGGCTAACTCTTTTTCCTCCATTTCCATTAGGTGGTGGGAAGCTACCCAGTAAACAGCCAGGAGAGTTATTACAATTACATACAGTTACAAAAACACTACAGCACAGAATGGCTGTAGTCTTGGGACTATCCAATTTACCCATGACGAATATTCTAGCATGACAGAATTCATTACTCTCAGAATTCTATTCTGTCCTCCCATCCCTAGAATGCTATGTAGCAAAGTTGTATGCATATTATGTAATGAAACTAATTTTCTTCTGTTAAACATTTCTACTGCTTTGATGCCAAGATCCATTGCGTTTTACTGAACTATCTAAGTATTTATATTGGATTTTCTAGAAGTTTCTGAGGTGATTTACTTTTTGTCTGTTACTTTAACTGTAGATATCTAATTGCAATTGCATGTAATTTTCCTCAGCATATATATATTTTTCCTCTTTCCATTTAATCTAACCAATGTATCTGATATGATTACACACTGTTGACATTTGCAGTGAAGATCTGGGTGACTCTGTTCAGGTTTAGACTGATATCATCATGTCCTTCCACACAGATAACCAAAGAATTGTGAGACACAGATGGTAATGATCTATCTAGATTCAAATGGGTCATCTAAAACCAAGAGATATTATAATTCAACATCAATTTCCTAAGTTATTCAGTATCTTGATTGGGTGTACCAGGTATTTTCTGCCCCTGGCCAGAGGCCTCACCACTGCAACACACTCTTCCCTATAAAGATGCTTTTCAAAGGGAAGAACAGTGAGTTCAGACCTTCAGGGGTGCCTAGAGAAGCCTCATGTGACAAGCTGTATGCAGAACCAGCAAGAGTTGTTGCTCCATCATCTAACAGGGCCAAGAACTTAGCTGCCTGTATATAATGGGTTGGCTGCTTTTTACTAGTAACCAGCTATGGGTGAAGCTTGGACAGGGAGAGAAAGTTCTTCCTGCCCTAGCCCATGGAACCTGGCCCAGTTAGGAAACCAGCCTTGACAATACCGGCATTGGATGTCTATAAAGGGGCAGTGTTTATATTTTGCACTTAATAGTCCAGGGGGCTATACTGAGTTAAGATTGTAATTGTGTTTTATTAACCCTGAAAGAGGACTGGACTGACAGTTGTCACAGATGGAAGGACAGGCCATGAAAGCAGCAGACCACTGCAGACCCAGGACACAAGGGCATACGGGGGCAAGAGAGGCACTGTCCCTGCAATGCCATTCCTTGACACTAGGGAGTATTCAGATGATGAGTGCACTTTACAGCATCTTGTTTTTGATTCTTTATTTCCGCTTGGAGTCATTATTAGGTAGCATGAGCTGAGATTGCATTCAAATTTTATTTTTAACATTGAAATAGGACAATAATTTGTCTTTCTGTCTAATGGCTTCATGAAATTCATCTTGGATTATTAGGGTTCTCAGACTAAATTGTTGTTGTTCAGTTCAACACACTTTGGCTGCGTCTAGATTGGCAAGATTTTCCATTGAAAAGTTTTCCATTAAAAGCATTTTCGGAACAGAGCATCTAGATTGGCACGGACACTTTTCTGCAAAAGCACTTTTTGCGGAACAGCATCCGTGCCAATCTAGACGCGCTTTTCCGTAAAAAAGCCCCGATTGCTATTTTTGCTATCAGGGTTTTTTTGTGGAAAACAAATCTGAGCTGTCTACACTGGCCCTTTTGCGCAAAAGCTTTGCACAAAAGGGGCTTTTGCCTGAATGGGAGCAGAATAGTATTTCCGCAAGAAGCACTGATTTCTTACAGTAGGAATTTAGTGCTTTTGTGGAAATTCAAGCGGCCAGTGTAGACAGCTGGCAATTTTTTCTGGAAAAGAGGCTGATTTTCCGGAAAAACTAGCCAGTCTAGACACAGCCTATGTGTAACTGGTCATTTAAACCACCTGGTATCGTTTTTCTCCACTGACTGGAAGACTGAAAAAAAAAAGAGAGAGAGAGAATAATGAATGATGAATGTCAATAAAGCAGAATTGAATACTCTTGTTCGTGCATGAATAAGTCTTATTTATATGCGCAGCTCTGTTTCCCCTACATTAATTGAGACAGCGGGATTTTTAAATGTTTGCAAGAAAACAAAGTAACCAAAATGGGGATTATGAATAAGGCTGAACAAAATTGTGATTGTGGATTGGATAGTACTAACATTTTATGAATTTATTTTTCAATTTTGAGACCAGCTCTACTCCAGAACAGTGTGTGCTATTGTAGACAACTGCAATATTTTTTATTAGTTCCCTCTCTGACACATCTCTAATCTTTCCAAATTATAGACCAGATTTTTAGTCCTCGCCTGCACATGTTATGGAAGTATCTGATAGCTCTCACCTATTTTGTGTATATAGAGTTATTTATGTATACCAGCAAGGCAGTTAGGTTCTCATCTACACTCTTCTGATAAAAATATGAGCCTTGCAAGGGAAGAAAGTTGCCACTTTTGCTTTCAAAATCTTCTGCATGTGCAAGAACAGGTGGGCAAAAGAGGCATCTTTCTGATCCTCCTATTCTTTTTACTATTGTAGGCCGCATATGAGGAAGAATGCCTTTGATGAAAGAGCTATTTCTGAAAAAGGTATGTGTGGATGAGGAAAAGGGTTTTCTTTCAAAAGAAGAGGCCTCAAGGAAATAACACAGGTGACCTGGTGGCCACTCTGTCAAAAGTAATCACAAATCTGTAGTTCCTGTCTCCTGGCCTCTCTTAAAGCTTCAGGAACCCTGGACAAGCCTTTTGCAGAAATCCGACCTTGGAGCAGCACCCTGACCGCGTGGCTCTCCCTGCCACAGGCCTGCTCACCCATGGCACAGCCACCAGCCCCCCGAGAACCCTCTGGCCCTTGCAGGGAGCATGACCAGCACTTCCAGGACCCACCAACGGGGACCAAGTGGCAGGCTTCTCCTGGTCTGGAGCAGAGATCCTGTCCCTCCTTGAGCTGTGGGGAGAGGAGGAGATACTACAGGATCTCTACTCCAAGTGCCGGAATGCAGACATTTATGGCCAGATGGTTGAGTTCCTGGTGGAGCACAGACATCCATCCTGGCTCTTAGAACAGTCTGGAGTAAGATAAAGGAGCTCTGCCAGGGATATGTGAGGGCCAGAGAGCACAGCTTGCGCTCTGAGGCAGGACCCCACACATGCCCCTACTACACAGAGCTACGTCAGATCCTGAGTGGTTGGGAAGCTGTTTCCTCACCCGTTGTGGTGGACTCCAGCCTGGAGATGCCTGTTGTTGCCCAGTCGGAGGTTGCAGAGGAGGAAGAAGATGAGGGACAGCAGGAGGAAGAGGACATGACTACTGTCATGCTGTCCCTGGAGCCAGTAGCTGTGATCCAGGACATCTCCCAGGCATCATCTGATGCCAGGGAGGAATCTTCAGGTGAGAGCTCTCAGTTTGTCACACACACAGAGCAGGGGAGGCAGATGCAGAGGGGGTGGGGTATGAGTGTCGCTCGGCCTGCTTGGGCTGGACATCGTGCTGCAGTCCATGCACGTGGAACCACGTGCAGCATTATTATGAGCCATGCACGCTCAGCAGGCAGCGCCTGAGCCTGCCCAGGCTCAGGGGAGGTCACACACATGTCTGCTCCCCCAGGGGGGAGACACCCTCACACCACCTGCCACAACTAGAAGCAGGCTAGCAACAAGATTGCAGGCATGTCCCCATACACACTGAGGAGTACTGTATACAGCACACGGGCATGCCTGCACATGCGAGGTACCACCTGCATGTGTGAAGCATCACCCGTTCCCACAGACAGTGCTGCGAGGTGCAGGTGTGTGTGCAGGCCCCGGGGAGGGCCAAGCTACTCCCAGCTCCTCTACCACCCATGGGATCCCATTGTGGTCAGATACTTCCCTTGCCCGTTGGGGGGTGGAGGGAAACAGGCAGCATATTTCCCTGGGCACCATGGGGCTCCTGTGAGGCAGGGCCTGCTGTGCAGGCCACATATGGCCATGCTTCAGTGACACCCCTGTCCTCTGGCCCAAGGAGTGTTGGTTGCTGCCCACAGAGGAGGGCACAGCCTCAGGGACAGTGTCTGCATGGATGACTGATGGCCTCTCCCTCTTTGTATTATCCCCAGCTGGGACTGAGGGGTGAGCCATGCCACCCGTGCTAGCTGCCTGACCCCGGGGAACCTGAAAGTGTTCCATGGTTCAGGAGAAGCTGATGAGGCAGCATGTGGGAATCCTGCGTGACATGAAACAGACCCTGGTGCAGAAGGTCTGGGATGATGAAGACTGGTAGACCCATATCTGGGACCAGCTCGTGTGGCAGGGCAATAACATCATGAGGAAAATGATGGCACACCGGGCTGCTGTCGCTACTCCTGCCTACCACACTCCTGTCCTTCCTGCTCTGCCTATTTCCCCTCCCTCCGGCCCCCAAGCGATGCCCCTACTGCTTCTCCAAGCAATGCCCATGTCCCCTCCCCTGCCATCCCTGACTCCTCTCCAGCCCCCTTCCTGCTCTGCCTGTGGTCCCTTGACCCACCCAATCCCAAGTTTGACGAGGTTCCTGAACCTGATGTGGCACATCCAGCCACCACCAATGCCACTCCCAGCCCTGAGCCCCCCTCCAGGTTAGGAACCACCCTCTCCCTCCCCAGTTATATTTTTTGAAAGACAAATACAAAGTTTGTTGTGTTGAAATCCAAACAGGTGTGCTTATTCAGTGGTCAGGGTGGGGGGAAAGGAAGGGGCTGTGGTGGAAAACTGATAGTGGAGTAAGGCACAGGACCCTAGTGGAGAGGACCTGGGGAGAGTTCCTGGAGTCCTAGAGAGAAACTCTCCCTCAGGGCCTCCCAGATGTGCACCCTGGCCTGATGGGCCTGGCAGATGGCAGCTGTCCATTGCTACTCAAAAGGTCTCCCCTCACGGTCAGCCTCTGCACCCCAACCCGAGAAGAAGGCCTCCCTCTTCCTCTCCACGATCTTGTAGAGGACACAACACACCGTGACCACCTCGGGGATGTTGTGCTCCCCCATGTTGAGGCGGGTCAGGAGGCACCTGAACCGCTCCTTGTGGTGGCCGAAGGTGCACTCCACATGGATCCTTGTCCAGCTGAGGTGGGATTTAAATTGGTCCCTGCTGGGGTCCAGGTGACCAGTGTAGGGTTTCATTAACCATGGCATCAGAGTGTAGGCTGCATCCCGCACGATGCACAGTGGCATTTACACATCCCCAACCACAAAGTCATGGCAGGGGAAGAATGTGCTCATCTCCAGCTTGCCAGAGAGACTGGAGTTATGAAAGATGCGGGCATCATGTGCCCTGCCCAACTACCCAACAAAAATGTCTGTAAACTGTCCAAGGTGATCCTGCAGCACCATTGAGAAATAGCCCTTCCTGGGCTGCTCAATATTCAGGTGCATGGATCAGGATGTGGATCCCATCTATGGCTCCCCCATAGTTTGGGAACCCTAGGGCGGCAAAGCCTGTGACGATCAGGTCCAGGTCTCCCAGGCGGATGACCCTGCACAGCAGGATGAAGTTGATAGCCCTCACCACCTGCAGAAGGAGACCAAAAAACACACAAAACAGAGAATGAGAGGGAGTGTCTGAGCCCTTGGAAGGTGCCTGCCCCCTTCCCTCCCTTCCCCCCCCAAATCCCTGGAGGCACCCCCTATGAGCCTGCCCCCCAAGCAGCAGGACTGTGTGAGGGCTTCCCCTCACCCCCAACCCCCTCCTGCCCCCTATCCTGCTTTCCCTGGGGACCCCTTTTCCAGGAACACCTCCCCACCTCCTCCCTCCCACCATCCGGGGACTGCAGCCCCAGAGTGGCTTTCCTCCATGAAGAGGGCTCTGACTGTGGACTTCCCCACGCCAGACAGGTTGCCCATCCACTGGTACTTGTCAGGGGTGGTGAGCTTCCAGACAGCAATTGTGACCCACTTTTCCAAGGGGATTGCGGGCTGCAGGTGGGTGTCTTGTCACTGGAGGGCCAGGTGTGATCAGGCACATAGCTCCAAAAAGGTGGCCTTCTGCATGCAGAAATTTTTGAGCCACTGCTGGTCATCCCACTGCTCCGTAACCAGGCAGTCCCACCAGTCAGAACTGGTGTCCTGCCTCCAAAAATGCCTCTCCACTGTAGTGTATGGTTGCATGGTTCTCGCTCCTGCACACAGGGGGAGGGTTTCCAGAATGAGGTTTGTGTCAAGCTCATTCAGGGCCAGGAAGGCAGCCTGCAAAAACTGCTGTAGAAACTGCAGCATGGACGTATGGGGCCATCGCATGCACAGGCGGAGTCAGAGCTATGGTGTCTAGCAAAGCAGGCACTGAAAGAGCTTTGCTGTCCCTCGAAGAGGTAGGCTAGCATGCAGCAGAAGCACAGAAACAGCTGTCCAGGGGGATCCCTTTAAGCACATGTCTCAGCTAGGCTTTGGCAATGGCACTCGGAAGCAACTGGTGACCTAAAGCCCTGCCTGAACTGGTTCCGGGTGGCCTTATGTGGGAGATAGTGTCCAATCAGTGTGGATACTATCTTTCAAAAAAGCAGGTCTCTTTTTTGATGCTCTTTGGCAGTGTGGACACTCTCTTTCGGAACAAGTTTTTCCAGAAGATCTCTTTTGGAAAAGCTTCTTTTGAAAGAAGCCTGCAGTCTAGACATAGCCTATGTTATGTGAGCCTCACTAAAACAGTATCTATGACTGTAATGAATGCTGATATGGTAGAATCTGTGATGAGAGGTAAAATAGGGAGTCCCAAGGGTAGAGCCATTCTGTTCTGTAGCATCTATGACACACATCACACAAAATGAAAATTCAAATCCCACAAAAATATAATATATATTTAAACTCCATCCAAAATATGTGCCATAAATAAGTCCATCAGCTAAAGAAAAATCCGCTGAGAAATCCCTTTCTAGGCTAACCTTCTAAAAAGAATGTCTGTGTATGATGTATCTGACCTCTCGGACAACTCTTGCCTAGAAATGCTTTTGGGGAAAATTTCTCCAAACAAAACCCCTGCAAGGATATTTCAGAGGAAGGAGAAAAGACACTTTGTCAAGGATGCTCCCATAAGTGAATCCCTGAGAGTTTTGGGAATCAGACTTTTGGGAGTCAGGCAATGAGCCCCAGATAAACTAAAGACTTGTTTAGGCAGTGCAGTAAACCACACCAGTGGGAGGTAGAGTCTAAAGAACACCAGCATTATGCACACTAACTGGCCTTTGTAGACCTGCTATCATGTGTTAAAAGTTCCCTAGAGTGTGTTAATGTAGTGTTGTTAACACACATTAAGGAACTTTTAATGTGCATCAGCAGGGTCTACCCAAGCCAGGTATTGTACAATATTATGGATATTGTGAATTGTATCACCCAGTGTAGACAGTTTCAAGTCCTCTAACTAGACTATCTTGGTTAGGCAGAACAGAGTCCTTATAAATCTGGGTCCAGTTGCTTTTTCCCCTCCTTTAATTCATAGGGGATTATTTAGCATAGAATCCCAGCTACTGCATCTAAAAGCTGCAATTATGCACACTCAGGTATTTCTTTCAAATTGTAAATATGTTGGTTGATTTAAAAAAAATTGATTTAAAAAAATCTAAAATAGGAGTTGGTATTGAAAAGGCTAACAAAACATTACTATAAAGATTGCTGCTGCTATATTATGCAAAAGCTTTTGTATAAATGGAAATCCCAAAATAAAATGTTTTCTTACCATACCAAAACGTCCTTTCATTTGGGTTGTTTACATAAAGAAGTGACTACCTGGGGATATACTTTCTAATTACAGGCTATATAATTTTTGCATTTTTTTTTTGCTGCTTTTTCGTATATCAAGTGAACTGAAATCTGATGAAAGAAGTTTACTCTCCCCCAATAACTAAGAGACAAAAAAACCCTTCCAAGTTTGTCATTTAAATCCCAACTGTGCTGTTGCCTTTAACTGTCAAGACAGCACATTTTGTAAATTAAACCAATAAACCAGCAAACATAAAAGAAACAAATCTCATAATTGTGGATTTCAATTAAAGAAAGGAGGATCAAAGCAAACATTCTGCTTGAAATTACACAGCTGCTATCGACACAAAATGAGAAGAAACTTCTCCAGTTAGACATAATTTTGTGAGGGGGAGAGAAAAGCCCAAAGCCTGCAATAGGGCAGATTGCCTATGCTCCTCACGTTCCAATCAGTAATACAGAAATATTGAGTAATAAATTCCCTGCCTTTCCTGATCTGTAAAAACTCCCACCATCTGTGAAAGACAATTTATAACAGTCTTGGTATTAAGATTTAGTAAACAGATAATCACAAGCATTGTGCCAAGTACTGGCTACAATTTGAGAAAAGGCATAAAGCAAAATAATTAGTAACACCAAGACCCTTGTACTGCAAAATTATCAAGCAACCAAAACAACTAGTTTTGATTGCAGAGGGGTTTTTTCCCTTCTCCCTTCGACAAGAGAGGAATGCTGGAGATTGCACACAATTCAGCTTCATCTGTGGGCTGTGTATGTAGGCCTCATCCTAATGTGCTGAATTATTATTGATGGCTGAGGCAGTTCTGCTCTGCTGGTGAACCAATAATGTCAAGGCAGTACCTGCAAGATTAATTATAGGAGAGAATGGGCTATGGTTTCCAGGGACTGAGGCATTAATAGAGACTGAGCATTAGTTTCAAGAGATTCAACAGACAGCCGAACAAATGCCTCAGACAATGTTACACATGCTAAATCCTGGCACTTACCTCTTAACAGCAGTGAAAAGTTTAGAACAATTGTGTTTAACTGGGAGGTACAAAGCATTGTAAAATAAAAAATAGACAAGCCACTACACAAGTTACAAAAACAACCCAGGATAGATAAATATGTGCAAGAATATTGTGCTCTGTAATATATGGAAGGAAAGGTGACACAGTAACTGTTCCCTTTAGCACTAGTAGAAAAATAACTCTTATTTCCTGGTAACTAATTGTGCCCCTCTTTAAAAAAATCTGTATTAATTCTAAACGTGGTATTATGGGCTGGATCGGAAAGCAAGAAAGATTTTTTTGGTAGTTTTGCAAGATCATTTCTCTTGTATTGCCGCAGTAGAGATGTATTCTTCATGAAGCCTTTTAAGCTATAGAGAAGTGCGGATAAGCAGTGGATGCACTGCAGCCATAGCAACGGCAACATAAAATTTCAGGCAATACTGAGGTACGTGCTACAAAATTTCAGCAATATAATTCCTACTCTGATGTCTCCATTAAAATATAGGTAACAAACTGGCTTGTTGCATATTGTTTATCACAAAGTAATAAGGCTGTGTTCCATGCAATAACAAGGTTACTGTGATTCTGACATACTGCATTAAGCACTCAAAAAGTCACGTGATACAGAATTACTGCTGAAAGATTAGTTGCAACTCTTCCACATGTGTTTTTGCCTTAGAACAACAGCCTGTGCCTATCTACTTTGTTATCCACAGTGCATATGGTTTTCAAAGGCTCCTCAGGGATTTAGATGCCTGATTCTCAATTTGTGTCCAAATCTCTGAGATCCCCTTGAAAATCTAAACCTACTTGGTCAATACAGTTGACAAACTTGACAGTTTGAGTCAAATACTGAAATAATCCCAACATGAATACAAGACACAGAGTGAGATTCTAATCCACAGTAGGATGGAAGTGATCTGAAAGAAAAAAAAAAGCCATCACCTCACTACACTTACAGTTTCAAAGATGTGAAATCCAGCACTGATTTTCTTCAAACTTGGCCATTTATTAACAGGAATAATCTTATATCTGAGATCTCATAATGATAATCCATATAGTATTGTATATTATATGGGGTAGGGACTGACAAATAATTTATAACAATATAAAGATTATATTTCAGGTGTATGTATAAGTGGAAGGGGAAATACTAAGGACATGCAGGTAAATTGTATCCCTAATGTCATCTTTTCCCACCTCAACTGCATTTTCGTAGCTTTTGCATAATTGATTTCACAATCTCAGCATGCCATTGCCAGTTCTTGCCTGAATTATAGAGACTTAGGGTACGTCTACACTGCACGGCTATTTTGGGATACCAGAGGTATCCCAAAATAGCTACCCCGCATCTACACAAGCTGCCCATTATTTCAAAATATTTTTTGAAATAACAGGCATGCTATTTCAGCATCCCGGTAAACCTCGTTGCACGAGGGATAAGGGATGGCTCAAAATATCATGTTATTTTGAAATTTGGTACCGTGTAGATGTGCCAAATTTCAAAATAAGCTATTTTGAAATAGATTTGAAATAAGATACTCAATTTACATAGCGCAAATTGTGTATCTTATTTCAAGTTTAGGATGCTATGTAGATGCATCCTAGGATAGGTGAGCCTGATGAAACTCAGGCTTTGCACATCTCTCAAACTATTTATGGGCTATGCAAATCTAATAAGAGGGCAGAAACAGGTTTTTTTTTTTTTTTTTTTTTTTTTTTTTACTGGGGACAATTAATGAAAAAACAGGGATGGGTCAAAGGGTTAAAACGAGGAAACCGGATGGGGACACCAAGCAGAGAACCCCAGACAGCGCCCACTGCCCCCCGAAGATCTCAAGAGAGCCAGCGGAGGCTGCCCATTGGAACTCTGCCCGGATACGTGAGCGGATGCAGGAACGGAAATAGGCCCCACAGTTGCAGGCCCCTCCCCCGGCCAACCTCTTCTCCCTGGTTTTGTAGATTGCCCATTTGGCCATAGCCAGGAGGAGGTTGACCAGGAGGTCCCGCGACTTTGTGGGGCCATGGATGGGATGTGCATAAATTAACAAGTGGGGGGAAAAGTGCAGCCAGAACCGCAACAGGAGGTTCTGGAGGAGCCGAAAGAGGGATTGTAGCCTGACGTACTCGATGTAGATGTGCGCCAGCGTCTCCCTCATACCACAGAAGAGGCACGTGTCGAGGGTGGGGTTGAACCACGCCAAGTACACGCCCGTGCTCACCGCGCCATGCAGGATTCTCCAGCAGATGTCCCCGGTGGGCTGTGGAACCAAGGTCGAATAGAAGCTGGCCCACCGGGGCTCCCCACCTTCCATTGGTGGTAGGAGGTCCCGCCACTTGGTGTCTGGGTGGGACACGAGGGTGGGGAAGTGGAGTGTGTGAAGCACGAGCATGTACAGGTGACTCTTTGGCGCGGTTCGGAAGGGGACCGGCTGCATCGCGTGCAGCCGGCTAAGATGACGAGGGGGAGGCAGTCGGGAAGGTACACAGGGCTTGGGGCCAATGGAGAGTTCAGGAGGGCTGGGGGTGAGGGGTGGGCGAGGTGCACCCTCTCGCAGGACCTTTTCGAGGTAAACCCGAGCAGTGGGCGGCAAAGCGTCCTTCACCTCCTGAAGTACGTGCCGGGGAGTATGTAGGGTGGAGAGCCCCATGCGCTGGGGCAGAAACAGAGTTGGCTAGAAGGCAAAAATTCATTTCAGAACAACTTTTCAGGTTCCAAAAATTGGGTTTGGTTCCACATTTCAATGAAAAATCAAACCTTTTTAGTATTTTCGAAAGACAGAATGGTGTTGAATGTCTGTTTTCAGACATTCAAGTTATTGATTGGGGCCTCTAAGTCTGGTCAGTGATGATCACAGTGTCCATTCTGGACCTCAGAAACTTTCCAGTCAAAGAAAACTTAGTCACAATCAATGTCCTGTTTAACATTTCACCTTTGACAAAACATCCTATTGTTCTAGCCAGTTCTAGTCACAAACCACTTTTCTTCCCTATAACTTATACATATTTTAGTTTTTAGCGATCTTCTTTTTTTTCTTGATTATGTTTTATACAAACAACAATAACAAGAAAACACACACACACATATGCATGCTCCCAGCAGAGCCACAGTGTAAAAGCAGAGAGAGCCCTGTAGTGAGGAAGACTGCTGGGGGAAGGAGTAGGTCAGGCCACACGTGTGCTTCTGCAGCAGCTGAGACCCAAGTCACTGTTTGCAGCTGACCCCTGAGCCGAGCCAGCAGTTGCCCCCCCTGGGAGGCAGGAGCGCTCGCAGCCCCAGCGCCAGCCCCGGTAGGGACTGGTCCAGGAGGCCAGAAGACTACAGGGGTACCAGGGCGTGGTAGGAAGCAGCCCAGGGCAGAGAACAGATAAAGCGGCTTGGTGTGTATCGGCCGGATTCCCCGCCGAGCAGGCAGGAGCAATAGTCTCTGCCTAAAGGGCCCTGGGCTGGCACCCAGTGGAAAGGGAGGGCCCAGGTCCCCCTACCATTCTTTTCCCTACTCTGGACAAGCACCCCTGGCCAGAAGGGGCTTTTCTTGTGACTGGGCTGCAGGTGCCATATATAACCTGCTAGAGGGACATGCACTTTGGGGCTATGTTTTAAGGGACACCTGTAACCTAACATGGGGAAAGGGTGTTTTTGGATTGGGCCGCAAGGGCCGTGTATACCCTAGGGGCTGGTTATAGAACCCAGACAGGCAGCCCCAACCCCCAAGGGGAGACACGCCCCTCAACAACTATTAACAATTGTTATAGGTTATTATACTAGTCCTATCACTTTTACATTTACATCTACACATCTTCTTTGCTTCAGTGTTGACATGTAAGCCGACTCCACCTCTCGCAGTGCCATGAGTAGCTCTTGAATTCATGGTTTAGAAGTGAGCCCCATTTTCAATGAACGTTAACTTAGTGAAGTACTGCACATTAAGTTATTTGAACACCATGATGAACGCAGACAGATTTTCTGAGCTCAAAGTCGATTTCTGGCAACAGATGTGGTAGGAATTTATAGCACAAAAAGGATTAACAGAACAAAATAGCTTTTAATCTCTATCCTCTCTTCCTACTTCCAGGGAATAAATGAAATCCTGCCATCCCCTGACACAACAGCTATTATATTATGGCACAGATTCTGAGTAGGTTATTCAGCAATTGTATAATTGTACTAAGAACCAGTTTTGTATCTTGTGTGTAGAGAGCTGCTAACAACCAACCTATTACATCCCCTGTTTAGTTTGTGCCAATTTTAAATACAAAGATTGAATGGAGAGTCCCTTGAGCGAGTCAACAGCCATGTACATATATGTGAAACTTGGTATTCTTGGAAAATAAATTAAAATTCTATGGAGTACTGCTTATGTCTAGCTGCTGTTGGAAAAAGCAGTCAGTTGCTACATCTTAATCAACAAAAAGGATAGTCTTTGGGTAGAAGTGTCCACCTGTGTCACAGGAGTTCTGGTTTCTATTCCTGCCTTGCTCTCCCCCCCAAGCTTTCTGATTAATGTGAAATTCAGAGGAAACTTTAGGAAGGATGGAAGGGTGTGCATATAAAATCTTATCATGGTGCACATTATACCATGTGTAATGGGTTTGCCATCAAGGCTCTAAGCTCTCCTACTTTCCTGGCCAACATAATGCCTATTAAGAACAAGGTGTACTTGGCCATCTTGACCATGATGCTGCTATGTGAATAGCCACTTGTTTCTCTTGTTTTAATTTGTTTAAGAACTTAAGTTGCAGAGGCATTAGAGGATAAACGTATAGCTGAACATGAAGTCATGAAACATGGGCATCTCTCTTTGAGATAAGACTACCCAGCCCTCAAGCAGAATGTTCCGCACTTTGCCTTGATTGGACTTGCAAAGAGAATCCAGACATGATATATGTCTCAGAAATTTTCGTTGTTCAGCTTTCACTCATATCCTCTCCTGAGATGTCTACTCAGGGAATCTCTCACTATGTTCTGAAGTCCTGATAGTAAATCTGCTGAGATGTATATGCAGTGAGATATAAGCTGAATCTATGAAACTATGGAACTGGTGCATAAGAATCAAAGTCTTGCTCTTCCTTGCTGATTGATGTAATGCATTGCTGTTCTGTTGCCCAGTATTATTCTGATTGGACAACCCTTGATGAGTAGCAGGCACAGATGGCCAGCATGACAAACTGCTCTAATTTCTGAGTGGTCTACTTGCCCTGAGTAGGGCAATTCTAGAATTTTGTGCCTTGAATTATTGTGAAGAATCTGTAGTGATAGTTTTCATGGAAAGAAATGGTAGGAAGGTAACAGTCCCTCACATATTAATGGATTCTTCTGCCAGTTTAGAGACATGAGGATCTTCCAAGGAACAGACTTAGATAGACGTGTCTATTGAGGGCATGGACTGGGGTGGGCAATAATTTTTGCCCAGGGGCCACTTCAAAAATTTTTGTAGTAGCCCCTGGTCACCCTGAAAGGGGCGAGGCCTAAACAGGAAGTGGCAGGGCCTAAACAGGAAGGGGTGGGGCTACCCCACCCCAGACCATGATTGGTTTGGGGGTTGCCCCCCTTCGCACTAGGCAACCAGGCCCTAGTTGAGGCTTGGCACGCTCCCCCTCCCCCAGGCCAGTCAGGACCTGGGGGGAGGGTAAGGAGCACAGGAAACCTCCTCCCTGCAGGGCTGGGGCAGGGTGAAGGAAGCTTCATGTAGCTCCTTTGCCACCAGGCCCTGGGTGGCCTGGGGGTGGGAGAGCATGCAAAGCCTCCTCTGCTCTCCCCCTCCCCCCAGTGTGAGCAGCGAATGGCACTGCTCCTGGTAGGGCAAGAGGATGCTTTGAAGCACTGCACACTGTGAGCAGGGTGGGGGCAGAGCAGAGAAGTCTTCGCATGCTCCCCCACCCCCAGGCCCTAATTGACCTGGGAGAGGGGGAGCAGCAGGACCTCTGCAGGCCTGCTCCACCCACTTGGCAGGCCGAATCTGGCCTGCGGAGGCCCTTTTGCCCATCCCTGGCATAGACATTTATCAACTGTGCTTGAAGATGCTGAAAGTGAAGACTTGCTAAGGGGCACATGAATTGCCATATGACTCAGAAGTAATAGGCAAGCCTTTTCAGTGGTCTGTTGGCTCTGTTGAATTGTTGAGATAATGTTGGACATCATAGTGAATCTATCCTTGGGTAACTATGATCTGGCAGAAGAAGAGTCCATCCTTGAATACCTATGCTCTGGTAGAAGAGGAGTCCCAGCTGTACCAAGGGTGGGTGCAGAACTCAAGCCCCCAACCCTGTACTCCCCAGGCAAATGCTGTAGTCCCTAAGCCACTCCAGATTCCACACCCCCTCTCTACTTTCAGAAACACCCTTATCCTGTGTTGGCTGTCTGATCGCTCCCAGAGTGGATGGTGGGGGGGGGGGGGGGGGAGGAGTCAGTGAAGTTTGTGCATTGTATGGGTGGTATGGCTGATTTTCCTACACTGAGGTGGAGGCCCAGAGAGGGAACCATAGACAGGGCCCAGCAGGTTTTTTGCTGAACTTTGAGAAGTGAGAGGCCTTTAACAGTCTCCCAGGTAGGTGAATACATTTGGGCTGTGTCTACATTGGCACCCCTTTCCGGAAAAGGGATGCTAATGTAGACTTTGGAATAGGCAAATCCGTGGGGATTTAAATAAGAAATCCTCCGGAAAAGGCTTTATTTTCCGGAGAATAACGTCTAGACTGGCGCTTTTCTCCGGCTTTTCCCCAAGCCGGAAAAAAGCGGCAGCCATGTTAATGCAAATGCCGTGGGGGATATTTAAATCCCCCGTGGATTTGCCTATTCCAACGTGCTACATTAGCATCCCTTTTCCGGAAGGGATGCCAGTGTAGACGTAGCCTTGATGAGTATAGGTTGCTGTGTCCAGCAGAAACCCATGGAAAGTCTGAATAGTAAGACACAATAGTGGTGGTGATTAGGAATGTAACAGTGTAGTCGATTAACCAGTAAACAAAAGCTTATAAGTTAATGCTATAGACTACATGCATTCCCCCACACCTTTTAGTACATTTTTTTAGCAGGCTGGCCAGTAGCCCAGCTCAGTCCTGGCTCACACCGGGTCTGGGACCTACCCCCGCTGCGGCTCTGCATTTAAAGTGTATTAGGAAATGAGCGGAGAGGCAGCCCAGTTTAGTTCTGGCTTGCACCAGGTCTGGCAGCTTAATCCCCTCCCCCCTCCTCCACCTCCAGACGGGCTGCTGCCACCCAACACTGCTGTCTCTTTATCAAAGGACACAGCACAGGGTGACAGGCAGCTGGTCTGCGAGGGGAGCTGGTTTTTAAACTGGCTTCCCTCATGGACTAACTCCCTCCTGGCACCCCACACTGCTGCCTCTGATACAGAGGCAGCAGTGTGGAGTGGCAGGAGGCTCCTCAGAAGTGAGGCCAGAATGCACTGGCTGCCAGCTCCACCCCCAGGGACTATAGTATAATTAACTAACCGATAGGAATTCATGAGGTTACACAACTATTCAATTCATCAAAGTTTAACATCTCTAGTGGTGATTGCTACCTGCCACAAATGGTCAGAATAATTTTTTAAGGAAGGGATGGCAACATGAAAATACACATTGTGAAGGTCAAGGGAAACAAACCAATCTCGCAGATCTGGGTAGAGGGGGGAGATCTGGAGGGGGTTGGAATTATCTTTCATGGGGTTACCATACTGAATTGTTGGGCTACCATACCATACCATTGTGGTGTGGGGGAAAAGCTGGTTAGGAATTGCTTAGACAAGTTAGATGCCTTCAAGTTTGCAGGGCCTTATGAAATCTACACTAGAAGGGTATGTCTACACTACCCCGCTAGTTCGAACTAGCGGGGTAATGTAGGCATACCGCACTTGCAAATGAAGCCCGGGATTTGAATTTCCCGGGCTTCATTTGCATAAGCGGGGAGCCGCCATTTTTAAAACCCCGCTGGTTCGAACCCCGTGCAGCGCGGCTACACGAGGCTCGAACTAGGTAGTTCGGAATAGGTGTACTGGTAGTTCGGAGTAGGAATCCTAGTTCGAACTACCTAGTTCGAGCCCCGTGTAGCCGCGCTGCACGGGGTTCGAACCAGCGGGGTTTTAAAAATGGCGTCTCCCCGCTTATGCAAATGAAGCCCAGGAAATTCAAATCCCGGGCTTCATTTGCAAGTGCGGTATGCCTACATTACCCTCCTAGTTCGAACTAGGAGGGTAGTGTAGACATACCCGAATATACATACTAAGAGATCTGAGTCATTAGCATTTGTGGAGGACAGGAGAGATCTTAGAAGACTGGGAAAAGGCAACTATAGTAACTAGCATGTGTATAAAAAAAATGAGGAGGAACATTAGTTCGGACTAAGGGCTTTAGTCCGAACTAACGCGTCCCGGCGCGCACTTCCTGGTTCGAATCAGCTGTGATTCGAACTAGCACGCCGGCGAGATCATGTTAAAGGAGCGCGGGATATTTAAATCCCAGCTTCATTAACTACTTCGGTTGTCTCCATTTGCATCCCTAGTTCGAACTAGGGATGCAGTGTAGACGTACCCTATGGGAACCACTCAAGGTATATAGACCAGTCAGGTTACTTTTGATACTCAGAAAAATAATGGAGCAAATAATCAATTTTTAAAGGCCTAGAAAATAATAGGGTGATGAGTAACAGTCAACATGAATTTGTCAAGGACAAATCATTTCAAACCATCCTAATAGTTTTCTTTCACAGGGAAACATGCATTTTGAATGGAGACAGCAGGATCAGCAGAAGCAATATATTTTGACTTTACTAAGGCTTTTGATACTCTCTCACACAATTTTGGGATAAACTAGGGAAATATAGCCTAGATAAGCCTAGTGTGAGGCACTATGATACAAAATGGGAAATGATTGCCTATGACGGAGTACTGCAAAAAGGGAACTGATGGTTATTATGGATCACAAACTAAGTATGAGTCAACAAATCAGTTTTATTTTGTTTTGGCTTTCATTGAAGCTGAACTGCATCTACCTGAACTGCCACTTTCCCTCAGGCTGTGTCCAGACTCAGGGTTTTTTTTTAAAAAAAGTAGCCTTTTTTCGAAAAAACTTCACCTGCGTCTAGACTGCAGCCGCGTTCTTTTGAAATAAAATTGAAAGAACGCGGCTTTTCTTTCGACGGCAGTAAATCTAATTCCACGAGGAAGAACGCCTTTTTTCGAAAGTGCTCTTTCGAAAAAAGGTGTTCTTGAAAGCAAACAGGGCTTTTTAGAAAGAGAGCATCCAGACTCACTTGTTGCTTTCTTTCAAAAAAGCTGCTTGCTTTTTCGAAAGTTCCGCATGCTGTCTAGACGCTCTCTTTCGAAAGAGGCTTTTTCGAAAGTATCTTTCAAAAAAGCCTCTTTCGAAAGAGGCTTGCAGTCTAGACATAGCCTTAGTGCTTCGTATCCCCAGACTTCTCTATGAACTATGCTCTCTGGCAAAACTACATTTCCCTGAATTCATATTGACTGTTCAGCCAGGGCATGAGGCAGTCAAACAACTACTGTAAGGGACCATGGAATCTCAGGCAGACAAAGATGAATGTGAAACTGGCCTAAAATTAATGCCTTGATTCAGTAGAGCAAACCTAAATGGTTCGATTCAGATTTTGTCTCAAATTTCCCATGGGGAGGAGAAGGAAACAAATCTTGGAAAAACACATTTTAATAAATCTTTTATGTTGAAACCACTTTTTCTGTCTAAAAAACAAAACAAAAATACAAATAAAAATTATGGAAAATTCCTAACCATCTCTTCATGGGCTAGTCTCACAATACTTCTGACCCATATGAAACAGAAGAGATCATAAATGTCTCATTCTTACAAAGTTTCCTGAAGGATTTCTAAATCAAATCGAAGCCCATAATCACAACTTCTTGCTGCTTCTTCAAGTGCCAAAAGCTTTTGTGGTTAATATATCACCAGATCAGAGAAAGCTATATTACAAATGTGCTAAATGAATTCCTTACAGTTGTTTTTTTTTCTTTAGAGCAATTGATACTTTCTGATTAGTCTTTAAATAGTTAAGAACATAAGAGCATACGAACGGTCATACTGAGTAAGACCAAAGGTCTTTCTAACCCAGTATCCTGTCTTTTGACAGTGGCCAATGCCAGATGCCCCAAAGGGAGTGAACAGAACTGATAATTATCAAGTGATCCCTCTCCTGTCACCCACTTCCAGCCCCTGACAATCAGAGGCTAAGGACACCATTCCTACCCATTCTGGCTAATAAGTATTGATGGACCTAAACTCTATGAATTTATCTAGTTCTTTCTTGAACTCTGATCTTCATAACATTCACTGGCAAGGAGTTCCACAGGCTGACTATGCATTACATGAAGAAAAACGTCCTTTTGCTTGTTTTAAAACTGCTACCTATTGATTTCATTTGGTGACTCCTAGTTCTTATGTTAAGTAAATAACTTTTCCTTATTTACTTTCTCCACACCAGTCATGATGTTGTAGACCTCTATCATATCCCCCCTTACTCTCCTCTTTTCTAAGCTGAAAAGTCCTAGTCTTTTTAATCTCTGTTCATATGGCACCGGTTCTAAACCCCTAATCATTTTTGTTGCCCTTTTCTGAACCTTTTCCAATGCCAATATATCTTTTTTGAGATGACACAACCACATCTGTACGCAGTATTCAAGAGGTGGGTGTACCATGATTTTATATAGAAGCAATAATATGTTATCTGACTTCCACTCAATCCATTTTTAGTGATTTCTAACATTCTGTTTGCTTTTTTGGCTGCCACTGCACATTGAGTGGATGCTTTCAGAGAACTATCCACAATGACTCCAAGATCTCTCTCTTGAGTGGTTATAGCTAAATTAGTCCCCATCGTTTTGTATGTGTACTTGGGATTATTTTTTCCAATGTGAACTACTTTGCATTTATCAACATTAAAATGTATTTGCCTTTTGTTGCTCAATCACCTAGTTTTATGAAATCCTTTTGAAGCTCTTCAGTTTGCTTTGGTCTTAACTATCATGAGAGATTGAGTATCATCTCCTAATTTTGTCAGCTCACTGTTTACCCCTTTCTCCAGATCATCTCCAGATGTAAGATTAGACCCTTGGGGGACACTGCTAGTTACCTCTCTCCATTCTGAAAACTTACCATTTTTATTTCCTGTATTTTAATCAGTTATCAATCCATGAGAGGACCTTTCCTCTTATCCCGTGACAACTTATTTTCCTTAAGAGCCTTTGGTGAAGGACCTTGTCAAACACTTTCTGGAAATCTAAGTACACTATATCCATTAGATCCCCCTTGTCCACATGCTTGTTTATTCAGTGCTTAGTACTATAGACAAATTTAATTATCTCAAGAAAGAAATTAATCATAATCCTATTTCCTAACATGATGCAAAATCATTTTCAATTAGAATAGCAAAATAAACATCTGTTTTGATAACATTTCATTTATATGTAGATACAGCGGTAGCACAGCTTCTTTTAGCAATACAAGAAGATGCTGATAAAATTCTGGCCTTTCAATTGTATACCAGATATAATAGTATGAATACTACAGAGTAGCTCCTCAGCTGGTGTAAATTTTCATAGCTACATCATAAAGATATGATACACCACAGAGGCTGAGGATCTGCTCCAAAACCACAGTGCAATATGCAATCTGATAAACACACGGTGGATTCACAGACTGCTTCTGTTGCTTCAGATTTTCTTTTAAAAAATACGGCTGAGTATTTTCACAAACAAAAAGAAACAGAGTTTCCTTTCGTGAGCTTAACAGAAACAATGTTCTGTTCTGAAAGGCTTTATGGCGTTGCAGAGTACATGCTTCCAATTGTGCCAATAGAGTTCATTTTCTTTGATTTTACATTGCTCTAGGCATCCACTTGATCAGATACAAATAGTTTCTGATAGCTCACTAAGGTTGCGATAGCATCAAAGGACGTGGAAGGTGGCTAATGTAGTTTCCACAGCAAAAGAAGCAGGGACAGGTGAGAGAAGAGATTTCACCAAACAGTAGACCTAGCGCAAGGTTTATCAAATTTCATTTCACCGCAACACCCTTCAGACAGCCCTGAGAAGGGGGACCAAGCCTGAGCCCTGCTACTTTGGGCAGGGCAGCAAAGCTGAAGCCAACCCTCACTGCCCTGGGAAAGCTTGAGGATTTCAGCCCTGGGCAGGATGCTGTAACCTGAGCACCAACACCTAGATCTGAAGCCCTAGGACTTCAATTTCAGCCTTGGGCTGTGGGGCTCAGACATTGGTTTCAGTCCCTAGATCACAGGTCTAATGCTGGCCTTAATAACACCATTACAATGGGGTTATGACCCACTGTGGGGTCCCAACCCACAGTTTGGGACCTGCTGGCCTAGAGGGACATTCTTCAAATGTGAAGAAGATTCTGAGAAATGTGACCCATTTCTCAGGATCCATTGTAGACAGGAGCATAACACAGGATGTTATACTAGCAGTAGCATGAAAGGGCCTTGGCTTATCAGTAGTGTAACTAGTGGTTAGATTGATAGGCCTCCAATCTCCCCCATCTCTGGTGCCTCTAGCTAGAAATCTTTCTAATGTGGTGACAGCCTACCTCATGGTAGGCAACAACTTGGCTCTCTGGCTGAGTCACCAGTTCAATTTGCCCTCTTCCAAGGTAACAAATTTCAACAAAGTATATGAGTCCTGCATCCTCACAATAGGGAAGGCTTTAAATCCATCTCCTGTCCTCTGTACATGGTTCAGGATTGCCTTGTGGTTTTCAGCATCTTTAACTTCTTGTGAAGGGGCATGATCTCACACACAGAGTGGAGACTAATGAGCTCTTCTGGGCCTGTTCATCACCAATGAGGGTGACTTTCAAGGCTTGTTCTGCCTAGGGGCAGAGGGAGAGAAGTGTGGGGAGGGGGGAATCGAGCACAGGAAGGAGCAGTGAATAGGAAGAGAGCAGTCCCAGCTCAGACAGATGATCTCAGCTCACTGAGAGGAAGCCTGTGACAAAACTCACTGATCCTGAAGTTATATGACTCAGCATTAGGGCAGTATACCCCACAAAGAGGGGCTGGAGGTAGAATCCACTTAGACTAAGCCCAAAAGGCCGACACAGAAGGACTTCCCGAGTTACACGTCAGCCTTTCTTCTCTGTATTTCCCCAGTCTCCCCTGTCCTATAAGGGAAGAAAGAAGTGTGAGAAGCTTTCTTTTATTTGTTTGCTCCAAGAACCCCTTTGGACAACTGCCAGGGAGTGAGGGAAGCAAGTCCATACAAGGATCCAGAGCGAAGTCTGGAGGGGACATGAGAGGATCCCTGCCCTTTACATCTGATACAAGGGGTTAAAAAAACCTTGGAAGAAATAGAGCTCAGATGACTCCATATATGATTGAATCAACTCTCTGGCATAAATGATCATCAGTGGAGATGCCGTAGCAGCAAGCTACTCAGCAACGGCAGTTGATCACCCACCTGCAAATTCAAACTTCAGAACAACAGCTGCGAAGAAAACGGATGACCCAGCAGCAGGGGTTTCCAAAGGAGATGATGGAACAGCTGGTGACAGCCCAATACCCCCCCCCCCCCAGGGAGTCCCAAGCAGTTCATGAACCTAGCAAGGGTGTTCTTCCACCATACCAGTAAAGCTAACTAAGATAGATTCAACAAATCGCAATGGTGAGGGCTTAGCTGCTGGTGCTGTACAAGCACTGCCAGGTGATGTTGCATCTTGCACACAATATCCCACGTGCAAGACACCTTGGTGGGGAGAAAACTGTCTTCACTACTGACCAGGTACGCATCATGAAGTAAGAGAATATTGTTTCTCCTGCCCAGAATGGCAGTTAGCCACCAGCAAAGGAGCCCTTAAGATACCTCTGCCCTTGATCAAGATGTCCTTTGAGAGAATCGGTATGGACAGGATTGATCCCCTAGAGAAAACTGTCTGAGGGTATCAGTACATATTAGTGATAATCAGTTATGCAACCAGCTCTATAGAAGAGGCATGGTCCTGGGGAGATGTGCAGTCATGTTCTGAGAGTGCAACTGCTGATTATATCTGTTCATGGCTAAGGAACCAAGCTGATTTCAGTTGACTGACGAAAGCAGCTGGTCAGAATAAGCAGCAGCATGGTATCAATGACAAAAAAAAGTTCAATAATCTGGGAGAGTGGTCAAATGAAGAACCTATTGTGGGATGCTTTGTGGATACAGTGAAAGAATTTGTAAGACAGGAAAATTCTATAACAGGAATTTATATAACTCTATAATTCTAAACTGTTCCTTTCGGAAATTAAGGAAATAAAATCATTTGGTTTCTCTTCAGGATTTAGTATTAATCCTAAATCAGAGAAAAAGGTCTAGTTCAAAAACAACAAAAATCAGTCATTCTCTAGCTTGATAACACATCTGTTGTGTGGCTTTATAATATAATCATGGCATGGAGTTGCACTCGTCCTTGAAGAGTTCCTTTAATTTTGCCTTTGGAATCACAATCTCTCTCAGGAAAACCAGCGATGAGTCCTGTGGCACCTTATAGACTAACTGAAGTTTAGGAGCATAAGCTTTCGTGGGCAAAGACCAACTTAGTCAGATGAATCTGACAAAGTGGGTCTTTGCCCACGAAAGCTTATGCTCCTACACTTCAGTTGGTCTATAAGGTGCCATAGGACTCCTCGCCGCTTTTGCAGATTCAGACTAACACGGCTACCCCTCTGATACTTAATCTCTCTCAGGGCTGCTCAGAGCATGTGTAGGGTGTTAACCCAGGATATGTCTACACAGCAGAGTTTATTCAGAAAAATGGCTGTTTTTCTGAAAAAACTCCAAATACATCCACACTGCAATCACATTATTTTGAAAGAACAGAGGGGTTTTTCCAACATTGATAAACCCCTTTCTATGAGGAAGAAGCCTTTCTATGAGGAAGAAGCCACTCTGTCCATAGTAATCACAGTTTAAATGCGAGATAGAGTCCACACTGAATGGATGTTATCTTTCAAAAAAGCAGATCGCTTTTTTGATGTGCTTTTGCTGTGTAGATACTCTCAGAAGAAGTTTTCCCAGAAGATCTCTTCTAGAAAAGCTTGTTCCAAAAGAAGCCTGCAGTCTAGACAAAGCCCCAGTGCATCACCTAGCAAGACCTCTTCCCCCGTAGTGCCTGATGTATGGGACACTGCTTTGGCAAGGAGCTTTGCTCAGTCACCACCTATTTTGACTCACCACCACTTGAAAAATTTGCTTCCTGCTGGGGAAAAGGGAATAACAGCTCCTTCTCACAGGAATATCCAGTTTGATCAGTGTTTGAATGGGCATTATAAGAGAGAGAGAAAGCCAATGTACAGCTGCACAAATGCCAATGTACAGCTGCACAAAAACTAATCAGTCTTGCCCTTCAAATTAGTATCATTTCTAGCATAGAAGTTCTTCTTGACACACTCCTTATGCAAAACCTGGGTAAAAGATCTAGAGTAACCCCATCAGCATGATCTGGACCCTTTGTGTGATAGTGTAGCAGATGACTTCCCCAGTGTTCCATTCTGTAAAATTATTGAATTAAAATTAGAGTAGTACCAGGGACTACTCTAAAACCCAAGGTGTGCTTTTTACTGAATTGAACTGTTTTGCTCAATCCTAGCCCTTCTCTCAGTAAACAAGGATTTTAGTTCAAGAAAGGGAATAGATTGCTTTAAACAATGGGCTCCTCTCAAAAACCACTTGAGGAGGGCACACTTTTAAACTCTGAACAGATTAAAATAAAATAGAAATGCACAAAGGTGCCTCTTTCTCACTTTAGACAACTCAGTTATTATATAATGCAGGGGAACGGTAAGGAATCTCTGACTCAAAATGGTTCTGGAATTGAAAATTATATGCATAATCAAATAAGGAAAGGAACAATCTAAAACCTAGATTCCATATTAAACTGCCTAGATCCCAGTCAGGAGACAGAATCTATTAAACAGATGTCAGGGGAAAGACTTTATTAATAGAACAAGAAGCAAACCAGGAGGAAGGGGATACCTTGTATGGGATATCTCCATGTATATCTATGAATATGTCTACACTCCAGCTGGAGGCTTATTTGCCAGTTCAGATAGAAGTACACATGCAAGCTCTGAGTTAACACACTAAATATAGAAATGTAGCTGTCAAAGCATTGGAAGATGTGATGGTCTAGCCACAAGAGGCTATGTCTATACTACAATGATCTATCCGAAAAAGGTACGCAAATTGCGCTCTGCAATTTGCGTACCTTTTTCGGATAGTTTTTTCGGAAGAGGTTTTTCCGAAATTTGGCCCATCTACACTGCGCCAAATTTCGGAAAAGACTCCTTTTTCAGAAGAGCCCTTCCTCATAGGAGGAGGAAGCCAGGGCTTCCTAAAAAGCGCATCTGCTCTTCTGCAAAAAAAAGCGGAAGAGCAAATGTGTTTCCTGGACATGGTGGAGTTTCCAGAGGTATCCCGGAAAAACACCATAATGTAGACATAGCTTGAGTAAGTATCTAGGGTTCCAGCTGGCATTGCACTTGGGGTAGCTAGCCTCTCCCACACCTGTACTTCCCCAGCTACACCTGTTTTAAGCATGCTAGCTTAATAAAGCCAGTGTATGTATGTGTACATAAACTGGAACTTACAATGCTAGCCCAAGTGTAAATTTATCCGGAGCAAGTTTTTATAAGGATACCCCCATCACTTTGGTATCTGAAGGTTAGATCTCCAAAGGTATTGGTATGGATATCACTGGGAGTTAAATGCTCATATATCTGGATCTGATTGGCCAGACAGTGAAGGGGAGTTGGAGAGGAATGTGCCACAGTTAAGGAGCACTTCCTAACATAATATTATCTAGGGACTCCACATGCAGAAACTTGTGGCTCCTGGAGAGCTACAGTGACACTTTGCTGTTTTGACAGCCAGGCACTCTGGTTCAGTCATGCTGGAAACAAATATGAAAGCACATTAAAATAGTAATTGATCTAAACTACAGCTAGTCACCTAAGGCAGAATACTTTCATCATCTCCATTGATAATATATTCTGTATTTCAACTAATTTACATGAACTGAAATATCAATATTTGAACCATAAATTACATTGTGTATATTATGCATTGTAGGAAACAAAGATCAAAGAAATCTTTTATAGAATACCAGTGCATTATTAATTGGTATTATTGTTTATTTCCATCACACATTTTCTGTGTGTGCAGTGTAGTTTTTGAATGATTAAAAAGAGAGAGGGAGGGAGAAAGTGAGAGATAGATAGAGATGTTCATTTAAGTACAGTCAGGTTATAGGTTTATCTAGCAGTAAAGTTACAACCTAATCTGAGTCATACATAGCCATCATGGAGTAGGAAATAGAATTTAAGGCCAAACACACTCTATTGACATATTGGAATAGAGAGTATTTGGCTTTAAATTCTATTTCCTACTCCTTGATGACCATGTAATGACTCATATTAGGCTGTAACTTTACTGCTAGTGCTGATTCTCTGCATCTTTGACACCAGCTCTCTTTCTGTGGCCAATAAAGACACTTGTATTTTGCCAGAATAGTCTGTCTATCCCTAATGTCAACCTCCTTGATGTGGGTGATAGAACTTGCTTAGTATGGCACTCTCTTTCATGTCATTGATTTCCTCCAGTAGTGGCCCAGTGCCAAAGACTGATGATTTTATGAAGCAAATAAGATACATTTGTTCAATCACTCTTTTATGAATTTTGGCCAGCAGCCTGAGGGATGACATGGGTTGAATGTATGAGATGCTGGAGCTGGTTCATTTCTGCAAACTACAGTAAACTTCCGATAATCCAGCACCTTTAGGACCCAGGGGGTGCCGGATTATCAGATATGCCGGATTATCAGAAGGGGGGGCTATGAGGGGTCTGGAGTGGGGTGGAAGGGGATGCCACCCCAGCCCCCTTATAGCCCCCCCTTATGGTAGTCCGGCTCTGCCCCAGGCGTCCCTGATTCAGCCGCTGCTGGTCAGTTTCAGGGGATACCTGCAATAGAGCAGCTGGGGTGCTGCCGGGTTGGTCCCGCAGTGCCGAGGGGCGGCGCTACAGCACCAACCCAGCAGCACTCCAGCTGCTCTTGGGGATGCCTGGGACAGAGCAGCTAGGGTACTGCCCAGTTGGTCCTGTAGCGCTCCCCTCAGGGCTGCGGGACCAACCCAGCAGCACCCCAGCTGCTCTGCCCCGGGGGTCCCCGATTCAGCCGCTGCTGAAACAGATCAGCGGCTGATTCCAGGAAGCCCGGGGCAGAGCTGCTCTGCCCGGGGCTTCCTGGAATCAGCTGCTGATCTGTTTCAGTAGCGGCTGACTTGGGGACCCCTGCAGCAGAGCAGATGGGGTCCTGTCGGGTTGGTCCCGCAGCGCCGAGGGGCAGCGCTACGAGACCAACCCGGCAGCACCCCAGCTGTTCTGCTCCCGGCTTCCCTGATTCAGCTGCTGGTCAGTTTCAGCAGCAGCTTAATGGGGGAAGCCTGTCTGGCTGCCCCAGCACTTCTGGGTTCCTGATGGTGCCGGACCATCAGGAGTCCCGGAGCACTGGATGCCGGACTAATGGAGTTTTACTGTATTAGTAATACTGGTTTATTTTTATAATATACACACTTAAATCCATATTGCAAATTATTTATAATTTAAATAGTAATAGCACCCAGCAGCCCAAGTCAGGATTAGGGCCCTGTTGTGCTGGGTACTGTACAAACACATGTAAAGAGAGAAATCCAGACCCTCAAATGTATTTAGAGCCTCTCTTCCATTTGATAGCTAGATGATTAAATACCTATGTGGACCATACTCCCTACCACAAAGAGCTTTCAATCTGAAAGCATTAATCTTGCAATTGGGTCTGCAAAGGAAGACCTATGAGACTATGTGGAGCTCTCACTGTGTGATTCTCCCCATACAGTGTTTCTTAAACAATCCAGGCTTAATTTATAAATAAATGTAATAGTTCTAATTCAACATGAACTGAGGTAGGCCAAACTCTGTGTCTGTTGCATTGACATAAGTCCAGAGTAACTACATTGATTTTGCTATCTATGGGTATGTCTACACTACAGTGTTATTTCGAAATAGTTAATTCGAAATAAGTTATTTAAATAATGCATCTACACACAAAATGCATTTAGAAATAGTGTTTTGCTATTTCAAAATAGTGCGTCCACACTGAGTGGATGTTGAATTGCATTTAAGGCTTGCCAGAACCAGGTCCAGCACGGCATCAGGTCAGGAGATACTTTGTGTGGCTGCTGCCTGAGGCTATCTGAGGCTTGTGCTTGAAGGGACCCTCCCGCTCCCCCCCCCCCCCCGGGACAGCCTGTTCTCAGCTTTCCCTGCTTGCTTGCCTACCTCAATGAGGGACAGCAAAGCATTTTGTCTCTGCATGCTCTGGTTGCCCTCACTCAGCACTCTGCAATATGGAGCCGGATCTGCCCCATGGCACTCTGGTGCTTTTCGTGGATGCGTTGCTGCGAGCCTGGCTGCACTTTCTGTAGGCCGCCATCTGGGAGTTCCATAAGGGGCTGTCAGTATCCAGGAGGCCCTGCGGGAGCGCTTCCACCCTGAGGAGCACTAAGAGCCTCCCTGGTCTGTCCCACTGGGGGCTTGTGCCTCATTCCTCCCTCATGTCCTTCCAGTTACCCCTCTCTAATCCCCCTTCCTGATGTCAAATAAAATACATGTATTTTCATGAACACAAACTCTCTTTATTTAACAAAACTCGGGAGAGGCAATGAAACTCTGGTGAGACTGGGGAAAGGAGGCAGGAGAGGGGAGAAAAGAGGGTGGGAGAGGGGAGACGGAAATCTGGGAGGAGGGAGCCGGAAGGGGGAAGCAAGGGGAAGAAGGGTGAGGGGAAGCTCAGGGTTCAGGGGTGGGGGTCTCACCGGACCAACTTGATTTTCATGCAAACCTGCTCCTGGGTTCACATGTGGCCTTTGGTGGCCAGGCTGGCAGCTATCCTGCCATAGACAGCTGCATTCCTCCATCTAGTGCAGAGATCATGGATGTTGGGGGCATCCCCCCCAAACCTGAATAAAGTCCATGATCTCCATCCTAGACCAGGAAGGCGTCCGCCTTCTCCAGGCCCTGGCAGGCTCCTGGGAGCTGGCAGACTGCTCCTGGGGAAGGGTGGAGGGCTGGCTGCCAGTGGCTTGTTGGCTCATGTTTTTGTGCCACTGGGTCAGGGGCAGTGACTGCTGGCTCTGGGCTGACAGGCTTGGAGCTGGCACAGGTACTGTGGACAGAGTCTGTCCCTTTAAGGGCTCCAGAGAGAGGGGAGGGATAGAAGTGTTCTTGGTTGAGGCTGGAGTGGCCACCAGGGCACCCTAGGAAGGCTGGAGGCCCCCTATCATATATATAGAAACCCAATGGCTGAGAGTCTGGAACACTGTAGCATTACAGACTCGCCTCTGGGGGGACGCTCTTGCCTCCCGCCGTGGCGCTCGGCTGAGTTCTGTGCCACTCAGCTGGGCCACGACATGGGAGCAAGTGGCGGCAAGTGGTCGTTTGGGGTCCACGCTCCCCATGCAGCACAGAGGTGACAGGGCCATGTATGTCACTGCCGCCCCCCCCTTCCCCTCCCACCGTGGTGCAAGCAGTTGTTTGGGCTCCCCCGCGGTGGCCCAGCTGAGCGCACAGCACTCAGCCGAGCACCACGGCAGAAGGGGAAGGGGGGGCGGCAAGACAGAGCGGAGAGAGAGGCAGGAGGAGGAGGAGAAGAGAAAGGGAGAGTGAGAGGCAGGAGGGGGAGAAGAGAAAGAGAGAGACAGAGAGAGAGGCAGAAGGAGAGAGGAGAGCTGAGAGAGAGAGGGGAAGGCAGTAGGAGAAGGAGAGAGAGAGAGAGAGAGAGACGGAGCGAGAGATCGGAGGCTCAGGAGAGAAGACCAATGTGGAGGAGAGACCTGAAAATCCCATCTTATGACAGGCTAATTGGCTATTTTCGAAATAAGTGTCTACACAGCACTTATTTTGAAATAGCTATTTCGAATTTGGCATTATTCCTCATAGAATGAGGTTTACCAAATTCAAAATATCCAATTTAATTTCGAAATAGCGCTTTGCTTGTGTAGATGCTAGGAAAGTTATTTCAAAATAATGGCTGTTATTTCGAAATAGCTTTGCTGTGAAGACATACCTTATGAGAGAGCAGAATAGAACCCAGGATTTTTGTGTGTGTGTGTATGCGTGTGTGTCTACACTGCAGAGTTTTCCTGGGATACCAGAGGTATCCCAGAAAAACTCTGCTGCGTCCAGAGAACACGGCTGCTCTTCCGAATTTTTTTTCAGAAGAGCAGATGTGATTTTTTGACATCCCTGTAAACCTCATTTTATGAAGAAGGAATGTTCCAAAAAAGGGTTATTTCCCTACATTTGGCCCAGTGTACATGGGCCAAATGTTGGAAAACACTCTTCCGAAAAAAGAAGCGGAAAAATCTACGCAAATTGTGGTTTGGAATTTGTGTAGCTTTTTCCGGAAGAACAGTGCAGTGTAGATATATCCTCTGTGTGTGTGTGCGTGCGTGCGAGCACACGCTCTGGGTTTGTATAAATTAGCAAGACAGTGTTTTTTCAAATTTAATAGCAATGCTGTATGTGATGAATAAATAACATCGGAGACAATGAATTCACAGGCAGAGTTCAGATATAAGGCATATGTTTTTTCCATTGCTATGCCCATCTCTCTTTACCTCCATCTGGGGAAATCACCCTTTCAAAGGGTACGACAGTAAATCTCTAAATCTCCATATTTACTCAAGTTCTGTGTCTTTTCAAGGCAGAAGCTGTCAAGTCTATAGATTTACAAGGTTTTTATGATAATGATTTCCTCCAAGGGCTAGCTCAGGATGAAAAGATAAATTAATTTACCCTCTTCTATTCACTAGCTAAAGTTTAGACTGTATTCTAAAAAACTGACTTCAGAGCACACACATTGTATAATTCATCACAAGAGATTAAAATTTAAAATCAACTCTATGTAGCCTTCTTGAACTGGGCCAGTGAGGATGGGGTATATTGCAAAAGGGATCAATTCTGAGCCCGTGGGAAGACTGACATTCTTCCTCTATCATTAGGCAGTTAGCTGAGTAGTCAAAAGAGAGATGTAGTTTATCCATTGACTGAGAATTTTAGACATATTCTAACTTTACAGAAATGAGTGTGCTAGTGATTATTACTTAACAGTATCTAATAATTTACAAAGATTTCATTTCCTTTTCCCTTTTCTTGGGCATTATTCATTACTGTATTATTCTTGTTTTATGCCAATGTAGTTCCACTGGATTCCACCAGTATATAATGGAAATAAGACAACAATGATATTTATTTTTACCTTTCTGCGTGAGTCAGTTATTGACACATGTACATGTCTACCACTACAGTGTTCAAATATCACTGGCATATTTTTAAATCTCAAAAAAACAGTTATTGGCTGATATGAAAATTTGGTATTATCTCAATGATTTTGATTAAAAAATATAAGATTTTATTACATGTCTTTATTCTCCCTCACTTTCATATTCTAAAAACTTCCCCTGGTCCACATATCAACATTCAAAGATCTCTGATTGGCGGTATATGTGGAGTGATGTGCAAGAGATGTTGCATCTTGGATCTAACTGGGCCTTAACCAAGGCATGTCTACACTATGGACTTATTTTGAAATAACAAGACAAGTGTCCACATAGCAAGTTATTTTGAAATGATTTTGAAATAATGGGCTTCCTATAGCAGAATAATAACCCCTTTTTCTATGAGGAACAATGCCTATTTTGAAATTGCTATTTTGAAATGGGGTGAGTATGGAAGCTTAGCTTTGGTTATTTTGAAATAAGTGGCCTCCTGTGTGTCTCACAGCTGACCTGGTTGCAACTCTGTCCACATCCCTCAGAACTCTATAGCTTCTCTTCTCCTGCAGGGTTTAAAGCTTCAGGCAGAAAAGAAAGGGCTTGTGGCAGACTCCAGTGTTCCCCCTGAACCCCCAACAGCTACAAGCATGCTGGCAGCCACCTCTCAAGCCCCTAATCAGGGGCAAAAGGGGGAACCTTCCTGGACTGGTGCGGAGATCCTGGAACTCATAGAAGTTTGGGGGGAGCAGTCTAACCACAGGATCCCTGTACCAGCTGCAGGAATGCAGAATTCTACAGCCGGATGGCCACCAGCCTTGCCCAGAAGGGGTACATGTGCATGCTAGACCAGGTGTGTATGAAAATTAAAGAGCTGAGTCAGGCCTACACCAAGGCTAGGGAACAAAGTTCCTGCTCTGGAGCATCACCCCAGAAGTGCCACTATTATCATCCCCTGGATGGCATCCTGGGAGAAGGGGCTGGTTGCCTCCCATATCCTGTTGTGGGCTCCAGCCTGGTCATACCCATCAACAGCCTCCAGGAGTGTGGGGCTGTGGATCAGGGCAACAGGAAGGAGGAGGAGGAGGTGGATGAGGCCAGCAATGACCATGCCTGCTAGCCAGGAGATAGTCACCTCCCTGGCGCTGGTACCCCACTTCCAGGATGTCTCCCAGGGCTCGACAAGGCTGGAGAAGGCACTTCAGGTGAGTTCCATAACTTTCCTTATGTGCACAAGGGGGAAAGCCAGTGGTGGGCTGTGAGGGACAGTGTGATCCTTGCTTGGCCTTTTCGGTCTGGGGATTGCAGAACATCCTGTGCACGTGGTCCACATGAAGTACCTGTCCAGAGCACTCAGTCCCATGAGGGCTTCACCAGGAACCCATTGCTCCTTCTCACAAGGTTCCTGGTCAAGCCTGCATTACTCCAGCATGGAAACACACAGCAGTACCACACACGGCACACAGTCATGCCTGCACTCTTGGGCAGCATCCACTCCTGATCAAATGTGGTGAGTTGAAGGACACCAATCCTGTGCCTGGGAGCCTTCCAGTGGAAGGAAGAGGAGAGAACCCCAATAGCAGCCTCCCTGGCAAGCAGCATCTGCCATTCACACACAACTCCCCCAACACCCTTTCTCCTCTCCTCCAGTGGGCAGTAATTGAATTCTCTCTGTGGGGGATACCATCGCTGCCAGACCAGGCATGTGCATGGCATGGAGGGAAGGTCAGTCGCCCCTTCCCCCTCCCCCCACTCTCCGCTCACAGGCTCCTGTCCTGGCAGGTACCTTCCCATGCCTGCTTGTCCCTGGGACATGTGGGTAGTGAGGCTTTCCTGGGACATCCATGACCCTGCAGGAAACTGCCTGCTGTCTAGACAACAGAGGGCCTTGCCTGAAGCACATCACCATCATCTAAACCAAGACCTTCAGTGATATCTCACAGATTAGGGCTAGGCTTCATTCACTGTGTCTCCTTGGGATGACTGCCCTTGTCACAGACCTGGAGGAGCACCATGCTAACTGGGAACTGTGGTGCACCATCTAGGAGCAGCTGTCCTGGCAGCATGACACCATGTGCAGGTCATTTACCAATGCCATTAAGTGCCTGGTCACTGCCATTGAAAGGTCTAGCAACCACACTCTAGCACCTGCTCCCTCCCAAGTCCTTCCAGCACTCATCCCATCCCCCAACTTCTCATCCTAGTCCCCTGGGCCACTGAGGGCCATGTACACAAGGTGGTGGGACCTCTTGGGCAGCCAAGGCATTTGGAGACTTCTGAGACAGGTGCCAGTCCCAGCCCCAGCCCTGAGTACTCCTCCATCTTCCCCTCTTTCTCCCTCCCAGGGTCTTTCACCAGTCTCTCCCCAGTTATATATCCCCCAAATAGAAATTACCGAGTTTATTGTTTCAAACAAAAAGTCTGGTTTATTTTATTTGCAGGGGAGAGGGGAACAGAGGGTAGGGAAGGGGGAGTGGGAGGAAAGGCACAGAAGAACAATGCAGAAGCCCCTTTTGGGGAGGCCCAGAGGAGAGTCTCACAGGTGACCTTGTCTGAAATTCTCCCTCAAAGCCACCCTCCTGATGGGCTTGCTGGATGGCAGCGATGCATGGCTGTTCTGGAAGAGGCTGAAGTTCCTAAATACATGGACATCATGCACCTTCCATGACTACCCAATGTAAATATCCATGAGGGCCTGCAGGACAATGGAAAAGTACCCCTTTCTACTGATGAAGTTTGAGGCATGGTGGTTGGGGGCTAGGATGAGGATGTGGGTACTGTCAATGCCCTCCCTCCCTAGGGTTGGGGAAGCCCATGGTGGTGAAGCCAGTGATGATGGGTTTGGCATTATCCAGGGTGATGACCCTCTGCAGAAGAATGGCATTGATGGCTTTCACCACCAGTAGAATCATGGAAAAATAGAATCACAGGGTTGGTAGATCCCTTGGGAGTTCCCTGAGTCCAAATCCCTTCCCACAGCTGGAGCAACCCAACTAAATGCACCAAGGCAGGGCTTTGTGAAGCCAGGACTGAAAAACTTCTAGGGTCAGAGATTCCACCCCTCTCCCTAGGCAACCTATTGCAGTAGTTCACCACCTTCCTAGGACAGTAGCAAGAGAGTCAAACCTGCCTGAGCATGACCTTGACTGTCAGTCTCCTCACTCCAAACTGCTTCCCAATGGAGTGGTAGCTGTCCACCATGGCAAGCTTCTATCGTATGATGAAGACACGCTTCTGGAGGGGGATGGCAGGTCACACATGGGTGACGTTTCACCTGAGGGCAGGGGAAAGCCACTTGCAGAGTTTCAGGAAGGTGTCCTTCCACGTGCAGAAATTCTGGATCCACTGTTAGTTGTCCCACCGCTCCATGACGAGCTGGTTCCACCAGTCAGAACTGGTGTCCAGCCACCAGAAGTGGAGGTGCACAATGTCCAGGGGATGATGGAAGGGAATGTGGGGCATTAGAAGCACCCAGGCCAGGGTAAGGAAGTGCCCCATTCTGAGCTCATCGTAGTGGTCCTGCAGTGCCACAAGAGAAGCCCACATAAACTGTGCCAGGAGTTGCAGCAAGAGGTCTAAGAGTCTGATACTCTTAGGCAGTAGGTCTGGCTCCATGCTGGAAGTGCTGTGGCATCCACAAGGTCAACCAGAGCACACAGTGTGGTGTTTGCTGTCCCTCAAGGAAGTAGGCAATGGAAAAGAGTCTGAGACATGTCTGTAGAGGGCAGCCGCTTCAAACACAAGCCTCAGAAAGCCTCAGGAAGCAACTACAGGAAGTAACTGCTGTCCTGATGCCCTGCCTGGAGTGCTTCTGGGTGGCTTTAAATGTGATTCAGGCTCCAAACAACATGGATGAACTATTTCAATATAGTTCTGTGATATTTCGATGGGGATTTGTAGTATGGACATGGTATTTTGAAATAGTTATTTCAGGAGTTATTTCAAAATTACTTATTTTAAAATAACCTTGTAGTGTAGACATAGCCTCGTACTTTAAGAAAGCAGATAGGAACTGAGTGAACACTTAAAAAAACTAAAGCATTAAACTGAGTGTTCACAACTTTTCACCCTTCTGTTTGCCCTCAAATGTGTACCTTATAAAGCATCAAGTGACCGAATGATTATATTAATTGCTTTTTATTCAGAGCACCTTTTAGTTTTGACTCATTTGCTAACTGCTTTCAGGCACATTATGTAACTTTTTCCTTACCCACAGTGTAATTCAGCATAGTCTCTCTTTTTTTATTGGAAAAAACTGCTGGTTACCCTCAATTTCCTGTTTTAAATCCCCAGTGCACTTTTTTGATATTAGCACTGATTACGGAGACAGGAGCACAAAAGGATCAAGAGCCCCAGGGATTCAGATAAGTACATAACTTCATATTCAATATTTTTTAGGAGGAGACTTTTACATTTATTAAATAAAATATTTTACAGATTCGGGTGAAAGAGGAGAAGAATTAAGGTGCAAAGTTAAAAGGATACTAGTGATGAGCACTGATAAAGCTTTGCTTACAATCATACATCAGTGAAGAAATTACCACAAAGGGGTCATACTGCTAGAAAAACTGAATAAATTCACGTCATTGCTCAATAAGATAGGTAAAATGACAAGTAAGGTGGTTTGGCCTACGGAGTATTGAAACTGATGTGGTTACAAATTACTGGACTTCTTGTGCTTCACACAGATAAAATGACAGTAAAAATAGTCAAATGTTTCTGCCACAAGAGTGTTTGGCTGGAAAATGCAGAGTTGATGGCATTAAATGCTCCATAGGCTACTGAGGATCTCAGGCTTCCAATCTCTCTTTCCTATTTCCATGATAGCCCAGACTGTATTGAAATGTTTTTTTTTCAAAATCTTGAAATTTTTCAGGGGATGGACAACCCTGTTTGTGCACAGCTCTAAGGTGGAGAGTGCATCACCATGAGAATTTGTATCAGTTTTAGGTCACACAAACAATCCAAGTCTCTTCTTTCCCATTTCTATGTCTTAATCACCCATAATATTTTTGAATAAATAAAAGGTATACATGCCAGTCTTGTAAAACAGTCCTATTTATTCTTCTGTGTGAACTGCTGAGCATAGGATCTCTTTCATCACTACCCCCTTTTCTAGATTGTGGATGACATGTATTTTTATTTGAAAGCCAGGTATTTTACCAATGCTGGTTTATAATTAGTTGGTTAAGTTGTTTGCTGGACTCTTTTGAGTTACATCATATCTATGTGTGAAACATTCATTAGGCCTTTGTGTTTTGAACACCATCAACAGATACATGTTTCATTTTGGCTTCTTTTTACTTCAAGTAATTAATGGTTGTAACACTCTCCTATGTTATAATCCATAGATCTCAAACCTGAACGAGCAGGGTTTCTAGGAGGAGCTACACTTTAGCCCTCCATCTGTAAGTCTGCTGATGTGTGTGTGTGTACGTAAACCTGTGACTCATAAAGCCCAGTCCCAGTTTGCAGAACCACCCCTGCAGCCCAATTGGATGGCTAGAACTACTTAAGCCAGGAGCAGGAACAGAAACTGGGTTCTACAGCCATACTAAGTCAGACCAAAGGTCCATCTAGCCCAGAATCCTGTCTTTTGACAGTGACAGGTGATCCAGAGAGAATGAACATAACAGGTAGTTATCAAATGATCCATACCCTGTTGCCATTCCCAGCCTTGACAAAAACAGAGGCTAGGGACATCATCCTTGTCCACCCTGACTAATCACCACTGATGTACCTATCCTCCATGAATTTAGCTAGCTCTTTTTTTGAACCTTGTTTTGTAGTTTTGGCCTTCACAACACTCTTTGGCAAGGAGGTCCACCAGTTTGATTATGTGTTGTGTGAAAAAAATACTTCCTTTTGTTTGTTTTAAACCTGTTCCCTTTTAATTTCATGGCTTTTACATCATAGTATAGTTTAGGCCTGAGTGACTTCCAAGAGTTAACATGGAATATAAAATAAGCAGATAGGAAGTAAGCTGAAGAATGAGAGGTGGCAAATGAGCCAGGAGACAAGGATAAGAAGAAATACATTATCATCTCTCTTAGGGTATGTCTACACTACAGCACTAATTTGAACTAACTTAATTCGAATTAGTTAATTCGAACTAAGCTAATTTGAATTAATGCATCTAGACCTAAAAACTAATTCAAATTAGCGTTTTGCTAATTCGAAATAGCATGTCCACATTGAGTGGACCCTGAACTGAAGTTAAGGCTGGCCGGAACCAGTGCAAGCAGGGCATCAGGTTAGTACTTAGAGTGTGGAGCTCCTGCCTCAGGCTAGCCGAGGGCTGTGTTTAAAGGGACCCGACATCCACCCCGGACAGACAGTTCTCAGGATTTCCCGCTTGCTTGTCTGCCTCGATGAGGGACACCAAACAGTCCTGTCTTGGAGTACCCTGAGTGCCCTCACTCAGCACATCACAGCACTCGGCCATCAGCCCGGCTGCACTTGCCTCAGGCTGCCATCTGGGAGGGGGGGGGGTCAATCGGGGGGCTGTCATGATCCAGGAGGCCCTGCAGGAGAGCTTCCACCTCAAGGAGCTCGCAAAGCCCCCCCAGTCCTCCCCATCGGGGGCTCGTGCCCCATTCCTCCCTCACCTCCTTCCACTTACCCCTCCCTAACCCCCCTTCCTGATGTAAAAAATAAAGGACACGTGTGTTCAAAAATAGAAACTCTCTTTATTTAACAAAACTGGGGGTGGGGGGTTAACTTCTGGGGAGTCTGGGAAAAGGAGGTGGGAGAGGGGAAGAGAGAGGGTGGAAGAGAGGATGGGGAAACCTGGGATGAGGGAGCTGGAAGGGGGAAGCCAGGGAAAGAAGGGGGAGGGGAAGTATAAAACTGTGGTACGCCCACATCTTCAGTACTGTGTACAGATGTGGTCTCCTCACCTCAAAAAATATTTTTTGGCCTTGGAAAGGGTTCAGAAAAGGGCAACTAAAATGATTAGGGGTTTGAAACAGGTCCCATATGAAGAGAGGCTAAAGAGACTGGGACTTTTCAGCTTAGAAAAGAGGAGACTGAGGGGGGTTATGATAGAGGTAATCATGAGTGGTGTGGAGTGGGAGAACAAAGAAAAGTTCTTCATTTGTTCCCATAATTGAAGGACTAGAGGACACCAAATGAAATGAACAGACAGCAGGCTTAAAACTAATAAGTGAAAGTTTTTCTTCACACAGCACATAGTCAACCTGTGGAACTCTTTGTCACAGGAGGCTGTGAAGGCTAGAACTATAACAGAGTTTAAAGAGAAGTTAGATAAATTCATGGAGGTTGGGTCCATGGAGTGCTATTAGCCAGGGGGTAGGAACGGTGTCCCAGGCCTCTGTTTGTGGAAGGCTGGAGATGGATGGCACGAGACAAATCGCTTGGTCACTGTCTTCGGTCCATCCTCTCCGGGGTACCTGGTGCTGGCCGCTGTCAGCAGACAGGCTACTGGGCTAGACGGACCTTTGGTCTGACCCAGTACAGCCATTCTTATGTTCTTATGTTCTAAGCTCAGGGCTCAGGGTCGGGGGTCTCACTGGACCAACTTGATTTTCATGCAAACCTGCTCCTGGGTTTGCATGTGGCCTTTGGTGGCCAGGCTGGTAGCTATCCTTCCCTAGACGGCCACGTTCCTGTGGCTTGTGCAGGGATCGTGGACGTTGGAGGACTCCCCCCAAACCTCGATGAGGTCCATGATCTCGGCACTAGACCAGGCGGGAGCCCGCCTTTTGCGGCTCCAGGCAGGCTTCTGTGAGCCGCCAGCCTGGTCCTGGGAAGAGGCAGAGGGCTGGGTGGCAGCGGGTGGCTGGCTCATGCCATGCCAGGTGCAGAGTGTGCTGGCTGGGTGCTGGCAGGCTTGCAACTGGCCAGACCGTGCCCCTTTAAGGGCTCCGGGGCCAGGAGGGAGGCAGAAGAGTTTCCCTAGTTGTGCCCAGAGTGGCCACCAGGGCAACCTGGGAAGGGCTAGCCTCCAACTAATTCGAATTAAGTGGCTACACAGCCCTTAATTCAAACTACTTAATTCGAACTAGGCTTACTCCTCATAGAATGAGGCTTACCTAGTTCGAATTAAGCGCTCCACTAGTTCGAATTAAGTTCAAACTAGCGGTTTGCATGTATAGACACTATGAAAGTTAATTAAAACTAACAGCTGTTATTTCGAATTAACTTTGTAGTGTAGACATACCCTTAGATACTTATATGACTCCCATCCTCATAGTATCTGAGCATCTCAGAATGTTTCATGTTCTTATCCTCATAAGAATTTGAATCATGGAATCATAGGGTTGGAAGAGACCTCAGGAGATCATCAAGTCCAGCCCTCTATCCAAAGCAGGACCAACCCCAACTGAATCACCCCAGCCAAAGTTTTGTCAATACAGGACTTAAAAACCTCTAGGGATAGAGATTCCATCACCTGCCTAGGTAACCCATTTTAGTGCTTCACCATCCCCCTACTTTTTCCTTATATATCCTGCCTAGACCTCCCCCACTTTGAAAGGTAAGGAAATGTTGTTGTACCAGAATAGATAACTGAATACAAAAATATTAAGTGACTTGCCCAAGGCCATCCATAGACTTGCGGATCCAGACCGCTCTAAGTCCTAACTGCTGGGAACATCCTTCTATCTTGTGTGATTATTGACATCTGTGCAAAGTATTTGAAAATGCAAATAATCTGATGTGTTAGTGTTTTATAGCCATGTGACCTCAACAGTACCAGTGAACATGCGAAAACCTGTTTTCATCATAAAACTGAGTGTGACAAACACTATATAGACCATGGTTCCATTCTATTTTTTCTTACTATTTAAATCTTAAGCACTATATGTTCAGTTCTTAGCCCCCTTCCCTCAACACAAAATACAACATCAGCAACTACCAGAGAGCTTCTCAATTTCAGCATGCCAGACAATCAGGTCATTCCTCGGAGAGCAATCCAGTGTGTTAATCTCTCATACCTTAACAGTAGCTAACATTAGCAGAGGACTTGCAGAAGTGTCCTGGTATATTTTTGATGCTGCTTGGGGATGTTATCATGACTTAGCAGTGAGCAAAAGGCTGAGAAAAGGGGAGGAAATGAGAAGAAACACTAGGATAAACGAATAGCAATAAAACTCTTGACACGTTAGATTGCTGTAAGTCTCTGCGTCTGTAAGAACTTTGACAATAATGGGATTCAAGTGTCCATAAAATTAGTCAAGATACAAAGATATAAATGTCAACAATTTGCATAAAAGCTTTCCTTTAAAGATTTAGCAGTGTGTGCCAAATGAAGAAAAAAAAATAAGCACTGCCATAACAGTAACACTTTAATATAGGTATCCATTATCTAATGCTTATATAATGGAAGCCAAATGAGTTCATTATTATTGGTGCTATTACACTGAATACTAAATGAACTCATCATCGAAACACACTTGCTTTAAAAACTATTACTGCACCATCAGTAACAAAAATAAATAAAAAATGCATACAAACTTCTTACGATGACTAATTTGATTTCAGTGTTAACTGCTAATGTATTATTAATCAACAGTTCATTATACTTTTAGACAGCATTTAGTTTATTTGTACACAATTTATTTTTGTAATCTCTCACTCTGTTGCCTTTTATGCTTATGTAAACAGTGTTGGCTTGGGCTGATACAGACCCACAGTAAATGGGCAGTATGGTATGTTTGTGTACTATTCAAATTTGTTCTGTTTTGCAAAACCAGGAGAGGTTCAAAAAGGTTGATGAGATCCAAAGTAAACGATAGCATATGAGAACAGTCTATGAAAATTAGAAAGTGCTGAGGTCAACAGCTTAGACTGCACTATCTCAACATCAAAACAATTTTGAACGTACTCATCAAATCCTTTCAGTTTTCATTGTTTGAAGTCATTTGTAGGAATGGTAATTCAATTTCCCTGCAGCATTTATCTATTTGAGCTGTTAGTTTGATTTGCTAGGTCATACACATCAAATGTTCAAAGCAGATTCAGGAGGGACAACCCCCTGAAAATCTATAAGCAGTCCAAAGTTGGTGTAAAGTATCAGAATAAAATGCAGCATTACGTCTTCAACTTTCTGAGCTGACAAGGGTGCTTCAAAGTGGAAACAGAGTACTTAAAAAAAAACCCAGAATGTTAGGAAATTACAAGAGGCAGTGTGATGGTTAAGGATAGCTACAGCAAAAAATGATAGTGAGGGGAGTCTGGTCAATGTTGTTAACATTTCACAAAAGTAATCACTGATACCAACTCATAATGTCATAATTGTTGTTAACGGTTCTAAATCCTGCTGGAAAGGGATAACAAGTGGAGTTCCTCAAGGGTCTGTTTTGGGACCCGTACTGTTCAATATCTTCCTCAATGATGTAGATATTGGGATAGAGAGTACGCTTATTAAGTTTGCAGATGATACCAAACTGGGTGGGGTTGCGACTTCTTTGGAGGATAGGGACATAAATCAAAATGACCTTAGCAAGTTAGAGAAATGGTCAGAGGTAAACAGGATGAGGTTTAATAAAGAGAAATGCAAAGTGCTCCACTTAGGAAGGAACAATCAGTTCCATACATACAAGAGGGGAAGCGACTGTCTAGGAAGGAGCATGGCAGAAAGGGATCTAGGGGTCATAGTGGACTACAAGTTGAATATGAGTCAACAGTGTGATGCTGTTGCAAAAAAAGCAAATATGATTCTAGGTTGTATCAACAGGTGTGTTGTAAGCAAAACTCGTGAAGTCATTCTGCCGCTCTACTCTGCACTAGTTAGGCCTCAGCTGGAGTACCGTGTCCAGTTCTGGGCGCCACATTTCAAGAAAGATGTGGAGAAATTGGAAAGGGTACAGAGAAGAGCGACAAGAATGATTAAAGGTCTAGAGAACATGACCTATGAAGCCAGGCTTCGTGAACTGGGCTTGTTTAGTTTGGAAAAAAGAAGATTAAGGGGGGACATGATAGCGGTTTTCAAATATCTAAAAGGGTGTCACAAGGAGGAAGGAGAAAATTTGTTCCTCTTGGTTTCTGAGGACAGGACAAGGAGTAATGGGCTTAAAGTGCAGCAGGGGAGGTTTAGACTGGACATTAGGAAAAAATTCCTAACTGTCAGGGTGGTCAAATATTGGAATAAATTGCCAAGGGAGGTGGTGGAATCTCCTTCTCTGGAGATATTTAAGAACAGGTTAGATAGACATCTGTCAGGGATGGTGTAGATGGAGCTTGGTCCTGCCTTGAGGGCGGGGGGCTGGACTCGATGACCTCTTGAGGTCCCTTCCAGTCCTATGATTCTATAATTCTATAAGTTACTTACACACACTTCTGTGTAAATCCTGTACACTTAAATTCCCTTATTAAATGAGAAGCTGCCTGGACACCATTTTATAATGCCAAAAGTCTGCGTCTAGACTGGCAAGGTTTTGCACAAAAGCAGCCACTTTTGCACAAAAACTTGCCAGCTGTCTACACTGGCCGCTTGAATTTGCACAAGAGCACTGACTTTGTAATGTACAAAATCAGTGCTTCTTGAGCAAATACTTTCACGCTCCCACTCGGGAAAAAGCCCTCTTGCGCAAGAATACTTGCGCAAGAGGGCCAATGTAGACAGGGAATAATTGTTTTGCACAAAAAAGCCCCGATGGCTAAAATGGCGATCGGGGCTTTCTTGTGCAAAATCGCATCTAGACTGGCACTTTTTGCACATTTTGTGCAAAAGCATCCTTGCCAATCTAGATGCTCATTTGCGGAAATACTTTTAACGGAAAAACTATTCCGTTAAAAGTATTTCCGCAAAATCATGCCAGTCTAGACGTAGCCATTAGGTCTACCTTGCAATGTAAAGGATTGCTGACATTTTATATGATTGGGCTTTCTAATGTGCTTTTACCAAGATAAATATAGTTTATGCTTCTAGAATTCCCATGGATCGTTTGTTCACTGTTATCCTTTTAAGCATTTGTTATAATCCTTACACCATCCAGAGCCATTAGGAACATTTGCTTTTTCTTACCGAAGTTTAGGGCTTAAAGTCCAAATGGTGATGTTATTAGAGAACGCTCACAGGCTCTGATCTCTAGGAAACAGCATATGAATATGTGCATAATATGCATCTAACAGTTTGTGTTTCAACAAAGCTATGGCTACGTCTACACTGGCCCCGATCCTCTGGAAAAAGCGCCCTTTTCCGGAGGCTCTTATTTCTACTTCAAAGGCTCTTATTCCTACTTCCTTTGAAGTAGGAATAAGAGCCTCCAGAAAAGGGCGCTTTTTCCGGAGGATCGGGGCCAGTGTAGACGCTCTTTTCCGGCTTTTCTAAAAGCCGGAAAAAAGCGGCGGACATTTTTATTTAAATGCCGCGGGGGATATTTAAATCCCCCGCGGATTTCCCTACTACGATAGCTGAAATTAACATGCCCCTTCCGGAAAAGGGGCCAGTGTAGAAGAGCCCTATGTGTTTAGCAAAATTGCAAAAGAAAAATGGATTCAAGCTGATTTATGTTTCTTGAGATATTAAGATGTCTTGGTATGTTCTGCTATCATAACAATGCTAGATTTATATTACCATAAACTAAACACTAAGCCTATGGCGCAGAAATCATGGTTTTCACAAATACATTGGAAACACTGCTTTGGGAATATCTTTGTCTATGGTCTAGTCTGGTCTGGAAGGTGAGTCCTTGTGCAGCCGTTCAGGAGAGATTCAAATGCTGCTCAGCTGATTAGGAGAGCCCCAACAGCTAGATTTGTTTCTTCTGGTGGTGCACATTTTCACATGCCTCTGTGCATAGAAAATTATTCTAGACATGGATGGAAAAAAATCCACACATGGATGGAAAGAGGGAACATTGAGGCTGGGTACCTGCACAGTATAGAACTGAGTAGTTGGGGTGTCATTTTTCAATCAATTTATATTTTAAAAAAGGACTACAAATGGTGGGAGTCAAAGCTCTGCGGGGTATGGTTTAAGGATGATCAATCAATAGGCTTGCCTTTTAAACTGTAAACCCTTCTTGGTAGGGGCTGACTTCATTTTTATGTCTCATAGATCCAATAATATTAATTCTGTGCCTAAAAAATGGCCTTTTTGGTAAGATGGTGGCCTGGAACCCAGAAGCAATACATTCTATTCCTAGTTCTGCCTATCTGTGTGACCTTCAGCAAGTCACTTACCTGTCTCATTTCTCCACCTCTGCAGATACAGTGGCTGTCTATCACCCAGGAATTTCCAGGGAGTTCCCAGGTTTGAGAGGTAGTTTAGCACTACCTGCCATTAAGATTGAAACAGTCTTGTACAGGTCTACTATAGCTCAGCTCCGTGAAACCACCAGCTTCTGACCACACAAACATTAACGTCTAACTGTCTACAGACCTTGTCTTCTCTGTGCATGCTGGTGATAGCCAAACAGCAACCTCTAAATTCTCCATGTAATTCTCTGCAATGATTTTCTCTTAGTCACAGCAATTATCAGGTAATCTGTCCCCAAAGAAACAGCGCCGACACCAGCTTGCTTGATTCAACTGACATTCAGTTCCAATGTAACATCACAGCACTGAGACATACTTATAGTAAAAACAATTGTATGTATATTATAAAAGGCTACACTTTAAGAGACAGTGAATAAGGATAATGATGAGAACAGAAATGGTTACATACACTTCATGATTTATAACAAGTGTCTTAGAATCTGAACTTAAACAAGCTATACCATGGTCTAATGTAGCTTATCTTATAAAAAATGGTCTCCCAGGGCTTCCAGCCAACAAGGATGGGACCCCTTTCATGAATACAAAAGCACTGTCTGTTTTGCTTCCTCAGTGAAGAATACAATGATATCCTTTTATCTTTTTCATTAGCCTCCAAAGTTCATAGTTTTATCCTCAGAATCAGGATGATCCCACCTTCTACCCAAAGTTTATACTCTGGGGCTGTGTCTACACTGGCACCTTTTTCCGTAAAAGGGATGCTAATGAGACCAGTCGGAATTGCAAATGCCGCGGGGGATTTAAATATCCCCCACGGCATTTGCATGAACATGGCTGCCGCTTTTTTCTGGCTCGGGGTTTTGCCGGAGAAAAGCGCCAGTCTAGATGGGATCTTGCGGAAAATAAGCCCTTTTCTGGAAGATCCCTTATTCCTACTTGAAAGTAGGCAGAACTTGAAAGTAGGAATAAGGGATCTTCCGGAAAAGGGCTTATTTTCCTCAAGATCCCGTCTAGACTGGCACTTTTCTCCGGCAAAACCCCGAGCCGGAGAAAAGCGGCAGCCATGTTCATGCAAATGCCGCGGGGGATATTTAAATCCCCCGCGGCATTTGCAATTCCGACTGGTCTCATTAGCATCCCTTTTACGGAAAAGGGTGCCAGTGTAGACACAGCCTGGTCTCTTGGGCTATGTCTAGACTGCAGGCTTCTTTCGAAAGAGGCTCTTTCGAAGCATCTTTCGAAAGAGCCTCTTTCAAAAGATCGCGTCTAGACTGCAGGCGGATCTTTCGAAAGAGAAATCCGCTTTTTCGAAAGAGAGCACCCAGCGAGTCTGGATGCTCTCTTTTGAAGACGGCCTCTTTACATTGAAGAACGCCTTCTTTCGAAAGAGGAACTTTCGAAGGAAGGCGTTCTTCCTCGTGAAACGAGGTTTACCGCCATCGAAAGAAAAGCCGCGTTCTTTCGAAATAATTTCAAAAGAACGCGGCTTGAGTCTGGACGCAGGGGAAGTTTTTTCGGGAAAAGGCTACTTTTCCCGAAAAAACCCCTGAGTCTGGACACGGCCTTGGTGACTTCTCATCTCCCTGTTAACTCCTATGTAAATGGAACTTCTCTTATGCTGATCTACATTGCTTAACCTACTTTACTGAGAGAAACAAGTGAATTAACGTCCTTTCACTGACTTAGCCTGTTTACCAGGTTTCCCTCAGAATCAAATTTTAAAACATCAGGAGTTACAGTTACAGAACAGTGGAACCATTGGCTTTGAGGTGTTCTTATGGCTATCATGTTGGATATTAGCAATCCTGATATGAAAAACTTTCTGATATTAGTATCCTTTCCCCTGAGAACTGAATCTATCCTGTTGGCTTTAATGTCAATGAAATTACATTGTTAGCATCTGGCATGCCACTTACTGACAACTTTGTTAGAAGACAAGTTCCACCCATAATGAATGTATTGGTTCCAAGTCCAAGTGTCAGAGACCAGGACATGCAGACATATTGGAGCAGATATCAGGCCTAGTAGTTAGCATTAAAGTGAGCAGCCAGGAATAGGAATGCAGGGTCAGAGCTGGAGCCAGAGACAAGATGATAGAGTTCATAGAAATCATAGGGCTGGAAGAGACCTCAGGAAGTTATTGAGTCCAACCCCCTACCCAAAGCAGCACAAATCCCAACTAAATCAACCCAGTCAGGGCTTTGTCAAGCTGGAACTTAAAAACCTCTAGCTAAGAAGATTCCACCACCTCCACCAAAGGGGAATAGTTTTTCCTAATATCCAACCTAGACCTCAACCACTGCAACTTGAAACCATTGCTCCTTCTTCTGTGATCACTGAGAACAGTCTTTCTCCAAACTCTTTGGAACCCCCCCCCCCTTCAGCTACTTAAAGGCTGCTATCAATCCCTCCTCGATCTTCTCTTTTGTAAACTAAATAAGCCCAAAGCTCTCAGCTTCTCCTCATTAAGTCATGTGCTCCAGCCCCCTAATAATTTTTGTTGCTCTCCACTGGACTTTCTCCAATATGTTCACATCCTTTTTGTAATGGAAGGCCCAGAACTGGATGCAATACTCCAGATGTGGCCTCACCAGTGCTGAATAAAGGGGAATAATAACTTCCCTAGATCTGCTGGCAATGTTCCTCCTAATGCACCCTAATATTCTGTTAGCCTTCTTGGCTATCAGAGCACACTGTTGACTCATATCCAGCTTCTCATCTACTGTAATCTCTAGGTCTTTTTCTGCTAGATTGTTGCTTAGCCAGTGAGTCCCCAGCCTGTAGAAATGCTTGGGATTTTTCCATCACAAGTTCAGGAGTCTGCACTTGTCCTTGTTGAATCTCATCACATTTCTTTTGGCGCAATCTTCAAATTTGTCTAGGTCACTCTGGACCCTATTTCTACCCTCCAATGTATCGATCTCTACCCCTAGCTTATTGTCATCTGCAAACTTGCTGAGAGTGCAATCCATCCCATTCTCCAGGTTATTAATAAAGATGTAGAACAAAACTGGCCCCAGAACCGACCCTTGGGCCACTCCGCTTGACACTGTTGAAGCAAAGGCCTCACTCAGTTTAGACGGCTAAACAGACAGCTTTATTGATCAATAAAACAAAGTGAGCCAAATGTGGTCCCAGGAGAGCCGGGTCCAGTAAGGCTGGCTAATACAATCAATCCTAGTATTTTATACCCTTAACCAAACAAGTCTGACGTCAGGACAAGAAATCAAAACGAACTTCAAAGAGGAATTATTATCAGTAGAAGAAAGAAACAGGTTTAGAGTGAGTTCAAGCTTCAGCTCAAAATAGTTCATTAAGACATTCCAACAGCGCATCCTTCTGGCCTCTCCCCACCTCAGTGAAGGCCAGTTTACTCCCTCTAGTATACGTGCAGACACAAGAAACTAAAATGGCTTTTGTTATACAGAATGGCTTCTAGCTAACTATGAAATGGTTTCCACAACACCAACTGCCAACCAGACAACAAGCTGTTGATCACTAAACATTTTTAAAGATGGGCACTACATTTGCCTTTTTCTAAAGACAGGGTAGGCCCATTGCTCAATGAGAAGGGAGAAACAGTAACAGGAAACCTGGAAATGGCAGAGAGGCTTAATTACTTCTTTGTTTCTTTGTTTCAGTCTTCACCGAGAAATCTGATAAAGGAATGCCTAACATAGTGAATGCTAGTGGGAAGGAGGTAGGTTTAGAAGATAAAATAAAAAAAATAACAAATTAAAAATCACTTAGAAAAGTTAGATGTCTGCAAGTCACCAGGGCCTGATGAAATGCATCCTAGAATACTCTAGAAGCTGACAGAGGAGGTATCTGAGCCTTTAGCTATCATCTTTGGAAAATCATAGAAGACAGGAGGGATTCTAGAATGGAAAATGGCAAATATAGTGCTCATCTATAAAAAGGGAAATAAGCACAACCCAGGAAACTACAGACCGGTCAGTTTAACTTCTGTGCCAGGAAAAATAATGGAGCAAGTAATTAAGGAAATCATGTACAAACACTTGGATGATAATAATGTGATAGGGAACAGCCAGCATGGATTTGTAAAGAACAAATCATGTCAAACCAATCTTATAGCTTTCTTTGATAGGATAACGAGACTTGTGAATAAGGGAGAAGCGGTGGACGTGGTATACCTAGACTTTAGTAAGGCATTTGATAAGGACTTGCATGATATTCTTATCAATAAACAAGGCAAATACAACTTAGATGGGGCTACTATAAGGTGGGTGCATAACTGGCAGGATAACCATTCTCAGAGAGTAGTAGTTAATGGTTCACAATCCTGCTGGAAAGGTATAACAAGTGGGGTTCCACAGGGGTCTGTTTTGGGACCAGTTCTGTTCTACGATTTAGATACCGGCATAGAGAGTATGCTTATTAAGTTTGCAGATAATACAAAGCTGGGAGGGGTTGCAACTCCTTTGGAGGATAGGGTCATAATTCAACATGATCTGGACAAATTGGGGAAATGGTCTGAGGTAAACAGGATGAAGATTAATAAAGACAAATGCAAAGTGCTCCACTTAGGAAGGAACAATAAGTTTCACACATACAGAATGGGAAACGTCTGTCTAGGAAGGAGTACTGCAGAAAGGGATCTAGGGGTCACAGTGGACCACAAGCTAAATATGAATCAACAGTGTGAGGCTGTTGCAAAAAATGCAAACATGATTCTAGGATGCATTAGCAGGAGTGTTGTGAGCAAGACACAAGAAGTCATTCTTACGCTATACTCTGCACTGATTAGGCCTGAATTGGAGTATTGTGTCCAGTTCTGGGCACCACATTTCTAGAAAGCTGTGGAGAAATTGGAGAAGGTCCAGGGAAGAGCAACAAGAATGATTAAAGGTCTAGAGAACATGACCTATGAAGGAAGACTGAAAGAATTGGGCTTGTTTAGTTTGGAAAAGAGATGATTGAGAGGGGACATGATTGCGGTTTTCAGGTATCTAAAAGGGTACACAAGGTCACAAGGATGAGGGAGAAAAATTGTTCTTCCTGGCCTCTGAGGCTAGAACAAGAAGTAATGGGCTTAAACTGTAGCAAGGAAGGCTTAGGTTGGACATTAGGAAAAAGTTCCTAACTGTCAGGGTGGTTAAACACTGGAATAAATTGCCTATGGAGGTTGTGGAATCTCCATCTCTGGAGATAGTTAGGAGTAGGTTAGATAAATGTCTATTGGGGATGGTCTAGACAGTACTGGGTCCTGCCATGAGGACAGGGGACTAGACTCGATGATCTCTCGAGGTCCCTTCCAGTCTTAGTATTCTATGATTCTATGATCCAGGACACCTTCCCCATCTCCACAAGTTTTCAAAGATAATGGGCAACAGCTCTGCAATCACATCGGAGATCCGTCGAAAATAAGTAAGTGTGGATGTGGGGAGCCCCTTTTTTTGAAAATAAGGGCCTCCAGGAAGAAGCCCTGGTGGACAGTCCGGGGCATGCCTTGCATGTTTCTGGTTCCTGTCTGCAGCCATCTTTTAAAGGGACAGTCACCCTCAGAGCCAGTTGTGGCAGCAAAGCATCCAGAGCACATGGCTGTTACAGTGCAGCCATGTAATCCTCCTGGCCCTTCCAGACAACCCTCTGGGGACCCAAGCAGGGGCTCCAAACGCCGGGCACTGGCATGGTCTGGGACAGAGCTCAAGACCCTTCTTGAGCTCTGGTCAGAGGAGGAGGCCTTACAAGCCCAGAACACCAGGCGGCGAAATGCAGACATTTTTGGCCACATGGCAGAGGCCCTGGCCAAGAGAGGGCACCACCCCCGCACCCAGGACCAGGTGTGCTCTAAAGTGAAGGAGCTGCGCCAAGGCTATGTGAAGGCCAGGGAGGAGAGCTCCCGTTCTTGAGCAGCCCCCCTCCCCTTCCCCTATTATTCAGAGCTGGACCAGATCCTTGGTGGTAGGGAAGCACGCACACCACTGCGTCTCATCCAGTCTGGCTTGGGGGACCCTGTGGTGGAAGCGCCAGAGCAGGACCTAGAGCAGTCCAGGGAGTCTGGAGACAGGGAGATGGTGCTGGAGGAGAAAGACAGCGAGGAGACGGTGACCCTCACTCTGGACCCAGTCACCCAGATCCCAGAGGACTCCCAGGTGTCATCTGATGCCGAGACGAAGCAGCAGGTGCGTGCAGTGAAGTCGTGTAACACACAGGGTGGGAGAGGTGGGTGCACAGTGGGTGATGCACAAGGGAAACCTGTAATGTTCACCATGGACATCATGCAGCTGGCTGTGCATGTGCCAACATGTTCAGTGGTAGCGTGTGACACATGGGGGTGCACCACATGGTGGCATAAACCATGTCCGGAACACACCCACGTGGGTTGTCAATGCGAGGTCCCATTGGCACTTCGGGACCCCTGTGATGCTCAGGCTGATGCCCAGGTGAGACATGGTGTTACTTTCAGAGGGTACGTCTAGACTACATGCCTCTGGCAACAGAGGCATGTAGATTAGACTACCCGGCATAGGAAAATGAAGTGGTAATTTAAATAAAGGCATTTGTCGACCTCCCAGGTATGCTTCCTGGGATGAGGCATACCTGGGAGGTCGTAAAATGCCTTTGATGTCGACCGCAGAGTGTCCAGACTACCACGCTGAGCCGACAAACAGCTGATCGGCTCAGCACGGCAGCCATGTAAATTTAAATGAAGTGGAGATTATTTAAATCGCCGCTTCATTTTCTTATGCCAGGTAGTCTAATCTACATGCCTCTGTCGCCAGAGGCATGTAGTCTAGACATACCCATAATGTCTGAGTCCCCTGTCTGAAGGAGAGGGCATGCCCTTTTGGACAGATGTTGCATACATGACTGATTGTGTCTTCCTCTTTTCCTCCACAGCTGGACCAGCCATTTAAGAGGGCCGCAGCACCCCAGCCCCACCTCCATCCCGGTGACATGGGAGCTGTAGTCACAGGCATGTCTATGCAGACATCCTGAGGCAGCATGTGGTGGCCCTGCAGGAGTTCAACACCATCCTGCGAGAGAGGACGGAATCAGAGGCTCGGTGGCATGATCGGCTGATGGAGGAGCTTGTCCAGCAGCACATGTCCCTGTGTGCCACTCTCAGGGAGGTCTGTGACTTGCCTGCTCCTGTGCTTGCTCCTGCTCCTCCAGCACCCCATGACTCCGCCCCACCAAACCTCTCTTCCACAGCACCATCCCTTCCCTCCCTTGTACCTCCCTCTCCGCAAGACCCCCCAGTCCCTCAGCCCCTTTCTCTTCCTGGCCCTCCTCTCCCCCAGGCCTCCCAGACCCAAGTGCACATACCCTCTGTTGCCCCACCCAATCCCAAGGCTATGGTGGACCCCGAACACGAGGCACCAGTAGGAGACTGTAAGCAGGCAAGCACCGTGCAACCTGATCCCCTTCCCCCCTCCAGGTTTCAAGTCCCCTTTTCCCCTCCAGGTTTCAAGTCCCCTTCCCTCCTCCAGGTTTCAAGCACCCTCATCACCCCAGTTAAATACCAAACATTGTGTTTAAGAAAATGTTTATTGTACATAGTTTGTCATAGTTTGTTTTTCCATCAAAAATAAACAAATACTTTTTTATGTTTGCCACAGTTATACATTCTTTCAGTTATCGATATTTATAACAATAAAACAGAAGTTATTCTTTTCAGACAAACCCTGGTGTTTATTATTTCTACAAACAGGGTCAGGATAAGGGCTGAGGAGGGAAGCTTGTATCGGGCCAGGGCCTCCAATAGAGATTTGCTCCCGTAGGGCCTCCCGGATGCGAACAACAGATGGGTGAGCCTGGCGGATGGCAGCTGTCTGGGGCTAGGCAAAGTGCCTCTCCTGACCATCAGCACCTGTACCCCACCCTGGTAGGAAGGCCTCCCCTTTGCTCTCCACCAGGTTTTGGAGAACGCAATATGTGGCCACCACCTCAGGGAAGTTGCGTTCCCCCGTGTGAGCAAGCACCGGAATCTCCCTTTTATAAGTCTGAACGCACATTCCACCTGGTTGCAAGCCCAGTTAAGATGAGCATTAAACTGCTCTTTGCTTGCATCCAGGTGGCCGGTGTCGGGCTTCATCAGCCACAGCATCAGCGGGTAGGTGGCATCAGCCTCTATGCACATCGGCATGTGCACGTCCCCAACCGCAAAGTCACAATGTGGGAAAAATGTTCCTGCCTGAAGCCTCCGGTAGAGGTATGAGTTCCTGAAGATGCAGGCATCATGTGCCCGCCCTGACCACCCATGTCAGTAAACTGGCCACAATGGTTGACCAGGGCCTGGAGGACCATTGAAAAGTAGCCCTTTCTGTTAATGAATTGGGCTGCTCAATGAGGCGGTGCACAGATTGGAATGTGTGTCCCATCGATTGCTCCTCCACAGTTCAGGAAGCCAAGGGCAGCAAAGCCAGCCATGACGCTGTCCAGCTCTGGTAGACGGACGAGCCTGTTCAGCAGCTCAGAATTGATGGCCCTCACCGCCTGCAGAAAGAGACAGACAACAAAATTTTAGAAGGGGTGCCATTTCTCTTAGGAGGAGAACCCTCCATCAGGATGGACCCAACAGTAGACCTGCCCACTCCAAATTGGTGTCCCATGGAGCAGTAGCTGTCGGGGGTGGCCAGCTTCCAGAGGGCAATAGCGACCCTCTTTTCCAGGGGGATAACGGGCTGCAGGTGGGTGTCCTGCCATTGCAGAGCCGGGGCAAGACAGGTACACAGCTCCTGGAAAGTGGCCTTCCGCATCCGGAAGTTGCATAGCCACTCCTGGTCATCCCAGAGCTCCATAACGAGCTGGTCCCACCAGTCAGAGCCAAGCCTCCAAAAATGCCTGTCCACAAAGAAGTTTGGAAGCAAGGGCAGTGGGGCTGCTTGATGGGCGAACCCTTCGTACCTCTGGTCTGGGTCCAGATGGGGAAGTAGCCTCATGACTGTGTCATGCAGATGCAGCGAAACTTGCAGTATGATGGCGTGGAGCCATCGCCTGCCCAGGGGCAGCTCTGGCTCCATGCCAAAAAAAGGGATCTAAATCAGCAAAACCTCCAAACAAAAAACCTGCTGGAGTGTCCCAGGAGGCTGGGCACTCCAAATAAGCACTGCAATACCTTGCTTACCTCCTAGAGGGACAGCAAAGGCAGCTGCAGGAGCAGAGCAATGGGTGTTCAGGGGCGTCCCTTTAACCACGCGTCTCTGCAAAGGGCAGGCAACAGCACCCAGAAGGAAATACTGCCCCAATGCCCTAGCAGAAGTGGTTCTGGGTGGCTTTTTCTTTCAGGACACTCTTTTTCAAAAAAGCAGATCAATTTTACAATCCGCATATTGTAGTCTAGACACTCTTTTTCGAAAGACGCTTTTTCGAAAGTTTCTTTCGAAAAAGCGTCTTTCGAAAGAGCCACACAGTCTAGACGTACCCTTAATGAGTTCATTGTACAGCTGATTGCCCTTCGTGGGCCATGAAGCAGAATGGATAATGCTGACACCAATATTTCTGGGGGTGTTGCCCAGAAATACTGCACAGGTTTGAGATACAAATATACCTCACGTATTTATAACTCCCAATACAAAGATGATACACACATGTAAAGAAGATTTGGGAAATAAGAACTTTTCCATTGATACCTTACGTGTCATATCTTGCAAAAGATTTATTGCAATTTTATAATATTGGTATCAATAATATTATAAATAATACCAACATCCCTTTCTCATTTTGCTTTGTTTCCATTTTTTCCTGCAACTACACAGAATCAATTTACTATATTAAATTAAGCTATTATTGTATTATTTCAATGCTTTATTTCTATAACTACAGCAGTATAAATTGTTATTCATACCCATACATATATTTAGGACCTGCACTTCAAAGCAACCTTTTGCTCATTGAAACTTTGAAATAATGGCAACTTTTTGCTGGGAACCAAGGATCTGTCAAAAATCAGCATTCACTTTAACTGTGAAATGAAAAGGATACAATCATTAATGTGATCTGAAACTGTAATGATGAGCACCACAGAAAAAAATGTTAATATACTAATATTGCTATACTCTAGAGCATACAGTATTCTTAGGGTCCCTAAGTCATATTTTGCACAGAAGAACAAACTAAATCATGCCCGTCTCCTGTTTATGGAGATCTTAAAGGAAATGTATCAGATAAACAATTCAATGTGGTTGTGGAAAATTAATATACAAATACTTTAAATTACAGACTTTCTGAGAAACCCAGATTTCTTTTTCTTTTTTCCTCTGCATTGTGTTTATAACGTCTGCTCCACATCTTAGTTCAATTTACCAGTATAACTGTACTGCTACCACACAGGTTCATATAAAGCCTTTGTTAGTCATTTTACCCTTGGTGGGCCTGTAGTCTGTTAAGGGGAATAGAATTTTTATGCAATATTCATATGGAACAATTAGAAAAATCATAAACAGTGATGTCTACTGATGTGGTTTTGGCAAAAACAGAGATTGCTATAGTAACGCAGGATTATTAAACAAAATTATGGTGTGTAATTGGGTGGGTTGCTGAAATCTGCCCTGATTACAAAATGAGTCACTTTTGGGTTGAATCAAGTCCTCTGAGTTGAACCAATTAAGGGGGAGGGGGTGGAGCTGCTTTTGGGCTATAAATGGTCAGAGGCAGCTCAGTGAGGGCAAAGTTGGAAGAGGGGTTGGGAGTGATACTGTAGTGAGTCAGAGATAGTGCTTCAGGTAGGCAGAATGGCAGTCAGTTAAAACCTGGGTGAAAAGTTGGCCTTGCATTTGTTTTAAGAATGTTATAAATGTAATCTGAAAAATCCAGACTCCTAAAAGTGCTGTGATTGAAAGAGAGCCTATGGAGTGTGTTGAGGAGGTGCTTGGGTGCGAATTGGCCCTTTTGTATATTGTTTTACAAGAAACTCTGTTGCATGGTTCTTTCTCTGCCTTAGGATTCTTGTTATCAAGCATATGGCTTGTTTCTCCTCAGGCCTTAGTATAACTACCTCTGTGGTTAAATAGTTTCTTAAAAAAAAAACTTAACTACAGTAAGTTACTTACAACACATTGACTCTTCCATTATGAATCCCTAAAGTTCAACACTTTAATCCATATTTGGGTTTTCTCCTGTCCATGGAGAGCAAATGCTAGATGTCTCTCAAATAAGTTTTTAAGGGGCAGAAGAAATCCTGCAAGAGATAGATAAAGGGCTATATCAGCATGGAAAGCTACCTCTTGGAATGAAGTCAGAAAGTGTAAGAAAAAAGGGAGAACTGACAAAAGCAGAGCTGAACCTTTCAAAAAAATTAAACCACTAATAAGTTTTTAACAATATTAATAAAAAAGGAAAGAAGTGAGACTACTAAACTGTGATAGTGCAAATAAAGGATGATCTAGGTATGGCCCAACACCTAAGTGAATATGTTCCCTCCATATTAAAGACATTGTCATATGAAATTGCAAGCACAATAGCAAGGATTTCTAATTAACCTAAAACTCAGGGGTCATATCCTATGACTGGAGAGCTGCAAATATAGTACAATTTGAAGGGAATTCTGGCTTGCTTGGGCCAGTGAGGCACAATGGGTAAGGGCTTGTTTTGCCTAAAGCAGGCAGGAGAAACTTAAAAAGACAGATAGAGCGCTGGGCTGGTCTACCTCAGGGACTGCTAACAGCAGAGGTCAGCCAGCTGTGAGGAGACAGCTTCACAAACAGTGAAGCCTACTACTGTTTGGCCTACCTACAAAGCAGCATGTCCCAAGAGGAGGAGCTGTAAGTGGACCCAATTAAAAGACAAACCTGCTAATAGGCTAAGCACAAGGGGCTGAATCCAGAAAGACTGCTTGATAGATCACCTTTACCTTTTGTGGTTTTCAAATGGGTTCCCCACTTTTAAAAGGAAAAGAGAGTGTGGATCTTTCTTGTGTGTATTTTACACAACATGTAATGTGCTGTAAAGTAGGCATGGGGAAGGATATTAGAAATGACTGGAAGTGGGGCCTGAAAGGGACTTGATGGATCCTCTACCTTCCACACTTAGTTGATCTCAATTGTATGCAAGCTCTTAGAACAAATTTTGTAAAACAGATGAAAGACGTGGAGGTTATTGGGGAATTGGGTTAAAATACAATATTTTGTTAGAACATGTAGATCATGCCAGATCTGTGTTCAAGAAGATTACTGGTTTTTCTGCTAAAGAAGTGCAGCTGAGAGAATATATCTATCTAGATTTCAGAAAACCACTTGATACAGTTCCATGTGGGTAATTGTTAGTTAAAGTGGAGAATATGGTAACTAATGAGATCCAAAAGACAGGTAAGTAACTGGTTAAAGGAAATATTACAATAGGTTTTACTGAACAGTTCATTGGGTGAACTGTGTGGTTGGAGGGAGGTTACTAGTGAAGTTCCTCAGTCCTGGGATCAATCTTATTTAACATTTCCTTTAATGAGCCTGTGAGAGTACACTAATAATATTTGCAGATGACACAGATGGGGGCATTGCATATATGAAAAAGAACTAGAATATACAACAAGATTTTAAAAGCTGGAGTAATAAAACTGTAATGAAACTTAGGAACAAATTGAAAGTTCATTCATTTAGGAAATAATAACATCTTTTTTTGCTATAAGAGGGGGGCTTAGGAAATAAAAGTGGAAGAGGAGGAGAAAGACTTTTTTGTGTGACTATGCACCACCAAAATATGTATCTGTGATGTATCTGTGAAAACACTAATATAATTCTAGGATGAACCAGGCAAGGTTTTTCCAGTAGATGTAGGGAAGCATTGTAATCATGGTCCACGGTGTTGCCAAACCTCCATTTTGAATACTGTGTGCAATTCTGGTATTATGAGTTTAAGAAAAATTAAGCTGGAAGAGATGCAGGAAAGAGCTACTAGGAAGACTGGGGGAATGAAGAACTTACCTTACCACAGAAAGAGTTTGGCCTTTTTGTGGGCATAACTATGCATTTTGTGGGCATAAATACGTAACTATATATTTCAAAATAACTCCCCTTATTTTGAAATAACAAGACGAACATCCACACTATCAAGCCTCTTACTTCAAAATATCCAGCCCCTTATTTTGAAATAACAACTCCTGCTTATAAGGAGGAATAAGCTTATTTTGAAATAGTTATTTTGGGAGTTATTCTTTTGAAATAACTTATTTTGAAATAACCTGGTAGACTAGACATAGCCTCAGAGATTATGGGTTTGTTGCAGGGCTGGGTGGGTGAGGTTCCATGGCCCTCAAACGACATTCAGGGCATCAGAACAGATTGTGTTCCTTCTGGCTTTAAACTTTTTTGTAACATTTCAGGGTATGTCTAGACTGCATGCCTCTGCCGACAGAGGCATGTAAAATAGGTTCTCTGACATAGTCAACGAAGTGGGGATTTAAATATCCCTGGCTTCATTAAAATAAAAATGGCCACCGCGTTGTGCTGGCTCAGCTGATCGTCACACAGCGCGTGAGTCAAGATGCTGATCGGTTGACAGGGGAAGCCTTTGTTGGCTGCTCCTGTAAACCTCATTCCATGAGGCATAAGAGAGTGATCGACAAAGGCTTCCCCTACCAACCAATCCGCATCTTGACTTGTGCGCTGTGCTGATGATCAGCTGAGCTAGCACAGCGTGGTGGCCATTTTTATTTTAAAATAAATAAAATAACAGCCTGCTACTTTCCCCCACCATTTCTCCATGAAAAAATAATTAAACCTCAGAACTGGAAAAAACCCTTCATCATCCTAAGAGGAACGGGGGCTACCGTTATTTCAGGTTAGTTTCTTGCATCTTCTTTTTGGATGTTTTTCCTTTTACTTCTTGTCTTTGCTAATCCTCTCCATGTACAAGTCCTCCCTCCCCCCCTCAATTCCCTTGCTTTGTGATTATTTTTTTTAAGCAACATGCACTTTCTTTCATCACTTAATGTCACTTCTGAATGTAGTGCTATATGTTTCATTGTTTCAAAGAGAAAACAAGGAGAATAGACTTTTCCAAATTTAAAGCTATGTATTACCTCATTCATATACCTTCAAAAGAGAATTTTGTAAATAAAATGATGGTTTCTTCTCCCCATTGTACTGGTTTAAATCTGGAATAATTTCAGTGCTCAAACTCAATGAAGCTATTCTAGATTTATACTCATTACAACTCTTTACAGTATTTGGTTTGTATTGTTCCTGGTTACTGCTAACAAACCAAATGCCTCATTGAGTTTAATTATATGTGGATAATTCCATAAACAAAACTAATCCTACACCACTTCAATTTTTAAGTGTGGTGATTTTCCCCATCAAATCTTGAAAACTTATGGACAATTCTTAATTGTTCCCTGATGCCCATATAGGATGCTCCCAGTGACAGTGACCAATTTATCACTACAAAAAATTGCCTTCTGCCTGCAACTGGCAATGAAACAGATTACACATAACTCGTTGATCTCTCTCACAGTCTAGTGCAAAATCTATTTGTGCGACCCCAACAACCTTAGCATATATAAAGGTTGACATGTGCATAAGTTAATTGTCTAGTGTGTTATGTGTTAGTACAGGAAGTATGAGGTAATAATGAAGGTTCTGCATTGTAACATCAATTTTGTTTTTGTTGAGTTTCTTGACTTCTAGTTTCTGCATTTTAATCACTAGAACATATTCATCTTCTTCAGCCAACATAATAACTTGGGAATCCTGGCTACTATTTCCCCCTTATTTTAACTGCTGGAATACTCAGAGCTGGGAATAGAATCCAAGAATCCCCATTCCCAGCATTCAATTGATGTTCTGCAAATAGCAAGGTGTGAACCTGAATTGCAAAATGTGTGTCGTGTCATCCTCTTCTAGAAACTGGCCTATATCAAATATAAAAAATATGAAGGTAAATGGAAGTTATCTTTGTTAGACATCTGAAGTTCCAGATTTCAAATTCTGCAGATAACTAATGTGAGTTGGTCTTTATTGCTGCATATAATAGAATTTCCATTTTTCCAATGAGAAAATATCCCCTAAAACAGATAATAGTGGCTTTTAACTGTACAGCCTGTCAGCTATGGCACAGCACAGAACACAATAAAAGGTGATCCATATTCCAATCATTTGTCATGCATTGGCCAGTTTGAGGCTGATGCATGATTTAGTGATTAATGAAATCAAGATTATCCTCCTTGTGGTCAGCCTCTGACCTCAGTCTTCTTGAAAACAATGGGAAATGGTGGCCTATTTCAGAAACAAAGTCATCCCCACATTACTGAAATAATAATCTGATGAAGTAGTTGGCAGAATTTGAACCATATGTTTTTAACACCATATTTCAAAAACTCTTCCATCAGACAACATGGTATTTGTTAAAAAATGCTCAAGAATTTTCTTGTGTTGAAATAGCCACCAGATGGTGTGCTTACAGTTTCATAAATAAAACACAAACAAATGGAAACTGAGTGAAAGGGGGAGGGGGGGAGAAGGAAAGTGTTTCTATGCGCGTGAGTTGGCTGCACCCTTTATCAGTAAACAATTCCTTGGATTCTTCAGTGTTTCCTCCCTCCTACATTGTATAATAGCCACCATAATCTTATACTTACTAAATATATAAAACCTTCATAGAGCCCTTATATTCTATGCCAATGCCAGTGGCATAATTATAGTATGTAGAGGCCACATTTATCAATATATTACTAAGGCCTATTTACAAATTTTTTAGTTTGCTTATCCAGATTTCCAAGCTGTTTGCAGTCTATCAAATCAATGAAGTTGCCAAATTAAAGAGTAACAAATGTTTTAAAGGACTGACTTAGAGCTCACTGTAGTCCATTGAGAATCATTTCTCTTCTCGGTGTACTTTGGAACAGGTCTTATATATAGTTAAATATCGTTTCATTTAAAACAGCAAAATAAGTAGGCTTAAACATATATTTTTTTAAAGTAACAGCATAGCATGTTACAAGGTTAATTTTCTGATTGATAAATATGTAAAGAACTATATATTTTATATCGTGTCAATAATTGCTACAGACAAATATTACTTTAAGAACAAATCAAGGATCGAAAGTAATTTAGGTTAAAATGTCACAAGAATTCTGTAACAATAAATCCAAACACATTAATGTACGGAAATAAAAAGTTAGGTCGCACAGACAATATTAAGTACTTCCTTTGGGACTGGGAGTATTGCTGCTTATTAATTTCATTGGGTAATCCCCAGATTGTGGGTAATGTGAGCTGCAAATAAAACTTCTTTATTAACATTCTCCCTATCATTCATGATTTTACAGACCCCTATCATATCCTCACTTAGTGGTCTTTCTTCCAAGCTGAATAGACTCTGTCTTTATGTATGTTGCCTTTATGATGCCTAAGAATTGTTATCCTTTGCTGTACCTTTTCCAATTCTAATGAACAATACAATTCTAATGTAACTTCTTTGATTAATTGTGCATTTTGTATACTTTAACGTGTTTGGATTTCTTTAAGTTCAATTTTAACTCTGAATTTACAAGATGTATAATGTGGTCTAGGAATAATGTCATCCCTTTAACAACTCACATGTATTCCAAACATTTAAACCATCTCAATGTACTTTATTGTTTGAGGATTTTTTTTAAAATATGAAGAGCTACATGCATAAATACCAAATGAGAGTGAACTGATGTGTGCAGTATCAGCTTGAGTCTTTTTTTAAAAAAAAATTTATGGACAGACTGATCAGTACCTTGGCTGCTTTCCACCACTCCATAAGGGTAGGTCTACACAGCAGTGTTATTTCTGAATAACTGATGTTATTCCGTATCTACACTACAAGCAGTTATTTTGACACTGTCAATGAATTGGAGGACTTCTTACTCCAACTCCAGTAACCCTCATTTTATGAGGAGTAAGGGAAGTGGGAGGAAGAGTGCTCTTTCTCAGACTTCCTGCTGTGTAGACAATGCCAAACCCCAAAATAAGCTACTTCACCTTAAGCTACGCAATTGATGTAACAGATTATTTGTTCTTATAAAGTTATCATATGCAAATTTCAGTAACTTTTAACTAAAAGGGGATTTTAAAATACCTGTATATAATACCATTATTAAGATCCTTCATTGTATAGAAACATTCTGCCATATGTCCTATATTTCCTAAAAGAGCTATACATTTAATTAACACACAAAATTAACCAGAATACTTGTACATTTCTAAAAAAGTCGGTACTCAAAGTACTGTAACTTTTGTAATAATATTGTATATTCTTAATCCATAACAATGTCCCAATCTCTGTTTTGACTGCAAAAATCAATTCAGACTTATTTATGGAAATGTGAGCTGTGCGTCTATATTTTATCAATATATGTAGCTATGTATATATTACTAAATAAAGCACAGAGGAATCTGTTTTCTGATTGTCAAATTCTCTCTAAGCATACTTGTATTACTAGCTGTTTCCTTATTGTCAAACAATATTTTGTTGAAATGCACATGAGGCAATGAAATAATACTAAACATTAAGAAACTTTAGAAATTAGTGCTTTATTTAGGTAGTTGTGGTGAATGGAAGGGGTGCTATATTTTTCTGGACATCCCAACTATTCAGTTAACTAAATTGCCTGTAAGGGTTAAAGCCACAGCTAGTGTGTCTTAGCGAGTCTCCAGGAAATGTTAGCAGGGAGCCAGGAGAACCAATAAAAATAGTGTGAGGTGCTTGCATTGAAGAGCAGGACCTTTCTGCTGAAGCCTTTGTTGGATCAGAACTGAGCTGGGGAACAAGGATGGCATGTATACACTAGGAAATTATTTCAAAATAACTAAATTTGAAATAACTCTCAAAATAATTATTTCCAAATAAGTTAATTCCCCAATGAAAGCAGGAGTACAGATTTCAAAATAACCAGCCTGTTATTTGAAATAATGGACTTGGTAATGTGGACTCTCCACTTATTTCAAAATAAGGGAGGATATTTTTAAATAACTCCCTAGTGTAGACAGGGTAGATTGAGCTAGGAACAAGGCATGAAACTTCTAGTGATATCCATGCCTAAGGAAGGACTAAACCTTGAAACAATAGAATATTTAGATAGATGTGACCAGGTTATTTTCTTTATTTTTGGGGTTGTTAGACTCCTCTGAGCTGAGCCCTTGTACACTGTACATGTACACTCTCAGTACACTATAACTTTTTAACTGAATCCCAGGCAAGCAATTTTCTATGTTTTTAATCTTGCCTTTTCAGTTGCTCTCTAAAACCTAGCAACCAAGTCATGTTTTACAAAGTATGTCATCTTTGTTTTGTTAATAAAATCACCTTTTTAAGACTTTAATCTGATTCCTATGTCCTAGAAGGCAGGAGGGTCTATGTGCACATGTCTAAAACTGCTTGGTAAACTATTAGGAAAATTACAGTGTATCTTCAAGCTTTCTTCAGAGTAAGGGTTAAAGAGCTTAAGGGTAACCTATGGGAAGAAATTCTTAAGAGCATCTTCCTGGATTCTCAGAGAGGTTTTTTCATTTGAATGATAGCTGTGTACCACCCAAGGTCTGTGAATCTGATGCTGGGGAGTTTTAACAAAAGCCTTCAGTAGCAAGGTATTTTAGGGTACGTCTACACAGCAACATTATTTTGAAATAACTAGCATTATTTCAAAATAACTTAGTCTACATCTACACACCCAGCAGTTATTTCAAAATAATATCGAAATACTGTCAAGCTGGAGGACTTCTTACTCTGACTTCTGTAACCCTGGTTGTGAAGGAGCAAGGGAAGTCAGAGGAAGAGTGCTCTATTTTGAAATAAGTGCTGTGTAGACACTCCCAATTTTGAAATGGCTCAATTTGCGTAGCTTATTTTGAGTTAAGCCCTGCTGTGTAGACACACACTTAAAGTCTCTTGGCAGCCTGCACCTTCTGCACTCGAACTGCCAGAGTGGGGAGCAGTCTTGACAGTAGTCAAGCTACAGGACACAGTGTGAGAGAGACCCCAAATTCAGAGAGAAGGAGACATTAAAGTAATAAGAAATATATGGCAGGGAATTTACAATGATTTTTAATTCACTATAAAATATGATATTTTCTTCAAGTTTATTTTTGAACATGCATAGCAGGAGTAAGTAACTGAAGTGAAAAATACTGTGTACCATGTTTCTATGGGATGGATATACTTCATGTCTGAACTGAAAGTTGTCCTCCATCAGAAGAGAAGCAATTGAGAGATTGGCAAATCAGATGTAGCATTTAGCATAGGTATTGTGCATGGATATCATGAATTCAGTATTAAAGTTTCATTTTGCCAAACACCATTACTGTCCTTTAGTTGTTCTTTAAGACCATGCAATGGTCTTAATAAGAAAAGCCAAAAAAGAGTTTGAAGAACAGCTAGCCAAAAACTCAGAGGAATAGAAAAATGTTTAAGTACATCAGAAGCAGGAAGCCAGCTAAACAACCAGTGGGACCCCAGATGATCAAGATGTTAAAGGAGCACTCAGACGATAAAGTCATTGCAGAGAAACTAAATAAACTTTGCTTTGGTCTTCATGGCTGAGGATGTTATGGAGATTCCGAACTATGAGCCATTCTTTTTAGGTGACAAATTGGAGGAATTTTCCCAGATCGAGGTGTCATTAGATGAGGTTTTGGAACAAATTGATAAACTTAACAGTAACAAGTCACTGGGACCAAATGGCATTCACCTAACAGTTCTGAAAGAACTCAAATGTGATATTGTGGAAATATTAACTGTGGTTTGTAACTGATCCTTTAAATCTGCTTCTGTACCTAATGACTGGAAGACCGCTAATGTGATAACAATATTTAAAACGGGCTCAAGAAGTGATTCCAACAATTATAGACAAGTAAGTCTAATGTCAGTACTGGACAAATTAGTTGAAATGACAGTAAAGAATAAAATTGTCAGACACATAGATGAACATAATTTGATGGAGAAAAGTCAATATGGTTTCTGTAAAGGGAAATCATAGAATCATAGAATACTAGAACTGGAAGGGACCGTGAGAGATCATCCAGTCCAGTCCCCTGCCCAAGCATGGTCTATATCATTCCTGATAGATATCTGTCTAACCTGCTCTTAAATATTTCTAGTAATGGAGTATCCACAACCTCCCCGGGAATCTATTCCAGTGCTTAACCACCCTGATAGTTAGGAACTTTTTCCTAATGTTCAATCTAAGCCTCCCTTGCTGCAATTTAAGCCAATTGCTTCTTGTTCTATCCTCAGAGGCCAATGAGAACAATTTCCCCCCTTCCTCCTTGTGACACCCTTTTAGATATCTGAAAACTGCTATATGTCCCCCCCTCAATCTTCTCTTTTCTAAACTAAACAAGCCTAATTCCTTCAGCCTTGCCTCATAGCTCATGTTTTCTAGAACTTTAATCATTTTTGTTGCTCTTCTCTGGACCTTCTCCAATTTCTCCTCATCTTTCTTGAAATGTGCCCAGAACTGGATACAATATTCCAACTCAGGACTAATCTGTGCAGAGTATAGCATAAGAATGACTTCTCGTGTCTTGCTCACAACATTCCTGTTATGCATCCTAGAATCATGTTTGCTTTGTTTGCAACAGTGTCACACTGATTCATATTTAGCTTGTGGTCCACTGTGATCCCTAGATCACTTTCTTCAGTACTCCTTCCTAGACAGACGCCTCTCATTCTGTATGTGTAAAACAGATTGTTCCTTCCTAAAGTGGAGTACTTTGCATTCGCCCTTATTAAACTTCATTCTATTTACCTCAGACCATTTTTCCAGTTTGACCAGATCATTTTGAATTAATACCCTATCTTCCAAAGCAAATCATGCCTTATTAATATACTAGAGTTCTTTGAGGGGGTCAACAAACATGTGAACAAGGGGGATCCAGGGATGTAAAGTACTCCAGAAAGCCTTTGACAAGGTCCCTCACCAAATCTCTTAAGTAAATTTAGTTGTTTTGGGATAAAAGGAAAGGCCCTCTTAGAATTAACACAGATAACTGGTTAAAAGACAGGAAACAAAAGGTAGGAATAAATGGTAATGGAGAGAGATAACTAGCAGTGTCCCTCAAGGGTCCATACTGGGACCAATCATATTCAACCTATTTATAAATGATCCAAGGAAAGAGGTAAAAAGTGAGGTGGAAAAATTTGCAGATGATACTAAACTGCTCAAGACAACTAAGACCAAAGCAGACTATGAAGAGTTTCAAAAAGATCTCACCAAACTAAGTTATTGGGCAACAAATGGCAAATGAAATGTTATGTTGATAATGTAAAATAATGCACATTGGAAAAAATAATCCTAACTATACATACAATATGATGGGGACTAATTTAGCTATAATTACTCAAGTGAGAGATCTTGGGGTCATTGTGGATAGTTCTCTGAAAACATTCACTCAATGTGCAGTGGCAGTCAAAAAAGCAAACAGGATGTTAAGAATCATTTAAAAAAGGATAGAATAAAACAGAGAATATCGTATTGCCTCTACATAAAGCTATGGTATGCCCACATTTTGAATACAGCATACAGATCTGTTGCCTCATCTCAAAAAGGATATCTTGGCATTGGAAAGAGTTCAGGAAAGGTCAGCGAAAGTGATTAGGAGTTTGGAACAGTGCCATATGAAGAGCAATTAAAAAGAATGGGACTTTTCAACTTAGAAAAGTAGAGACTGAGGGGCTATGTCTACACTGCACCCCTTTTCCGGAAAAGGGATGCAGATGAGACAAGTCGGAATTGCAAATGAAGTGGTGGATTTAAATATCCCCCGCTTCACTTGTATAAACATGGCTGCCGCTTTTTTCCGGCTCGGGGCCTTGCCGGAGAAAAGCGCCAGTCTAGACGGGATCTTTCGGAAAATAAATCCTTTTCCGAAAGATCCCTTATTCCTGATTTTAAGAGGAATACGGGATCTTTAGGAAAAGGGTTTATTTTCCGAAAGATCCTGTCTAGACTGGCGCTTTTCTCCGGCAAAGCCCCGAGCCGGAAAAAAGCGGCAGCCTTGTTCATGCAAATGCCACGGGGGATATTTAAATCCCCCGCGGCATTTGCAATTCCGATTTGTCTCATCTGCATCCCTTTTCCGGAAAAGGGGTGCAGTCTAGACCCAGCCAGGAGGTATATAATAGAGGTCTATAATATCATGACTGATGTGGAAAAAGTGAATAAGGAAAAATTATGTACTTTGTTTCCATAAGAACAAGGGGTCACAAAATGAAATTAAGTAGCAGAGGGTTTAAAACAAACAAAAGTATGTTTCTTCATACAGCACATAGTCAGCTTCTGGAACTCCTTGCCAGAGGATGTTGTGAAGACCCTAAATTTAACAAGGTTCAAAACAGAACTAGATAAATTCATAGATGTTAGGTCCAAGATGTGTAGAAATGGTGTCCTTAGCCTCTGTTTGTCAAAGGCTGGAAATGGATGACAGGAGAGGGATAACATGATGATTACTTCTTCTGTTCAGTCCCTCTGGGGTGTCTGGCATTGGCCACTGATGGAATACAGGATACTGGGCTAGATAGACCTAGATATGGCCGTTCTTGTGTTCTTATGTTCTTACCTTCTAATGGTGTTAAATGTTTTTACTATGATATCAGCTTTATTTTTGTTTTATATTTACTGAAGAAGACCAGCTAAAAATATCCCAAATGCAGAATCCTCAAGGTTACAGAATTGATTGCAGTGAAGAAGGGAGCTTTAGCCTATTAGAGGCTGCAATAGGGTACTTGAATGGAGGAATCTAGTATCTACTTGAGAGCCATGGAATGAAAAGTTAGCAAAGGTAAAATATGCTTCCCTATTACTTGATATTTACCTGAGATGATATATAATTCTGAAGCTTTTGATTCTGAAGTGTCACTAATTTATCAGAGAGAGCATAATATGCTCCTACCTTGCTGCTGTTCTCTCTTTTTTTCAGTAAGATGGATATTGCCAACAATGGTCTCAAGAAATAAATGTTAATTTTAGTTTTAGAAGTGTTCTATGGTGAGAATTGCTGTCCAGAGTACAATCTGTCAGAGTTCATGGTTCAAAGTGTATGTGGCTTTGATTTACCATTGTATGGCACACTGGCATAGGGTAAGATGGTAAAGTTAACAGAATTAATTCTTCCATCCTTCTTTAAATGAATGTTCTTGGAATCTCCTTAGGAATCTGTCATGTTGAGAGCAAGTACTCTATTGGGGGGAAAAATAGTACACTCTCTAAAGGTTGAGTAAATTTCCTTCCATGCATTGACTAATACTAAATCTTTTTAGATCTCTTTCAGCTTTATCATTCCCTCTGGCATTTCAGTTGTTGACCCGGATTTATTGAGTTCCAACAGAATTCAGTTGAAAGCTTCACTATAAATAATTTTCTAGCCATGCAGGAAAGGACTATTGTGTATATATAATATCTTATCCAAAAGACAGTACCTCTAGTAGTTCAACATTGCACTGTCAACAATGAAGATGAACCCAAGTCCCAGCAAGGGGTCTGAAGACTTGAAGCCATGCATTTTAGTCAAGGAGATGAGCGTTACCAACCAAGCCATACTGTTACCTTTGAATAAGCATGGAGAAACCACAATAGCACTCACAAGAATATATAGCAAAGCAGTAGTCAATCCATACAAAACAATTGAATATTTTTAATTATTTCATCCAGAGGTGCTTCTCTACACACAGCCCATTATGAATCCAAAAACTGTTAATGTCCAGATTCCGCCACCCTTCCATTACATAGTGTCTTACTTATCAAGTAGTCCAATTGGAGCTAATGGATGGTGACCACATCTCTCCTGCCCTTTATCCCATTGTATTATGCCACCTGTGAACTTCCTTGTGCAGAGAATTTGCATACTTGTGATTTGGTGCAGTGTAAGGTCTCTGCTCTAATTTTGTATATAATATATAATATCCAGGAAGGAGGATTGAACAGAGGTCCCTTCAGGGATCATCAGCACTCTATTTTTCTTGGACTCATGTGAAGCATTTCTTGATTTACAGGGAGTTGCCTGCAAAACAAATGCCTGAGAAGCAGAAAAGTGCTTGAGCCAGATCCTCTGTAAACTTTTTAAATGATTGAAAAAATGACAAACACTAATGAAATTTACGGAGCCCAGGGCAGCTCATCGTAAACTGACCTCAATTCGTTTGTGCTTTTTTCAAGAACTGCATTCATTACTTTTAAGTGTGTTAACTGTGCTGTGAGCAGTGCGGCTGAAATTTATTTGGGTTGTTTGGACAGCTTGAGAACACAGACTTGTGAAATGAGCTGAACTAAAATATGGGATTATTTGAAGCATTAAATTATTCAGACATTGCTCTGTGCAATGCTTTTCTTGAGGGGAATAATGGATTTATTTTTCATTTATAGGATTTGGGGTAGCCCCTGCAATATGCTGGACAATTTCCACAGAAAAGAAGGCACAATCCCTTCCCTGAGGACCTCATATTCTTTTGCTTATATCTATGAAATACTATCCTGCTCTGAACCTGCATCTGTGGTTAAGGCATGGATATGTCGGTGGAGCATCTGGGAGTATTTCTGAGAGCATTTCTGAGAGACCCGAATGGGGCATCAAGGCTGTCACCTCTGTTGGAACAGAGAGGAATGAAATAAAAAGAATAAGGTTGATGTAACAGTAGCCAAAGGGTTGTGACTAAACTTCTGTTTACTGTCAGTAATGTAGGTTTAAAAAATGGTTAGTGCTGCAGTAAAGGTTGGTTGTTTGGTTCTAAGAATCCAGCATTCAAACATGACTGGATTCATAAAGAGGAGGTCAAAAATTAAAGTACTGTTGAAAAAGAGTTGGTTTGGTTATAGACAATTAATTTTAACAATTTCTGGCACACAACAAAAGTGATTTGGATGTTTTGCAAACTTTTTAAAGGCACCATAAAAATATATCATGATGATGATGTAGAACAATAGCCAAAGATTAAATCCAGTCTCAATTTTCAGTTATCCCTATTCAGCAAAACAGGCATATTTTAGCATGTGCTTAAGTCCCTTTGAAGTTAATGCACAAGTCTGGTGCAAGGTGAGTGGGAATTAAGGACAATAAAAAGGATTTTTTAAAAGTATATTTAGAAAAGAAGTCCTAGTAATGCATAGGTGCACTATCAGAGGGAGATGCTTCACTTGTTAACAATGAGCAGAAAAAGCAGACATGTTCAGTAAGTATTCTCTTCTGTACTTGGAAAGAAGCAGGATGATGTGCTTGTATCATGTGGGGACAATGAAGCATTTTCCAGACAATTCATCGCTAAGAAGGAAGTTTAAACAAGATCTGCTAATAAGAAGCATTCTTTAAATCAGTAAGATCAGATAACTTTCACCCAAGAGTTATAAAATATTTTGTTGAGAATATATCTGGCCCACTGATATTAATTTTTAACAAACTTTGACGTTTTTGGGAAATGCCGCATAAGACTGCTAATGTTATGCCAATATACAAAAAAGTGATTTAGGATGACTTAAGTAACTTTAGAGCTGTTAGCCTAATAGTAAAATAATTGAAAAAGCCGATATGGGTTATAACCGATAAAGAATTAAAGGATAGGAATATAATTTATATCAATCAGTTTGGTTTTATGGAAAATATTCTTGGCAAAATCCCCAAATTTAAATATTTGATGAGATTACCAGTTTCACTGATTAAGGTAACAGTACAGATGTGAAATGTCATTGAAAAGGATGAGTGCTTTTCCTTCAGGGTAGCTGAAACAATGGAACCATCATTCAAAACACAGGCCACATGCAAAGAGAAACTGATCTATGTGGGCAGAATATTGTGGCTAGTGGCAGGAGGTGACCTTTAGGTTTATATGTGGCATATTTAGAAGCATACTGTGCAAATGACAAAAGGAGTGTATGAAGCAAATCTTCACACATGGCTGGAGAATAAGTTTGCCCCACACTCACCCAGTAGCAATGACGCCTGTCCCACATGGCTGGGTAAAGCTCCCCATTCACAGAGTTAAGGTCAGAAGGTATGATGATCATCATCATGACAGAGGAGTAGCTAGGCCAAATCTGAATGGCTCTGCAACCCAATGTGGCAGATTGCCAAATGCAGAGTGTGGAACTTGGTCTCACTCTGTGGAAAACCATCTGCTACTGCTGGGTGAGTAGAAGGTGGGTTCTCTTTCCAGCTCACCACTGATGACCCATTAACCACCTCAGTTACAAACCCTAGTTCCATAATTGCATGTGAGTCTGTAGCCAGGAACAGTTAAAACCAGAAAATAAGGTAGCCAGGGCCCCCAGGGCCACCTACAGGGAACAAAGAGAGACAGTTGCCCTGGGGCCTTTTGATTTAAAATCACACAGGGTTCCAGGCTGCCACCACTACTACGGCAGCAGTGGGGGCCAGAGCCCCTGTCCCTTTAAAAAGCTTCCAGAGCTCCACATGGAATAGACTGAATGGCACTGAGGGCTGGCTGGGGGAGGCAAGACATGGTCTGTATGAAAGTGAGGACTGGCTGAGACTCCACCCTTCTGCCTGAGATTCCATCCTTTCTGGGGGCTTGGGCCTGAGACTTCCCCCACATTGCCCTGAGCTTGGCGAAGTCTGTTGGCAGACCTGGAAGCAGCTATCAGAGAAGCAGACAAAAATCCAGAAACACAGTGCAAATGTGAAAGGTGAGACTGGAAATGTGACCCTGTGAGAAAACAAGGAAGGGGTGGAGTTGGGACATAAGAATAGCTTAAAGACTTGGAAGTGTGAGCCAAGAAACTTCCTCCTGTTTTTTTTTTAATTTTTATTTATATTGTTTTCAGAGTTATCAATTTATTTACATTTTGCGTAAATAAATAAGGTTGCATGACTCCATGAGCAATTTATGCGCATGGAAACAACCTGCAAGACCTTCAATATTAGTTAAGTTCTTGTGCCAAAAGGGGTAACAATATGTTCCCACCTATCTTGCAACATTTTCCAATAGATCTTCATTGGTAACCCTTGAAAATACCTGCAAATTACCATCTCACAAAAATGAACAATGACTTTACAGCATGCAGTATCACATGGAACTGTACAGTCATAAATATGTTCTACACTATGTTCTGAAATGTCATTAATCACAATTTCCAATAGTCATACCCATTCCAACAGGTTAGTCTGTTATTGATAGTCTCACATTCAACTTATTTCTTGTGAAATTTGACCTTTCATAACAAAGGTGTTTCTCCTGAAATACCAAATTTTTCCAATTCTATATAAGTCAAGTAACCTACAAGTTTTTCTTTGAGACTCATTTAACATCTAATTCATTATGAAAGTGAGAGGTGATAAGTTTCCAGCTCCTCATGGGTACAATGAAATGCACCAGATGGGCTCATGTTCTATGAGCTCATCCCATGAATATTTTTAATGAACTGATTCAATATAGTCCATCTCCAAATTCAAATAGCACAAATCTGATTTTTAATTTTTTGTACTTTCTGTATAATTAAAGTTATATTAACTTTATTTTTCCTGTGATACCTACCTTTATGTTATTTCTACCCAAACCTGGTTAAAATGAAGCTTCTATTATTAATAAGATGATTCATAATGAGATGTTCAAGCACTTTCAATATGCTATTAGTTAGGGCCTTTATTTATTCATCACTTGCATTATGACTAATCTCTGGGCTCAATATTCTAGTCTCTGAATAAACAGCAAAATTATATTGTGCAGTGTCATGAAAATGAGGTTACTCAGTGTAGAAGGCAAGTGAAAAGATCTTCTAGCATCTCAGCTGAATTTGTGAAGTAATAATAAGGTAACAAGGGAAACAAAAAGATTGGCTTCTGAAAATCAATTCTGTTATTTAAAGTATATAGAAAAGGATGGAAGTGTAGAGGAACTTGTAATAAAGCTCATCATTTTGAAAATAACTGTTGTATGTTGCAGTTTCAGATTACCTTTGTTATTACCTCACATCTCCAAACCCTACTGAAGGAAAGTGTGAAACTCTAGAAAGCCATGGTACAACTACATCTATATAGTGATTTCAACAGTTATTGGATAGACCCAGTAACTGTGCAGTCTCTTGCATTACAATTTTATGATGCATTACTTTTCTAATATAGAAGCTTCAGGGGGTAGCCGAGAGAGTCTATAAAGTGCTACCAGACTTTATTGTTTTTTTAAGTTTGTCTGTACAGACTAACAAAACATGTAGATGGTATCATGAGCTTTTGTGGGCACAGCCCGCTTTTTCAGATGACTGGAATCACCTGAAGAAGTGGGCTGTGCCCACGAAAGCTCATGATACCATCTACATGTTTTGTTAGTCTTTAAAGTGCTACCAGACTATTTGTTTTTTTAAGTTTTTCTAATATAGTGCCTCATGCATAGAACAACAATCAGATTGCCACTTGAACATTTAGAAAATTATGCAAAGGCAACATGGACTATGCTTAATATTTGCTATAAGCAAGTGCACTCTTACAGGATGGACTGGTAACTCAGGGTACGTCTACACTACAGCGCTAGTTCGAACTAACTTAGTTCGAATTAGTTAATTCGAACTAAGCTAGTTCGAACTAACGCATCTAGAACTAAAAACTAGTTCGAACTAGCGTTTTGCTAGTTCGAACTAGTAAGTCCACATTGAGTGGACTCTGAACAGGGCTTAATGATGGCCGGAAGCAGTGCCGGCAGGGCATAAAAGGAGGATTTAGAGCATGGAGATACTGTCTCAGGCTAGCCGAGGGCTGCGCTTAAAGGGTCCCGACCCCCACCCCGGACACACAGTTCTAAGGGGTGCCCCGCTTGCAAAGAAGTTCTGGCTTGGAGTGCCCTGAGTGCCCACACTGGGCACATCACACCACTCGGCCATCAGCCCGGCTGCACTTGCCGCAGGCTGCCATCTGGGGAGAGGGAGTAATTGGGGGGCTGCAGGAGAGCTTCCACCCCCAGAAGCCCGCAGAGCCAGCCCAGTCCTCCCCATCGGGGGCTCGTACCCCATTCCTCCCTCACCTCCTTCCACTTGCCCTTCCCTAGCCCCCCTTCTTCTTGATGTACAAAATAAAGATAACGTTTCTTCCAACATTGACTCTGTCTTTATTGAAAAAAACTGGGGGAGACTGGGAAAAGGAGGTGGGAGAGGGGAAGAGAAAGGCTGGGAGAGGGGAGGGCAACTAACATGATCAGGGGTTGGGAACAGGTCCCAGATGAAGAGAGGCTACAGAGACTGGGACTGTTCAGCTTAGAAAAGAGGAGACGGAGGGGGGACAGGATAGAGGTCTGTAAAAGCAGGGGTTGGGTGGAGAGGGTGCATTCAGAAAAGTTCTTCCTGAGTTCCCATAAAGAAGGACTAGAGGACACCAAAGGAAAGGACTGGGTAGCAGGCTTGAAACTAGTAAGAGAAAGTTGTTCTTCTTGACAAAGCAAATAGTTAACCTGTGGAACTCCTTGCTGCAGGAGGCTGTGAAGGCTACAACTAGAACAGAGTTTAAAGGGAAGTGAGATCAAGTCATGGAGGTTGGGTCCATGGAGTCCTATTAGCCAGAGGGTAGGAGTGGTGTCCCTGCCCAAAGTTTGTGGAAGGCTGGAGAGGGATGGCACGAGACAAATGGCTTGGTCACTGTCTTCGGTCCATCCCCTCCAGGGTCCCTAGGGTTGGCCGCTGTGGGCAGACAGGCTACTGGGCTAGATGGACCTTTGGTCTGACCCAGGACGGCCATTGTAAGCTCAGGGCTCAGTGTCGGGGGTCTCAGTGGACCCCCTTGATTTTCATTCACACCTGGTCCTGGGTGGCCAGGCTGGCAGCTCTCCTGCCCTAGACGGCCACTTTCCTGTGCCTAGTGCGGAGATCGTGGACGAGGTCCACGATGTCCGCACTAGCCCAGGAAGGTGCCCGCCTCTTGCGGTCCAGGGCAAGCTCCCGGGAGCCGCCAGCCTGGTCCCGGCAAGAGGGGGTGGGCTGGGGGGCATCGGGTGGGTGGCTCTGTGCCGTGCCAGGTGCAGGGTCTGCTAGCTGGGTGCTGGCAGGCTTGCACCTGGCACGGGCACCGTAGCCAGCCCGTGCCCCTTTAAGGGGTCCGGGGCCGGGAGGGGGGCATAGAGTTTCCCTGGTGTTGGCCAGAGTGGCCACCAGGGAAACCTGGGGAGGGCTAGCCTCCCACTAGTTCGAACTAAAGGGCTACACAGCCCTTAGTTCGAACTAGCTAGTTCGAACTAGGCGTTAGTCCTCGTAAAATGAGGTTTACCTAGTTCGAACTAAGCGCTCCGCTAGTTCGATTCAAATTCGAACTAGCGGAGCGCTAGTGTAGCGCATAGGAAAGTTAGTTCGAACTAACGTCCGTTAGTTCGAACTAACTTTCTAGTGTAGACATACCCTCACTGTCTTAAGGGAGGAGGTTCTGCATCCCTGTTGCACACTGGCAAAAGCAGAGCCCCTAGAAGACAGTTCTACCAAGGCAGACATCAGTAACAGTCAGAGCCCCAGTTCTCAGAGGCTTCTTGAATGGAAGCAGTCAAAGGCAGCTGAGTCTTACTGGAATCAGACCATTAAAAAAGGATGGATTATTTTCCTGGGTGTTTTGAGGATATTAAAGCTGCTTGTTTTTACATTGCTGATTTGGAGTTAAAAGACTGTTAACTGGTTTTAAGGAAAATGACCAGTCACTTGGGTTGCCTCCTGTTTAAACAAGCAAACTTCCAACACACTATGAATTTTTCTGGAACATTGAAAATATAATCCTGTAAAATTAAGGTAAAAATAGCCCCTTTCTGTGCCCTTTTAATCAGGGTAAAGAATTGAAAATCCACTTTTATGGAATGTAAACCGTGAGGCTGTGTCCAGACTCAGGGTTTTTTTTCGAAAAAAGTAGCCTTTATTCGAAAAAATTTCACCTGCGTCTAGAGTGCAGCCGCGTTCTTTCGAAATTAAATTGAAAGAACGCGGCTTTTCTTTCGACGGTGGTAAACCTAATTTCACGAGAAGTGCTCTTTCGAAAAAAGGAGTTCTTGAATGCAAACAGGGGTATTTCAAAAGAGAGCATCCAGACTGCCTGGGTGCTCTCTTTCGAAAAAGCGGCTTGCTTTTTCGAAAGTTCCGCTAGCAGTCTAGACGCTCTTTTTCGAAAGAGGCTTGCAGTCTAGACATAGCCTGAGGGTGTGTCTAAACTACATGGCTCTGTCGACGGAGACATGTGGATTTGTTTTTTTGGCAAAGGCAAATGAAGCCGCGATTTAAATGATCAGGGCTTCATTTAAATTTACATGGCTGCTGTGCTGAGCCGACAAACAGCTGATCAGCTGTTTGTCGGCTCAGCGCGCTAGTCTGAACGCTCCCCTGCCGACATCAAAGCCCTTTGTTGGCAGCCCCGGTAAACTTCATCCCACGAGGAATAACGGGGCTGCCGACAAAGGGCTTTGATGTCGGCAGGGGAGCGTTCAGACTAGCGCGCTGAGCCGACAAACAGCTGATCAGCTGTTTGTTGGCTCAGCACGGCAGCCATGTAAATTTAAATGAAGCCACGATCATTTAAATCGCGGCTTCATTTGCCTTTGCCTATCTGTCTAATCTACATGGCTCCATCGATGGAGCCATGTAGACTAGACACAACCTGAATGTGCCCTATCACGTCCAGACATACTCACCTCTCCTGGAATTGACATTAAAACCATAAGGGACATGGGTTGAGTTCTAGATGCATGGTGCTATATCTAGAGAAGCGGTGGGACAGTCATTGTAGAGCTCAGGAAGAGACTGTGTTTTGAAGATGACAACTACATGGCTGTATCTCTCATTGTTATTGCTGTGAAAACATATTATAGTATAGACACCTTGTAAGCTACTTTTTCAAAATTGTTCAATGAGATTTACAAAGCTCTATAAGTAGCCAAGTGACTCTGACTCTTGGAAGGGGCAATCCCAAAGTCAGAGCTGGGAACTGGGAAATGAATAGTTGTTGCAAAGCCTAGTATAATCCTACTCTGGGCTGTATTGAACTTTTCATATGCCAGTGGGAGAGGGTGAGCAAGTATAGAAATTATTAGACCTATTTCTTCTAGAGGGGAAACAAATTCCATGCCTTCTCCAGCCAAAACAGAACACATAGTCTTGTGAGAGAACAAATATGCCCTTTTCAGCCAACTTCTTTAAGACAACCAAAGATAATTTTAAAATGCTTTTCCACATGGTTGAAACAAGAGGCAAAGCCACAAGAATAGAAGCACAAAACAAGCAAACTTCAGGATCCTTATATATACCTGTGAGATGGCCTATTTGTCCAATTGCTGGCGGAATAGAGAGATTTCTGTAATTTTATTATATCTACTTCTCTGTCCATAGTGTTTGTGGTCTTGGGGTCAAATCACCTTGGTTAGAAATCAAAGGGATTATAAACTGGAGCTAGGAACATAGGACTATAGGCCCTCTTGAGGCACTGAGTCCAATCTCCTATTATTGCAGGAAACCCCATTATATAAAGCAGTTCCTTCATTTATCACATTCTATCTTAAAATTAGGTGGAGTTCTTGCTCCCACTACTCCTAGGCTATGTCTAGACTGCAAGCCTCTTTCGAAAGATACTTTCAAAAGAGCCTCTTTCGAAAGAGAGCGTCTAGACTGCACGCGGAATTTCGAAAAAGCAAGCCTCTTTTTCGAAAGAAAGCACCCAGTGAGTCTGGATGCTCTCTTTCTAAAAAGCCTGTTTGCTTTCAAGAACGCCTTCTTTCTAAAGAGCACTTTTGAAAGAAGGCGTTCTTCCTCGTGGAATTAGGTTTACCGCCGTCGAAAGAAAAGCCGCGTTCTTTCGATTTAATTTCGAAAGAAAGCGGCTGCAGTCTAGAGGCAGGTGAAGTTTTTTCGAAAAAAGGCTACTTTTTTCGAAAAAACCCCTGAGTCTGGACACAGCCCTATTGACAGACTGTTCCAAAACCTCATTCCTCTGATGGATATACACTTCTAAATTTCATCCCAAATTTATTCATGGCAAGGTTATACTTATTTGTTCTTGTGCCAATGTTGTCTTTTAGCTAAATAGTTCTTCTCCCTCCCTTTACTTACAGTGTAATATGGTAGCCAAAGGAATGTGATCCGAGGCTCCACAGGAAGAAGAATTTCTGCTGCAAACCAAAGGAGTTATTTATGGCACTAGTGAGACCACAACTTGAAAGTTGTCCATCTCAAGGCACCTTAAAAGAATTTCAAGAGGCTGGAAGTAATCCAGAAGATCAAGGTCAGGGAAATAAGATAAGGGAGAGTAAAGGACTGATTTATGAGGAAACAGTCATTTATTTATTTATTTATTTATTTATTAGAAAATGCCTTATATATAATTGCTTTGCTAAATAACGTTTGGCAGTCAAGTACAAGCATCTGAATGATGTCTAATGAATTGTAGTGATGGGGAAGATCATTTGTCTAGAGTGTGTCAATATAACTAAGAGCAATGGAATGAAATGAAGCAAAGGTAAATTGAGGCAGGAGAGTGGAAAAAAATGCCCAATGATCAGATTTAGTAGATTGTGCAATAGTCTCATAAGGACAATCGTGGAGGACATTTCACCAGATTAATTTAAAAATAATTTAGATGAAACCCTTCTTTCTTGGGACTTTTCCAGATTCTTAGCTGGTGTTAGTGGACATAGCTCCATTGACCTTAATAGAACTATTCCAACTTCACCAGTTGAGGATCTGGCTCTTATTGTCGTCTTCACAGTTAACCTTCTTGAAGTCAATATTGCAGGCATGTGCATTAAATCAGTGTCACTACACAGAACAAAGAATGGTGGCAGAAATGTTCTTACATAATATGCAGCCAGAAGACATCATGCACTCAGGGGGGAAAAGACAAAAAGGCCAGATGGATCTTTTCTGTGTCTAACACCGTAAGATAAAAATAAATTTATTTGATTCCAAAGGCACCATTGGTACTTAACAAGGTTGACAGGGCATTGAGATAAAACCCTGTCCCAGAGAGGAAGTACACCTCAAGACACTTCACCAGCACTTCTAGGAGTCAGGAGTGGGACTAATAAAGGTAAAGGAATCTCTGAGGCTTGCATGAATTCCTCAGAAGATAGGGTGAATGAAGCATAATAAACTGGATTGTGTTATACCACCTTTCTTTTACTACAGGAGACTTTTAGTAGAAATTTTTATAACAAAACTCATCTTTTACTTGAATCTTAACAAAATGGTTCAGAATTTAATATTTAGCCCAGTATATATTCAGGCTCTTTAAGTGTTCTGGTTTGATTTGGGTTTGTTCTTTGCTTTCATTTTACAATTACAAGCTTCATTTTCTGTCTTCTTTCTGCCTATTTGTAGGCAGTAATAGTGTAATTAAAACTTTCAAAAGAACATTATCTTTGTCTAGTCTAAATATTTACTAAGTCTGTTTTCAGAAAGCTATATGCATGCTCATGGGAAACACATTTCTAGCATTGTGTAGCTGACCCCTTTAAAAAATTCATACATTATTCTAAAAAGTTTTTACAGATGCAATACAAGCTAGAGATCATATTATTTCAGACAGAAAAAAAGTTCATAGTGATTTTTTTTATCAGCTCCTAAGAGACTTCTTAAATATATCTGGTAAGCCTGTATTTTTTGCTCTCCAAAATTAGAGCAGCACTGGAAACTTTGCTTTTTATTTTAAATAGCATTATTTCTTAAAAGTCCCAGGAAAGATAGAGCTGTGAACAATGAACAAAAGAAGTTCTACTTGTCTTTCTTAAAACATATTCTACTTGCTATACATAAATAAAATGTAAAACAAAATGCAAACCACATAAAATCCATTTTTATACTGTACCCTGTGGGCTGACATGGTCCTTCATGGCCACTCCAACAGAGAATCAGGATTATATATCCAGCATATATGACCTGTCCCTAGACCTAGTTTCATTGAAGAAGAACATATTGTTACAAGGTGAAATCTGATAAAATACATTGTTTGTGATAAATTCACATAATTTAGCATTAAATATATTTCAACCAAATAGTTCAGAACACATTTTCCAAAACTGAGGACAATATGTATAAAAATGTCACATTTAACAATGAGTTTATGACTATTCTTTTGAGATCAGAAGAGCTCTTTTCCTTTGTAAGGGGTTTTCAATAATCATCATAAAATTTAGATGAGTGGTGAAACAAGGGCAAAGATGCCTAACTAGACTGCAATTTGCACTTCTTGTTAACCAATGTGGTGAGACAGAAGTTTACTTTTGTTACTGGCTTGATATGTCTAATGGTAGAATAATCACCAGTTTTGGGATGAATCTGTCCTATTTCTCAACAATTTTTCCTGAACCTGGCATCCTTCCTTAGCTGTGACCTACTTGGGAAAAGTGACAATGGGATTTAAGGGATATTCAAATATTTATAAACAGAAAAATGTGTTTCCCAAACTAAAGTCCTGAGAGAGGATTATACCTTGGATTTGGGGGGTTCTACATGATCACCAGGGCTAGGGAAGTATGCAACAGTATACTCTCCCCAAAGGCATTCCAAATGGTTTATTTCAAGAATTAACTTTTCAAAACTGATACAAATGATGTGACCTTTTAAAAAGAAAAATATTTTAAGTATAAAACCCCACTTTGAACTGTCACTTCCTAGCATTGTTGTGGGTCAAGAACTTGGTATTTTGTATATGGATAATTATACATCTAACCTTGTCAAATAGCATAAGCCTTTTCATTTTTTATAGGAGAATGTTTGCTCATGATTATTCTAGTCAGAGCCAGTGTAGTTATAGGCCACCTGGTAGATTTTATTCTGCTCACATCAGTCCAAATAGAAAACAAAATAATCCTGCCCAACACTATCAGAATTGGAACAAAAAGTTAGAAACCTATCCTCCATGTAGTGCATGACTTCAGGAACTGGAATCTGCCAGATACTCACTTAACAAATTACTGTTCCAGAAAACCACTTTTACCTAATTCTTTTGACAAGCTTAGGTTATTTGAACTAGGCAATAAGCCAACTTTCATGTTAGCATGAGATGAATAAAACAGCACAATATTGTTAATGTTGTTATATCAATTAAGGGTGTAAGATACAGTACTTTGTGACAATGAGATTTACAGAGCCGTCGGTTTTTATCACACACTATGCTCTTCAGAGAAATTGGCCTCTATGAATATGGAAGAGAGAGGTTAGAAGAAAGGAATCTGCATGACATTCTGGTTAAAGCTGGGATGATTTCAAAAGGCTCATTGTTGGTTGGAAAGATATCATAGGGTATGTCTACACTACAAAGTTAGTTCGAACTAACGGACGTTAGTTCGAACTAACTTTAATAGGTGCTACACTAGCGCTCCGCTAGTTCGAATTTGAATCGAACTAGCGGAGCGCTTAGTTCGAACTAGGAAAACCTCATTTTACGAGGACTAACGCCTAGTTCGAACTAGCTAGTTCGAACTAAGGGCTGTGTAGCCCTTTAGTTCGAACTAGTGGGAGGCTAGCCCTCCCCAGGTTTCCCTGGTGGCCACTCTGGCCAACACCAGGGAAACTCTATGCCCCCCTCCCGGCCCCGGACCCCTTAAAGGGGCACGGGCTGGCTACGGTGCCCGTGCCAGGTGCAAGCCTGCCAGCACCCAGCTAGCAGACCCTGCACCTGGCACGGCACAGAGCCACCCACCCGATGCCCCCCAGCCCACCCCCTCTTGCCGGGACCAGTCTGGCGGCTCCCGGGAGCTTGCCCTGGACCGCAAGAGGCGGGCACCTTCCTGGGCTAGTGCGGACATCGTGGACCTCGTCCACGATCTCCGCACTAGGCACAGGAAAGTGGCCGTCTAGGGCAGGAGAGCTGCCAGCCTGGCCACCCAGGACCAGGTGTGCATGAAAATCAAGGGGGTCCACTGAGACCCCCGACACTGAGCCCTGAGCTTACAATGGCCGTACTGGGTCAGACCAAAGGTCCATCTAGCCCAGTAGCCTGTCTGCCGACAGAGGCCAACCCTAGGGACCCTGGAGGGGATGGACCGAAGACAATTACCAAGCCATTTGTCTCGTGCCATCCCTCTCCAGCCTTCCACAAACTTTGGGCAGGGACACCACTCCTACCCTCTGGCTAATAGGACTCCATGGACCCAACCTCCATCACTTTATCTCACTTCCCTTTAAACTCTGTTCTAGTTGTAGCCTTCACAGCCTCCTGCAGCAAGGAGTTCCACAGGTTAACTCTTTGCTTTGTCAAGAAGAACAACTTTCTCTTACTAGTTTCAAGCCTGCTACCCAGTCCTTTCCTTTGGTGTCCTCTAGTCCTTCTTTATGGGAACTCATGAAGAACTTTTCTGAATGCACCCTCTCCACCCAACCCCTGCTTTTAGAGACCTCTATCCTGTCCCCCCTCCGTCTCCTCTTTTCTAAGCTGAACAGTCCCAGTCTCTGTAGCCTCTCTTCATCTGGGACCTGTTCCCAACCCCTGATCATGTTAGTTGCCCTCCCCTCTCCCAGCCTTTCTCTTCCCCTCTCCCACCTCCTTTTCCCAGTCTCCCCCAGTTTTTTTTCAATAAAGACAGAGTCAATGTTGGAAGAAACGTTATCTTTATTTTGTACATCAATAAGAAGGGGGGCTAAGGAAGGGTAAGTGGAAGGAGGTGAGGGAGGAATGGGGTACGAGCCCCCGATGGGGAGGACTGGGCTGGCTCTGCGGGCTTCTGGGGGTGGAAGCTCTCCTGCAGCCCCCCAATTACTCCCTCTCCCCAGATGGCAGCCTGCGGCAAGTGCAGCTGGGCTGATGGCCGAGTGGTGTGATGTGCCCACTGTGGGCACTCAGGGCACTCCAAGCCAGAACTTCTTTGCAAGCGGGGCACCCCTTAGAACTGTGTGTCCGGGGTGGGGGTCGGGACCCTTTAAGCGCAGCCCTCGGCTAGCCTGAGACAGCATCTCCATGCTCTAAGTCCTCCTTTTATGCCCTGCCGGCACTGCTTCCGGCCATCCTTAAGCCCTGTTCAGAGTCCACTCAATGTGGACTTGCTAGTTCGAACTAGCAAAACGCTAGTTCGAACTAGTTTTTAGTTCTAGACGCGTTAGTTCGAACTAGCTTAGTTCGAATTAACTAATTCGAACTAAGTTAGTTCGAACTAACTTTGTAGTGTAGACATACCCATAGAGAAATCAGTGGGTTTTGTGCTTTATCTCATCATCTCCTGTGCCATCTCCATTGCCAGAGATGCCTGCCTTGAATTTGTGTGTTTCTCCCGGGCTTTCTTCTATGCTGACCCATAGAATGATCTTTCTAAACTTACTTTCTCCTGAACTGCTCTTTCTAATGATACCTCTCCAAAATCCATTTATACCATGATACCTACCAGTCAGGGGTAGCCACTTATTTAAGTTATTTTACTTAAAGTAAGAAATTGAAGATGATTTGGAGCCATCAAGCTAAGCAATAGCCTCTTTACCCCAATCACATTAGCCTTGACTTCTCTCATAGAACTTGGGTAGTGCTGAGGGTGCAGAATCACTCCCTGGCTTGAAGTGGTTTCCATCATATTCAGGGTTGACAGTTTGGTTTGATGACACTCAACTCCCCACTATACTAATTGTTTCAATACCACTGCACCCTCCCCCTTCTATTCCCATTGTTTTTTGCTACAATTTGTCTTAAATTATGGTTGTGCAATACAGGGATGGGGGAATCTCAGGTCTGGTGGCCAGATGCAGCCCCCAGCTTGCCTGGATCCAGCCCCTGGGTATGTCTACACTACAGCGCTAGTTCGAACTAACGCGTCTAGAACTAAAAACTAGTTCGAACTAGCGTTTTGCTAGTTCGAACTAGTAAGTCCACATTGAGTGGACTCTGAACAGGGCTTAAGGATGGCCGGAAGCAGTGCCGGCAGGGCATAAAAGGAGGACTTAGAGCATGGAGATGCTGTCTCAGGCTAGCCGAGGGCTGCGCTTAAAGGGTCCCGACCCCCACCCCGGACACACAGTTCTAAGGAGTGCCCCGCTTGCAAAGAAGTTCTGGCTTGGAGTGCCCTGAGTGCCCACACTGGGCACATCACACCACTCGGCCATCAGCCCGGCTGCACTTGCCGCAGGCTGCCATCTGGGGAGAGGGAGTAATTGGGGGACTGCAGGAGAGCTTCCACCCCCAGAAGCCCGCAGAGCCAGCCCAGTCCTCCCCATCGGGGGCTCGTACCCCATTCCTCCCTCACCTCCTTCCACTTACCCTTCCTTAGCCCCCCTTCTTCTTGATGTACAAAATAAAGATAACGTTTCTTCCAACATTGACTCTGTCTTTATTGAACAAAAACTGGGGGAGACTGGGAAAAGGAGGTGGGAGAGGGGAAGAGAAAGGCTGGGAGAGGGGAGGGCAACTAACATGATCAGGGGTTGGGAACAGGTCCCAGATGAAGAAAGGCTACAGAGACTGGGACTGTTCAGCTTAGAAAAGAGGAGACGGAGGGGGGACAGGATAGAGGTCTCTAAAAGCAGGGGTTGGGTGGAGAGGGTGCATTCAGAAAAGTTCTTCCTGAGTTCCCATCAAGAAGGACTAGAGGACACCAAAGGAAAGGACTGGGTAGCAGGCTTGAAACTAGTAAGAGAAAGTTGTTCTTCTTGACAAAGCAAATAGTTAACCTGTGGAACTCCTTGCTGCAGGAGGCTGTGAAGGCTACAACTAGAACAGAGTTTAAAGGGAAGTGAGATAAAGTGATGGAGGTTGGGTCCATGGAGTCCTATTAGCCAGAGGGTAGGAGTGGTGTCCCTGCCCAAAGTTTGTGGAAGGCTGGAGAGGGATGGCACGAGACAAATGGCTTGGTCATTGTCTTCGGTCCATCCCCTCCAGGGTCCCTAGGGTTGGCCGCTGTTGGCAGACAGGCTACTGGGCTAGATGGACCTTTGGTCTGACCCAGGACGGCCATTGTAAGCTCAGGGCTCAGTGTCGGGGGTCTCAGTGGACCCCCTTGATTTTCATGCACACCTGGTCCTGGGTGGCCAGGCTGGCAGCTCTCCTGCCCTAGACGGCCACTTTCCTGTGCCTAGTGCGGAGATCGTGGACGAGGTCCACGATGTCCGCACTAGCCCAGGAAGGTGCCCGCCTCTTGCGGTCCAGGGCAAGCTCCCGGGAGCCGCCAGCCTGGTCCCGGCAAGAGGGGGTGGGCTGGGGGGCATCGGGTGGGTGGCTCTGTGCCGTGCCAGGTGCAGGGTCTGCTAGCTGGGTGCTGGCAGGCTTGCACCTGGCACGGGCACCGTAGCCAGCCCGTGCCCCTTTAAGGGGTCCGGGGCCGGGAGGGGGGCATAGAGTTTCCCTGGTGTTGGCCAGAGTGGCCACCAGGGAAACCTGGGGAGGGCTAGCCTCCCACTAGTTCGAACTAAAGGGCTACACAGCCCTTAGTTCGAACTAGCTAGTTCGAACTAGGCGTTAGTCCTCGTAAAATGAGGTTTACCTAGTTCGAACTAAGCGCTCCGCTAGTTCGATTCAAATTCGAACTAGCGGAGCGCTAGTGTAGCACCTATTAAAGTTAGTTCGAACTAACGTCCATTAGTTCGAACTAACTTTGTAGTGTAGACATACCCTGAGTCTGCAACACAGGGTTTGAAATAGAACTTCAGCTCCCATGCTTGGGCAGAATTCAGAAAATGAAAATGCTTGTGAAAATGAAGAAAAGCAAACAGTGTTGCCTGAAAACCTCTGTGCCTCCAAAAAGAATTACTTCTAAACATGGATGGCAACTGGGTGAGAAACAGAGGTGTAGGATAATTATCTTGTCCAAACCAATTCACACATCCCTCTACAACAACTCTTCTTGACAATGAATATGGAATAGCTTACTAAAAAGAGGAAATCATTTTATCACAGGGTGACTGGGCCTTTTAAGAGGGAGGGATCTAGTTCTCTTGCACTGTTTAGGTGCTGCCCAATCGAGCTTAAGGCAAGGCACTCGGACCTTATAAAGGGGGGAGATAGCTACAGCTAATTATATAGTCACTGAAGGAAGTAAGAAGCCTCTCTTAGTCTTTTTTGGAGGAAGACAAAAGAAAGGGAAGGTCTGTGGAGAAAGCCGAACTCCAGGTTAGAGGTTCCAGGGAGAAGGAAGACAGATCTTCTGGGAGGAGAGGCTAGGTTCAGCTGGATTTGCAATCAAGACTTTACAATTTTGAGGGCTTTTTTAAAAGACTTTGATAAATTGGACCCCAGAAAGGGGTATGTTTTGAATATCTGGACACTGTGGATTTTTTAAGGGGCCCTGAGTGAACAGCAACCTGAGGAAAATTCCCAATGAGCCACACTTGGCCGCAAGGAGGTGCTACATATGGCATAGTTGTCAGGATTGTGAGACTGCACACATCCAAGAAGGAGACATTGAAAAGCCAAAGGTGTCCTTGACAGTGAGATGGCTACCTTCCCGTGCATGAGGGGAGCAATGGCCACAGGTATTCCAGCCCTGGTTGTAGGAATGCCCAGACTTCTGTGGCAACATTCTGTGGAGATCCGAAAATCCAGAAGAGCTCAGCCACCCCAGAAACAAAGGAAAAGGGATGAGGAATCTGCCCAGACACATATTATGGGAAACAGGGACACACACACTGGATTTGCCCCGTATGCATCATGTCTAAAAGATCTACCCCATTCTACAGGACCTCTAGAAGATTAGGGAAACCCAGTACCTCTTGCCTGGATTCTGGCCTTCTCCAACAGCCTTCCCCACTGGTGCTTTCCCCTGTGGACTCAGGATTCTGCAGCCTTCTTATTCTTTATATTGTGTGCAGGGGTCTGCTAACAATTGTTTGTAACTGTTTCCTCCATGTGCCTTCCTTTTAGCCATGCTGGGCAGTAGGTAAATAGTCAATGTGCACTGGACTAAGTTCTGTCTGAAAGGTACCAGGTGCCCTGAGCCACACTGCTGAATATCTTCTCACGGAATCTGAGGAGATGAGTGATTATATACTTATTTATCAATATCATCAAGGGATAAATGCTGCTCCATTCTCCAAAGCCATGGAAATGCCCAGATATAGCAACTCCAGAGTCCAGTTCAGGATAGACAGGTTAGCAGCAGAATTCAGCCACACAAATTTCCTTTCACACAGCAGCATTTAAGGCAGGGGTGGGGAACCTCAGGCCTGGAGGGTGGATGTGGCCCCCGGCTTATCTGGATCTGACCCCCCAAGCTCAGGGCTCCCTCTAGCTTTGGGGAGCCTGTGCTGGTGCTCCACTTCCTCCCACCATCTCCGTACAAGGCTGGATCACACAAAATCTACTACCTGATTTTGTTTATATTTTGTTTCTCTTGTGGCTGTCTCCCAACTGATTTTTCTGTGCATCAGTGGGCCCCTATCCAAAAAAGGTTCTTCATGCCTGATTTAAGGGCAGACATGGGAGGTCCAACTTCACATGAAGACCCGGGTTGTGGCCTTTCTTAGAGCAAGGATACAATAGCTGTCAAGGAGCAGATTCTATCCCTGACATATCTGGCTATTTAGTTTGAGGCCAGTCATAAGACTTAGCTCTAAACAAACTGCTTGGCTAACTGTTAGGTCCCCAAATGTAACTGTAAATGAGGAATCAGGATTAAGCAGATATGATTCCAGGCTGGTCCCATGGAGTCATTTCTTGGCTCTGGGCTATTACAACTTTTATCAGTGACATGGAAGAAAACAAAAAATTCCCACAGATAAAATTTTCAGATAACACAAACATTGAGAGAGTGGTAAATGAGGAGGAGACTAGATCACTGATTTAGAGCAATCTGGATCTAAACTGAGCAGATATAAAGAGTGTGTGTTTTAATATGGCTAACTGTAAATGTGCACTGGTAGGAACAAAGAATGTAGGCTATGCTTACAGGATGGGGTTCTTTATCTGAAAGTCATGGTAGTTAATAAGCTGAACATGAGCACCAATGTAAGGCTATGGCCAAAAGAGTTAATTCAATCCTGTGATGCATAAACAGAGAAATTGCAAGTTGGAGCAGAAAGGTTATTTCAATTCCGTTTTGCACTGGTACAACTGTGGCTGGAATACTGTGTCTAGTTGAGGTGTACATGATTAAGAAGGTTGTTGATAAATTTGAAGGGGGCTTAGAAAGAAGTCACAAGAATGATTAAAGGCTTAGAAAATGTTACTTATTTTACACTCATTAATGGATCTCCAAGTCGCTGTTTTGTTTCAGACCAATTCCACAAGCCAAATATATACAGAGAAGGATTGGAACTTAACTTCGTTCACAAGTTTAACTCTTATGCTAATGGTCTGAACTGGGACAAAGGATGGCTCGCACATTATCTTCCATCTTTTAATGACTTAAACAGCCAACCAAACAATGGATGTGCTAATTGTTCTTATCAGCCTCGTCTAACTATTTGAACTATCTCTGCACATCCTAAACTCAAAACTCTGGTCATCTGAAGAAGTGGGCTGTGCCCACAAAAGCTCATGACACCATCTACGTGTTTTGTTAGTCTATAAAGTGCTACCAGACCATTTGTTGTTTTTTAAGTTTATCCTGTACAGACTAACTCGGCTACCTCCCCCGTTCCCCGAAGCTATCTACTCACTGTCTCTCTTTTTCTTCCTCCCCCGCCCCCCCGCCCCTTATTTATTCTTGGATCTGGACTTATATACTCTGATCATCTGAAGAAGTGGGTTTTGCCTGAAAGCTCATGATCATCTACATGTTTTGTTAGTCTTTAAGGTGTTTTTAAAATTTTTCCTGTAGCAGATTAATTTGGCTACCTCTCTGAAATTTATTTTCAATCCATCAATTTAGCTTAAAGATTTGGTTATGGTTTTAGATATCTAAATGGTGAACAAATATTTAATTATGGGATTTTCAAACTACCAGAGAAAGGTATAATACAATCCTTTGGCTAGAGTCAAAGCTGGACAGATACAGACTGGAATAAGGCATAGAATTTTAACAGTGAAATAATGAATCCTTGGAACAATTTACCCAAAGTTGTCATGAAGGTTTCTCCATCACTGACTAATTTCAAATCAAGATTGAAATTTTTTCTAAAAGACAAGCTTTAAGAATTATTTCGGGGAAATTCTCTGACCTCTATGATTAGCCTACGTGATCACAATGCTCTCTTCTGACCTTGGAATCTATGAGTTTATTCATGGAGAAAACGGTATTCTTGTTACATGAAAAATGGAGTTAAGAAACTTAACAAGGTATAGCCCAGACTGTTGGGAAGCTGTAGCTACCTGGATGCTAATATTCCCTCTGATGTGCATTCAGCACAAAGGGATTGCCTTGCATCTCTTCTGAAAGTAAAGGCTGGTGGGATCCATCCATCTCTAATTTCTGTGATTAATGACTACTTGCTGCTCTTATGCTTGCTGAGAGCATGTGCTGCTCCAACAGGCATGATTTTAATGTATAATTTGTCATACATTTGAACACGTTACTTGAATGTTGATATTGTACCCTGACACTTTGAAAGCTGCTGTGGTATGCGTGGCAGTTAGCACATAGCACTTGAATCATCTTTTCATTTTCCCGAAGCAAATTTCATGCTCAGATATTTTATGTTTTATGTCTTGTTTTGTGGTGTGCTTGGCAGTCAAACCCTCTCTCTCTCTCTCTCTCTCTCTCTCTCTCTCTCTCTCTCTTTCTCTCTCTCAAGAAAGGCTGCCTAGTGCTTTCTACAAGAAACAATCACTGAAAAAAGGGGGGGGAGGAGGAGGACTTGAATCGGTTTTAAGTGTTAATTTCATTTTCATTGATCACAAAATGAAAAAAAATGATGATCAGTTACATCTGTGTCCATTATTTGACACAGTGCAAAGAAAGGATATTAGGGTGCTGCTACATGGTATCTGCCTAACATACTGTGCTTCCTTTCTTTTTAAAGCTATTCTTTCTGGCATGAAGGGAGAATGCTTCCAAAGAGCAAATTCACCAACGGATGGAACATAAACTTGATCACATTGTTTAACAGTATGAAGAACCGGGCTGTGAGTCAACCTAAGGGCACCTTGGCTAGTCTTTAATGTTCTTTTTCTTGCAAGGAGAAATCCTGTTGCTGAACATCACGTAGAATTGAGGAATGAGCCAGCAGCCATACCTGATAAATGCCTCAGCTCACTTACAATGAAAATTGCATGCATTTTTCCTCTTTGTCACACAGTGCAGGGTGGAATTTAGAAAACTGAAATAAAAATGCAGGACACAGACGTCACTTAGTAATGCATGAGTTTTACAGGGATTAAAAGCTTAAGGAAATGTTAAATGCCTGTCACAAGACATACAGTAGCGGTACAAGCTTCCTCCCAATATTTCTATACTGACAGTGTGCCTTCCATTCTATACAGGAGAGATCACATCTGACTGTGAGAGTGTAAATAATTCTCCATGCCTTTTCAGAACGTGGCCTCTGGAGATTGGTGACAACAATATTAATCATTATTATTATTGAGGGTGAAATTTACAAGGCATAATGCCAATGTGACACTTAAACCCTCACTCTCTGTAAAGATGTAAATTTAATCTGTTGAACCAACTGTCTGTAAGGTGTTGAACATAAAGGTGGGCATGGCTTTTGCAACATACACACTGTCCACTACAGGTTGGACCTCCCTAGCTCTGCACTGTCAGGTCCTGATTGGTCCCAAATGAGAGAATTTTCTGGACCACGGGAGGTCTCGAGCCACTAGCCCCAAATCCATTCATTGCCTGCTGCTGGCAGGCTTGCCCTAGTGGGCCTTGCCCTCCCACCCCAAACCTCACTGGGCTGCTTGTCCAGCTGCTGCCAGCTCTCTGGGCAGCACAGGCTCTGGCTTCTGCCACAGGGCTTCTCCCCTACACATCCAGGGGTGTCCCCGGGCCCATGTTCCAGGGGACTACTGAAGGTCTCTGGCTCCAGCCCCCCCCCCCCAGGACGCTGGCTGGGGACTCTGACCCCATGCTTCGGGAGGCTGCGAGGAGACTCTGGTGCTAGCCTCACACTCCTGATGGCTGCCAGGGCACTCTGACCTCAGCTCTCTGCTCTTGGAGGCTGCTGAGGGGCTCTATTCCCCTGCCAACCTGGGCTACCACAGGACTCCAGTGCCACGCTGCTGCAAGCTGCTGGAGGTTGCCGCAGGACTCCAACCCTAGTACCACACTGTTCCCAGCCAGGCTGCCAGCTCTGTTGCCCCATCCAGGCTAGTTCTCCTGCCATTAGGTTTCTGGGTTCTTTGGTCCAGAAGTACCTGTGGTCCTGCTGGACCAGAGAGTGCCGGATTTTAGAGGTACAACCTGTAGTACCAGAAGGAAACCACCAGTCCTTTAGATTTAAGTCCTTGAGCTGCCATACTCAGTAGTGTTGCATTTAGCATAACATTATAATTGCAAGTGAATGCTTACATGTCTTGACTTAAGCGGTTGAGCAGAATATGTGTCTTTGCGGGTTTGGGATGGGCTAAACATCTTATTGCTGCCTCACTTGCTGCTAGGTACTTTGGCACACAAAATATCTGATGAGCTATCACTTTAATAAAGATGTATTCGTTCTGAAGTTTTGGGTGCATTTATATTTAGGATTACATCCAATGTAAAGAATTGCAAGTGATACTTCAGTGCAATTCTCCAGAGGAAACCATGAATAGATATGGGCACTTTTGAAATACTAGAGCTGCTGAGATAGCCCTTAGTAACATCAAAGCTTTCACACAGAGGTAATCCGATAACCTTTCTAGAAGCCACTGCAGATTAGAAATTATTGGAAACTACATTTAAAGTAACTGGTTAGAGTTTTAAGAACAACTGCTTGATCAGCATTAAGCACCACTGTAAGAGGAAGAAGAAGGAAAAGAAAGCCACAGAAATGTTAGATGAAAAATTTCCTTCAATGAATTAGAGAGGAAAGAAATGGAAAATCTGAGCTGATTCTAGGCACATAACATTCAGGGTCAGTTTTTCTCCCCCTGTAAGTAAGTGTGTGTGTGTGTGTGTGTGTGTGTGTGTATATAATTACATATCTTTGACCATGATCTCTTCCCACTAACTCCTGAACCTAACCCAACTGTGTTTGTCATTTCATTCATTCACAACTATCTTCACTCCACCAACAGGCTATCAAACTAGTCAAGATTTCATTAACGCATGGCCTGGTTCTGATTTGCAGTAGGCCTTCTTTATATCATTTTGGCAATGTAAAGTGGCCTTTAAAGTGATCTTTTAAATGTTATTTATGGGTACATTAAGGCCCCATACACTGCCTGGGTGGCAAGATATATTAGGGTATGTCTACACTACCACCCTAGTTCGAACTAAGGTGGTAATGTAGGCAACCAGAGTTGCAAATGAAGCCAGGTATTTGAATTTCCCGGGCTTCATTTGCATAAAGCCGGGCGCCGCCATTTTTAAATGTCTGCTAGTGCGGACTAGGTAGTTCGGACTAGGCTTCCTAGTCCAAACTACTGTTACTCCTCGTGAAATGTGAAACGAGGGGCAGGGGGCAGTGAAACGTGAAACGAGGAGTAACGGTAGTTCAGACTAGGAAGCCTAGTCCGAACTACCTAGTCCGTGCCGCGTGTGGCCGCGCGGCACAGAGTCCGCACTAGTGGACATTTAAAAATGGCGGCGCCCAGCTTTATGCAAATGAAGCCCAGGAAATTCAAATCCCAGGCTTCATTTGCAACTCCGGTTGCCTACATCACCACCCTAGTTCGAACTAGGGTGGTAGTGTAGACATACCCTTAGAGAGTCTAAGAGGGCTATCTGTGACTTCATAGTAGGAGTTGCACAGTGATTCAGAACTTTATATTTATTTCTCACTTGGTAAAATCTAACTATAGATATATATTTTGATAACATGCTGTGACGGGGCTAACCTGCCCCGCACTGAGCAGGAGGAAGGGGAGCCCATTTATTGGGTAGAACACGCCCCTCCCCCACAGCCCTACTGGGCATGCTCGAAGTGCAGCCTCGCTATAAAAGACTGCTGGGCTGCTCAGTTGAGGCAGAACGCTGGGGAGGCAGGAGCTCCGGCCCAAGCTGCAGGCCCGCCGCCAGACCTGCCGCCAGATCCAGAGCCGGAGGAGGCGCTGCTGCTTCTGCCACCAGCCCCGGGGCGAGCCCGCCCTCAACACCGACGCCCGTTGGCCACCCGCCCCGCTGCAGAACGCCCGGTGCCGCTGCCCCAGGGACAAGCCCGTCGGACGAAGCCGCTGCCGGCAACCCAGCATCGCCAGGTGGGACCTCCGTTGGCTACCAGATTGGGGGTAGGAAGCAACCCAGGGCAAGGGGACGGGAAACCCCCCCCCCCCAGTGGGCTTAGCATGTTTTGGGGGAGGATCCCCCGCTGAGCCAGTGGTGGGAACCACCCACCACTACCAGGGCCCTGGGTTGGGGTCCGGTGGAGAGGGAGGGCCCAGACCCCCCTACCCCACCCCGCAGTGCTGGACTAGGCCGCTGGGCCTGCTGCGAGTGCTGGACTATGCCGCTGGGCCTGCTGCGAGTGCGGACTAGGCCCCCGGGCAGGGGGTTAACGCTTTGTTCCCCAGGGGAAAGGGGACGGAGGCGGGTGGTACCCCGCCACAACTGGTGGAGAATGTGAGTGGCAATCCCCCCCCTTGAGTAAAAGGGGGCGCAGAGAGGGGTTTCTTTTTTTTTAGGGGTGCTAAAAAAAAAAAAAGGGGGAAAGGGGCAGGATTTAGTTGGGCAGGTGCTCGAGGAGGTCTGGGGGAAGATGGGCCCCCGGAAAGATAATAGGGAGGCTGTGGGGCAGCTCCTGAAGAGTTTGCCCAAGGAGGACCGGGAGTGGATCCAGCGACAGGGGCCCAAGATGTTGGGGCAGGCGGTAGCCCTATTGAAAGGGCACTGGGTTGGCGGGGGAGCCCTGAGGGTGACAGGCCGCCCAGGGAGCCGCCAGGGAGACCCCGGGAAAGGGAGGGGCACCCCCAGGGCCTGTAGCTATGGACAAGTACTAGTAGCTGGGGTGCAACCGCAGAAAGAAGGTGGAACAAAGATACTCATCCCAGTTAAGGTGCAAGGGGAGGAGGCCACAGCCTTGGTGGATACGGGTTGTGGACAGACGCTGATAGAAGAAGACCTAGTTGGCGACCCAGAGCAATGGGGGCCCCCGGTGAGAATGCAGTGTATTCACAGGGAGGTAAGGACGTACCCCACCGCCAAGGTGAAGCTAGCGATCGGGACGCATGAAGAGATGTGCAGCGTAGGGGTAGTCCCCCGACTGGCTTACCCCGTGGTGGTGGGGGGCGGGATTGGCCCCACTTTTGGACCCTACTACAGGGCTACAGGCGAGGGGACCCCGAGGGGGGAGGCCCAGAACAGCCACAGGCAGCGTTAACAGAACTGCCGATGGAAGAAGACCCCGGGGAAGGGATCTTAAGGGGGGCCAGGAGGGGAGCCCCACAACCTTCTCGAACAGACGCCCCCCCCCCCCCATAGATCCCCAAGAAACAGCTTTCGCCCTGGAGGGAGATTTCCTAGAGGAACAAAGGAACGACCCGACCCTCAGCCGGGCCTGGGAGCAGGCGGGAAAACCCGAGTCGACAGACCTGGCCACCTCGGGGGGGGCCCAAGGTCCGAGGTTCGAGATACGGGGCGATTTGTTGTACCGCCTGACCCAAGACCCGCAGACCCAAACCGAGATCTGCCAGCTGCTGGAACCCCAGCGGCTTCGGACGACGGTGTTGCGATTGGCCCACGATGTGCCCTGGGCAGGCCACCTTGGCCGGGAAAAGACGTTGTGCAGACTAGCCCAGCGATTCTTCTGGCCAGGAATACATCATGTGGTGAGGGCCTATTGTGCATCATGCCCCGAATGCCAACGGGCTAACCCCGGAGGAGTCCCCCGAGCTCCGTTGGTCCCTCTGCCCGTGGTAGGGACACCCTTTGAACGCATAGGGTTGGACTTGGTCAGGCCGCTGGAGCGAAGCGCTAATAAGAACAAATACATTCTGGTCATTGTGGATTACGCCACCCGATACCCAGAGGCAATCCCCCTCCGGGTCACGACAGCTCGCGCCATCGCCGATGAACTTTTAAAGGTGTTCGCCCGGGTGGGTCTCCCGAAGACAATCCTAACAGACCAGGGAACTAACGTAACATCCAAGCTGATAACGGAGTTGTGCCGCCTACTGAACATTCATTCCCTGAGAACCTCTGTGTACCACCCCCAGACAGACGGGCTGGTGGAACGGTTCAACAGGACGCTGAAGTCAATGCTGTGGAAATTCGTCGACGACGACCCGCGACAGTGGGACAGGTGGCTGCCAGCTCTTCTCTTCGCTGTGAGGGAGGTCCCCCAAGCCTCCATGGGATTTTCCCCATTCGAATTATTGTATGGCCGACGACCGCGGGGAATTCTGGACTTACTAAGAGAGACTTGGGAGGGACAAGAGAGACGCGCCCAGGGGACCATCCACTACGTGTTACAGCTACGGGAGCGGCTAGAAGAATTGGGCCGGCTAGCCCAGGAGAACCTGCGGATGGTGCAGGAAACGCAAGCACGCCACTACAACCAGAAGGCGAAGATGCGGATCTTTCAACCTGGGGATCGGGTGTTACTCTTATTGCCCTCCTCGGAGTCCAAGCTATTAGCAAAGGGGCAAGGACCCTTCGAGGTCGTGCGGAAGGTCGGGCCAGTCGACTACGAGGTGAGGCTACCAGGGCGGCGGAAAGATTTACGGGTGTACCATGTAAACCTCCTGAAGGCCTGGAAGGAGAGGGAAGCAATGATGATCACCCCTTCCCCCCAGAGGACGAGTTGGGACCACAAGTGGGAGCCTCGATGGAGAACCCCCAGGTAGATGTCGGGCAAGACATAAAGGAGGGACAACAGCAAAAGCTACAAGAACTCATAGCGCGATTCCCACATGTATTGTCCGCTAAACCAGGAAGGACCCCATTAATTAGTCACCACATTGCCACAAAACCGGGGCAGAAAGTACGGGATAATCACCGCCCCCTGCCCAGGAAGATGTGGGACACCGTGCGCCAAGAACTAAAAGAAATGTTGGCCCTAGGGGTGGTGGAAGAATCCCGAAGCGAGTGGAGGAGCCCCATAGTGCTGGTCCCCAAGCCCAATGGCTCAGTGAGGTTTTGCATTGACTTCCGCAAGGTGAACGCCATCTCCCAGTTCGATGCCTGCCCCGGGTAGATGTACTATTAGAACGCCTGGGGAGGGCCAGATATATTTCGACCCTGGACCTCACTAAAGGATATTGGCAAATCCCGTTGACACCGAGGACGAAAGCCAAAACAGCATTCCCAACCCCTTTTGGGCTCTACCAATTTACGATGATGCCTTTCGGACTACATGGAGCCGCTGCCACATTTCAGCGGCTGATGGATCAAGTCTTGGCACCCCACAATGCGTATGCAGCGGCGTACATCGATGATATTATTGTGTACAGCGAAAGATGGGAGGAACATCTAACCCACTTAGAGGAGGTATTGAGGGCCCTAGGGGAAGCCAGGTTAACAGCAAACCCGGCCAAGTGTCACCTAGGGAAAGAAGAGGTAACCTACTTGGGGTATACGGTGGGGAAGGGACAGGTGAAACCCGTAATAGACAAAATTCAGGCCCTCCGAGAATACCCCGCTCCCACCACAAAACGGCAGGTGAGGCAGTTCCTGGGGTTGGTGGGCTATTACCGGCGCTTTGTCCCTAATTTTTCCACCATAGCAGCCCCCCTGATGGACCTGACCAAAAACCAACACCCGTGGCGGGTAGAGTGGTCAGCAGCATGCGAGAGGGCGTTTCAAACCTTGAGGGACCACCTTACCCGGGGACCGGTACTAGCCCAGCCGGATTTTGCCAAACCCTTCATCCTACAGACGGATGCTTCCGAGGTAGGCCTCGGGGCCGTACTATCCCAGGAGATAGAAGGAGTAGAACACCCGCTACTATACTTAAGCCGCAAGTTGTACCCGAGGGAAACCCGGTACTCCACCATAGAGAGGGAGGCACTGGCCGTGAAGTGGGCGGTGGACGCACTAAGGTATTATTTGCTGGGGAGTACTTTTTTGGTAGTGACGGATCACGCCCCTTTAAGGTGGCTGCAAACAATGAAAGACACCAATGCGCATATCATGCCCTGGTACCTAGCCTTGCAGCCGTATTCGTTTCAAGTGGCACACAGACCAGGGAAGGCGCACGGCAATGCAGATTTTCTTTCGCGCATAGCTCCTAAGGAGGAGCCACCGGAAAGAAACCTTTTAAGGGGGGAGGTATGTGACGGGGCTAACCTGCCCCGCACTGAGCAGGAGGAAGGGGAGCCCATTTATTGGGCAGAACACGCCCCTCCCCCACAGCCCTACTGGGCATGCTCGAAGTGCAGCCTCGCTATAAAAGACTGCTGGGCTGCTCAGTTGAGGCAGAACGCTGGGGAGGCAGGAGCTCCGGCCCAAGCTGCAGGCCCGCCGCCAGACCTGCCGCCAGATCCAGAGCCGGAGGAGGCGCTGCTGCTTCTGCCACCAGCCCCGGGGCGAGCCCGCCCTCAACACCGACGCCCGTTGGCCACCCGCCCCGCTGCAGAACGCCCGGTGCCGCTGCCCCAGGGACAAGCCCGTCGGACGAAGCCGCTGCCGGCAACCCAGCATCGCCAGGTGGGACCTCCGTTGGCTACCAGATTGGGGGTAGGAAGCAACCCAGGGCAAGGGGACGGGACACCCCCCCCCCCCCAGTGGGCTTAGCATGTTTTGGGGGAGGATCCCCCGCTGAGCCAGTGGTGGGAACCACCCACCACTACCAGGGCCCTGGGTTGAGGTCCGGTGGAGAGGGAGGGCCCGGACCCCCCTACCCCACCCCGCAGTGCTGGACTAGGCCGCTGGGCCTGCTGCGAGTGCGGACTAGGCCCCCGGGCAGGGGGTTAACGCTTTGTTCCCAGGGGAAAGGGGACGGAGGCGGGTGGTACCCCGCCACACATACCCTGAGGTAGGCAATCAGAGTCATGAGTCACTCCAGACAACATGACTCAGTTTTTCTCTTGCCCTTTCTTCTTTCAGTACAATATTGATTAGCATTGTCTGACCCCTGCTTCCAGATGCTTCACTGCCCTCTGCATGTGAGCTGAACCAGAGCTCCCCTTCCCCATTCTTAAAGTGATAGCTTGCAATTCCACAGAACACCACAATAGTGTATTGATATGAACCTCAAAGATGACAGCTGCATTATATACAAGACAATCTGAACCTTCCTTCTTCCCTTACATATCTTTGGGAAGGACTGCAAGAAGTTTGGGGGTGTGGGGGAAGTAGAAATGGGCTGATTGGCAGCAGGTTTGCTGTCTTTGCAACTGTGCATACTTGTGTGTGTGTATGAAAATATGCGAATTAGGACTTTTTCAAACAAATCAAGGTTTATTTGAGTTTGTTATAACTGAGACAAATATGACACTATCCTGCAACCTCCTGGACAAACTAACTGAATTAAGTTAAACTTTACTCAATTAAGTTTACATATGTTAAGAGTTTCTTGTATTAAAAATGCAAATGTTTATGTACTTTTAACCATAAACTTTCAGGAACTACAACAGTTAGGAGGTGGTTAGGCAAAGGTACTCAGATTTTAACACCTTTAGATTATGACCACCACCAAGAGACAGACTCGCAAATACTGGCTCAAAGTGGATTTTTCATATACCAACAGACAAAGAAAGGATTTTTAGTTAAATAGCCTTAATCAAAAATGACTCAGGACGTTTTTATGGTCCAGCAAGTGGACAGGACCACTGGTCCAAGGTGTGGGGGGTAGGGGGCGAGAGAGTGCTGATCCTTGGGGATCAGTTGGAGGGATTTAACCTGCTAAAAGCCCAATGTAACTAGGTTCTGGTTGAAAAAACTGCAGAAAAATCATTATTAAAACAATTTTTTGATTCTTTTATTTCAATTTGTGAAATTTTACAATTAAACAAAATGTTGACTAGTCAACAGCAGCAAAGGGAAAAGCACAAAACAGTAATGGCTAGACTGGCAAGTTTTTCTGCAAAATCATCTGCTTTTCCGTTAAAAGCATTTCCGGAAAATCATGCCAGTGTAGACGTGGCCTAATAAGTATTTTATCCCTCCAATTCTCCGTGTGTGTGTGTATAGCATATTTTTAAAAAAGGAATGCAAGTAACCCTATTTTTGTTTCTTTGGGTAGAGGAATTGGAACTGCTCTTTTATTCATTGTCAGGTTAGGATCATCCTGTAGTTCTTAGAACTCTGGATAGTTCTTTATCCAAAGTCTATAATTATGTAAAATGTAAAGTTAAAGCCATTTTCTTATGTTCTTTTTTAACAGTGAGCCACATTTTCAACAACTAAAAAGGCAAATGTTCACATAAAGGAATGTATGCACTGATGTATACCTGAAACTATACATAAATTTACCAGCACCTTGCTCACAAAAAAAATAAAAATAAAAATAAAAAAAATGCACACAGTAGAATATTTTCCAGATGTACTGTCATTAAATACACCCCGTCTTTTCTTCCCTATCTTAAGTTTTTATTCTGGGTTTTACTTTACCTGTGGTAGATTGAAGTTCTGCAAGGATGGATATTTTAAAACATAATCTATGACTTCTAAAGTGTGCTATACTATTTTTCCCCCTAAACCTAATCACATTAAAGTTAATGGAAAGACTCTTATTAGCATTAGTTACCTGATTTGCATATAGAATTGTTGTAGTGGGCTCTTTTCCTTACAAAAATTTGCCCCACTTAATCCATTCCTGAGCATTTGTTACAAGCATGCTTGGAAAATTCAGACATTTCACCTATAAATATTCTTATGTTGCAATATAGAGTCTTGAAAAGCTTTCTGTTACTTCACCAACAACTTGCAATAAATCACTACAGAACTTGGTAATAATCTTGTTGACATTATAAACAAGAGGAAGGAGAAAACTACACGAGGGGCACATTTTCTGTCAGTCTAAGTGCACAAATGGGCATGTACAGAGCAATGTGACCATAAAACTGCCCCCCTAACAAACATTCCTCTTCATCACTAATCATGGTCTGCTGTAGCTTGATTATAAGAAAGAACTACTCAAGTCCCTGGACCCATATGGCTCTCCTATAGCTCAAAATCTGCCTCATATTTCATACACAAACGTGACTCTATTACTAGAACCAGTTGTGGTAGTGATATTAAATTTTGTTCACATAAAGACAGAAATCTGCAGCAGAAAAAGTTTATTTTTGAGCACATAAAGAAACTGGACTAATCTGTAAAGTAAGGGTAGTTACTTCTGTCTATCTTAATAGATGTTTTGTCAATGTCTTGGTTTTTTTCTGCTCCCCTACACTCTGAAATTTAACATAATTTGCTTATTAAATCTAAATAATATATTTAAGGATAAAGATTCTTCTTTCATTGTACTAAGGGTGCAATGGTTGACTTCATAGGAAATGCATTTTTTCTGAACTTGGTCAGTGGTTAGAACAGGGACTTGGGAGGCCAGCGTTCAAGTCTATGCTTTGACACAGTGTGTGTGACCTTGGGCAAGTCACCTATCTGCTTTGATTCACTTCTTCATCTTTCAAATGGGGACATTCATACTCCTTTACCTCATGGGAGTGTTGTGAGGAGAAATATATTAAAGACTGTGAGTTGCTCAACTCTATGGGTACTTCTAAACTAATGGCTCCGTCGATGGAGCCATGTAGATTTGTTTGTTTGGCAAAGGGAAATGAAGCCACGATTTAAATAATCGCGGCTTCATTTAAATTTACATGGCTGCCGCGCTGAGCTCAGCACGCTAGTCCGGATGCTCCCCTGTCAACATGAAAGCTTTTTATTGACCTCCCCGGTAAACCTCGTTCTATGAGGCATAACGGGGAGGTCGATAAAGGGCTTTCAGGTCGGCACGGGAGCGTCCAGACTAGCGCGCTGAGCCGACAAACAGCTGATCAGCTGTTTGTCGGCTCAGCGTGGCAGCCATGTAAATTTAAATGAAGCCGCGATTATTTAAATCACGGCTTCATTTCCCTTTGCCGATCAGCCTAATCTACATGGCTCCATCAATGGAGCCATGTAGTTTAGACGTACCCATAGAGAACAGAGGAGATGACAGTACTGAAGATAAGAACTTGAGGACCATTTCCTTCCTTATGTTTTGTGATGCTCAGAGATGCAAATCATAAAAGACCCTTCCAAATGTGGGTGGTCACAATGCCTGAAGTGAACTCAATAAGGTTGACAGAACCATGCCCAACCAGAGACTGGGAAGAGTCAAATGACAGCCACTGGGAGAAACCATTCAGAACAGTGCAAGTCATAATACAGTTTGAATCTTAAGTGAATGACTACATATGTTAGCTGCTGTGACACCTGCTCTGAAGCTCTGCATACACTTGGACAGTGTAGGTGCATGACATTGTGGAGAGCCAATAAATGGCATTGTGTTTGCTAGTGATAAGTGGTTGCTGAGGGAATTAAAAAGATCTGAGTGGTGGCCTTCTGAAAGATTGTGTGGCCTTGCCTAGTGGCCATTTTACTATGTTGCAGCACCCATTTATAGAAGAGGAAGACATGATTGAATGGAAATAACCAGTAAATCACAGGTCTTTTTAAATTAGGTCTTCCCTTCCATGAGCTTTTATATGGGTTTGGGAGGATGGGGGTCAAGACATAAAACTGAAAGACAGACATAGGCATAGAAAGGCAAAAGGAAGTGGACAGTCCTGTGCATCTCATCCATAGTGACTACCTTCTAGACAAAGGAAAATTATGGAAAGGTATTATACTGAAGAATGTATATTAGGGTCTCATTAAACTCCTTATAGGAATATTCATCATTGGTATATACAATGTGAAAGGAAAGGGAACCGTAACCCTTGGAAAACTAGCTAGTCATCTGAGGATCAGCGAATATCTAAGGTTTTGCAAGTATACCAAAGACAAGGAAAATGCTAGCCTGCTAGAAGGTGAGGTTTGCAAAGAATTCTTTTCTGGGGTAAATCTGTTGCCCTTTCCTATCAGCCTTAGTTAACTCTTCCTTTTCCAGCCTTTCCCCTGCAGCTAATTCCTACTCAGTTTTATGAGTCTAGGAGTTAGTAATGGGTGAAAGGATCATGTTAGAAGGTCAGGTCAGGTGAGGTCAGAAATAGGAAAGTGTTGTTTCCAAGCCCAAATCAGGACCATGCAAAGATATAGGGAGCAGGGTACATGGGATGGATTTTTTTTTATAAGGAAAGCCATAAAAGACAGGGATTCAAAACCAAATCCAACCCAAAAAGTGTGGGTTGGTTCCTAACCAGGAAAGAAAAGTTGGGGCACTGAAGAAACATGACTCTCATTTGATGAGCACATATTTGGCTATATCTGGTAGTTTCAAATGTCATTCCTAAGTTTTATGTCCTGCCACTTTTGTACCATTTGGCAAATATTTAGCTAATAACAATAAAGAGAAAAAATGATAATTTTTATTGATTTAGAAGTTTAAAATGTTAGAAAGAACCTTATGAGTCACCTTGTGATAGACACCAAGAAACAAAAAAATAAGATGACTGGGTGTAAGGTCCAGCAAGTCCTAAATGACTGAATGTGGGTTATTTAAATATTTTTACCCTGCCTCTCTATTTAAAATATTTGAAGCAGTTTACAAAAAAATGTTTAAACACAATACAAATATATATAAAAATTTAAAGTACAAGACCCCAGAGGGACATAAAACCTGCTAAAACTGCTAAAACCGCTGGCAAACCGCTGAGTGCCAGTTTGTTTTTATCTCTACTGTTCAAAGTATTTCATCTTCTTTGGCTAGCTCATCCCTTAGCTTATGAATTCTTTCCCCTCTATTTTTTTCCAAAAAAGGGTTCCAAATTTTTCTGGTGTAAGTGGTCAGTTGTGCTATTGCAAAATACCAAGTAATCTGCATATAAGTGAGACTGTGCTATTTCAGAACTTGTCTGCTCCTATTGGGAAGTCTAGGATCTGCAGTCCTGCCCCAACACATTGTTCAGATGTGGCTTGACCAAAAAAAAAAAAAAAGAATACAGTTCATGTGCATTCACACAGTATAGTGAAAGTTCTCTTAGTTTTGGGAAACCTTGTTGCTTGCTGCAGGAAATGGAGTCCTGGTATGTTTATAATTATGAATTTCTCCATTACTTTCCATTGGAAGATCTTGAAGTGCATCGTAATGATCAACAAATTATGGCTCAGAAGAATCATAGAATTGTAGGTCTTGGAGATCCAGTCCTCTTAATTAGACCACCCCTGACAGATGTTTGTCTAATCTATTCTTAAAAATCTCCAATGACAGAGATTCCACAACCTTTGTAAGCAATTTATTCCAGTGCTTAGCCACCCTGACAAAGTATTTTCTAATGTCCACCCTAAATTCCCTTGTTGCAATTTAAGCCCATTGTGTCTTGTCCTATCCACAGAAGTTAAATAAAACATTTTTTTCTTCTTTTTCTTTGTAGCAATCACTCATGCACTTAAAAACTATTATGTCCCCTACCCCCAGTCATCTTTTCTTCATACTAATGAAACCCAGTTTGTTCAGTCTTTTCCTCATAGATCATGTTTTTGAGACCTTTGATCACTTTTGTTGCTTTTCTCTGGACTTTCTCCAATATATTCACATCTTTCCTGAAATATGGCACCCAGAACTGGACACAATACTCCAGCTAAGATCTAATCAGGGGGAAGGAGATAAGAAGAATTATTTTTTAAGTCTTGCTTATAATATTCCTACTAATACAACCCAAAATATGGTTTTGTTTTTTCTGAAATAATATTACATCATTCACTCATCTAGCTTGTGGTACACTATGACCCCAAGATCCCTTTCCACAATATCTCTTCCTACTCAGTCATTTCCTATTTTGTATGCATTCCACTGTTTGTTCCTTGTGGAGTGGTCATGCTACATTTGTGCTTATTGAATTTAAACCTATTTACTTCAGATCATTTCTCCAGTTTGTACAGATAATTTTGAATTTTTATCTTAGCTTCTAAAGCAATTGCAACACCTCCCAGGTTGGAAACCAAGGAAGTAGATAAAGTTAGTATCTCCCCCCCCCCCATTTCATAGGTTGAAAAAAAAATTGAAGCAATTTGAATGGCTATCACAAGAGCACCCCAGAAGTTTATGGCAGAGCTAAGAGTAAGAGCCAAATCACCTGGCTCCCAGGTCTGTGTTCTAAATGTAGAACTACCCCTTCTTCTAGAAAAAGCTTGATATTATCTTGAGACGTAACCTACAAAATACTCTGACAAACATCCTATTTCAAACAATGGATGTTTTGCCTTGATAAGACCTTAGGAATACAAGCTTCGGCCTTTATTTTAGCTATTTTTTATGCAGGGACCTATGCCCATTGTGACCTTGGATAGCAGCATACAGCATATCATACATTTAAAGTAATTTAGAGTGATGTAGATAGTAACAGACACATGTGCTTTGATGGCATAATGTTTCCTTAAATGCTTGTTCTGATCTTTCAAGGCATGTCATACTTGCTTTGATCAGTTGAATGAGAACTACATTGACCTAGTAAGTATTCAACCATTAGCATAGCTACAGCATGCAGCACTTTTGCTGGTAAAACAATTCATGCTGTGATCTCATAAGGAGAAGCCTGACCCATTTAATTCAAGTGATGAATCCAGCTGTTTACTTCTGATAGCTGTTCCAGTATCACACATGTATGAATAATTCATTAAGGCTGTCCTGCCTCAGTTTTCTTGTATGACCACTATATAAAAACATTTCAAATTCAAAAGGTGAAAAAACTCTATGCAAAGAAACATAGGTAGAAAGTATTTAGTCCTGACATAGTGTGAAAGATTATTTTTCCTTTAAAAAAATGACATAGCTGTTTTAACTGTCACCAAAGCTTTGTATTAATCCAGAGGAAACGTTTTTGAATATTTATTCCCCCCGTTTCCTCCATTCGCTTAGGCCACCCATTCTCAATAATAGTATGAAATGTCTCTTCGGTACTGTCATGACAAAAGGTATGGGCGGAAGAACTTCCAGCATTCTACAACTTCACCAGCTATAAATTAGTGTCTTGGATATGCAGGTCAAATTTGTCAGCTTAAAATATCAAGTCAGCCTTTACAATTCTGAGTTTAATTATCCAACATTGAGATTCTATAATACATTGATATACTCTACAAAATGAGCTTCTCACTATGGGTTTCATCCATCTCCACTTAAGTCAATGGTTAATTGGATGTCTTTGAACTACATAATTTTGTGGTTAAATAAATATATTTGAAATGGTGACATTTTTTTGATCAAAATAGGGGAAAGCACCTTTCATTATTAAAAATGCCATTTACAGTCCATAATTAGGACTAAGGAATATTTCAAGAGGTTAAAGCATGGAAGGGGACTTCTTGAAAGAAGAAAGAATTAATGAATTACCACAAATAGAATTTAATTTAAACCCCCTTCAGTACATTTGGCATTCTCATTCTATGCATTTTTTTAGCTTGAAAGACAACCCAAACTTTATAAAGTTGTTGCAATCCATGAGGATTTTAATCTGTATTGTGTATTCTCAAGCAGAATTTCAAAAGCACTCAATGTTGGCTAACCTAACCCATCTCCGCTCTCACAGTAAACCACCAATTGATTTCTCTGACGTCAGAGATAGGGCAATGCTGAATGCTTCTAAAATACTCTTAAATTTAGTAATAGAAAAAATTATGTGCAGCTCTAAGAAAAAAATCCTACCTCTGTTTAGTATCTCTTGTTCTGAAGCATCCCAAGCAGTTACAAAAGTCCTATCTATAAGCATTATTCAACCTCTCTGACAGGCATCATCTTCTGGGATGAAATTTGTCTTAGTCAATGGTGCAAAACACTACACAACAGTTTGAGGCTTAAATTAAGGTCTTCTCTCTGGCTAAAGCTTTTCTAGGGAATTGGACAGAAGACACCATTAAAATTCTATTTTTATTAACATGATGGTTTATGAAATATAATAATTATTTGCCTATTCTAATTATGGGGAAAATAACTGTTATAACTTAGACACCTTGGTGTGATGATTATTAGCAATATTATGGTGTGGTTGTTGCCTGGCAATGACTTTTCCCCACAGTCATTGTATGTCATATATTGAGATGAAACTACAAATAATCCTTCTGTTTGAAAACTGTAATTGTGCTAATCGGTATTCAGACAAATGGGCTAACACTCTTGCTCTTAATGTTACAGAAAGATTCATAGGATCTCTAATGGCCTCACATTAATGGTACACCAAGCTCCTATCCTTTTTTTAAAAAAATCTTATAATGGTTCATTTATTCCATGAAGCATAAAGCAGATAAGTGACTTGCCAAAGGTCACACACTCTGTGTCAGAGCATGGAATTTAACACGGGCCTTCCAAGTCCTTGATTAGTGCCCTAACCACTAGCCAAGTTCAGGAAAAAATGCATTTCCCAAGAGAAATCAAAAAATTGCACAACATGATTGTGTTTGTTTTTACTGTATAGTATAATACCCCACTGTGCCTCTACATTTTAAGCTCCACAGAGCAGGAAGCTGTATTGTTTAATTCATTTGAAATAGTTATGATCAACAGCCAGGACCTCCGTTTTAAGTCTTATCTGAAAAGACACTCCTCTAACAACTCAGACTCCCTTTCTTTCTAACAAGTTTCAGAGAGTTACTGTGTTCCAAGAAAAACAAGGAGACCTATAGCACTTTAAAGACTAACAAATTTATTTGGATATAAGCTTTTGTAGGCTGTAGCCCACTTTGTCAGATGTAACATAGATTTAACATAAATGCCCAAATAATTTTTAGTCTTTAAGGTAACCACAGGACTCACTGGTTTTTTTTTTTATTGTTTTGTTTTGTTTTGTTTTGTTTTGTTTTGTTTTGTTGTATTTTTCCATCATGCTGGAACACTTGCAAAAATGGAAGAGTGCTACCATTTTTTTTCAATACCCTGTTGTGTCCTTGGAAATCACCTATGCTACCACTAACCAAGCTCAACCTTGATTACCTTGTCAGAGCTGATAAAATGAGAGAATGAGTAAATGTTGCTGCCTTTCATGGTATCCCACTCCACATTTCTATATTATTTAACAGGTTTGTTTTTTCATGGCCTTGTGAATCAAAATTGGTTAGGGTGAGAGGAAAGGTCTGAGAGCAAGGGGCTGGAATCAATTCCTAAGCCTCTGCAAAGATGATTGCTACTGCTTAGCACTGAGGATCAACACTACCCTGCAAAATCCACATGTGATAGATTGAAAGCAAAATGGAATAGAAATATTGCATTATGCTGCAACATGGATTTGGTGAGAAGAAAGAAAATCCATATCTTTTTATGGTTACATAGAATGTGCTATCAGAAAATAATAAGCATTTGTATTAGTATCTGGTGACAGAACAAATGAATAATGTATCCAGTGTTGCAGTTGTTTAGAAATAAAAAAGGGGTCAATGTGTTCAGGTGACATAGGATAATGTCTGTCAATGGATTATGACACCATAGTAGCAATGAGGATGGTTAAATGCTTGAAACATTTTTAAAGCTTTGAAAGAAGTTTTATATTGTAATCTGAATAATTTCACAGGCAATTGCTGTCCATTGTATACTGAAGCAGTAGACTACCATGTTAACATAAACAATATACTAATTACGAAATATCATTCAAAGCGAACTGATCAGACGTATAGTAACTCCTGCCTATTCAAATGCATAGTTCAGAAGGAACACTGCTGTACCTAATTTGATTTCCCCCAGAGCAGTACATGATGTGTTATTTGATGCCCTTCAAAGGACACTATTAGCCAAGCTATAAAGTGTCTGATTTTATTAGCTTTGCTGGGTTTTATCAGTTTGTAAATGTGTTATTTTCTCCATTTATTGTGCCTATGGGATCCAGAGATAGAGTGAGCTTCAAGTTAATATGTTTTGGGAAGCCAGCAGTGGCCTTACTTTAACACTATACACCGTATTGCGATGACATTGAAGGTGGAGTCGTGAAAACTCTAATGTCAGGGCCATTTATCAAGGCAATTCCTCACTGCTATAAAACTCTGCTGTGACATTGAATTCAACAATAGTTGTTGGGTTTTTTTGTCTTAAATAGAACCCAGTGTTCTTGTGCTATACAGCTAACGCTCCCCAGTAACTGAATAACATGAATTCAATAATAAGAAAGTAGTTCAGACAGATGTTCAAAACAATAAGAATAAGGTAAGTTCTTGACATGGAATTCATGGCTTTTTTTGTGTGTGTGGTGTTCTTCTTTTCATCATCTTCTGTATTAACTTTGGAGGGCTTTTTCATGCATACAGTAGAATCCACTTTAACCAGCACCCTTCAAAACAGTATGCATGTTTTTGCTGGAATGATCATCAGGGAACAGTTTTGATTCAGTGCATTTCCAATTACACTAAACAATAAATAGGTATAAATGGACAACCTACTACATTTTAATGACATGTTACCTGAACACCTTTTCAAAACAGTGAGCCTTGTAGGTGTTTCCAGCTTAAATTTCTTGCTTTGTGATCCTATTTTCACATCAGACTGACTTCCCTCTGGATTATGGCTGCTAAATGTGTCATATTTACATGGATATAAATTTTAAAATATTTTTTAATTCAAATATTTTTATTTGAAAATGAACACACATAAAACATGAACAATATCTGAGGAAGAAGAAAAGCTTTTTCCTAAAATCAGAAAACATTGTTTCTTTCTAAATTGCTGTCTTGATTGCAAATTGTTTTCATTATAGTAACACACAAAAGTACTTACAGAAGAGACACAAAGACCAAATATACAAGGAAATGTAAATTCACAATTTATATAGAGCATTCATAGTGAATGGAATGCCATTTAATGTGCTTAATATAAACAGTGAAATTAAATATGTTTAGCCCGAGATTCAGGAAGGTACTTAAGTACATATAGAACTTTCAACATATGTTCATATGCTTGGGGTGCGTAAATGCAGAAATGCAGCACTAATGCATCATTAAGTGGTTACAGTTAAGCATTTATTTAATAGCAGAGATTTTAATGTAGTAAAGGAGCTGCTTAGAGAAAGAGGTTTAAATAGGGCATTTCAGTCTGGTCTGCACTACAGCAGAAGAGTGAAATAAGAGATGCAATTCAAGCTATGTAAATTACGTAGCTGGAATCGACATATCTTAAAAAGCATTTCCACGACGTCCACCCATTGGGAGGCCAATGGGAGCAAACTCTCTGGTTGGCTTTTTCTTACTCCTCACAAAAAGAGGAGTACTGGCCACCAGCCAGAGTTACCATCAACATTCGGTGTGCGTGTCCATACCTGATCTGCTAAATCGAGCGCTAGATCGGCCTCTGGAGCATCCATCTTCTGTGTGGTGTAAACGTACCCTTGGCTATGTCTACACTGCACATTGTTGCGCACGAAGATATGTAAATGAGGCATGGCAATGAATATCACTGAACCTCATTTGCATACCTATTGAGCCGCCATTTTGCGGAAGGGGCTTTTCCGCAAGAAGGAACTGTCTACACTGCTCCTTGTGCAAAAAACTCTTCTTGCACAGGAGCCATTCTTCCTGAAAATAAGCAGCAGAACGGCTCTTGCACAAGAGAGGTGCAGTGATATTCATCAGCATGCCTCATTTGCATATCGTCTTGTGCAACAATTTGCAGTGTAGATGTAGCCTCTGAGTATAAAGCCCCATGGAAGTTCACATGAAGATGCTGGGAAAGGGTATTCAAAGCTGGTATCATTGCTCAAGTTGATGGAGAAACATGAAATAAGGCAATGTTAGGCAGATAGTCAAGAGGTGCCTAATTTATGGAAAAGAATAACAGAATAATAAAATATAGGACTGGAAAGGACGAAAGGTCATGTAGCCTATTCCCCCACACTGTTGTGGGATTAAGTACACTTACTCCATCTCTGACAGGTGTTTATATAATTTGTCCTTAAAAACCAACAGTTTTGAATGTGATGTGTAAGACTGAAAATAGGGAGTCACACTGTTAAAGCAAAAGGCAAGGGAGACAACTTCAATGGACTATAGAGATAAGGTTACCCATAGAAAGAGTCTGACAAAAAATTATTTCACGTGGAGACTTGACTCCCCAAATTAGTTGCTGCACTGTGGATGACATTTATAGAATGATGGATAAGAGGAAATAGTCTCCACAGCTGAGAACTAACAGATGAGCACATGTAAATAGCAAAAGAAGTTGATGGCAGAGATACATCCACTTCCAAATGGTAAAGAATGGACACTGCTAGATTCTTGTTATTGTAAGATGTTATGGCGAGGTATGCAACTATTGCCCCTCTGTCAACCTGATACTACCACCCTCCTCGGTAAATCTGTCCTAGGGCTCAAGCTGCATTTTATCTACCATTGGATGGCCCTTGCTACATTTGGAGCCATCAGCCGGGGCCAGCCCTAAACCAAATGACACCTGAGGCAAGGAGGGTGTTTGGCATCCCCCTATTTGTTAAACTTTTGAATACTTTATTCTTATGTCACTTGTAGCCTGTTTAACAACTTTGTGCAATTTGCATGTCTGATTTATCCTTGTCTTTATAAGACAGTAAAGTTGCACATTAGGATTTGTAAATCTGTATTTATTCATGTCATATCTAAGCACATAAAAACATGACTTGCTCTAAGCTCTTTAATTTTAAGAATAACAGAAATATTCTAACACCAAAAAATTGAACTGTGCACCAACATGGGTGGACCAGTATAAAATAGTGTTACAGCAGTTGATAGCTTTAGAAAGTTAACCTTAGTCCTTTAGTTCAAAAGGTCACTTTTGTCTTTGTGAACAGAAGCAAAGTGTCACAGAGATCCAAGGACTAGCCAATGGCATTTTAAATGATAAAATAGTAAGCAATGTAAGTCCCTCATTGATCATCATCAATCAAAAATATGTTTTAATGAGCCAGAGCTTTGAATAACTGCACTCACAACTTAAGATATGACCTGCAATGTGAGCTGAGTCCTCAAAACTATCCACACATTAGGAAATTTGTCCTACAGCTTTGCCTCATGAATGAAAATAAAAAATAAAAAATCATTATTTTTAAAGTTACAGACTAACACGGCTATCCCTGGAGACTCATGAATGAATTGGAGAACTGGGAGTGGAGTATGCTTCCCATGTTGCAAAAGATGATGGGTGTTGTCCAGGTCAACACACAGGTCTTTATCATTGATGTCTGAGCATTCTCCATGTGTCAAAATCCAGTGAAGAGCCATACAATCATTCAAGAGTGTTTTCCGTCCACAAGCAGATTACAGTAAACTTCCGATAATCCAGCACCTTTAGGATGCCCCCCCCCAGACCCCTCATAGCCCCCCCTTACGATAGTCCGGCTCTGCCCCAGGCGACCCTGATTCAGCTGCTGCTGGTCAGTTTCAGCAGCAGCTGAATCGGGGATGCCTGCAATAGAACAGCTGGGCTGCTGCCGGGTTAGTCCCGCAGTGCCAAGGGGTGGCGCTATGGCACCAACCCAGCAGCACTCCAGCTGCTCTTGGGGACGCCTGGGGCAGAGCAGCTGGAGTGCTGCCGGGTTGGTCCCGAAGCGCCAAAGGACGGCGCTGCGGGACCAACCCGACAGGACCCCAGCTGCTCTGCCCCAGGGTTCCCCGATTCAGCCGTTGCTGAAACAGATCAGCAGCTGAATCCCGATGCCTGGGGCAAAGCAGCTGGGGTGCTGCCGGGTTGGTCCCGTAGCGCTGCCCCTCGGCGCTGCAGGACCAACCCGGCAGCACCCCAGCTGCTCTGCCCCAGGGGTCCCCAAGTCAGCCACTACTGAAACAGATCAGCGGCTGATTCCAGGAAGCCTGGGGAAGAGCAGATCTGCCCCAGGCTTCCTGGAATCAGCCGCTGATCTGTTTCAGCAGTGGCTGAATTGGGGATCCCTGGGGCAGAGCAGGTATGGTCCTGCCAGGTTGGTCCTGCAGCGCCGTCCTTTGGCGCTGCGGGACCAACCTGGCAGCACTCCAGCTGCTCTGCCCCAGGCTTCCCCAAGAGCAGCTGGGGTGCTGCCGGGTTGGTCCCGCAGCCCCGAGGGGCAGTGCTACGAGACCAACCCGGCAGCACCCCAGCTGCTCTGCTCCCGGCTTCCCCGATTCAGCTGCTGGTCAATTTCAGCAGCATCTGAATGGGGGAAGCCTGTCCGGCTGCCCCAGCACTTCCGGGTTCCTGATGGTGCCGGACCATCAGGAGTCCTGGAGCATTGGATGCCGGACTAATGGAGTTTTACTGTATTACGGTCATGAAAAAAACCCAGGTATTTTTGTGCTACTTAATGTCTCCAAAACTTTCTTTGCTGGATGCTTGTACATTGTCAACAAGAGCAAAAAAACTTGCTTTCAAGTACTCTTTCATAGTGTGATTTTGAGAAATGTGACCTCTGATGATTTACTGGAATTTTCATATCCTCAAATTTGCTTGGTCTGGTCAAAATTGTATAAGCAGCATTGGCAGAGTTTAGGATTCTGGTTATAAAGTTGGGTCTGATATATTGATTTCTGGTTTGCAATTTCTCTCCCTGATGTTGCTGTCACCATGTGAGGTTGATTCTTCTTTATTGTTACTCTCCTTTTCATGTAGACCAGATTTTTCTTTGTCACCACTTTCCCTTACATTGGAAGGAAAACTAGATGATTCTCCATCACTTTTCTACCATTTCCATTCCTTAGTGTCAGGCAAATCTACTAATTCCTTAGTAATAGGATTTACATTATTTACGCTTCACTCATCCATTTCTTTTGCTCTGGGATGATTGCTGCTGTCTGTAGTCCCATCTATATTGTTCTGTTTCAAATATTTTCCCATCAAATTATGCCTTCCTGAAAAATAGATTGCATTTGAGTTTTTTGCTTCTATTCTCAGCTTCTGTAAGCTTCTTCAGGGGTATCTTTTATTTTCTGTTGGGAAAACAGTGTTACGGAGAGCAAAGCAGTCTTAGAAAGTCATCAGACATTACGTGTTAAGTATAACAGAAGCAATAGATTAATTTTATATTGTTGCATAGATAGACGTTGGATATTTCAGTACGTCTAGGCTGCAGCACAATTTCAGAATACACTTATTTTACACATCACTACAAGAGGGCAGTTAGTTCGGACTAGGTGGATTTAAAAATGGCGCCCGTAGGGGAAGATACAAATAAAGCATGGGATATTTAAATCTCAGGCTTCATTTGCAACTTCGAATGCCTACATTAGCCTCCCTAGTTTGAACTAGGGGGCTAGTGTAGACATACCCTAAGAGTCTTGGCTAAGATTTAGAAGACCCAAAGGTTTGAATCCCAATGGTGTAGCGGGGCCTTGAATTCTGCTCTTTCCCCATCCCAGACAAGTTCTCTAGCCATCAGTCTGTAGGCTATTTTTTCTTAGTATCTCCTGTTGTAGCTATTCTATGTTGTATGAATAATTAAATCCACATTGTGCCAAAGGGAAAGCATGGTAATGATACTTTAGCCTGTGTAATTAAAGTAATAAACAGAGAGATAGGAGACTTGGATTCAAATCTCTCCTCTCAATCAGAGAGGAGATTTGGATGATTCAGGTGGTCGCATGACAAATAGTGTCCCTTCTGGTGGTATGTTTTGTAGCTCTGTGGTGTTTCCCAGTCATCACAGTTCCCTTCACAACTCCTCCCACATAATCCTGAAACACAATATTCCCCTGGTGGCAATTTTCCATTACTAAATTTGAGTTTCTGTTAAAACCCACTCTTCCAGAAAGTAAGAATTTTGAAGTCCCAGAACTTTATTTGATGACAGAACTGATGTCATGCATATCCTTGTTAGAGCAGTGGCCCGGGCCATGCCACTTCACAAAGCTCCCACTGACTGGAAACCATAAACCACAGCCAATGGGAACTGAAAGGCTCCATGGCTATAGTCTCTTAGGCTAGGTCTAGACTACAAGATTTAATAATGGGCTCTGCATTTTGCATGGTTTTTTAAGATTTTTTTGTTGGAAGAGGCTTTTCTGACATTTGGCCCATCTAGACTGAGCCAAATGTCGAGAAAAAACCCTCTTTCGGAAGCCCTCTTCTTCTCATTCAGGAGGAATGAACATGGGGCCTTCCAAAAGAGCATGTTTGCACGTCTACAAAAAAAAAGCAGAAGTGCAAATGCGTTCCCTGGAAAAAAACCCGCAGTCTATATGTAGCCTTATATAAACAAGGCATTGCGGGCCTGCCAGCAACTTATCCAGGTCAACACATTGAAAGCCCCTGACATAACTTTGAACACCACTGTTAGGATCCACAGTAACATTATTTCAAAATAACTAGCATTATTTTGAAACAACTTAGTGCGTATCAACACAGCAGGCAGTTATTCCACAATAATGGCGAAATACTGGCAAGCTGGAGGATTTCTTACTCTGACTCCTGTAACACTCATTGTACGAGGAGTAAGGGAAGTCAGAGAAAGAGTGCTCTATTTCGAAATAAGCGCTATATAGATACTCCCAATTTTGAAATAAGCTATTTCAAAATAATCTACGCAATTGACATAGCTCAATTTGTGCAGTTTATTTCGAGGTAAGTCCTGCTGTGTAGACGCAGCTGAGAGAATTCATCATCAGTTATTCTATTCAGTAAGAGTTTAATATTTTCTGACCTTCTTTTAGCATTTTAGTTTAGTTTATTATATAATTCACCCTCCCCTTGAATGAGAGAACCTGTGTGTGTCTCCAGATTGTGCTTAAATGCCAATAGCAAAGGACATGGAGGCACCATGGAGAAACAAAGTAGGTGAGGAAATATTTTTTATTGGACAAACTTCTGCTAGTAAAAGAGAGAAGCTTTCAAGATATACAGAATAGTAACAGAGATGTAGTTATACAGAGTTCTTCTCACCCACCTTGCCTCTTTCCTATACAGGGGCCAACATGCTTATGTCAGCACTGCAAATGGAGAAATGATATCTATCAGCAGCAGGGAAGATTTCAGATTTCAGCAAATCCAAAGAATTAGCATTTTCCTCTGCTATGTTGGCAAGCTGTAATTCTTGCAATATGGACTCTCCTTGTTAAAGATGAGCTGATGTTTCTCTATTCATTGAAAGAATTAGTAGTACTTTAAATCCCTTTGAAATACCAGTAAGAAAAAACAAACTGTATACAAAGACAGAATAAAACACATGGGTGTTTTTGAGGTGTTAGGTCTCCTGGCACAAATTAATGAAAATAATTTTATATATATTTGTTTTATATATCTAGTTAATCCAATATCATTAGTCTGTTATATAAGAAATTGAAACAAAAATTTTGAAATTTTGATTCTATTATGTATTTCCTAGAAATACAAAGGGAAGAATTACAAACAAGGCAGTGGTGTAGTGTTGTATTTAAAAAAGAAATAACACGGGGGAAAATCACAGTGATTTATAGTACAACACAGTAAATATAATAGCCTGTAACAATTTAGAAGCTCTTCCATTGTTTCAATTTTTCTCTCACTAATCAGTCATGGTATGCTTAGTTTTGACAATTGTAGATCATATTTGACCTATTATGAAATGTAGAAACTAATGGCCAAATTCTGCACATAGAATAAGGTGCTATGCAATTCTATGCAAAGCTATTAAGCTTAATGAGGCTGCACAAATATAAATAAAGATAGAATTTGGCTCAAAATTAAGAAATATAAAAAAAAACCAAAATTTTTGTCCCTAACCCAACCTCAAAATTTGATATTCAAAGAAATTTGGTTAACTTTTTTATAAATACTTGATGTCTGAAACTGCTGAGGAGCACCAGATCACGAAGACCTTGGATACCAGCTTTGCAGGGGAGGAGGAATCTCTGATGTGGACTCTTAGTATGTTCTAAGTGCTATTTCTACTATACTGCCTGAAAAGGAAATGGGGAAGTGGCATACTTATCTCAAAAATGGCATTACATGTATCTGAATCAATGATAATTTCAGAAAAAATGATCTTGCAAACTTATGGATCAATGACATAATAACGAGTACCATGTAGGGTACTAGTTAGTGCCTACTGCAGACTTCCAAAAAAAGTAGGGAACAGGATGACCACCTGCGTATAAACTTATATGTAACTGAAATATCTAAACATGATTGATGGCAATTTTTCCAAACTCAAAAAGCATTGCAGCCAACACTGCAGAATTATTTATTATACCTTGTCTTAACAAAGAGGAACTGAGGTAAAAAATAAATGGTAGCTTAGGTACAAATGATCATAGCTTAATCACATTTATAATGTGTAAGCAAAATAAAGGCCATATTTGTAGTATATCTACTTGGTGCATCAAAGCTGAAAGGCATTATGAGCCAGCTCATCCAGGAGGAAGAAATTAATCAGAAAAACATGAATGACAATTTGAATAATTTAATAACGTCTTTTAAATAACCCCAAATCCATAATCTCACAATTGAGGAAGAAAGCCATTCAGATTAGAAAATAAAAAGGCACGATTTAGAGAGGAAATTAAGCTGGCTATAAAAAAATAAAATTTGATAGTAAATGAAAAAAAGAGGAAATTAATAATCATGGAAATAAATCTTAAATTAGAGGTTGTAGAAAACTGAGGAGGGAAGCCAAGAACCACAAGGCAAAAATTATGCAATTATGGCCATCATAGTTAAGGAAAATTATATATATAATATAATTTTTTTAAAAAAAAATAGGAACCAAAAGAATCCTGACAACTGTGTTGGTCTATTACTGGATAGAAATGGTAGGATTATCTATAATAATGCAGAAAAGACAGAAGTGTTTAATACATTTTTCTATTCTGTATTTGGACAAAACACTAGGGGTGTGTCTACACTGGGCCACTTATTCCGGAAAATCAGCCGCTTTTCCGGAATAAGCTGCGAGCTGTCTACACTGGCCCTTGAATTTCCAGAATAGCAACGATGCTTTACTGTACAAAATCAGCCGCTATTCCGGAAACACTATTCTGCTCCTGCTCGGGCATAAGTCTGTATTCCAGAAAAGCTTTTCCGGAAAAGGGCCAGTGTAGACAGCTTTTCCGGAAAAGCAGAAGAAACGGAAAAAAGCGGTTTGGACGGTGGGAGACCCCGTAGAAGCCGCGGACTTCCGGGTAACCCGAGGTCTTAAAGAGCACAGACGCTACTGGCCGCACGTGGCAGGAGCCCGCAGGAGACCACCCTTCCCAGCTCTGCCACATGCCAACTGTGCTGCCCAGCCACCTCACAGCCCAGGCATGGCAGCTCCGGGTCAGCCACCGTCACCTGGGGCAGGGGAGGAAGCCCCCAGGGGCTGCAAATGCAGGGCCCCATCCTGGACCCCCAGGGAGCTGGAGACCCTCCTGGACTTGTGGGAGAAGGAGGAGGGTCTCCATGACCTGCAGTCCTGCCGCCGGAACGCAGACGTATACAGCCGTCTGGCACGGAACCTGGCCCAGCAAGGACACCCCAGCCGCAACTGCGAGCAGGTGCGGTCGAAGGTGAAGGAGCTGCGGCTGGGGTACGTGTGGGCCTCGGAGGGGAGGGGAGCAGGACCTGATGCCTGCCCCTATTTTGAGCGGCTGAACTCATTTCTGGGCCAGCCAGCCCCGCAAGCCCCAGCTGTCCCTGTGGACACTTGCCAGCACCCCCCATCAATCGTCCCACTGAGCCGGAGGAGGGAGAGGACAGTGGCAGCACGTCAGGAGAGGAGGCCAGCGTTGCCACCCAGCAGGCCCCCTCCAGCAGCTCCTCTGAGGCCGGGGAGGAACCCACTGATGAGTCTTTGCAGGTTACGCAGCCTGGTGACCGAGCGGCAGGTGGCTGTGGCAGGCAGCTGCAGGGCACGCCTGGGACCGTGCTGCTCACACACATTCGGTGGGACCAGGGGGAAGGGTGGATGCTGGCTGGAACCGGCCAGGGCCCCAGGGACTCAGCCCAGAGCCCGCTGCTCCACCAAGGGTGCAGCACAGAGAACGGCACACTGTCCCATGCCTGGCTGTGAGGCACAGCCAGCAGCTCCTGGGAAAAGCGCAGTGTCACAGTCCTGTGACTGTGGACCCCCACCGAGCCCCTCACCTGCTCCCAGTGCCTTGGCAGATTCCCCGAGGGAAGTCCCCACTGTGGCCACACCTGTCCCTGGGCTACCAGTCTTGCGGGAGGGATAGTGGGAGGGAGAAGGGCCCCTGAGTTTTGCTGCAAGAATGGGACATCCCCCACCCAGTCACTCTTCTGGTTCCGTCCAGGAGATATCCCACGTGGAGGGGATCTGAGAGCCCAGACCGTCACTGACAGGTGTGCTCCCAGGCACTGCCGTGGGGATGCATCTCGCTCCCTGTCAAACACCAGTGATTAGCCCAAAGCTTTTCACAGTCTCCACCGGCAGGGAGTTCCACAGGTGAATGCAGCACAAGCACCGTCCCGCCCTCCACGGGGCCAGAATACAGACCGGTGCTTACAATACTGGAGGGAGGACCCTACTCCAGGGGCGGTCCTCCTTGCCAACATACAACACGGGAGCAGGAGGGGAACCGAGTGGGCCCAAGCCACACAACTGTGCAGTCACCTGGGTTCCAGAGTGGAGGGCATGCGGTGTGGGGACAGTGGATGTCCTGCCTGACTGACCCGTCCTTTCTTCTCTTCCCTGCAGCGGGACTCAGCACCAGACCCGCGACTCCAGCAGCAACGGCACCCCCAGCTGCCCAAGCCCGGAGGCCGAGGCTCCAACACCGGGACCAGCTGCTCCGCCGTCACGTCATCACGGTGGAGGGGATCCAGACCTCAATTGCGGAGCGGGTGCAGAGGAACCAGGACTGGTGGCAGGAAGGCTGGGCTGCCTTCCTGGAGGAATGCCGAGGGATGCGCACCACAATGGGCACGCTGACAGCACATTTAGTGCATGCCATCCACTATGGCATGGCCGGACCACATGCCCCCGCCATCCCTCCCGGAGCACAGCCCATGCCCCCTCCTATCCCTGCTCCTCTCCCAGCTCCTGCTCCTGCTCCTGCTCCTGCCCCTGCTCCTGCCCCTGCCCCTGACCCTGACCCTGACCCTACTCGTGCTCCTACTCGTGCTCCTACTCATGGCCACCTCACCGTGCAGCCTGCCCCGACGCGATCTGCCCAGCGTGGGCAGGTCCGCCCCCGGAGGGGCGCTCACAGGGGCCACCCGTCCCAGTAACTGCCCCCCCTCCATCTCCCAGTTAAAGGTCCCCCCCATTCCAGTTAAAGGTCCCCCCCTCTCTCCCAGTTAAAGGTCCCCCCCCCGTTCCAGTTAAAGGTCCCCCCTCCCTCTCCCAGTTAAAGGTCTCCCCCCCGTTCCAGTTAAAGGTCCCCCCCTCCCTCTCCCAGTTAAAGGTCCCCCCCATTCCAGTTAAAGGACCCCCCCTCCTTCTCCCAGTTAAAGGTCCCCCCCCCTTTGTAAATTAAAAAGTTCTGTTTTCACTTGAATCTTGTGTGGTTATTGTGTTCCTCTAGAAACTGTAAGAAATGATGTGAGATGCCAATTAGCCACTTGAATTTAACAGGGTTACAAACTGTGGACAACAAATTCATGACTCTATCACCGGGGGAGAGGGGGGGACCTTTTTCAGTGGTCATTGGTTTGTGGTGCATAAAGAAATACTGAGACTTTTCAGTAAAGATGTAAACCACAAACTATATTTACATGGCAACAAACAAGCACAAATGGTTAAAAGATGCACCGTACAGATTCTAAAACATAGTCTAGGTGCAGGGAGGGACTATTGTGGTGTTGCTGGCCACCTCAATCCTTCGGTCCTTCCGGGCCTCAGGAGAGGAAGAGCCAGGAGATCACTCGATGGAAGATGACAGCGAAGCTGGCCATGTCAATCCTTTGGGCCTTCCGGGCCTCAGGAGAGGAAGAGCCAGGAGATCCGTCGAAGATGGCACTGACGTAAGCCTTCCGCACAAGTCCCAAATCCTGTTTGCTGTTCTTCAGGACAGGCGATGGTGGCCTAAACCCTAGCCTAACTTAAAAGAAAAACCCTAACTACGCCCGACGCACCCGACGAACAGGCACGATGACGGCCGATGTACTGTGACCTGACGCTTTACTATTGGGGGGGGGGGAGGTAAGGGGAGGAGGTGGGGAAGGGTAGGAGATGGGACAGAGTAGTCTGAGGTGACCCAGGTGACCCTACTATGGGGCTTGGGCAAACATGTCCACCACGGCCTCTCTAATGCGCACCACCTCCTGGCGCGCCTGGCGGATGGCAGCTGTGTCGGGCTGATCCAAGGTCTGTGCCTCGGCTGCCACCCATGCAGGGAGGAAGGCCTCCCCACTGCGCTCCACAATGTTGTGGAGCACGCAGCACGCGGCCAGTACCTCCGTTGCATTCTCCTCACCCATGTCGAGACGGGTGAGCAAACAACGGAAGCGGGCTTTTAAGCGTCCACTGGGTTTCGGGCCCAGCTCCACTGGGTTCTGGTCTAGCTGCCCCGTGTAGGGCCGCATGAGCCAGGGCATCAGGGGGTAGGCCGTGTCCCCGACCACGCAGATGGGCATAGGCACATCCCCAACAGTCAAGTCCCGCCAGGGGAAGTAGGTGCCCGCCTCCAGCCTGCGAAACAGTCCTGAGTTCCGGAGGATGCGGGCGTCGTGTGCACGGCAGGACCAGCCCCCGTAGATGTCCACGAAGCAGCCCTGGTGATCCACAAGGGCCTGCAGAATGATGGAGCAGTACCCCTTTCGGTTCATGAAATGGGCTGCTCGATGCTCTGGGGCCTGGATAGCGATGTGGGTGGCGTCCAGGGCTCCCCCGCAGTTGGGGAACCCAAGGGCAGCGAAGCCGGCCATGGTATCATCCACGTCGCGCAGGCGGATGATTCGCGGGAGCAGGACATCATTGATGGCATGGACAACCTGCAGAAGGGTGCAGAGAAACACAAGGGAACACATCACATACAGCCAGGGGTGAGTGTGAACTCCCTTGGGCCCCCCCCCTTGATTCCCTCTGTCCTCACACACACACACACACCAGGGCCCCCCTCACCTCACGCTCCCCCCCCACCACCAGCGGGCCTGTGCAAGGGAGGGACGGCCCAAACCCCTGGGCGACCCAGCCTGGAGTCTTGGCTGTCCCTGGGACTGGAATGCAGCACCCTCCCCCCATCCTACTCCCTCTGGGACTTACCTCGATGACAATCACTCCGACAGTGGATCTTCCCACCCCGAACTGGTGTGCCACTGAGCAGTAGTTGTCTGGTGTGGCCAGCTTCCAGAGCACGATGGCAACCCTCTTGTTCACGGGGATGGGTGCCTGCAGCCGGGTGGCGGTTCTCTGCAGCGCGGGGGTGAGCCAGGTGCACAGCGTCAAGAAGGTCCGCTTTCTCATTCTGAAATTCCGGATCCACTGGTAGTCGTCCCATCATCCGAGGACCACCCGGTCCCACCAGTCGGTGCTGGTCTCCAAAGTCCAGATGGGCCTCTCCACAGTGGGGTGCTGATGCCACACGGTTGCCAGGACCTCCCTGGTGAGGGAGTCCAAGGCGATCTCTGCCTCCTGGTATGTGTACAGCAGGGCACCAGCCTGCAGCACGAGCTCCAGGCACCTGTACAGCTCCAACAGGGGCCTGAGCAGGTACATGGCCACCCACGGCTCCATAGCAGACAGAGCAGGGCAGACAAAACAAAACGCCGGGAAAAGCTGTTGGGGGGCCAAAGGGTGGCCTCCCCGAAACTCACAGGGCAACCACCGACCCTGCGAAGGGTGCCAGTCCCTGGCAGAGGTCCCAAGGCACGGGAGCACGAGACCAACGGCTGCCCGGTGAGACCCTTTTAACCACGCGTCTGGATGGAGCTCCGGCTCCGCCCCCGGAAAGGTTGGTGGCCTTTGCCCTCTTCAAAATGGTTCTGGGCTTTTGCTTTTCTGGAAAAGCGTGCCGCCAATGTAGACGCGCTTTTCCGGAAAAGCGCATCGTTATCACGAAAACTCCGCGGCCAATGTAGAAGCTCCTTTTCCGGAAAAACTGAAAACGGAATAGTATTCCGTTTTAAGCATTTCCGAAAATTCATGCCAGTGTAGACATAGCCAAATAGTATAGTCTAATCATATGTTGAAGATAGCCCTCTTTTCTATTTCTGGAGGATGTTAAAGAAAAGCTACTTATGTTAGGTATTTTAAAATCAATAGGTATTGATAACTTGTATCCAAGAGTTATAAAATGCTGGCTGAGGAGCTCAGAGGGGTAGACCTGTTATTCTGTATCTGTAAAACAATGGCACCTTAAAAACTAACAGATTTATTGGGGCGTAAGCTTTGATGGGCAAAAAAACACTTGTCAGATCTGACAAATGAGTTTTTACTCGTGAAAGCTTATGCCCAATTAAATCTATTAGGGTATATCTACACTACCACCCTAGTTCGAACTAGGGTGGTAATGTAGGCAACCGGAGTTGCAAATGAAGCCCGGGATTTGAATTTCCTGGGCTTCATTTGCATCTCGCCGGGCACCGCCATTTTTAAATGTCCACTAGTGCGGACTCTGTGCCGCACGGCTGCACATGGCACGGAGTCCGCACTAGCTGACATTTCAAAATAATTTATAAAGGGTCATGGTAGATTCTTCATCACTTACGATTTTTAAAGCAATATTAAAAGATCTGCTCTAGCAATTATTTTTTGAAGAGGCCTCTGGTATATGCTGTATAAAAGGTCAGACAAGAGAATCACAATGGTCCTTTCTATCCTTGGGATCCATGAATCTGGGAAATAATTAACTCTAACCAGAACCCAAGGCAGAGAGAAAACTCTCCTGTTGCTCACATTTTCCTAAAAGTCCTATGCACAAAAGCATTGAATAGCCTAAAACTAACACTATCTTCTGTAAGTGTGTGTCTAAACTATACCTCTCTGTCGACAGAGAGATGCAGATTAGGCACGTCGAAATTGCTAATGAAGCGGGGATTTAAATATCCCGTGCTTCATTAGCATAAACATGGCCGCCGCTTTTTTTTCTAAACGGAGCTTTTTTGAAAAAAAAAGGCAGTCTAGACGTGGATCTATTGAAAAATAAACCCTTTTTTGACAGATCCTGTACACCTCATTTTTTGAGGAATACAGGAGCTATCGAAAAAGGGTTTATTTTTCGACAGATCCGTGTCTAGACTGCCTTTTTTTTTTAAAAAAAAGCTCTGTTTTGAAAAAAAGCGGTGGCCATGATTATGCTAATGAAGCACGGGATATTTAAATCCCCTCTTCATTAGCAATTTCGACATGCTTGATTTGCATCCTTCTGTCAACAGAGGGATGCAGTCTAGATGTAGCCTAAGGTCAAAACTTGTTCATACACCAAAAAAAAGGAGCCTGAAGGATTATGTGTAATGGCACCACTGGGTGATATCTGTTATAACAGCATATGTATATGGTGAGAATTTATTTGTATACTGCTATATGAAGCAGTCTAGTTTTTCAGCTGCATTCTTACTACAACAGAGTACTACTAATTTTACATGCTGTAGTGGTTTTTCTATAATTCGTACACAGAGATCCACTACAAAGGTGACTAATAGTTAGAGACTGAGAACAAGAATACATTCACTAATTTTTATGTGAGGAAAAAGATTAACAAACCTGCAGCAAATCAGATTGCATTTTCTTGATTAACATTCTCATGGACATCCTAAATCTTCCCACTGTCATTCTATTTTCATGTTCTTTCAATAACAAAAGGGCATGCTAGCTATTTATATAATGAGTGCTATACTGGTTAAGAAAAACATAAAGCAATACAATAGAATTTAAATTAACTGAAGATCTTTGGGAACAGAAATTTTTCATCCTCCAGAAATCTGGCCAGTAGGTTCTGCTTGTGGTACAGACCTGCCAGTCATGGTTTTATCCATGCCTGTCCTGTCCTGATGCTTCTCCAACCTCTTGGTTGGACAGGAAAAGCTATCAGGCCAAAGTGGGAGCTCTGGAGAACTGTGTTTGAGAAGGGTGTGTCTGAGTCACATTTGTGAAAACAATGAGGAGTCCTGTGGAACTTCAGAGACTAAGGGCAGGTCTAGACTACCCTCAGCTTCTGAAAGAAAATATGCAAATTAGGCATGAATTTGCATATTTTCTTCCAATCCCTTTTTCAGAAAAGGCTTTTTCAAAAAAAAAAAAAAAAAAAGCAGTCTAGTTAGGGTTTTTATCGCAAAACCCCCCTTTTTCAAAAGAACCCTGAAAAAAACCCTCATTTTTGGAGGAAAATGGGGAGGTTGCATGAAAACTCCCGTCTAGACTGCTTTTTTTTTCTTCTTCCGAAAAAACCTCTTCCAAAAAAGGGATTGGAAGAAGATTTGGAAATTTGCATATCTTCTTTTGGAAGCCGAGGGTAGTCTAGACATGCCCTAATAGATTTATTAAGGCATAAGCTTTTGTGGGTAAAAGCTACTTCATCAGATGAATTGGAGTGGAAATCAGAGGCAAGGGTATATATATATATATATATATATATATATATATATATATATATATATATATATATATATATATATATAGTGTTAATGAGCCTAATCAAGTCAGAGAGGCTACTGGTGAGTATTTGCTTCAAGTTGGAGGGGCTGTGTATACCTGAGAACTGGCTACCCCTCTGAGTTCTTTCTTAGGGTATGTCTACACAACAAGGTTATTTCAAAATGAGCTCTTTCACAGTAATAGCTCCCGAAATAACTATTTTGAAATAGCATGTCTATGCTGCCTTGAAATTAGTCCAAAGCAGGCTCCCTTAATGTGAACATATTACCTCGATTTAGAGCCCCAGGAAGCACTGTAGAGTAATTACTTTGAATGACCCTGAGGAGGAGCAATTTTGAAATAGCAGCAGTGCAGCATCCACACATACGCTATTTCAGAATAGCTATTTCAAAATAGGCATTATTCCTCGTGAAATGAGGTCTTCAGAAGAAGAAGTCTGTTATTTCAAATTAATTTTGAAATAATGGGTTTGCTGTGTTGATGCTCACCTTGTTGTTTTGAAAAAATGCCGTAGTGTAGAAATGCCCTTAGTGTTCTTCCAGAGCTGTGCAGCTATATTCCTTCCCATTTACAAGATTTTAGATAAAGGCATAGTCTAACATCAATTTGACAAGTGAGGAAATATAGATAAAGGAGTGTGAAAAGCATATTGCAACAAGTGGGGTACATAAGGAATGAATATATGAAATAGGTTATGGGTGTGCTTGGAAGGCACAGGACTTATATTAGTTCATCATATTTGTGCATCCTTCTTTGTAAATGTAAAGAAATGCAGTAGCGTCCTGTACAGTTGAGAGCCTGAAGGAATGGGATTTAAGGAGACCAAAGAGAAAGGAGATTGCAGTAGTTAATACTTACTGCATGTCATTTTTTGTATTCTGTTAATCTTCTTTAACAAATTACGATAGTATTTAAAGTACAAAATGATTATACTACAGTATCACCACACTTCGAGGATAGTATGAAATGCACATTGCTGGTAGCTTAGGCAGATGATTATTATGAAATCTCATAGCTATGTATAATTGAATCTGTTGTATGCACTTACATGGAATACCAGGATCTCCACTGGATATTGACTGCTATAGATCGAAAGCACACAATAAAGGCTGCTTGTTTCCACACAATCCCATATTTGCATATTACTTGTATAATATCTACAAATTAAAATTGTTCAAATGTTTCATGGTTAGATTTTACTGAGTTATCTAATGTATTTGTTCCCATTGTTTCTGTCAGTAAAAAAAAGAATTCAATAATGTTTTCTACTGCAATCTGCTGTTGTCTAGTCACTGAAAACTAGTTATAAATGTATCCAAAGCCGTTTATACAGTTAGCATGATTCAAGCTATCAGGCAATAGGAGAAACTGTGTAATTTATGAAGGCTGAATTATGACTTTGAATTATAGTAATAATGTACTTTTACTAAGCTATTAATTTTGGATCACCTTTATATTACTTGCTCAGAGTATAAATTAAATTTTGCTAGGACAGGCAGTAAACAATCTGCAATGCATAAGCATTCTAATTTATTTTGTTTTCATTAAGAAACAGGAAGCATTATAAAATTTGTTTTTTTTTATTTCTGCAGTCAGACTACTTTACCTCTGGTTATATCAGAGAAAATAATCCACTAGAAGATAACACCATGACCTGCTTGATTAGAGGGCAATGAAACTGAAGTTGTTAACATTGCCTTTGCCATAAAAGTAATGTGAGAAATGTATCTATTTGTTATTAGATTCTCTATACAGCCTGTTAAAATTTCCAGTGTATGTCTCTATTTATGAGTAACTAACAAACTAGAATTGTTCAACACTAGTTTCTAAAACCAATGCAAGCAAATCAGCTTTTTAGGCGGAAAAACATCAATTTACCAAAATTGAAACTAAACATTAACTAGTTGTTTTCAATATAGGTTTAGAGATTAAAAGAAAAAAAATGTGGTCAGTTTGTGATAGTTTTCACTTGCAATAAAGAGGACTTGTCAAATTGGTTTCACTTTTCTGCCTCTATTACAACCATCCTGCCCACTGGCTGATTGCCTTGATGTCTGTCATCTGGTTTTGATCTCTTCCCCATTAGCGTATAAAGTAGATCAAAACTAGGGAGTGAGCCACTTGGAGTCTGTAAGGTCAAACATTTTCACTATGAAGGATATGAAAGCAAATACTTGCCAATAATTTTGACAAAATGCAAGAGGTTTTAGAACAAGTACATCTTTGATTGGATTTTAGCCATAAAAGCATACAACCTCCACTATAGTGATGTAAAATTTGGAAACAGATATCTAACAGAAGGCTAACTGAGATTATGAGGAGACAACTGTTTGGCTCATTATAAAGTCAGATGTGTTCTGTGGCATTTGAGTGGACAGCAGAGACTCTGACATTAATACATGGCTCATTAGAAGTGAATTTGAGCTTGTCCTTTTACTTTATTTAAACAAAGTATCTAATATACACAGGAATCTCCTTGAAAATACCAATGCTATTTCTTAAGTGCATGTGATTTAAAATAAAGATCCTGTTCATCTAGTGTTATGCCATTATGAATATAGTGTGGATTACAAAACCATAAGAACAAGGACATTGCAAGAGAGGAAATCAAGTTGTTTTCAATCACTCTTGTTTTTGATTATAATATATTGAATTTTCATCTTTTTCCTTACCCTTGCTGAATGTTTGTCACATTGCAGAACTAGATGGAAATGCAGTGTTATTGTATAGTAGAAATGGTTACTGGCCCTTTACTATTATAAGCTTTGGTATTCTTACTCAGCTATTTCAGTATGCATTAGACTGAAACTTGGCACACAGGGCCGTCCACTACCCTATGAATGAAATCCTGTCCTCATTGAAGTTAGTCGCAAAACTCCCACCAACTCAAATGAAGCCAGAATTTCACCCTTGATCTATGCTTCAGAATTCCTATTGAGTTTAATAGAGATTCCTGTGTGTGGATTTTTAAACAACTGTTTAAAAATAAAATGCTTTGCATCAGTAAGGTATTAATTTAGTTGCAGATCAATACAAAGTAGGATTGGGAGGCACATTTAGATATGGAAGGGTCTGGATAATTTTTTAACAATTAATTTGAAAAACAGAAGTATTACATGTGTTATTGAAATGCAACCCACTCACATCAACAGGTGTGGAAACTGAACAGGTCTAGTGATGAAGGGGGATAATTCTGGTAGTTGCTGTGGAGGAGTCTGCATGGATCTTCCCTGGCTTGACGTAAGTCTGGCTAAGAAGTCCAGGCCCTGTTAAAGTCTGATGCTGGCAAGCATGCAGGCAAGCCTCAGGCTAAAACAAGTATGTTACTTCTTTCCCTTGGTCATTGGGTAAGGCCTGGCCGTAAATCGCTAACAAAATGCTGAAACTGCTAAGTGTGATCATGAATAACAAGCATAGCTAAAGTTTCCAGAATTGTTACAAAATTTGGCTTACAAGAATAGGGGGCAACATGATGAGCACACTTTGTGTTTCTCAGAAGTGCTAGCTGCAAAAGGGGTAAACAACTTAAGATAATGGCGTAGATTAGGGCCCGAATAAATAAAGTAAAGTAAAGGAGGACAGCATAATAGGGAAGTGCATATAGCTGGAACAATATGTGGCAATGAGGGGTGTAAGCAATCAAGTCTTGCTTTGCTCTAAAATGAGCTTTTGCAAACATCTGTTTGGGAGGTAGAGAACAGGGTAGATCCACAGACCCTGCAAGATGTCTCAACACGTGGGGACAAAAGAGACCATAAACCTCCTGTCCTGTGTGAATTGTAAGTGAACTAAGTTTAATATTGTAATAACTGGCTGGCAATAGAAAATAGGGTAGAAGAGTGTACTATATCTTGCGCTGTATTCATAGTTATTGAGTTAATTTGTTCTATAATAATGCTTGTAGTGCTTGCAAAATATATGGGATTGTAACAACTACTTAATGCTTGCTAATTATTGCCTTGCTTATGTCCATTGTACTGGCTGTAGGATTTGCAAAACTTTGGGGTTGCTGTAACTGCTCAAGCTTCATAATACATAAGGAAGAGGTTACGTTTCTTTCTCTACGGTGTGTTCTGATTTCCCTCAGATTTAAAAATACACTGAACCACATGACAGTAACAGATGAGATGCTTGCCAAGGGACAGTAAGTAGCTCCTCTCCCTTGGAGTTTCTGGTACTGTTAGCCAGCTTGGAGACAAGGATGCTGATTGGCCCAGTTCCCAGGAGTTTATCCAGGGTGATTCAAGCAACACAGCTTACCTACCTGAATTAGAAATGGGAACCCAGTTTGACTGATGCTGTGGGTCTAACAGATCACCTGTATAGGGGGTCAGGAGAGATTTTTTTTTGTCCTATGGGCCAGTTGGCAGAGGACCAGAGCTTTTTGCCTTACTCACAGCATCTTCAAGCCATGGTGAGTTAAGTAGTCATATATTTATTACCTAATTGTGGGTACATCTATACAGCAGTGTTATTTCAGAATAACATTCATTATTCTGAAATAGTTATGCGAACATCTACACAGCTAGCCCATTGTTTCAAAATAATAGGTGGCTTATTTCAGCATTTGTAAACCTAATTCCACGAGGAATAACACATCTTTTGAAAAAGCTATTTCAGAATAGCAGAAGTGTGGACACTCCACTGCCGCTATTTCGAAATAGCTTCTTCCCCAGGCCATTCAAAGTAATTACTCTCCAGTGTTTCCTGGGGCTCTAAATGAAGGTAATACGTCCACATTAGGGAAGCCTGCCTTAGACTAATTTCTAGGCTTCCCTGTGGTGTTACGGTGCTATTTCTAAATAAGCTATTTCAGAGTATTTCTTCCAGAATAGCTTATTCCAAAATAATCATGCAGTATAGACATAGCCTGTGGTATTGTGGTGGTGGTGTTTACTTGTCACAACTTGTGGCCATTTTTCAATGTGATTAAGCTAATAAAATAAACAATTCCCAGAGGTAAAAGACCTAATATTTTGTTGATGGGCCCTAAACTCATGTGTTAAGGTGAGACCTTGTGACCTTTGTAGGCTGAGGTCATACCTTGTCACCCTCATGGGCTGAGATTCCCACACTACTAGACCTTGGTTCCTGGGGAGAGGGGAGGATGATACATAAAGTGAAATAGGGGTACATAATTATAATCAAACAATTTTTCACAGATGAAATAAAAAATAAACTTATGGTAAGACTAAAATTCAATCTTTGTTTATGCTACTGTCAATTGTTTTCTGTAAATAGCTATTATATTGGATTATTTCATCATTGAGTAGTCAATTGTATATTGTGCCTACCAAGCCCTATAAAATATCTGAGGTAGCAATAGTGTAATATTTCTCAAAATAAAAATGGCATTCAATTAGCTATTTTTGATGAAGAGGAGGGAAGCCACTTCTTTTGCAAGTTGATTTATTTTAGCAGGGGAGGAAGTGGAAGTTGTGCTATGTTTGCCCCTGCTACAGCCAAAGACCCATACGTAGATTTCAGCACAGCTTTAATAATATTCTAACAAAGTTAAAAAGAACTTGAATGTATAGAAATTAAATATTATAGGCCATTCCTATCATGAAGTATTGTAAAAAGCATAACTCCATTAGCTTCAATTGATTTATAACAACTGAAGATTGAACCCATTATATTAACATTTACAGTAGTCTTTTGATTGCTTTTAAACTCTTCAGATTTCATAATGAGGCTGGGCTGTGCACAATGTGTGCAGTTTTCCTTTAAAATTCTGCTCTCTCTCTCTCTCTCTCTCGCTCTCTCTCTGTAACTTTCAGAATTCCTTGTGCACACATGATTGTTGCTATTTTAGACCTTTCAGCAGCTGTTGTTGGGCATCTGATTTTTCATTTTTATCAATTATAAACACTATGTCTTCAATAAAGTCAAGATAAATTGACTAATGTTATATTCATGAGGCAAAACAGTTGAGAATTCTATACAACTCTCTATATTTTATTAACCAGATTAAATGAGATTGCAGAATGGAAGCTGAGATTTACTCTTGCTTGTATTTTGACTTAATTAGTAATTTAAAAAAACATATAGTCATTGTTGAATTCCTCGTGAAAGGGAGGAGAGGAGTTGTAAGAGCCTATCAGAAGCCAGTGGAAATTGGTAATACTCATTTTACAGTACATCCAATTTGGATAGTCAACAGTAACTGTGCAGCAAGTTTTCTCTAAGTCTTGTTAAAGTGCAGGGAATGTGAAATATGTGATCTTCTTAAATTCAAGTCGTTTTTAGAAATTAAAGAACAAGCTGTGAAACGTAACAATATCCTGGTATATAATTGAGAAAGAACAGGATACATAGTTAAACACACATTTTAGTCAGGGGTACAAAGTTTTGATGAGTGACCATTTAAGGGAAAAGCAAAGTTATAATGCTAAGTCAGCATTTTGCAAGTTAATTGGGAATAAAAAATACTGTTTCCTTAATAGTAGGGTGTGCCATCAGCTGCCTAATTTCTAAGAAAAGTGGACGAACTAACACAACAGATTCTGCTTATGCTCACAGTTTGACACCTTTTGATTTCCTTTAAACTTGCTAACTCTCTATGTGTTACTGTTTTTACTGCCTACAAATGCTGAAGGACTTTATACAAAGAATGCTTTTTGTGGGAGGTTGGCATTTTTTTTCAATGCTACTGTTTAGTTTTATAATGGAATTTGTTCATGTATTACTATATATATAACTGTACACACTGCTCTAGAGGGCAGATCAGGCAATAAAAACAGCCAGATAGCTACCCTGACCAAGATGTGTAAAATCAGTATTTCTAACTATATATCACCTGATTCAAATGTTCCTGAAACTCGAAACAAACAAAAATAAGCAGAACTGAAGCACAGCTGAAGTCAGGGGAGTAATGTCATTTTACATTAGCTCAGAATCTGTACTGGAATATATTGTAGAATTTCAGAAAAAAAGGAACCAAAAACAGTCTTCAAAGTTCGACCTTCATCTTCAAGAAACCACTGATTTGGTTGAATTTTGGAATTTTTATATTCTTTCAGTAAGTGGGGAGCAGGCATAGGTTTGTATTTGAAGGCAAATACTACAAGAAGGCACACTACATATTCGTGAATATTTTTTCCTTTATATAAAACATATGAAGTTATTTTTAGCATCTGGGAATTATGATCAATTACACGATAGTTATGACTGAAACTCAGTGTATTGTCTCAGTTTTAGTAAATTATAGTTATAACTAATACTACGACAGTATTAAATCAAGAAGCAAGTTAACTTACATACCACCTTTCATTTTTTTTATAGCTATGAATAAAAGAACTTCAAAAATGCTGTGGTGAGCTCAACGTTTTCTGTCCTTCATCAGAAAGCTAATACTTAGAACAATCCATACCTCAAATATCTTTAAAGTTCTGCACTAAAACCACTACTTAGTGGAGACATCATCTCTGCCTACATAGATCGAAATTAAGAAATATGAGGTACTGCAAAAATATAGACAAAGAACAGTGAAAGTCAGGATTACATGTGTTTGAAATATTGAGGTTGAGAAATTGTTCAAATGTATCTGAATTATCCTCTCATAGTATTCTCTGTATTGTTGGATTGAAATATTGACCTATTAAAAGTCAGTGGGAGTTTCGCCATAGATTTCAGTTGTGCTAGGATTATACCTTTAATGTTCAACAAACCAAATAAGTCTATGGATTGCTGATATAATCTATTTACTGTAAATATTTCAGGCAAAGTCCATTGAACATAAGGTGAATAGATACCTTTCCTAGTTTATCATTGTTGTGGAAAGGTCTGCATTCTTCAAATTCTTCTTGGTGTTTGTTCTTCAGTATTCTACATCATTCTACATACCTAATAGGCAAAATCTGAGCAATAAAGGATCACAAATATTTATTGTTGATATCTGACTATAATGATTATTTATAGTCCAAGTTCTACAAAGTGTATTTGTGCATATCTGCACAATTGTGCTGTAAATTTGCTTGCAAACATCCTGTCATTATTAAAAAAGAGTGTCATCTAGTAATTGGAGCAGGGAACTGGAAGTCAGGGTCTATTTTGATCTCTGATTTATTGGAGAATGTGCAGAGTGGCTGAATACCAGGACCCTCTTCTTTACCAGGAAGGGATCCTGCCATGAAGTTTAAGCTAACAGATGCTCCTTAAAATTCATCACTTCAACACTCAGCCTTGCATATCAGTGGAAAAAATTAGCCTTTAATATCACCCTTTTCCATCATCAGCTATTATACACATGAAAACTTTTAGTGCCATCAATAATAGTAAAGATTAATAGCTTACTGAGAAATAATTCCCAATGGTGTGATAATTACTAATAAATAATTAAGCAATACTTATTATTAACATTCACTAATCATTATAAATCATTTAAATAATTGCTGTTAAAGATTAGGGCTGCCACTTTTGACACATTAATTATAGGTGAATTGAGTAGCTAATGTTTAGGGTTTAGGTTTGAGACCAAATCAGAGCTATATCTTAAGACTTGATAGTGCTGAGTTCGAGATTTTTCTTTCAGAAATTGGAAAAAATATCTCATGAGATGATGTATTCTCACAAGTTTCTAGGTCTCTCGTTATTTTGGATCCTATCATGGGGTATACTTCTAACCTAAACCCCACCAAAAAAGGATTAGATTTGGATCTGGCATCTCTAGTTTATACATTTATTTATTTCAGTTTTGCATAGTGTCAGCCAATGGCTTGAATACCTTCATCCACTCTTCTACAGACATGAATGCCATTTACAGCAAACATCAATGATGATACCTCCAACACAGATTTCTTTAATGAAATATATTGAGTAAAACATTATTGCCCATATAAACACTATAAAGCCTAATCATATATATAAAAGTTTGTATTAGTCTATTTTTTAAAAATCTTTCCACTCTTTGGACTTACTTTGGAGTAAGTCTTTTAATTTATTTTAATTGAATTAATAAAATATAGATTGAAAAATACATTTTAAAATAATGGAAATGGTGGTATTTTTCCTTTCTGGTTGTTACTAAAGTTTCAGAGATAAATTGTAGAGATTGTTTGAAATATTGTAGTTTTTACATCAGTAGCACTTACCATTCCTTTGCCTATAATAATTTGAGCCTCAGTAACTTTTCCTCAGGGATCATTGGTTAATTTTGAATTGTATTACTGTCCTAAACAGTATTTTATTGCTGAAATCAGATATTTATTGCAATTCTATTTTTACCTTTATTTGCTTCAAGAATCTTTATATATTCTAAGTCATAAAGACTCATAAATATTGGGTGTTTAATAGCCATAGTTATATTTATTCTAAATAAATTTTATTCCCTTCTAATTCATAAAGGTAAACCCAGCTGAAACTATTACCTTCTTTAGTCATAAGTTTGGTGACTGCTGAAAATGTAGAACTTATGTTCAACACATTAAAATCCTCCTTCCTTTCTGTTGTCTGTATTTATTAAAATTTTAAGTGAAGATTAATTAAAAATAAGTTTAAAATATTCTTGGCTTAGGTATTTATGGATGAAGTTTACAACTGATTTCAGAATTCCTGGAAAGTTAATTTTCCTATTATTATAAGATCTTTAATCAACATTTCATATTTTCAATATTTATTTTGTAAGCTTTTAATTTTATTTGGTTCATACTTCATTTTCAAGACATGAAAATAAGGTTTGTAGTATCTTGACTGGAAAAGCCAATAATGTAGTGAACCTAGGAAGAGGAAAACAATTTTTAACAAAACAAACTCCTCCATGAAATTGTATACCTCTAACATGACCATTTGATCTTCACAGTAAGGATGGACTAAATTTATGAAGTTTCAGACTTCATGAATCTCTGCTCAAGCTTTTGTAATTTTAATTTTTTTCTCAGTGATTTAAAATATAGTTTCATTTTTCACCTCAAGAAAGTGAGATACCCAGGTGAAGACCATAGTATAAAAAAACCATATAGCCTACGGTATTTATTAAAAAAGGGAGGACACAGCAAAAGATAGGCTGACACAAGTGATGCTGTGCATATGACATAAGTAATATTTGTTTTACAGGTTGAACCTCTCTAGTCCATCCCTTTCTTGTTTGGCAATATCTGAGGTCTGGCATGATTCTAGTTAGCTGGATGTTCACTTATCATGGGCATGGTCAAGTTTCCAGTAGTCCCATAAAGTTTGTGTACAGCAGCCAGTCCTGGTTCTCCATGTTCTGTGTTGTTTTCTAGCTCTAATTTACCCCTAACATGTCTGCTAAGAGCAGTAAGCAGTAGAAGTGTTGGTGATGCTGCTAGACAATATTGACCACTCATGGTCCGGCAAATTTCATGGTTCAGCATCAGTCAGGTATTGAGGGTACCAGACTAGAGAGGTTCAACCTGCATTACAATTTTTCACTCTCCTGCTCTCTGCTCTGAAGGATTTTAAAGGGGAACAGAACAAAGGGTCAGCTTGTATAAGTGGATGTATCTCCACGCAAGTCAATGGAACTACCCCCATTTGAATCCAGCTGAAGAACTAGCTCGTAGGCAAAATAAAGATCCAGCAATGCCAGGGACTGAAAATAGAAAGGCTGAGGGAATTGCAGTGATAGCACAGAATGCATCAAAGAGTCTTGGAGATTTAACATTCTTCAGTCACTCAAGGTACAGAGAGAAACAAATACAGTTAGGTGAATAGTAGATTTATTTGGTTTGCTGGAAACTGAAAAAATTAGAAGTTTCATTTCTAGTCAAAATAAAATCTGTCAAATTTTGGCATTTTGAAAAGTAAAAAAAAAAAGTTGTAACGAAGCTTGTAATTTTGCTCTGCCTTGAATTTTTAAAAAAAGCAATGCCTTATAAGTTTTTGCTCAGTGTTTAGTAGGGTACTTATCCATGATGTAGGAGATCCAAATTTAATTCCCTCTTGTGCTTTATTGTTGCAAAAGGATTTGAACATGTGTTTCTAACATTTCAGGCCAATACCCCCGGGACACGTGTACACTGCAACGCTATGGATAATTGCAAGTCTTGTTTATGAAAAGTGTGAAGAAACAATGAAAGGCCCTTAATGTGAAAAAATGCATATACATGCTGTTTCTGAAAGTGTGTGATTGACAATCCTCTACAATTTAAGTCCTCTGTCCACAGAACAACACAGAGGCAGCTCCAGTATCTTCTTACACCTAACGTAAGACCATAAGAATGGCCATAGTGGGTCAGACCAAAGGTCCATCCAGACCAGTACCCTGCCTGCCAACAGTGGCCAATGCCAGGTGTCCCAGAAGGAGTGACTCAAACAGGTAATGATCAAGCGATCTCTCTCCTGCCATCCATCTCCACCCTCTGACAAACAGAAGCTAGGGACAACATTCCTTACCCATACTGGCTAATAGCCATTTATGGATTTAACCTCCATGAATTTATCTAGTTCTCATTTAAACCCTGTCATAGTCCTAGCCTCCTCACGCAAGGAGTTCCACAGATTGACTATGCGCTGTGTGAAGAAGAACTTTCTTTTATTTGTCTTAAACCCGTAGCCCATTAATTTAATTTGCTGGCCCCTAGTTCTTGATATTCCTAATTCTTGTGCAAAAGCTCCCTATGCAAAATCTACTTGCTCAGTCTTTGTACTGAAGATAAGAACTTAAGTTCAGTGAAGTTTTAGTCCAAATAAATGTACCAATACACAAGAAATGTAATGAATAGGCAAATTTAATCAGTGGTATAATGCAGCTGAATGGGCAAACATAGGCAGACTCTCCAGTGCCATAAAAGATTAAAGTTATTCTTACAAATTCAAACTTTACTCCAGGTATATCATTTAAATGCTTTGCTTTATCCCTGGGTAGCTGTTGGACTCTGTGGGTTATGTGTTATTAACATTCTGATTTCTTTAGTAGCTAAGTTTAGTGCCAAACAACTCACAGTAGATGGGCTTGAAAAATCAATGCTGCTGTATTATGAGTACTGGTTTCTATCTGCAGTATTCCTAGACCAAATGTTTTACATATCAGAAATGACTGAAAGCTTTTCATTTATTTCCATGTATGGTTCCATGTTCTACTGACCAGTTTTTCCAAGTTTCATTCCATCATATTAACATAGAAAGCTGCATCTCAAAGGTGACCTTCTTGGCCCAAGGTAGCTGTCTAGCTAGCCAGTGTCAGACCATGAATGGAATCTATTGCTGTAATGAGTGCACTAGGGATGCTGCTTCTTAGCAGTAAATGAATACTGCTTCTAAAACTGTGTTCAGGCTATAGTCAGAAGGGAGGGCTTCTATTAAAATTAATAGCCCGCTTGTTCTTTTTTATCAATGTATTATTGAAATGGTGTTCTTTCAAGGTTACGCAGATGGTTTAATGCTGATTATGTTTTAAGCCAGTGTGGATAATTAAATAGGATAAAAACGAGTGTAGGGTTATTCATGACAGAAAAGATGCCAAGAACAGTACAACAAAGGCCACTTGCTGATAAAAGGAAAAGAGCTAACCTAAATTTATGGCAAAATTATTAGTGTATGGGCTTTCTGTGTTCTTCTATAAAGAAATTAGCTTTGTTAAAATTCTTTTATTTTCCTGACATTAAAACAAAGCTTCAACTCCCGTTCCTGTTGCGCACATTCCTATATAAGAAGTAACATATGAAAAACAAAAGACAAAGGAAGTCAGTCCATTGGATTTAAAAAAAATATTGGTAATTAGTCAAATCAATTTCTCAGGTAGCCCAAAAAGTGAAGATAAAAAACCACTGGAAATGAGGAATAACATGATCTATTACAGTTAATGGGCATTTCTATTCTAACCTATATCCATTCATTTCACTAACCAGTTCACTTCAGAGAGTGTGAAATTGTCGTGTGCAAATGTTTTCTAAATCTCATTAGCATATGATTTCATTTATCATTCCTTTGTGCTGATGATGCATTGATGATATTTAAATATTGATGTCCTAGTCCTCAGAGCTTGAACAGGAAGGATTACTCACACAGCTTCTCCCACAGCCTTCTGCAAGTAATCAACTTATTTTATGATTTCTCTGGAACCCTTCTTGAAGAGATTAAGAGGCATTACTTCCCACTAAAAATAAACAACTGGTTCCACTATTTCTAGAGTAGAGCAAAACAGTATGTTGCATTCAAAGGTATAAATAGCTTTGTTATATCATTACACAAGGCAATTTAAGGTGGGTAGATAGAGGTTTGAAGGGCTAAGATCAACCAACTAAACAGAAAATACCATAAAGCTCTGAGAACTAACAAACACAAGTATTGCAGTATTTAATAGCTATAATAGCTCATCTGAAATACATTTCCATCTGTCCGTGGGTGTGTATGTAGTTTAAACCAGAATTTTCCAAGTATCTGTGGAGTCTATATTTTGTGAAAGCAATGGTGCATTTCACTGAGCACTTAGGTAGTCTCATGACATCAGATAAGGTGTGAACCACATTACAGCAACTTATGGAAAAAAATCTTTTCACTGCAGAGAAAAGACATGGGCCTCACTTTGGAATTATGGGGTTTTTCTAGAGTTATTTTATAGCTTCTGTAATGATTCAGAAGCAAAATTGGTTCTACAATATTTTGCTGAGCATCCTCCTGGTTATTCAGCCTGTCGTAATAGATAAAGTATCATTGCTCTGATACCACTGCATCAGCTTTTCCAAGCTACTGCACAGCAGACATAATTAAAAATAAATTAATGTCTTCAGACTCTATTTTTTGTCTCAGATCTCTTTACAGAAAAATACTTTCTCTCCACCCCTCTCTTGAATCAGGAGTTTGATTTATTGTTAGATTTTAAATTCATTTTCAACTTTCAAATGGCTTAAAATTATTTTGCCTAAATGTCATCAATTTCATTTTACCTGTTGGCTGTCTTACCCATACTTCTAACCATCTAAAAAGGTAGAAAGGTTCTTTTCCATGGTGATTAAAATAATTGGATAAGCTATGGAACTAAATTGAGATTGCTAAACTCTCTAGCCTAAATGTATTTGACCTTCAGTCTTAATGTTGGCGTTTATAACATTTTAGTAGTATAAGGTGTCACTGGAATTTTAGAAGAACAGCATTTCTCAGATTTACATTTACACTTTTTCATGGATCAGTTAAGACAGGCTTGTAAAACAGCTGAACAGCAAGTTTTCTTCCAAGAACACCTGACCTCTGAAATTTCCTCAGCTTATTCTACTAATTAATAAATAATACATACTCTTGCATCCAGTATGTGTCCCTGAAGTGTGATCATCCACAGATAATTGATCATTATAGCATATATCTTATGGGTGCTTCTGACAAAGTTCTCAGTTTCACACAGTAATAGTATTTTGAATTGAACCATTAATCTGTGCCTGGTAGTGGCCAAAATAAAGCCAGGCATAACATTAAGGACTGCACTCTACATTTATTTTCCTCCACATAGATATGGCCTTCCAGGGAACAAGCATGATGTATTGCAGCAGGTGAGCAGTCACCTGCAGCTATTGCACCTGTCATTGTCACAAATTGTAATACATAGGGGACAGAATAGCATACATTCCCCTCCACCTCTGCATGTGTAATGTAATTATCCAACTCTGCAAATGGCCACATCATTTACCTTATTGCATCAACCACTGGGACAACTAGCAAAGTAAGTTGCTATTTGCTGTGAGGAAGAGTGTAAGAAATTCAGCCTGGGTTATTAATTTCTGAAGTTAACCCTAAGCTACTTACATCACCAACATGTTCCCTACAATCTGCTCCCATCATATCACAAGGGGTACACAGGGAGTAGAAACATCCCCACAAGTCCCTGAAAGAGAGAGCTTCTGTATGTTCCTCCCCATAGCCTTTGTGGAGGGGCAAGGAAGGGACAGACAAAAAGCAAGAAGCAGTGGCTTCAGCACACAGTCTCCAGCTAATGTCAGCTGGACATGGCCAACTTTTGTCTTTTCACCTATACTTAGGGTAGAGGCCGCAGCCGAGAATTAGGTAGCCTTTAGATTTGCTAATTCATTTTTTTAAAAGTCTGTGAAGCTGTTCTTGAACAAGCTCTTCCTGTTTCTCCAAAATATCTGCACACTATGAAAACACCAGAAAATATTGAGAAATTTTGATCTGCTGTAATACCAAAAAAAATACTGCACATTAGGTATAGTTCCATGCCATAGTGAAGCTATAGAAATGTCAAGTAAAAGTGATGGTTGGTTACTTTTTTTTTTTAAAGAATATGGGCACATAAGCTATCTTATCTCTGCCACCTATATTTGGGAGCATTGCTACATAAATACCAAGGTGTGTAAATGTAGTGTTTTTCAGAAGGAGCGTGGGATAAGAGAGCTGAAGAGCAGGTAGTGTCTAGGAACTGTGACAGTGAGAAAAAGTAGCCAAACACGTAAGGGTTCCATCATAGAACCTCAAAATCCTAAATACCTTTGATCTGTTACTGAGACTCTATAGTGAAATCATTATGTGTCTGGCTCCTTTTTCTTACTCCAAGACTAGTTCCTTGACACTTAGCTGGTGAGCAGGCAATGGGTAACTCACTCTGATTTCAATGGGCGTTGAATATGTTTGAGGACCTGGGCCTCTGGTGTTAACTACTGGATGACCAAAATGGAGGTGGTTGAGCACATGCCTAACTTCAAGCGCATGAGTTGAGATTTTTCAAAGCTAACTAGGAAGTAAACATAAACTCCCCCTAAAATTATTTTGTTTGGACATGTGTGGTTAAATGTCCAGAGAAGGAGGGGATTCTTTAAATGTCCACCTTTAATAATTGTATTCTTAATAATCCCACTGATTCCAAGAACATATGCTTAAAATTAGGCATCGACTTACTACTTGATGATCTTGTTGTACTTGCTTGTAGTATATAGGAGTGAGCAAGTATGCATTTCAAGTATATTGTGAAGCTTCCAGTAGCCCTTACCAACTTCAGTTTTAGAAGCAAGCAGATCCCCTCTAGAGCTGCAGTGTATATATGAAGCTAGGCCTTCCATGTTGTGCATATTCAATAAAGATGGTTACTGGACCCCTCCATGCACCTATGGTTCCTTGACATTGTTTGCCACAAAAAGGGCAAAAAACTACACCCACACTATAAGTACAGATATAATGCATGTGTTCAAATTTCAGTTCCTTTAGCCACACAGTAATAGTGGCAGCTTTCATATATGACGATGATATTTTCCATGTACCATTATGAATAGATTGGTGTTTGTTATTTAGCATGCCCTTGGATAGGCAACCCCATATTGCAGTAGGAGTTGCATTTATTTAACCTGAGGGTTAGAGGGGATATATTACTGGTATATAGGAAACATTGCTTCTGTCACTGAAATGCAGCCACCTTTGAGATTCAGTATAGCAGCTCTTTACCATTCGTTAGCAGCACTACACAACAACTTAGGGTAGGAAGCGAAGAAAAACATCAACCCTTGGAAGCATCAGGGTGAATATTGGAGTGGCCGAATGTAATAGCTTTCCTCTAGTAGCAAAATTTCAGTATGAGATCCTTACTGGGGTGGAATTTTCAGTGAACAAGGGTTGTGCTTTGATCTTATATTTTAACCAAAAGATCAGTCAGACAGCCAGTTTTAAAGAAACAAAGCCTAGCTAAAGAGAAACTTGTGTTGGAATTTTCCCATGTAAGCTAATAATAGTAATGAATAACAGAAAAGTTAACTGCTCATTCTGAGGATGGGCCCATTTGGCTCCACTCAATAAAAATAATGAAGAAAAAGGAGTACTCAGTAGAATTATTAATAAATAAATATTACATAAAATGTTGAAATAAACCATGTCTGGTTCTGATGTGGAACTGTTTTTTTTAGAGATCAGAAATATTTAGTTCTCTAGAAAGCTTTTAACCTTTGTTCTCAGCTGGGGTCACTTTATCAGTTCTTGTAATGCCGAGAGTTGGGCTGGGATGATTAAGTTATGCAAAGTTACTATCAATGTACATACAAAAATCTTTTCTTTGTATAACACCCTTGTGTTCTGAGAATTAAATCTTGGGTGGCCCTGTAATATTTCGGACATAAGCCTGCATGTATAGCGTTTCAGCAAATGAGAGAATGTCTGATGGTTATAGTTAATGATCCTTCTTACACCAAGTTCTGTAGCAGATATGTAGTAAGAGTGGTAATTCAGGAAAAGCACTTTGAGCAGAAGCAAGATGACAATTTATTAGAGAATAAAATTGTCATCTTGTTTCTGATCAAAGTGCTTCCTCTCTCCAATCAACAGAGACAGCATTCATGACTTGGGTTAAGTGATCAAGATTGCACTACCAGATCTGGAGGCAAACAAAATTTGATTGCTCGAAAGGAGGAGCTGAATTAGAGTTCAATGAAAAAATGTACCATTATGTATTTACAATACAACCCTATGTGTAACAGAGTCTGGCATGTCATAATAGACACATGTAAAGAAAGTTTGTAAGTCATTTCTCTAATGCAATCATGCACATTTGATCAAAAGAGAATACACCCTCTTTTCCTTATATCAACCCAATGGGGGAATAAAGGCATGTGTGAAGTCACCATTTCTCTTCCCCTGCTCAGATAGCTCAGAAGAATTGCTTCTCTCAAAATTCATGCTTTTCTTCAGGCAAACATCCAGAAGGCTTTGAACTGTGGTCATGGACTTGGCCCCAAAGTATCTGAGTGCAAAATCTGACTCCTGAATTAACATCAAATGATTAAAGAGGGAGGGGGGTTCAGTAAAAAAAAGTCAGTGAAAATTAATAGCTATGGGTGGTTCATGTGGTCTTTCTAGAGTTATTAAGAAAGTCATTCAGATTTCAAATAAATATGACATGGGTAAAGGCAAATTCTGTTCCTAGAGACCCATAAAAAGCCTCCATTGAAGCCAGAGTGATTGTTTTCCATAGCTGAGGACAGAATTTTACCTCCACTGTTGTAGGGGTGCAAGTGTATGCAAAATACACACAACTCATTAATCCTCCCCACACATGGGTGTGAATTTCAAAACTAAATTAGGACTCTTTAAATGCCATCATGACTCAGTACAGAATTTTTTTAAATAAAAGAAAATCAAGAAATTCATGAACTGTACAAGAGCACTTTCTCCATGCTTCTGTTTAATATTTGACTTTCACACAAGAGAATTGCCTACTATGAGCACTTATTAAAAATAAACCTGTAATGCAAAAAGTTGTGGAAAGAGAAAGAATTCAGTAAAAATTACTACAGTAAATGGCCTGAAATTCTCCTCTTACAGCCTAATGGATTCCTTTTCCTTTAGGCTTAATGGGAGTTACTCAAATCCTACTGCAAAGCTTCCTCAGGATCCACCTTCAAATTCCTCCTGAGAACTCCTCTTTGCGTACAAAAACCTGACAAAGATTAGACTGTTAGGATGTTGAGACCACAGCTTATCATGTTGCTTCTTTGTGCTCCCGTCTATATCCTCTTGTCTTATGTTTTGACTGTAAACTCCGTGGGGCAGAGCTGTTTTTTTCTGTGTTTGCAAAGCATGTATCACAATGAGTCCTGGCTTATGACTTGGGTTCCTAACAATACAATAATCAATCAGTAAAAAAATCTTTCCATTCCAAAAAATAGTCATAAAAAGTCAGCACATTTTTCATTCAGTAGATCTGCTCCCTGAAAGAATTCAGAATTAAAATTTCTTATTTTACAAGTTTGATTCTTTATAACATTGAAGGGCCAATATAGTAGTAACAGAATGATCAGGCTTCTATTCTGACACATGTATTGTCAACAGAATTTTTGACTTGGTTCTAAATGCACAGCTAAATTTGAACAGAATTATATCTGTTCGTTCCCATCGAAGAAAATGGTTTCCACAGATATAAATGGTGACAGAACTGATCCTGAATAATCTTTACTGTTGGTGATTGGCATGTGAGACAGAAGGAGAACAGATTTATTTTCAGTCTCGGATAATTTTGGAAGGCATTTTACAAAATCTTTTTATTCTTAAATTAATCTTAATGAGCTAATTCCCCAATCTAAACTCAACTCCATCTTTTTTATTCCGATATTTGATCTGAAAGCAGTGTGAAATATTGCAGAACCCCTACCATGCCACTTGCAAAGTCATTTTTCAGAGGAGAGAAAAATTCCAAACAAATTGGGTTGGTTTGTATGGTATTTCTGTGGATCTTGGGAAAGTGATAATTCTAAATGTAGGAGGATCAGCCTTCCCTGCTCAAATTTAATAATGTTTTTGGACACAATATAATGTGCATGGTAGTCAAGCAATAGATTCCTATTGATTTCAAAGTGCATTGGACCAGGTTACTTCTATATAAATTCTTCATTCATATGCAATGATGTAGTTTGTGACAGGCCATACCAGTGTTTCTCAAAATGGGCTGTGGACCCACTTTGGGAAAGCTGCTAGCAGGCCCACACTGCTTTGTTTACGTAAAGGCACTGTACCCAGGGAGCCTTGTGGCTCCTTTTGGCTCTGGTTCACCATTTCCTGCCAAGGGAAGCCATGGGAAATGGTAGCCCAGGCCACGCCAGTTTCTGTGACTCCTCTTGTCTGAAAACAGTGAACTGGAGCCAATGGGAGCCACAATGCTCCGTGGGTACAGACTCTTTAGGTAAACAAAATGGCACAGGCCCTCTAGTGGCTTTTCCACAGTGGGCCCAGAGCCGCTTTGACAAATACTGGTCTGTACTATTATGGTCAGCACTTTCAGCAGACTATGATAAATTTTGCATAAAGTATGCCTTGTGAAATATCACTTGAAAGGTGGTAATCAGTAGAATATCATTTTCCTGTCAAAATATATGTAGATGCTCTGTATGCAAAAATATAAGATTTTATATTATAATGATTACTGAAATATGCTTCAATTTGGGGTAAAACATACAAAGATACACTAGAATCCTATCAAGTATCAGAGGGGTAGCCGTGTTAGTCTGAATCTGCAAAAGCAATGCATCTGACGAAGTGGGTCTTTGCCCACGAAAGCTTATGCTCCAATAAATCTGTTAGTCTATAAGGTGCCACAGGACTCCTTGTCACTTTAACTAGAATCCTAAGTTATAAGAGGCTCATCACCTATTTAAGTGAACATCTTCCAGGAGGGGGGAAGATGTAAAAAAGAAACTTACATTTCATTTAGGGGAGAATTCAAATCTCACCACCTCAATGGATTGTGTGTTACCATGTTTCATCAAGGATGTTTCTAGAACAAAGAGTTGGATTATAAAGAGGGACTTCACCTTTTCTATGTGACTTCATTTCTCCTCAGCTCATGACATGAATGACTGGCAGAGAAATGAACTAAGGCGGAGTGGTCCAGAGGCTGTGAAATTTACAACACCATATGGTGAGACAAAACCTTTGTTTTCAAGTTCACTTAGCTTGTTAAATTAGGTATTATCTTGTGTATTACTCTTTTTTTTTGTAACCAATCCTGAGTTTTATGTATCTTCACTTTTAATCACATAAACTCTATATTTATGTAGTTAGGAAGCTCATCTTACTGTTTTTTTCTTATCCAGTGTCTTTGGATCAAAGCACTGTAGGAGTCTCCATTTGGGATAGCAAAGCTGGCGTATATATCATTTTCTTTTGATGAAATGGAAAATTTTGTTTAGCTTGCATTGTTCAGTAGTATGCTGGACAATACAAGACACAAATTTATGAGGGAACAAGTCTGAGACTAAGAATTTGGGAATGTCACCCTGTCTGTAATTCATGATTAACTGGTCACAGTGCTCACGTACCTGTCTGGGAGTGAATTTGCACACTGAAATCTGTGTGAGCAGGTCAGGAGTGGCTGTTCTGACAGTAAAGCAGTGTGAAAGGTACCCCAGGCAACAGAGTGGAGGAGACACAGATGTTGAAGAGTCCGGTTTGTACCCTGGATAATCTCAAATAGCAATTCCTTAGTTTTAACACAGACAAGCATGGAATGTAACTCCTTTCATTGCAGAAAATGTCACAATGAGAGCTTGATCCAGGATATTGAAGGCATTAGGAATTTTGCAATGAATTTCAGTGTTAGGGTAGCATTGCAGGGTGGGGGGAAGCAGAGGCCCAGGGAGGCCATAGTAGCAAAAAAACTCAACCAACCAAACAAAAACCCCAAAACACTTGATTGTTGTGATTTTTTTTGTAAAAACATGGATGATCATCACGTTTACGTCTGCCTAGCTATCTACAAACACATTTTACAAAGGTTAAAAAGAATAGTTTGCTATTCATATGTTACTTTTCAATCAAGTCAGAGCCCATAGCATTTAGGATAAGAATTTTAAATTTTAATTAATTTCTCTTTGATTTAGCAAGCTATAAATGTTATAAAATCTCTTATTCTTTGTGACATTTAACTCAACTGTAGCAACACAGTATCAATTGTACCTTTGAGGCTTTCTGAGTGAAGAAAGGCATCCAAATATATTAAATTAATGTACTATTTCTTTGGGGAGGAGAAACTGAAACATTATAACAGGTTACCTTTTAATCTCTCACCCTTAAAGAGATTATTAAAATAAAGTGTTTCTTCAGCTCCTGGTTTAAAATAAAGAAGAAATAAAATATCTAAACAAATTATATCTCTTATTTATGATAAACAATCTCTCTCTCTGCCCTTTGATAATGCAGGAAAAGGTTGTATGGTCTCCTTTTTTTCCCTCTTTACATTTTTGACACCTATGTGAATTTGTCTCATTGTTTTGGGCTGTTTACTTCATACATTTTTTAATGTAACTTCCTTTGGCATTTTGTTGGGCCTCATCCCCTGGGGCTTAAAGTTCTCTTCCTTTTTAATTAGATTGACCTTTTGGTTCACTTGGCTGCCCTCATAATGACTGAAAGTGGCTGTTCTCTTGGAAGGCAACTTGAAATGAGACTGAAAACAGTCATATGCAATAAAAATATTTTATACCACTATCCCAGTAATGAAACTGCATAATCATTATTTTCATAGCACATAACACAAAGAAATACTAGCTTCCGCAAATTTTGTGAAGCTTTAACGAGGACAGGCTGTTTCTCATGTTTTAGAACGAAACTTTTATAGTGCACCTTGTGACTAATATCTTCACAGTATATTTTTACTGTCCTGTAATGGCTTGCCTTTTCTATCCTTCCAAGTTGCAAAGGGTAAACTTTAAGTAACTGTAAAGCTTAAAAGGCCCTTTGCTGCCATCCATTATGCAGTGTGTGTGTCTCTTATTTTTGCCAATTTTGTGCAAGAGAGGCACACTTTAAGATACGTTCTCCAGATTACAGGGTGCATTAAGTGGACATTTTATGACACCAGGGGTGAGTACACATCTGTCAAACTCTGAAAATGAACAAAAGGAACACATTTCCCAGCCTTACATAATTGTCATGAAAATGTATGCTAAGGCACAAAAACTACTTACCTGCGTTTCACCATGATAATGACCAGGGGGAGAAGGGAATTACTAGCACAGCAAAAAATAATTATTTGCTGTCAGCCAGTGAGTAAACAGGATTTTACATTGCTGATTTTATTGTGGATACATTTTGAAGTACTTTAACTAAAAGGCATGACTGTCCTTTTACTTTGACGAATGGACTTCAGTGGAGTTACTCTTTATTTATATCATAGACACTGTGTGAAAAACTGAACCCTGTGACTCCACAGTATAGAGCAACTCCTGAACTTGTATCATAGAACAGCATTATATGTTCAACCATGGTTATTAAACAGTGCTTGTGTGTGAGATAAAATTTCAGTGGCATCAGTATATGTCATGATTTTTATAGTAGTATCACAAAGTCCCCTGAATGTTTGATCATATTGTTGTACACCTTATAAGAAGAAAACATATTAAAACATCATAGCTTACACAGTTTTTCATAGAATGGAAACACAGGAGTCATCATTGCTATAAAAATCCCATTGGGCCAGAGTTTGCTATTTGTACTCCTACTGAGTAGTATTTTTTTCTTTGAGGAGTCCCATTTTGATTTAAATAAATTTCCGCCCTTCAGAGGTTAAAAACATAAAACCTGAAGGCAGTAGTATTGAAGTAATGCTGAGATCTACATAAATAAGTGCAAAAGCTTAGCCCATGCAGAATATTGGTTTGGATCTTTGAGTCTCTGAGACATCAAGTTATGCAGCCCTAGATGCTTAATCAGGCTCCTGGAGGAGATCAATATATATCTTTGTTAATGGTGTCATCCTTCAACTATTCAAAGGAGCTCTCTAATTTCTCAGTTTACTAAACTGAACAGGTGTGTGCTGCCATATAAGTAAACCTGAGGAAAGAAAGTCAAATTTCAGGAAGGACCTCATCCTGTACAGTGCCAGGGGAATCATGAATACAAGCTGAGCCTACACTTCTATTTCTCAAACTCTAATGCATTGGCATGTAACAATGGCTGCCCAGCATACTTAATAATGATCTCTTTCCTACAATTCTGCTGGCTATATCACCTATGGCTAATGAAATAGGCATCTCAATTAGTTTTGAAGGAAAGGCTCAGGTTTAATTCCTTGCTGTGCCCACAGTATCTGCCACTCTTTACTGCTCCCAAGTATAAATATAATCAATTAACTGAACTGACCCTTAACTTTAGTCAATGCATCAAGTCACATTCATAAATGTCAAGAAAACAGATGATGCTTCCAGAGTTACTTGAGGATAGCTGTAGCAAAAAGCTTAATTTAAAGTACCAGTTATTATAGCAAACCTGTGTTTTATGGTAGCTGGTATTTTTTCCTTCTTAATGGGTGGTGGACTTAGCCATCTTTATTCCTAATGACTCCCCACTTATTATGGGGAGCTTTCAGTTTTGGCCAGGACATGACAGATGGGACTTGTCTGGGCAGAGCTCTGCTAAGCCAGAACCTCTCCTGGCATAAAGTCCCTACTTTGCTCTACTTAGGCAGCACAGAGCACTCACACCAGTGGCTCCAAGACTGTGGCACTAAAAATATATTGTTGAATTAAAATCTTAGAGATGCTACAGAATGTGACACCCAACTCTGTAAGACCACAGTTTCTGGTATGAAGAAGGTTATGTTTTGGTAAATACGGAAATGGGAAAAGTGAGTGCTAATAGAGTATGCAACTTTGTCTATATGTCTGAGTAAGAGAAATTCATTTAAAATGACCTGAGGATGACAGTGCTGGCATAATCCACACTGAATTACCTAGTAGACATGTCATATTTCATTGTGCAAGACAACTGATATCATGTGACGCTTCTGAGTTCAGCCAGCATTTTATACCCATGCAATAAAAGATGTTTGGCTATTTCAGCAACTTTGAAACTCAAAAAAAGGGCGAATTTAAAACTATAGCTTGTACAACAGTATTTAGCAAGTCATCATCATATACCAGATGGGCTTGTTCATATTGATGTGGATTTCTGCATGAAAATCCACATGGTGGTACTATGTAAAATGGAAAAAGGTATCATTCTTTCCTTTCTAGCAGCTTGTCAAACTATCTACCACACAACTCCTAGGACCTTTGAGTTCTATATAACAAAGACTCCCTGTAGAATTGTAATTAGCGTCTCTTTCTGTGAGGTCTGTGGAGGTGGTCTGCTCCTTGAATAATGTTAATACTGGGTAAAATGTCAGAGGGTGCTTGGTAGAAAAATTGATGAGAAACATTTCATAATTCAGTACACCCTTCTGCTAAACAGAACATGTGAATACTTGCCAAAGGAGGATGGAGGAAATGGGGAGGATGATTAGACTAGAGGGGTGGTCATATTTGAGCAGGGAGAGATCAGGATGGGTTGTCTGGAAGTGACAAAAAGAGCAGAGAAATGAAAGGCCTCTTAACCAAACTTCCCTCTAAAAATTGTGTTCATTTTGAGGAATTAGTAAAGATCCAGGACAGTTCTATGTAACTAAACCAATCCACTGATTGCTAATTGAGATATTGTTTTAATGAAATACTAAGGTTTTCAAGTAAGTAGATCTTTTTGGTAGTTTTCATAACAGGAAAAGGTGAAAGTCATTTTTGATAACACAATAAGATTTTGTTTTGCCATTGTCACAATTTTACAGGGCCCAGGTCTATATTCTGGCCTGTAATCAGTCTGTTGGGAGTATAGGCATCCCTGCTCTAAGTCGCCCTGGTATACATCCATTCCGCACTAAAGTCATTGATGATCATAGGAAGTGATGCATGATAAGTCCTCCCATTCCCCATCTTAATTTGCTCATAAAAAAAAGAAAAAAAAAACAATTTGTGCAAATGGAAGTCATCTATGGGGGGGGGGGGGGAAATTATCTGATTTAAGTTGTTTCATTAGAAGTCCAAGTTTTTTGAATGTATCATGGACTTATAGCGGGGACGGCCTGCAATTCTTTAGTATTTTGGATCCAAAGTATTCACACAGTTCCATAGGGGCAGGACTGGGGCCTTCAAGACTCCTAAATCATTGGGTACCACTAATTCCTGTCTCTCTCCATGGCTCCCAGCACAGAGCCCAGCCAAGCCAGACTTCTGTGAGAGACTTGTTCTTTTCTCTTTCAGGGTAAAATGCTCTCAGTAAGAATCTACCACGAAAGAAGGCAGGTTTTAAAAATCAGGGCACAGTGTTTGAGTCTCCTGGCAAACAGAATCTGAAAACCCTTAGGTCAGCATACAGAAGGCTTAGTTATAGTTCATACCGACTAAAGCCAGAGTCTCTTTGAGCCATGCTGCTGTAGGAACCATCTCCACTTCCTTTCTCTGTCTCTGTCCCTTTGTCTTGCCTTAGCTGAGAGCCCTATCTCTTAGAAATCAGCTCTTAATGCAGACACCTGGCACCTTTCCTCTTTGTTCTCCAGCTCAGGACCTTGGCTTCCCTGCTGAGAGGTGGGAGGAATTGCCTCCTTTTTAGGCTATTTGTTAGGTGTGACTGTCCCAGCCATTGGGGTTTTCATAATCTCTTCCAGTTCCTCGGTTCATATATATAGACTCTAGTCAGTTTGTTAATGATGCTGGACTCCAGCCAAGCAGCAACTTGAGTTCAGCACCTATTCCTTCCTTTTTTAAACTGTGCACAGCTGTGCAAAGCACAGAGAAACTGAGGTATGGCTAGGGCTCATAAAAATACTACAAACATTCCTAACAGCTATTGCAGTAATTTGTTTCAGTATAATCAGTTCTGAAAAGCAGGGCAAAAGTGATTTTAATGCTATTTTAAAGACAGAAATATTAACGTAGATAATGCAAATCCTGTCAATTATAACATCAAATACCTCTCTATAAGCCAATTCAGGGTGCTACATCTATTCTGAGGAGCTGACCTGACATTTCTAACCATTTAATAAGCAACATTGATACAAGTAATGAACAAGCTGAGTGAAATCCTACTGCATTCCACCTCCACTACATTCAGTTTCCATTATATTGTGCAATGTAGCAGAAGTCAAATGTAATATATATGGTGTCATGAAATCAAGGGCTATTACTATTAAATGAAGAGCTGACTGTTTTCTGCTTCATTGGTGCAGTGAATTAATTGAAATTAAGTGTATCTCAACATAAATTTTGCAGTGTCTTTGCTTCATTTTCTCTATTAATACTTGAATGAACCAAGAATTCATTAGGTACCAGCTGACTCACTCTAAACTCCTTGAAAGCAATTGAGAACATTTTGTGTTTTTACATTCATTTCTTCTGATTGGTATCAATTACAGGTATGTGAGATTTAGTGTACATCACAGTTCATATCAGAGCTTCCTTTCTACTTATAATGTTGTGATACTTGAGTAAAAAGTTGTCACTGGTTTGTTTTTTCAGTAGAGATAGACGCAAATTCTCAAGTCTCGTATATTAACAGCCACTGGCTTGAATAAGTCTGGGTTCAAAGCTACAATTTTCAACTTGATCCCAGGTGTGGGTGTTTTTTTTTTTTTTAAGGAATCCCATTTAGCAACATAAAAAAACAAGCAGTTCTTTTTACTGGCTGAAATAGTACAGAGCACAAGAAACTAAACATATATAGCAATGTAATGTCTCAAATGATCTACCAGGCAGTTTTAAAAGTCTCTTACATCATATCCTTCCTTTCTCTAAGCACTTGTGCTAAGTATCCTCCTCCCTTGAGTACTGAGAGGCTTTACAAAACATGCACTACACACATAAGAGATCTTCATTTTTATGATGAGAGTTATCAGCACTGTTCTCTGACTTCATTTAGAGAGCTGAATTGGAGATGTGAAACCCTCCCTCTCCACAAATGGTGGCCACCATTTTGGATTCACTACACCTGACAATAAGTCCTCTTGATTCTGTTTTTCAATTGTCCAAAGCTTGTTTTGTTGCTCACAGAACATTTATCTTTCTTCACTCACTGTTTTATCCTGCCACTTCAGTTGCATGGAATCTATTTGCTCAGGAAGGAGATGACTAAAAATAGTCCTTATGGATACAAACTTCATAATGTTCATTATCTGGGAGTTGTAATCAATCCCTTAAGGTTCATCTAAGAACAGATGTGTCTTACTTGGAATCACAAAATTACACATAGAAAGGAAATTGGTATGAAATGTGATTAAATCTCACATGCCTGTATTTTAGATCAGTCAGAAAGAAATAATATAAAATACACAACCTATTTCAGTGCTTTAAAGGAGCTTAGAGGGATTCAGATAATACCTAATGAGAGATATAAAAATGGAATGGTATTGGAATGGAATGGTATTGTCATGGTGACAATGTCGCCAAGCCTCAAGAAATTTAGGTTGTTTTCAGACTTTAAAAAAATAGGGATCATTGATGTAGCACTAAAATGGAAACTGGGGGTGGGGTTTGGAAATTTCTGTGCATATATCAGATGCCCCCCAACTCTCTGCTTCCACAATATAGTATCAGTGCCACAAACACTAAGTTACAAAAGGAAAAAGAAAGCTTAATTCCTGGTCCTATTTTCAAATGTCCTTCTTTGTTTTAATATTGTTATAAAATAGGCTTTATATAATTATAAAAAATGTGGGTTTTCACATTATTTGTAGCCTTCAAATGGGTTATGAAAAGTCTAGAGATGTTCTTGTGAACAAATAGCTCACACTGTACTTGTCTCTCTTTCTATCCCAAAATTAAAATATTGACAGCTGGAATAAGAGCTGTCCCTATTGTAAAAGCACAGTGAAGAGTTCTAGGAAATCTATATTTAGATAAGTGCTGTCATGGTTGGTTTATGCAAATATGTGCCTTTCTCCTCTTGCTCCAAGTACTAGCTGTGTATACCTGATTTGGGAACTGCCCACAACAAATCTATATCTCGCGAACATAGATGAGGATTTCAATTCCTTTGCAATCTCATTAAAATCAGAGTCCCGGAAGTTTCTAATCTTAAGCTGAACAGACTGAAAAAACAACTGAATAGCTTTCTTTGACAGGATAACAAGCCTTGTGGATAGAGTAAAGTGGGAGATGTGGTATGTCTTTAATAAGGCATTTAATAAGGCATTTGACATTGTCTCCCAAGATTTTTTTTAAAAATAAACTAGGGAAATCCAAACTAGACAGAACTACTATAAGATGGGTGAATAAGTGGCTGGGTAATCATTCCCAGAGAGTTGTTATCAATGGTTCATGGTCAAGCTGGAAGGCCATATTGAGTGGTGTCCCCTCAGGATCATTTCTGGGTTTGGTTGTATTTAATATCTTCACCAGCGATTTAGATAATGGCATAGAGAATACACTTATATAGTCTGTAGACAATACCAAGTTGAGAGGGGCTATAAATGCTTCGGAGGGTCAGATTAAAAATCAAAATGATCTCGACAAACTGAAGAAAATGTCTGAAGTAAATAGGATGAAATTCAATAAAGACAAATACAAAGTACTCCACTTAGAAAGAAGCAATCAGTTGCACACATACAAAATGGCAAATGACTGCTTAAGAAGGAGTACTGTGGAAAGGCATCGAGGGGTCATAGTGGATCACAAGCTAAATGAGTCAACAGTGGCACTATTGCAAAAATACTCCAAAACTGAACATTGTGCTGGTATGAATTAGCAAGAGTCTTGTACAAGAAGAAATTCTTCTGCTTTCCTCTACATTGTTAAACCCTCTCTGGAGCACTGTGTCCATTTCTTGGTGCTGCAATTGAGGGAAAATGAGGACTAGTTGGACAAAGTCTAGAGAAGAACAATAAATGATCAACTGTCTAGAAAACATGACTTGTGAGGGAAGATTGATAAACTTAGATTTATTTATTCTGGAGAAGAGACAACTGAGATGGTCATATTAGCAGTTTTCAAGAACATAAAATGTTGAAAGGAAGAGGGCGAACAAATATTCTCCTTCACCTCTGAGGATAGGATGAGGAGCAATGAGTGTAAATTGAAGCGGGGGAGTTTTAGGTTGAAAAATTTCCTAACTGCTGGTAATTATGCACTGGAATGAATTTCCTAGGAAGATTGGGAAATCTGCATCACTGGTGATTTTTTTAAGAGACGGTTAGTCAAACACCTACTACAGATGATTTACATTACATTTATACCTTCCTTGAGTATAGGCGTATGTCTGCACTTGCACCCTAGTTCGAACTAGAGATGCAAATGTAGGCGACTGAAATTGCTAATGAAGTGGGGATTTAAATCTCCCGTGCTTCATTAGCATGATCTTGCCGGAGCATTACTCCATTCAACGGCTGTTTTGAAAGTGAAAATGCGCGTTGGGACGCGTTAGTTCAAACTAATCCCTTGGGGTATGTCTACACTACCCCCCCTAGTTTGAACTGTAATGTAGTCATACGGAGTTGCAAATGAAGCCCGGGATTTGAATTTCCCGGGCTTCATTTGCATGATCCCGGCCGGCGCCATTTTTAAATGCCGGCTAGTTTGGACTGCGTGCCGCGCGGCTACACGTGGCACGAACTAGCTAGTTCGGATTAGGAAGCTTCCGAACTAGCTAGTTCGTGCCGCGTGTAGCCGCGCGGCACGCAGTCCAAACTAGCCGGCATTTAAAAATGGCGCCGGCCGGGATCATGCAAATGAAGCCCGGGAAATTCAAATCCCGGGCTTCATTTGCAACTCCGTATGACTACATTAACCCCCCTAGTTCGAACTAGGGGGGTAGTGTAGACATACCCTCAGTTTGAACTAATGTTACTACTCAAAAAATGGTACATGACAATTTAAGTTATATAAGTAGGAGGAAGATACGAACTTTAAATAAACTTCTATGGAGTGATATTTCTTCTTGTTCTATGCATATTGTAAGCATTTTTATTTCTTTCATATTTACTTGGAGATTTCCATCTTTCACTTTAAAACAGGTGAGACATCACCAGTTCTGCACAAGCAACTCTAAAAAGACTACTTGAGGAAGTCAGAACAAGTAATTTTGACATCTGATGATTTAGTAAACCATTATGAGGAAAATATTTAAACAGACATGGAAAAAAATCATTCTTGTTTCTTTTTTTAAAGATAACTTTTCTATCAGAAAGTAGAACAGTTTCTGTGTGAAGAAGTCAAATGATTAAAAGACCCTAATGAGAAGAAGAATCAATGGCCCAGAAGAACTGGAATTAGAATTAAGATTTAATTGATTTTGAAAAATCAGATTCAAAGGGAATATTAAAATATATTTCCTTTAGAATCATTAATCCCATAGTAAAGTGAGTGGGTTTTCTTCAAAAATAGATGCTTTATATTAGGTAGGTTTCACATTTGAAGAGAGAGATTTTTCCCACAGAATTTTCTGAAACAGCCAGTTAGATTTTTCTTATTGCTCTGAGCAACCACTTCATAATAGTTGTGTCATCCTTCTGGGACAAAAATTGAGTTTGCTCTTTACAAATACTGATTTTTCACCCAATGATTTTTTTTTTAATTTAATATTAGGAATAAAATAGAAAATGGTTTGGAAGCCTAGAATCTCTGTTGATTTTATTCCGTGACCTGTCTCTGCTTTAGGATTTGGATAATTAGGCTCAGGTTCTGTAATCAGATTTGGCTCCCCTGTGCCTCTAAAGAGATAGAAAGGATAAAATGGCCTCCAGAGATCTGAAAAAAACTTTTCGTTTTGTAGGAAAAGAGGTTCTAGCCCCGGTCAGGTTTGGACATGGCAGAATTCAGCTCTGTTGTGAGTATCCTCCACTACATGATGTACATCACAGTCCGCTTAGGACCCTTTGTCAAGTTGTACAAATTAGAGCTGCCAAGAAGCAGCACTAACTCTCAGTGGGACTAGCTAAGGCTGGCACTGTGAACCAGGAAGTCAATGCTGGCTTCTTAACACTTTCCAGCATCCAGCACAGATAGGACACAGGAGAAAATCAATTCCTCTTATCCTACATTGGAAAAAGCCCATCTACAGTAAGCAAGAAGCTACTCTAAGACCCAATATTCATTTTTCTAAGTAAGAAAGGGTATATAGTGGCTTATCAGTGAACTCAAGGAACATAAACCATTAGTCTTGTCAGGAAATTAAACATCCTCTTTCTGGCTTTCCTTATTCCTAGATAAATTTAGATGAGCAACTGTTTCTATAGCTGGTTGATATTTCAATAAAAATACAAATCTTCACATATATGCCAAAAAATAGCCGGTACTGTATAGACAAGCTCTGAGAAAGTGTTATTGAATTTCATAGATTTATTATTTAAAGACCAAGGGTGTATGGTAGGATAAACTGCAGACATAATAAAGTACCTGGAAGCTTGATAAGGATATATTCAAAATTGAGAGAGAAAACTATTTAGATAAGGCCATATTCTATGAGACTAGAATGTGATTATTTGGCTGCTATTCAAAGGTATTATACAATTATGCATAATTCCTCCTGCACAACTGGCCTTTTGGCTGGATGATCAGATCAAATAAAAGGTAAGCTTTGCTAATACAGTATCTATCTCTCTCTGCAGATGGTTTATACTCTGTTTGGTATAACCGTTGTCCGTAGAGGAGAATTATAGCATCTTAAAGGATCATTGTACCCAGGACTTCCGCCTGTTGCCACTGATTTTAAGAAAACTGGACCTAGGGCAAAGTCAAATAATAACGTAAGTCTAACTATAATCATGTAGTTCCTTTTCTGACTTCATTGAGGATTGCAGAAATGTCTCTAAATTGCAGGTCTTTCTTGCTCTACTGATACAGTTCTAAATTTCAGTTTGAAGCATGTTCATGATTTCAGAGGCCCATAGCAAATTGTATAATTCAAGCTACTATAAGAAATATCTGTACATATGTTTGTATCTAAAATGTTCTTTTACCTGCATACTGGGAGATTTGTAAAAAATATTTTCCTTATGCCCAATGGGCTGACTTTGTTTAAAGTCCCCACTTGTATGCACAAAGGCCTAGTCTACACTTAAAAGTTAGGTTGACATAGCTAGAGCACTCAGGGTGTGTCTAGACTCCAGGGTTTTTTAGAAAAAAAGTGGCCTCGGATGTGAACAATCCATATCTCTGAGCACAGTATCTCTTACAACCTAATCCTTTGGTGTAGACCCATGTAGATTGATGGAAGAATGCATCTGTTGAAGTAGCTATTATTGTGAAGGGAAGAGGTGTTCCTGCAGTGAAGGAAAAATCCCTTTTTCTGCTATAATCTGCATCTACATTATGGGGTTATGCCAGCATAGCTACACCACTATTCTTCCTTCAGTGTAGACATGACCTAAATAAAGACATTGAGCTGCAATGTTCTGGCACATGACTCATACAAACAGAGGCTTTTGACCTTAAACAGATCAAAAATGCAGAACTGTATAAGTGGTACAGTATGTAGGTCGTTGTTATGTAATTCAGGTTCTTAGGTTATAAATAACAGGTCAAATTTGCCATCTCTTTGTGTGAGTGAAGATGAAGGACTCTGAATTTGGCTATGAGGATCTAGATTCAGAAAAGGACTGAAGTGCTTAACTGCCAGTGTGGACACCTAAAACCCAAATGAGTCCTTATTCAGTTGCTACCAAACACTATAAATTGCTTAAACACTCTTTGTGCCTAAATCTTTGCGGTAAAAATTCCCTTAGTGCTTATGATTCTGCTTCCATGTCAGATATCCAGGCATCTAGGCACCAGAGCAACGCATGAACTGGGTGAAGATAGACATATCTCCACCTATCTTGTCCACAGGGTCTGCTTTGGAAAGCATAATCTGATCTCCCTACCAGGTCAGGCCCTTATAGGCAAGCTTGTACAAAATAATTCGGGGAGAGGAGGATTTCCTTCACAATTTTTAACCCAGAGGGTTGGGAGCTACTCCTCTTTATGATCACCAGTTCAAAGTCTTCACTCTACTGGGGGAGGAGCGGTTGGAATTGGATCAAAGATTGGTTATTAGACGAATGACCTAACCATTGTGCAATATAATATTCTGATATGGCGTCCCTCAGTCTCTCCTATTGAAGCTATTCTCTTCTGGATAAATAATGAAAGAATTCTTGGAGTAGAGAGAGTAAGCATGAGAATGAATCTGTAGCCTGATGGTGAAATCACTCATGGGAGACCTAGGAAGCTCTGGAAGTCTATAGAAAACTCTGCTTCAATTCCATTAAAAATGTAGTTGTCTACAGTGGAATAGCTTCAACAGCAGAGAATGAAGGAGCCCCACACCAGGGGTACATCTAGACTACAGGCTTTTGTCAACAGAGGCTTTGTCAACAGATACTGTTGACAAAGCTTCTGTTGACAAAGAGAGTCTAGACTACATCCAGTTCTGTCAATAAAGCAAGCCACTTTGTCGACATGAGAGTGTAGATGCAAAGGACAGTGTAGATTCAATAACGCCTTCTGTCGACAGAACTCTGTCGACAAAAGGTGTTATTCCTCGTAGAATGAAGTTTACTTCCATCGACAAAACTGCCGAGTTCCGTCGATGTTATATCGACAGAACTCGGCGGTAGTGTAGACGCAGGTAGAGTTTTGTCAACAAAAGTCCACTTTTGTCGACAAACCCCTATAGACTAGACACACCCTAGGATATCCCATTACCTAGTACTTAGGCCACTTATCTATGAAATGGTAACCTGCTGTTCAAATCCCTGCTCCCCCTTCCCTAGAGGGGGAACTTGAATGGAGGGACTCATACATTTGAGATAAGTACATTAAGCACTGGTTGGGTCCTTCTCCATCACCACTATAATGGCATATACATTTAATCCCAGAAGATGGGCTGCATCTGAGAATTACAGGCAGAAGGCAGTGCTTCCTTGTAGTCTGGACTTAGCATTGAATTCACCAAAAGGAATGAGGTGTAGGAAACACCTATACCTTGGAACTGCTCACCAGCCAGGTTGGGTAGGGAGCCACCTAGCACACTATGTCTTGTGAATCTTGTTCTGAGGAGCCTAACACTGACCATTCATTGTATAGGGAGCCTGAACACTGGTCTCTATGGCTTTGTCAATCCCAGTGATATTCTAGGAATCTGAAAATTAGATATTGCTTCACTGAGAATCACCAGGCTGGTATGAATAAGCAAAGTATTATTCAGTGTGAATCTGTTTGTAGTCAACAAATGCAGTCTTTTCAAAAGCACACTAAAGATCTTATCCACATGGAGACAGTGTTTGGCAGGCTAGTGAGCTGTAGACTTACATTCCAGCTTGCTGTTCTTGTTCCCTTTTCAAGAGAGAATTTAGCATTTTGGAGCCTAATGCACATTGGCTTTCCATGAGACTTAGAGGCTCTAGTTGCCTAAGACTCCTTTCAAAATGAAACTTTCTCTTCCTAGTCACTTTTGAAAAAAATTACCTCAAATCTAAGACCAATAAGAGTATGTCTTATGAAATAACAGTCGTTATTTCAAATTAACTTTAATACTATACATGCAAATCGCCATTTCGAAATTAATTCGAAATAGCGGAGCATTTAATTTGAATTTGGTAAACCTCATTCTACGAGTAGTAATGCCAAATTTGAAATTGCTATTTCAAATTAAGTGCTGTGTAGACACTCAATTCAAAATAGGGGGCCTCCAGCCCTTCCCAGGGAGCCTTGGTGGCCACTCTGGGCACAACCAGGAAAACTTACTCTCCTCTTTCCCAGCCCCGGAGCCATTAAAGGGGTAGACTCTGGCCACAGTGCCTATGCCAACTCCAAGCCTGCCAGGCCAGAGCCAGCAGTGGCCCCCGGAGCCCCTGACCCAGTGGCCCCAAAACATGAGCCAGCAAGCCACTGGCAGCCAGCCCTCCACCGCTCCCCAGGAGCAGTCTGCCAGCTCCCAGGAGCCTGACATGGGCTAGAGAAGGCGGGCACATTCCTGGTCCAGGGTGGTGATCATGGACCTTATTCATGTTGGAGGGGATGCCCCCAATGTCCATGATCTCCTCACTAGACAGAGGAATGTGGCCGTCTATGGCAGGATAACTGCCAGCTTGGCCACCAAAGGCCACATGCGAACCCAGGAGCGTGAAAATCAAGTTGCATGACAATCAAGTTGGTCCAGCGAGATCCCCAACCCTGGGCCCTGAGCTTCCCCTTCTCCTTACTTCCCCACTCTAGCTCCCTCCTCCCAGGTTTCCCCCTCCCCTCTCTCACCCTCTCTCTTTCCCTCTCCCCCTCCTTTTCCCAGTCTCCCCTGAGGTTCATCCCCTCCCCGCAGCTTTGTTCAATAAACCCAGTTTCTATATTTGAACATACGTGTCTTTTGTTTGACATCAGGAAGTGGGGCTATGGAGGGGTAAGTGGAAGGATGTGAGGGAGGAATGGGGCATGAGTGCCCGTTGGGGAGAACCTGGGTGGCTCTGAGGGCCCCTCAGGGCCTCCTGGATCCTGACAGCCCCCCATTGGACCCTCCGGATGGCAGCCTGCAGCAAGGCTGATGGCAACAACCTCACGAGACGCACCGGCATGCCCAGGGGCAGCTCTGGATCCATGTGGCCGAGTGCTGTGGTGTCCAGAGTGCGGGCACTCAGGGCATTCCAAGACAGGACTGCTTTGCTGTCCCTCATTGTGGAAGACAAGCAAGTGGGGAACCCTGAGAACCGTCTGTCTGGGGTAGCGGTAGGGGTAGGGTCCCTTTAAGCATGGAGCTCAGTTAGCCTCAGGCAGCAGCCCCACACACTAAGTCCTAACCTGATGCCCTGCTGGCACTGGTTCTAGCCAGCCTTAACTTTGGTTCAGGGTCCACTCAGTGTGGATGTGCTATTTCGAAACAGCAAAACGCTATTTTGAAATAGATTTTGTGTGTAGATGCGTTCATTCAAATTAGTTTAATTCAAATTAACTATTTCGAATTAATATAATTCAAAATAGTGCTGTAGTGTAAACATACACTAAGGGTATGTCTACACTACCCCGCTAGTTCGAACTAGGAGGGTAATGTAGGCATACCACACTTGCAAATGAAGCCCGGGATTTGAATTTCCCGGGCTTCATTTGCATAAGCCGGGCGCCGCCATTTTTAAATCCTGGCTAGGTAGAACCCCGTGCCACGCGGCTACATGCGGCACGGGGTTCGAACTAGCCGGGATTTAAAATGGCGGTGCCCGGCTTATTCAAATGAAGCCCGGGAAATTCAAATCCCGGGCTTCATTTGCAAGTGCGGTATGCCTACATTACCCTCCTAGTTCGAATTAGGAGGGTAGTGTAGACATACCCTAAGATATTAATAAAGGTGCAACAAATTCCCACAAGGAAGCCTATTAGTGCCCACAAAAGTACAGGGCTGTTGCATTTCTAAAGACAGAAGCTGAACTCCTTGGCTACGTCTAGACTGGCATGATTTTCTGGAAATACTTTTAACGGAAAAGGTTTTCCGTTAAAAGTATTTCCGCAAAAGAGCGTCTAGATTGGTCCCGGAGTTATCGTTAGAACGATGCGCTTTTGAGCAAAAGCACGTCTAGATTGGTGGCACGCTTTTGCGCAAAAGCAGAAGCCTGGAACCATTTTGAAGAGGGCAAAAGGGCACTATCCCTTTCCGGGGGTGGGGCTGGAGCTCTGTTCGGACACGTGCTTAAAGGGGTCTCACCGGACAGCCATTTGTCTCCTGCTCCGTTCGTTAGGACCTCTTGCAGGGACTGACAGCTATAGCAGGTTTGGTGGTTGCCCTCTGACTTTTGGGGACACCACCCTTTTGCCCCCTACAGCTTTTTCCTGGTTTTGGTTTCTTGCTTTGTCTGCTATGGAGCCACAGGTGGCCATGTGCCTGCTCTGGCCCCTGTCGGCCATTTTCGAGTGCCTGCAGCTGGTGCTTCGAGCTGGTGCCCTCATGTTCCAGGACCAGGAGGCGCAGATCACCTTCGACTCCCTCACCAGGGAGGTCATGGAGTCCCTGTGGCATCCCCACCCCACCGTGGAGAGGCCACTCTGGAGATTGGATACCAGTACGGACTGGTGGGACCGGCTGGTCCTTGGGCAATGGGACGACCAGCAATGGCTCCAGAATTTCCACATGCGAAAGTGGATGTTCCTGGAGCTGTGCGCCTGGCTCACCCCCGCGCTACAGAGAGCCACCACCTGGCTGCGTGCACCCATCCCCGTGAACAAGAGGGTCGCCATCACGCTATGGAAGCTGGCCACTCTGGACAGCTACCGCTAGGTGGCACAGCAATTCGGGGTGGGAAGATCCACCGTCGGTGTGATCATCGTGGAGGTAAGTCCCAGGGAGAGTGGGGAGTGGGGTGGGGGGAGAGTGCTGCACTCCATGCCCAGGGGCAGCCAAGACTCCAGGCTGGGTCACCCAGGGTATGTCTACATTACCCCGCTAGAACGGCACGGGGTCCAAACTAGCCGGCATTTAAAAATGGCGCCGGCCGGCTTCATGCAAATGAAGCCCGGGAAATTCAAATCCTGGGCTTCATTTGCAATTGTGGATGACTACATTACCCCCGCTAGTTCGAACTAGCGGGGTAGTGTAGACATACCCCCTGGGGTTTGGGCCGTCCCTCCCTTGCACAGGCCTGCTGGTGGGGGGGGGGGTGAGGGGACCCTGGTGGGTGTGTGCATGCAGGAGGACAGAGGGAATCATGGGGCAGGGAGGGCCTAAGGAAGATCACACTCACCCCTGCCTTATGTGATGTGTTCCCTTGTGTTTCTCTGCACCCTTCTCTAGGTCGTCCATGCCATCAATGATGTCCTGCTACCGAGAGTGATCCACCTGCGCGATGTGGACACTACGCTGGCCGACTTCGCTGCCCTCGGGTTCCCCAACTGCAGGGGAGCCCTGGATGCAACCCACATCCCTGTCCGGGCCCCGGAGCATCAAGCAGCTCATTTCATGAACAGGAAGGGGGTACTGCTCTATTGTTCTCCAGGCCCTCGTGGACCACCGGGGCCACTTCTTGGATGTCTACGCGGGCTGGTCTGGCAGGGCACACGACGCCCGCATCCTCCGCAACTTCGGACTGTTTCGCAGGCTGGAGGCGGGCACCTACCTCCCTCGGCAGGAGTTGACTGTCGGGGATGTGCTTATGCCCATCTGCATCATCGGGGATGCGGCCTACCCCCTGCTGCCCTGGCTAATGCGGCCCTACACGGGGCGGCCGGACCAGAACCGGGCCCGGTTAAATGACCACCTCAACCGGGCCCGAAATCAGGTGGAGCTCACCTTTGGCCACTTAAAAGCCCACTTCCGTTGTTTGCTCACCCTTCTCAAGATGGGTGATGGAAATGCAACGGAGGTACTGGCCACGTGCTGCGTGCTCCACAACATTATGAAGCGGAGTGGGGAGGCCTTCCTCCCTGCATGGATGGCAGCCGAGGCACAGACATTTGAACAGCACCACGCAGCTGCCATCTGCCAGGCACACCAGGATGGGGTGCGCACCAGAGAGGCCCTGACGGACATGTTTGCACAAGCCCCATAGTAGGGTTGCCTCGGTCTCCCCAAACGACTCCCTCCCATCCCCTCCCATTCTCCCTCCTCTTCCCTTACCTCCCCCCAATTGTAAAGCATCGGTTCCAAGCACATCGGCCGTCATCGTGAATGTTCGTCGGGTGCATCGGACATACCTAGGGTTTTTCTTTTTAGTTTAGGCTAGGGTTTAGACCACCATTGCCTGTCCACGCTGTCCCAAAAAACAGGAAGAGGATTCATGGTTCGTGCGGAGGAGCTACTCCTGGGAGGGGTGGCCCCTGTGAGCGTTCCTGTGGGGGTGGACCTGGACATGGGGGCAGGCCGCATCGGGGCAGGCTGCATGGGGAGGTGGTCAGGAGGGGGCATTGCAGGGGCAGCCAGAGGAGGCATTGCAGGAGGGGGCATGGGAAGTGCTAGGGGAGAGATGGCGGGGGCATGGGGTAAGGCCATGCCATAGTGAATGGCATGGGCTATGTGAGCAGTGAAGGTGGTGATGGAGTCAGCCATCCGTGTGCTCTGAGCCTGGAAGGTGGCCCAGGCCTCCTGGCGCCACTGCAGGTCCCCCTCGACGCGCTGGTGAATCGATGCCTCAATGCACTCGATGGCCTGCACATGCCAGCGAAGGAGCCTGTGCCTGTGTGGTTGGGCAGCTGGGGGTGCCGCTGCTGCCAGACTGCAGGGAAGAGAAGAAAGGATGGGTCAGTCAGGCAGGCCGGCCACTGTCCCCACACCTCATGCCCTCCACCCCTGAGCCCAGGTGACACCACAGTAGTGTGGCTTGGGCCCACTCGGTTCCTCCCCTGTCCCCCGTGTTGTATGTTTGCAAGGAGGACCGCTCCTGGAGTAGGGTCCTCCATGTATTGTAACCACCGGTCTGTATCCTGGCCCCGAGGAGGGCGGAAGAGCGCTTGTGTTGCATTAATCTGTGGAAATCCCTGCCGGTGGAGGCTGTGAGGCTTTGGGCTAATCACTGGTGTTTGACAGGGAGCGAGATGCATCCCCACACAGTGCCTGGGAGCACATCTGGCAGAGGTGGCCTGGGCTCTCAGATCCCCATTGTGTGGGATATCTCCTGGACGGAACCAGGAGAGTGACTGGGTGGGGGGGAAGAGGGGGTCCCATCCTTGCAGCAAAACTCAGGCGGCCCTAAGGGCGGCCTGAGCGCTTCCCCACTTTCTCCCTCCCACTATCCCTCACACACGTAGCCCAGGGACATGTGTGGTTGCAGTGGGGACTTCCCTCGGGGAGCCAGCCAATGCACCCAGAGCAGGCGAGGGGCACAGTGGGGGCCATGTTCACAGGGCTGTGACACTGCAGTTTACCCAGGAGCAGCTGGCTGTGCCTCACAGCCAGGCATGGGACAGTGTGCCGTTCTCCGTGCTGCACCCTTGCGGAGGTGCGGGCTCTGGGATGAGTCCCTGGGGCCCTGGCTGGTTCCAGCCGGCATCCACCCTTCCCCCTGGTCCCGACAAATGTGTGTGAGCAGCACGGTCCCAGGCATGCCCTGGAGCTGCCTGCTGCGGCCACGTGCTGCTCAGTCACCAGGCTGCACGTGGTTGCACGTGCTGCTTGCTGCCTAATGCTACACAGCATGCAGCTCACGTGGCCTGAGTGACATTCTCTTCCCCTCCCCCCTTCGGGCGCCTGGCTCCCCCACCCTAACCCCCACCCTTGTGAGTGCAAAGTGCAAGACTCACCGGTGGATCCTTCCCCGGCATCGGAGGATGCGCGGGAGACGTCAGGGCTGCTGGAGGGGGCCTGCTGGGTGGCAGTGCTGGCGTCATCCTCCGATGCACTGCTGTCGTCTCCTTCCCCTCCCTCGGTGGTCCTGGTGATGGGGCGGTGCGCACGCTGCTGTCCACGGGCACATCTGGGTCTTGCGGGGCTGGCTGGCCCAGGATGGAGTGGAGCCGGTCGTAATGGGGGCAGGTGTCTGCTCCTGCCCCCTGGTCCTCGCTGGCCCACACGTACCCCATGCGCAGCTCCTTGATTTTCGCCCAGACTTATTCGAGGGTCCGGGCTGGAGGGCCTTGCTGGGTGAGCACCTGGGCCATGCGGGTGAAGATGTCTGCGTTGTGGCGCCGCGAATGGGTCTCGTGGAGGGCCTCCTCCTCCTGCCAGAGGTCGATCAGGCTGTCCAGCTCCCCCGAGGACTAGGATGGGGCCCGTCATTTGTGGCCCCTGGGGGCCTCCTGCGCTGGGGTTACAGGTGGCTGAGCACCCGGAGCTGCCATGCTTGCTGCGATGTGGCTGCTGGGCACGGCAGGGGCACCATGGCAGACCTCAGGCAAGACGTCTGAGGCATGCTCCTGCCACGTGCGCTCAGCAGCCTGCGTCTGCTTTAAGAGCTCAGGTTACCAGGAAGTCCGGGGCTCCTACGGGATCTCCCAGTGTCCAAACCGCTTTTTTCCGTTTAGCCTGCTTTTGTGCAAAAGTCTTAGCTAGCTGTCTACACTGTCCCTTTTGCGCAACAGTTTTTTGCAAAAAGGACTTTTACCTGAACGGGAGTATCAAAGCTTTTCCGGAAAAAGCACTGATTTCGGACAGTAGATTGTCAGTGCTTTTGTGGAAAATCAAGCGGCCAGTGTAGATAGCTGGCAATTTTTTGAGCAAAAGCGGCTGCTTTTGAGGAAAAAGTGGCCGATCTAGACACAGCCCTTAAGTTTTGCTGTAATACTGAAAGTCCAATAGCCTTTGTGTCTTGTGTAGGTGTGTCAATATTTTATGGCACATATCAGTTTCCTTCCTTGGGAATAAGGAAGAGGAGATCTGTTTAACATAAACTAGAATCCACAAGTTTACTGGAAAATGTATTTTAAATTTGCAGATTGAATCCTGCAGCTGCTATAGGGAAATAAATGAATAATGAAAGGAAAAAATATTTACAAATATTGTGACAATTAATGGGAGCATTCACAAATTTATTTGATGGATATTATCTCATCATATTATAGAACAGGTTGAATGACAAAATTATTTGTGCTAATTTATTGGTGGCAGGTGAGGAAAAAAATTGAATACATAATTGGTAATTTTTCTACCAATTCCTTGATTGTGCTGTGTACAGGGCATTTCAGTTTGGGCTCAACTCAGCTTGAAAATTTTATGACAAAATGCCATCTGGTTTAGCAGTGGTTCAGAGTGGACACTTCAGTTAAAATGTAGCGATGCCTCTGTCTGGGTATGTCTACACTACCCCGCTAGTTCGAACTAGCGGGGTAATGTAGGCATACCGCACTTGCAAATGAAGCCCGGGATTTGAACTTCCCCGGCTTCATTTGCATAAGCGGGGCTCCGCCATTTTAAAATCCCCACTCGTTCGAACCCTGTGCCACACGGCTACACGCGGCACGAACTAGGTAGTTCGGATTAGGCTTCCTAGTTCGAACTACCATTACTCCTCATTCCACGAGGAGTAACGGTAGTTCGAACTACCTAGTTCGTGCCGCGTGTAGCCGCGCGGCACAGGGTTCGAACGAGCAGGGATTTAAAAATGGCGGAGCCCCGCTTATGCAAATGAAGCCCGGGAAATTCAAATCCCGGGCTTCATTTGCAAGTGCGGTATGCCTACATTACCCTCCTAGTTCGAATTAGGAAGGTAGTGTAGACATACCCTAAGATATTAATAAAGGTGCAACAAATTCCCACAAGGAAGCCTATTAGTGCCCACAAAAGTACAGGGCTGTTGCATTTCTAAAGACAGAAGGTGAACTAGGAGGGTAGTGTAGACATACCCTCTGATTATTGCTCTCCTTTACGGCTACTAGACCATTCAGCAGGATTTGACACAGGCAATCCTGCAATCCCATTGTGTGTCTTTGGGAATTCCAGCATACAGACCTACCCAGATTTCTTCTATTTGCATCCCAACCTGCCTTAACACTTCACATCCATTTGCCATTTTGGTTGCTGCCTGTTTAGGAACCATTCTACTGAACCTTAAATGTTCCCTCTCGATGCAGGGAACTCCTTGATGACTGTGCAGCTGTCGTAACTGATGCTCAATTGTTCATCAACCTATGCAGGCTATAAAAGTTTGTGATTATATGAAATATAATATAGCCTGCATATTATCTTCCATAATACAGATTCAACCTCTATTGTCTGGACTTCTATAGTCTGGCATCATCTGTGGTCCAGCATCCCTGTGGTCCAGCATCCCCATGGGTGCTCCTGGATTGGAGTACTCAAGAGGAAAAGCTGTCTTCCTGCTCAGCAACTCCTTCTCCTCCTCCTTCCCACCTCCCTCCTTGAGGTCATAGGGGGATGTTTGGGGAGAGAGGCAGGTGGTTGTGGGATCCTGTGGTTAGGCGAGGGGGCAGGAGCACAGCCCCGTAGTTAATGGTGGGGTCCAGGAATGCAATCTACAGGGTACAGTGCAACGGCTGCACTCCTAGTCCTTGGCCATGGGGCTCCACAGCTACACTGTCTCTTCACAAATATCTTCCCCCAGTCCCATCTCTGTCAATGCTGGCCCCTCTGCTGCCACCAAAGTAGAGCCCAGCAGCCAGTGGCAGCAGATGGGTGTGAATTGACCTCTCCTGGTCCAGAAAATTCCCTGGTTTGGGATCAATTAGGACCCAAAGGTGCTGAGTAGGAAGGTACAACCTGTAACATATTTCCAGCTTTGCCCTGAAATTATTTTAAATACATTTAAAGTGCTCCCATATCAGTTGTAAAATGGACATTATAAAGATATTGGTCCTGGAAAATCAAAGGATACCCGCATACTTCAATTTATGCTGAGTAAAACATAGAAAAAGATCATAGTACCTAAGCTGCCCAGCTAGATTGACAACTGAAAAATATGTCGAATTCTGTATTCCAAAGGACCCGGACCTTAACAATGCATTAAATACAAACAGTAGCCACGGTTCTTAAAGGTCATAAGAACATAAGACTAGCCATACCCATCTAGCCCAGTGTCCTGTCTTCCAACAGTGATCTATGCCAGGTGCTCCAGAAAGAATGAACAGAACAGGTAATCATCCAGTGATCCATTCCTTGTTGCCCATTCCCTGCTTTTGACAAACAGGCTAGACACACAATTCCTGCTCATCTTGGCTAATAACCATTGACAGACCTCTCCTCCATAAATTTATCTAGCTCTTTTTTTATTCCTGTTGCAGTCTTGGACTTAACAACATCCTCTAGCAAGGAGTTCCATAGGCTGACTGTGTGTTCATGAAAGTAGGGGTGGGGAACCTAAGGTTTGCCTGGATCTGGCCCCTGAAGCTCATAAGAACAGCCATACTGGGTCAGACCAACGGTCCATCCAGCCCAGTATCCTGTCTGCCGACCATGACCAATACTAGATACCCCAGAGGGAGGGAACACAACAGGTAATCCTCATGAGATCCCTCCCTGTCACCCACCTCCAGAGAAACAGAGTTTAGGAACACCATTTGGAGCTCCCCCTCAGACTGAGGAGCCTGCACTGGTGCTCTAGACCCCCACGGAGTTGAATCACATAAAATCTATTAGCTGGACCCAACTGATTTTTCTGTGGGTCAGCACCCCGACCACCAAAATAGTTCTCCACCCCAGTGTTATGGGAAAGAGTAAATAACTCTTCTTTATTCACTTTTTCCACACGTGTCATTCACTTTTTTCCACACGTGTCATGATATCTCACCTTAGTTATGTATTTTCCAAGTTCAAAAATCCCAGTCTTAATGCATACCCCTAGTCATTTTTGTTGCCCTTTCCTGAAGATTTTCCTGTGCCAAGATATGTTCTTTTGAGATGAGAATTCAAGATGTGGGTGTACCATGGATTTATAGTGAGGCAGGAAGATATTCTCTGTCTTATTCTCTAATCCTTCCTTAATCATTCCTAATATTCTGATGGCTTTTTTGACTGCTGCTGGATGTTTTCAGAGCACTAACCACAAGGATGCCAAGATCTCTTTCCATATACGAATCCCATTTCTCTGAAGAGGTATGTAGATGTGTTGCACTTGACAAAAGATACTAAATAAAGCAGTATCTCTTAGCAACCTCCTTCTGATTTTTGTTGAAAATCCCACACAGCTATAGCTATTCACAAACTGACCAGAGAAGTAGGTGTTAGTGCTGTGGCTCTATCATCATCTTTCTCTCCCATCACAAAGCATCTCATTAAGATAAATATTTTTATTTGACATATTTGTCCTGTGCATTGAACCTACAATCCTGTATAAGGAGATGGGGAAGAGAAACACCTTAGGAAAAAGAGGCATTTTTGTAGATGGTAGAATGGAAGCTGAATGCTCCATTAAAGTGAAACATGCAATAAAGTTACAAGAGCCATGAAAATCATATTAGAAACCAGTAATTTCTTTAAATTTTTTTTCTCTACAATAGGAGGCATAATCAGTTCACTTGTTAGAGTAGTATAAGGGGTCTTGGCACACACTTCTGTGACCTGCATAACACATTAGTGGCACTGCCAGTCATGTTAAATATGACTATTCCAAAGTCAGCTTGATAGTACTTTTAGTGAATGCCATAATGTAGTATCTATCCAGTTTGTTATTCAGTTTTGGATACTTTAAGCTAAGAGTTGATACAGTACATATAGTCATTATTACCTGTTATATTTTTATTGTTAAAAGTCCCTGGAGTCTTCTAGAAATAACAATGCATCATAAACTTTAATTAATACATTGAATTAATATAGATATATAATATCAAATAGATTGTAACAGTGAATAATACTAAATACATTTAATTACATCAACTATAACCAGAAAACTTTAATGGTATTATGTATCCAAATTAAGGGCCAGTGAGCTGTCATCCTACTAGAATGACAGGTGTACAAATTTACTAGTTCCGGTGAACCCAGATTCATTTCATGCAAATTACATAGAATTACAATAAATTTTGAACTCACTAGTATGTATAAGTAGCTTAAAATGTCCTTTTCATATATTATTTTGAAACTGTGTGCACTGATATTTTTTTTTTGTCTGACATTGACATTGTTTCGGCTCATTTACCTAGTTTTGTTTGGTCTTTTTGAAGTGTTTTATAATCCTCCTTAGTTTTGACTGTCTTAAATAATTTAATGCTGCCTAGAAATATTGTCAATTTTTCATTGACCCTTGCTCTATGGAGCCTTCTTCTGTTAATCACTTTTCTGTCTCTCAACAATTTTTAAGTGATTATGTGACTTTTTGCTCCTTTGTAGTTACCAAGTTTTTTCTTAAATTGTTTCCTACAGTTGTATATGAGTTTGTTACTCAGCTTTCTCAGATGTCTGATTTATCCTGACAGATTAGAATCATTTCAGCCATCTTTTAATAAGTCCTAACTCTGAAGTCACATGAAAGGAAAGGAATGTGTTTGCTAAGCAGACAGGGATGTTAGAGGATTCAACATGAGGATCTGCCATTTTATTTATTTAGATTTATTACCTATGTTAAAGCGAAAAATGCTATAAGTTTTAGGTGCTGCAGATGTAATTAAAAATACGTTGATACAAAAGATAAAACGCAGCAGCACCCTTCAACGCAGTGCCCTTGAAAGCAAAATATAGACCAACAAAGATTAAAAAAGCAAGTTTAACCATACCTTGATATTACTCCATTGTGACAATTTGGAGAACCTGACTGTTTTCAACATAATAATTCTGGTTGATTTTTATGAAATTGTTGTACCATTGAATGCCTCAGTGTATGGAAGTCAACATAGGCTGGCAGGGTGCTGGTTGTGGAAACCCCATTTTTCTGTGGAGTAAGCTACAGAACAAACACAAAAAAGTCATTAATATTAATGGACTCTAGCAAAAGAATGACCAGACTAAGCAGGGTGCTTGACCTGGGAAAACCAATTCTACACCACTGATCTGAAGGGAAGGGAATATGGAAAGTAGAAAAATTTCAAATAGGAAAACAAGGAACCAAGTAATAGTGCTAGCTTTTTAAAATCTCACAGGGACTCACAGAAACAACTACAATAAAGCATGACCAGGAAAGAACAAAGTGGGCTGTTATCTTAGCAAAAGGGATCTTCTGGACTATGGGAGCACTCAGGATCAAAGGAAGCTGGCTGGATGGGTGAGGGTAGGAAGAGAGATCAAAGTCCATTTTCCAGAGGGCAATACATAAAGAATGGGATCCACAACAGGGGACTTGGAACCCTGAATGGACACAGAGTGGTGGGGAAATGAGGACAGCCACAGAGTATAAGTATTTTATTGTTTTGTCTAATTTTTGTATTTCTTGTGTAGACGATTTTGGAAACTTTTTCAAAACTTGTCTTATGTGCTTCAACTGTCATATCTTCCTGGAGAGGTAAATGGTAAACCAGATTGCCCACAAGATGGGAGCTCTAGATGTACTTAAGCAACTCTGTTGTCTGTAAGGGGGTCAGCACTGGTTCTGGGAGCCTTGGGCACTGGACTGTGATATCCTATTTCTGTGAAGGGGACATACCAAGAAGTGTGCCAGAGAGGGTAAAGAAAGAGTAAGTACTCAAATGTACTGAGACCTAGGAAAGTGCATAAGCCCAATAACCCTACAGGTGGGCCCAAAACAGTAGATGGGTATATGTCCAGCAGAGGGAGCTTTACCACAATGATGACAGTCACAACATCCAGAAATCTTAATCATTGGGTAAGGCAGAGGTCCACATAAGGCAGAGGTCCACAGTATACTCTGTGGGGGAATGAATTCCAAAGCAAAGGGCTCTTCCCAGAAATACTTTTGATCAGGGCTTGACAAATGGCAGTGAAAGCCGCTCACCAGCCCTGCACTGCACATGTGCAAGAGCTGAATTGAATATGCGCGGGCCGCCAGTAAACGGGGCACGCAGCTGAAATCTACCCGCCATGAGCGAATAGATTCTATAGTTCATTGAGCCCTGTTGTTGACTGTAGCCTTTTGTATCATAGGCAATGTTCCCTTCTCATTTTTCCCTCCGTGTGCAGAATAAATTTTAGATGCACAAAGATATGTGCAGATGTGTACCACCAGTAGAAATATATTCTGCTGGCTGTGGTCGCTATGAGCATCTGCTAATCAGCTGGGCAGCATTTGAAACTCTCTTGAGTGGCCATTCAAGTGCCCCGTTTACAGGAAACCCTAATTATAGGGATTCAGACTCCAATCTCTCTGGATGGTAAGACATATATCCTGCTTCCTATTTCTTCTGAAGATGTTGTTGTTATACATTCAGGTGTCTTTGTTGTTTTCATTTATGTAAACTAAAAGACTTCTCGACTGAATGTACATGGTTTGCCCTTTGCATAGTGAAAATGTAAATAGTAACAAACTTCCTAATTTGACAAACTGGCCAGGTTTGCAAAAGGAAAGCAAGCAGTGACATAGGCCCCGAGTAATCATCGGGGGCACCAAACTTCACCAGCTCGGAGCCATGGAGTTGCCTGACGGGAAGGTTGATGGGATTTTAGAGGGAGTTTCTGCCAATGCCCTGATGGGGGAAAGAAAGCACGAGCTCCTGCCAGGGCCAAGTGGGGAGGGGGAAAAGGGAATGAAAATGTAAGTTCCTGCACACACTCATGCACCCTGGTTGAGAATATTAGCAGATAGGCCAAGGATTCCATTAATATAAACTGAAAAGTGGTCTCATGAGTTGGTCTCTAGTTCAGGGATGGGCAGGAGGCTGCCAGAGGGCCGGATTCAGCCTGCCAAGCCACTGGATCTGGCCCATGGCTGCCCTGCTGAGACCCTTAAGCACAGCTCAGTGACAAACGATTTAAGGGTGTGTCTAGACTACTGAGTTTTGTCGACAAAGTGGACTTTTGTCGACAAAACTAAACCTGCGTCTACACTACCGCTGAGTTCTGTCGACAGAACTCAGCAGTTTCGTCGACGCTGGTAAACCTCATTTTACGAGGCATAATGCCTTTTGTCGTCAGAGTTCTGTCGACAGAAGGTGTTATTGCATGTAGGGTTGTATCGAGACTACAGGGTTTTGTCGACAAAACAGCTTGCTTTGTTGACAGAACTGAATGTAGTCTAGACGCTCTTTGTTGACAGAAGCTTTGTCGACAGATACTGTCGACAAAACTTCTGTCGACAAAAGCCTGTAGTCTAGACGTACCCTAAATGTGGCTGCGCTATTCTGGGAGCGAGGATGGAGCAAAATCTCTCAGCTCCCATTAGCCAGTTTCTGACCAATAGCAGCTCAGATATTTTGCTGGCAGCAGGGGCAGCCAATGAAGGCTCTTCCCTCCCCCCATCCTCTGTACCCTGCCCTGAGCAGAGCCACATGGAGAAGCTTGTGACTGCAGTCTTCAGGTTCCTGTAGGGCTGCTCACTGGGGGTATGTCTACACTACAAAATTAATTCGAACTAACGGACGTTAGTTCGAATTAACTTTGATAGGGGCTACACTAGCGCTCCGCTAGTTCGAACTTAATTTGAACTACCGGAGCACTTAGTTCAAACTAGGTAAACCTCATTCTACGAGGACTAAGCCTAGTTCGAACTTACTAGTTCGAATTAAGGGGTGTGTAGCCCCTTAATTCGAACTAGTGGGAGGCTAGCCCTCCCCAGCTTTCCCTGGTGGCCACTCTGGCCAACACCAGGGAAACTCTATTGCCCCCCTCCCGGCCCCAGACCCCTTAAAGGGGCACGGGCTGGCTACGGTGCCCGTGCCAGGTGCAAGCCTGCCAACACCCAGCCAGCAGACCCTGCACCTGGCACAGCTCGAGCCAGCCACCCAATGCCCCCCAGACCTCTGCCTCTTCCCAGGACCAGGCTGGCGGCTCCCGGGAGCTTGCCCGGGACCTCAAGAGGCGGGCACCCGCCTGGTCCAGTGCGGACATCGTGGACCTCGTCCACGACCTCCGCACTAGGCACAGGAAAGTGGCCATCTAGGGCAAGAGAGCTGCCAGCCTGGCCACCCAGGAGCAGGTTTGCATGAAAATCAAGGTGGTCCACTGAGACCCCCGACCCTGAGCCCTGAGCTTACAATGGCCGTACTGGGTCAGAGCAAAGGTCCATCTAGCCCAGTAGCCTGTCTGCCGACAGTGGCCAACCCTAGGGACCCTGGAGGGGATGGACCGAAGACAGTGACCAAGCCATTTGTCAGTGCCATCCCTCTCCAGCCTTCCACAAACTTTGGGCAGGGACACCACTCCTACCCCCTGGCTAATACCACTCCATGGACCCAACCTCCATGACTTTATCTCACTTCTCTTTAAACTCTGTTCTAGTTCTAGCCTTCACAGTCTCCTGCAGCAAGGAGTTCCACAGGTTGACTCTTTGCTTTGTGAAGAACAACTTTCTGTTACTACTTTGAAGCCTGCTACCCATTCCTTTCCTTTGGTGTCCGCTAGTCCTTCTATTATGGGAACTAATGAAGAACTTTTCTTGATGCACCCTCTCCACACCACTCATGCTTTTATAGACCTCTATCCTATCCCCCCTCAGTCTTCTCTTTTCTAAACTGAAAAGTCCCAGTCTCTTTAGCCTCTCTTCACATGGGACCTGTTCCAAACCTCTGATCATTTTAGTTGCCCTCCCCTCTCCCATCCTCTCTCTTCCCCTCTCCCACCTCCTTTTCCCAGTCTTCCCGAGTTTTGTTCAATAAAGAGAGATTCTGTTTTTGCCCACACGTTTTTTTTTATTTTGTACATCAGGAAGGGGGGCTAGGGAAGGGTAAGTGGAAGGAGGTGAGGGAGGAATGGGGTACGAGCCCCCAATGGGGAGGACTGGGCTGGCTCTGTGGGCTTCTGGGGGTGGAAGCTCTCCTGCAACCCCCCAATTGCCCCCTCTTCCCAGATGGCAGCCTGCGGCAAGTGCAGCCGGTCTGATGGCCGAGTGCTGTGATGTGCCCAGTGTGGGCACTCAGGGCACTCCAAGACAGGACTGCTTTGCAAGCGGGGCACCCCTGAGAACTGTCTGTCCGGGGTGGGTGGTTGGGTCCCTTTAAGCACAGCCCTCAGCTAGCTTGAGGCAGCAGCTCCACGCTCTAAGTCCTCATCTGATGCCCTGCCGGCACTGCTTCTGGCCATCCTTAACCCCGGTTCAGGGTCCACTTAATGTGGACATGCTAGTTCAAATTAGCAAAACGCTAATTCGAACTAGTTTTTTAGTCTGGATGCATTAGTTCAAATTAGCTTAGTTCGAATTAACTAATTCGAACTAAGTTAGTTCGAATTAGCACTGTAGTGTAGACATACCCTGGGAGTTGCCTAGGTAAGCTACTCCCAGCCAGAGCCTGCCTCTGATACCTCAGCTCCTCTCTCCCTCCAACTACCTGCCCTGGGTCACCACCAAAACTCTCTGCACCCCCTTTGCCCAGGTCACAACTCCCTCCTAGGCTCTGCATCTCCTCCTCCAGGACAGAATCCTCTTCTGCACTCATACTCTCTCCTGACCTCTACACCCTAAACCTCTGCCCAGATCACAACCTCCTCCTTCACCTAAACTCCCTTTCAGATACCACACCCCCTCCTGTACCCCAGTCTCCTACCTCACGCTCCCTTCTGCACCCAACCTCTGTCCCAGAACCCAAGCCCCCTTGGTAGAAATGCGCTGTTGACCACTTGCCAAAATCTTGGAGTGCCCTCCCATTAAAATATTGCCCACCTCTGCTCTAGTTCAAGGCTGAGACATTAGAAGGACAGTGCCTGTCTACTGCCTCTATCTGTGGAGCATGTATTCTAGTCCTTAATTCTCCAGAACCTTCTGTCTGGCATTCAGCAGCACTAAAGTCACTTTAAAAACAAAGCGATGATATGTGGATAATTTCTTCCATGTGCATATGTTCTTTGTTGGCTCTTGGCTCAAGTCTTCCTTTTCCCTTCCCACCCTCCCCCACTTATCTCACACTTTCTTAAAACAGATGAATCTCCAAGTATAAATATGTAATATTGGCAGCTTTCTATCTGCCTTCCTATCCTGAGCCCAACATGGAAATAGCGTGGAGTTTGCAAGCTTATCCAAAGGATATTAGAAAAGTCTGCTAACCAAAGCTGGATTTACAAGCTGTTATTTAGTAATTTGTTGTTAGGAAATGGAAATATTTAAAAGTGTTAACAGGCTTAATTCTCTTCCTATCTAAAACACTGAACACTCAAGTGTTGACTGTCATATATGCACACATAACAAGAGAAAAAATAGCAAGCAGTGTTTGAAATGGCAAAAAGACCTTATAACTTGTTTTAGCAGCTTTGATAATTCTGGAGGTCCCATCTCTGATCTTTAGTCAGATTCCCATATCTAGGCAAATCCCATTTGAGTTTAATAGCAGGGAACCACCTACATGGAGCTCATTGCAGGACAAAGGTCTCAGTTATAAAGGGTGAATTAATCCTGTTTGGCTCTTTTGACAACTCCTAGCACCTCTAACTTAAAATCTTAAAAATAGTGAGATGTATTGCAGATGGGTATGGGCAATATCTTGCTTAACTGATATCTGCATTTGCAAAAATAGGAAAATGTGAAGGAGGAAGTTATATGGCATCAGATTTAGCTGTGATTTATATTCTTTGCAAACTCATTTAAGCCTCATTAAAAAAAACAATACTTGTGGTCTATGAACTAAAGAGAGAATGTTAATATATGCAATACTTTTGCACTAGCATAGCATCTTTCTTTTGGGTTCCCAATGAACTTTATAAAAGCAGGCAAGTATTATTGTTATAAACATGTAGTGTTAAGTGTTCAAGTAGGAATTTAGGGCCCCGAATATAATCTTATGTACATGTCTCACATTGGTGTAACTCAGTTTACATTAATGGAGTTACTCTTATCCTAAACCCTGAAGTGAGACCAAAATCACGCTCCTAAAACAGACTTCTATTAGTACTGATCATCAAAATAATGTAATTCTGTAACAAAGGACTCATTTCAACAGCAGTTAAACTCATAAGAATTTAATCTGAAGGGAATTTTGACATTAGATGAAGTATGTGCAGATAAAAAGTAAAATTTTGAGGTTGATCACCCATTTAGTGGAGAGAAGGAGGCTTTGCCCTGATAGTAGTGTAACCCCCTTTTTCCTCTCTGGGTTACTCGGGAGCAGGTCACACTCACAGATATGCTGGGGCACTTGATGGTCTTGACATAAAAGGAGATCCTGAGTACCCCAGTGGTGATGTTGTTTGGTTGAGGAAAACCTATCCACCCCCTTGCTGCAGTCCCTTGCTCATAAAGAATGTACAATGGTGGTGCCTCCACCTGGCTGGCCGTGTGTACACTGGTGTGCCTTGGGAGCCTCCAGGAATAAACTTATTCCAACAATAAACTGGATCTAACTCCAGAACAACAATTACAAATTATAAATAATATACATCTAATAGATTACATTAGAATGAACAACCTTTACTTAACTTAAAGAAATAGGCTTTAACAAATTAACAGTGAATAACATCAATTAACAAAGTACACAGAAGTAAAAGGAACTTATCTAGTTGCCAATATTTATCCCACCCCGTGTGCACACCCGTGGACTCAGAGTCCCAGAATCTTGCTTGTGTGGGTGTGTTTGAAGAACTTCAGCTGTAATGGAGATTCTCTGTAGGTAGTGTGTATGTAGGTCCAAGCTATGCAACAGCTCTGGTTCACTGGGTTGGCCTCTCTGCCTCTCTTTAAACCCAGAGGCTACGTCTACACTGGCCCCTTTTCCGAAAGGGGCATGCTAATTTCACAGGTTGTAATAGGGAAATCCGCGGGGGATTTCAATATCCCCCGCGGCATTTAAATAAAAATGTCCGCCGCTTTTTTCCGGCTTTTAGAAAAGCCGGAAAAGAGCGTCTACATTGGCCCCGATCCTCTGGAAAAAAGCCCTTTTCCGGAGGATCTCTTATTCCTACTTTGAAGTACTTTGATTCCTACTTTCCTACTTTGATTCCTAAGAGATCCTCCGGAAAAGGGCTTTTTTCCGGAGGATTGGGGCCAGTGTAGACGCTCTTTTCCGGCTTTTTTAAAAGCCAGAAAAAAGCGTCGGACATTTTTATTTAAATGCCGCGGGGGATATTTAAATCCCCCGCGGATTTCCCTATTACGACCTGTGAAATTAGCATGCCCCTTTCGGAAAAGGGGCCAGTGTAGACGAGCCCAGAGGGTTTGTCTACTATAGGGTTTTGGTGACAAAACTATACCTGTGTCTACACTGCCGCTGAGTTCTGTTGACATAACGTCGACAGAACTCAGCAGTTTTGTCAATGTCTGTAAACCTCATTATACCATGAATAACTCCTTTTGTCAACAGAGTTCTGCTGACAGAAGGCGTTATTGCATCTACACTGTCCTTTGCGTCTACACTCTCATGTCAACAAAGCGGCTTGCTTTGTCGACAGAACTGGATGTAGTCTAGACACTCTTTGTCGACAGAAGCTTTGTTGACAGTATCTGTCGACAAAACTTCTGTCGACAAAAGCCTGTAGTCTAGATGTACCCAGAGTTAGTCTGTATCTCTGAGGTCTATCCCAGGCAGCATTTCCCCAAAGATGCCCAGTTACTCATAGTCTCCTTCTGTGTGCTGGATGCAGAGTAGTTTCTAGACACAAGTACAGTAGAGTCCTGATTATCCGACCTAAACGGGACCAACAGGTGGTCAGATTAACGAAAATGTTGGATAATACGGAAACGGCCCAGGATGTGAACAAATTCTTCGCTGTATTGTAAGAGAGGTCCAGACCGCTTTAGCCATCCCTCCCCTTAATCATCCCCTCACACCAGCTGTGCCCTGCGAATGGCCCAGTGGGCTCCCACCCCGCTGCGAGCTGCCAATGTGCTGCGCCCCAAACAGCTCAGAGACAAAGCAGCCAACAATGGCCATGGTTCGGCCCCTTCCCCTCCTCCTGGCGGCAGTGCCAGCCTGCGCCCTTCGGCCCCGCACGTACCCCGCATCTGGATCACATGGCTACCCTTTGCTCTCTGCTCTCAGGCCGGTCCCCCCTGCTTGCTGGAGTCAGGGCTGGGTTTGAAAGGGTCACTGCTGCCCAGCCTAGTCCCCACCATGCAAAGGGAGGAGCAGGAGCAAGAAGCAGTGGCCGGGTGGCCCCGGAACAAGGCTGCGCCAATCCGCGGGCGGGGCCGAGGCGACGTGTGTCACCCCCAAGCAAGAATCGCTAGTGTGGCTGAGGCTAGCATAGCCTAGCTGCAGGAGCCCCTGGAGAGCAACTCGGGCTGAGCATGGAGCAGCCTATGTGGCTTCCCTGTGTTGCCTCCATTGCACCCCTTCCCACAACTGTCACCACCAAGAGGCCTCGTGCCAAGAGGAAGGCCCCCAACTTCCCCCAGCACTCATCACCATGACAGGCAATGGAGTGGACTGGCCACAGTGGGATAGGACCAGGGTGCACTGACAGACAAAGCAGCAGTGGTATGGCTATGTTGGATAAAGCGTAAGGTCGGATAAGTAAAGGTCGGATAATCGGGACTCTACTGTACAGCCAAAGTGCCTCCCCTCTATGGCAATCAGAAGCAGCCTGCTAGATCCTAGTTCCAAAGGCTCACTGTCCCAGTCTGTAACTGCCACATAACAGCTCTCGAACTGAATCAAACCCCTCCACAGCAGCCTAGCTCCCTTTCTGCTCCAAAAACAGAGGGATGAGTCTTCAGACTGCTGAGTCTTCCTCCACACACATGGAGAGACTCAGATCTCCCACACAAGAGTCACTTCCTTCCTGTTTTTCCCCAAGGGCTCATGGGAATTGTAGTCTGTGAGGTTGGATTGCAGCACACAGGGTCTTCCCAGAAAATAAGCAGAGGCACCTTTAGTAAGGGGACTACAGTAGCTAACCCTGGTTAAGGTCAGCAGCATTCTAGGAACATTTCTTTGCAAAACTGATTAACCCACACCAGAATGTCAAACAGTGCACTTTGAACTAGAATTTAGAGACCTTCTCAGTTACAAATATGAACATGGTGTTATATGGCATATTTCCTTTTCACATGATAGATTGAGGAACAGACACTGTTTCTGGGATCTGCACATTAAACAGATCTTCAAGAAAGGTCATGCAGTTGCCTAGAGCAGTAGAAAGAACATTCTGAGAGAGAAACCACTAGCATTAGCAGATTATTGCACATATGCACACCATGTTCATTATGTAAGTGTAGCTAGTAGAAATGGGATTTTTCTGCGATGGAACAGTTTGATTTTTTTCATCAAAAATCAAAAATATTTTAGGCAAAATATTGCCATTCTGCCACTCAACCCCATGGAAAAGTAAATGTAGAAAATGTGGTTGTCCAGCTCTATTTGCTGGTTCCAGATCAAATTTGCTTATTTACAAATAAAAAGGTGATTTCTTCCTAACTGCCAGTCCCACAAATTCATCTGGGGATCTGACATTAATTTGGGTTATTCCCTTCTCATTGCATCATCACCAGGAGCACGTAATCTTCAGACTATATTTTGCCTTTGTTTTTCAATGAAGTAACAGGTATAACTGATTGTATGAGGAGAGTGGTCGTAATTTGGTTTTATTTTTTTGTTTGTACTCCAGTCTTGGACAGTGGGAAAAATGATAGTAAGGGGTAAATACTATCCATTCTATTCAACCTACAATAAATAAACCAGAGGAAGTTCATGAGGCAGACTTGGTAAAAGGAGTTGCATGAATGCTTTTGGCTCTGTATTTCATATAGGCACTTGTGATGTCATACCAAGAATCATCCAACATAGGCTGCTATAAATGCTGTTTTTAATTTTTGTAATATTTATTTTGCATGTGAGCAAGTGAGAGAGAAAGTACAGAGCCTTTAAAAGCAACAAGAGAAGTGTGGGAGAACTAATCGGTCCAGACCACATGGTGGATTGAGGCACCTGATTTACAATTGCCACAAGACATTGAGGTTGCTCAGAGTGACACAGATTAATGTTAAACTATAAACCAAAATGTTTTTGTTCAATTCTGCAAACATAATCAAAATATTTTATTCATGCATGCCAAAATGTTTCATTTCGATCAGAAATGACAAAATGAAACAGTTTAGCATGCCTGAATTGAAATTGTTGAACTTTTTGTGGAATGAAAAATTTCAACATTTCAACTTTTTATTTGGAGAAAAAAATCAAACTAGGTGAATTAGCATAAGGTGGAAATTCCAACTTTATGATCATCTCTAATTGCTCATAAAGATGGTCCTGCTCTTTCAATGACTTATGCATTCAATTAGCATTAAGCATGGAGTAGTTCCATTTAAGTCAATGGGGCCCCTCACAGTCCACGAAAGGAAAAACATGCAGGATTACTGGCTAATATTGTTGTTCATTGTGTAACATTAACCATTTTTCTGGCTAAAATCCTTTTCAACTTAAGGGTGTTTTCCCCGCCCCCCCCAAAAAAAGATCTAGCAACATATATTTGTTTCTAGCATTCGTTGGCTGTCCTGAGCTGCTCCATAAAAAAGCCTTATCGGAACATGAGCCAGAACATGAGCCATTGGAACTGAATAATAAAAAAATGACATGGAACAGTATCTAAGGTTACTATGGCAGCTACAAAATAATTTTTTTCCACTGGGTTGGCTTGTCCTTTGTCTCATTTTTTAACCAAGAGCCAGAAACATAGCTTGAGTCAGACAAGCTCAAACTTACATTTTGCTGCCAACTTGCAGATGTCATACTTATTCTCTGTTATTAAATTGTAAACACTGACATTTCATTTCCTGGAGCTAGAGAGCAGAGGAAGGATTGGCTCAAGAATCTCTTATTCTGGACAAGGCGTTCTCTTAAAAAATTAGGACCTCTAATTATCTCAGACCTTTAAGTGGGAGGGGACGGATTGACCGAGGGAATTTTCCTAAAAGTGTACTGCCCTGGCTCAAAATTATTTTTGTAAAGCTATTGATTTATGATCCTTGTGATAGTCCTCTTGATCACTCCATTATTGGTAGCAATTGGTTGATGCTGCTCAGTGCTTAGTTTGAGGAAGGGAGGCATGAAGGGTTAAAATGGTATTCTCGTGGCCATGTGACCTCACATGCACCAGATGTGCAAGATCACACCTTTTGCCACTGATGGAAGAAATTTCAGGGCTCAATCACAGCAAACTGTGGCACAAAAAAACACCTGGTACTACCCCAGTCTTTGTCAGATATAGCAGTAGCCTGCAATCTCTTTAGGAGTTCTTCCTGTATTAAGTTTATGTATCATTGTGTATAACTCCATGGCAGAAGGTGACCATAGATCTTTCAGGAACTAAGAACTGTGGAGAGTGGTTACACATATTCACTCAGGTTGTAATACCTCCTGAGAGGTGCGCCTAGACTGCAAGGGTTTTTTTTGGAAAAATTTCTGTTTTTCTGAAAAATACTTCACTTATGCCCACACTGCTATTGCATTCTTTCAAAAGAAAATCGAAAGAACACAGAGGTTTTTCCGACATTGGTAAACCTCAGTCTACGAGACAGAATGCCTTTTCTGAAAGAGCTCTTTCAGAAAAAGGTGCATGTGGATGCAGAAGAGGGATTTTTTTAAAAAAATAAAAGGCCTCCAAGAAAAGTACAGGTACCCTGGTGGCCATTCTATCCATAGTAATCACAGCTTAAATGTCAGATAGCTTCCATTCAGTGTGGAGGCTATCTTTGAAAAAGTAGATCGCTTTTTCGATTCACTTTGGCAGTGTGGATGATCTCTTTCAGAAGATTTTTTTTTTGGAAGATCTTCTTCTGAATGAAGCCCTGCAGTCTAGACGTACCCATGGAGAGGTTCACATGTATTGATGCAAACTGGATTCTCCAGAAACCAAGTGTCAAAGGAAGGACTTTTTGATAAATAGTCTGAGTTTAAACTGAGTTAGGGACCTTTTTATCATCCAGAATATGGACAGGACTTCTGTCCAAAGGGCAAGGAGTTGGGGAGCTGCAACCTTAAAGAATGCTTGGAAAGACTGATACCTATCAGAGTTTCAGGTTGGAGTTGGGGGCATGCATGTATCTTTTTATTATTTTCAATACGTTTTCTCTGTAATGGTTTCATATGAAGAATACATGTATAAGTTTTGAAAGAGCTATGTGCAAACAGAGCTGCTGGGCACTATGTCTCAGAGAGGCAGCCATATTATTCTGTAACTTAAAAAAAAAAGTCCTGTAGCACCTTCAAGACTAACAAATGTATTAGGTCATGAGCTTTCGTAGGTAAAACCCACTTCGTCAGATAAGTTGGACTAGAAATTACAGAATCCTGGATATGTATAACAGCAATTACCTGTCAGTTGATCATCTTGAGAAACTTTATGGCAGAATTTAGAGGCCACGTTGAGATCCCCATGTATTTCTTTGTGTTAATCGTGATATACTTTTTTGTAATTACATTGAATTATGGATGAAAATGTACCTTTTCCACTTACATGTGTGTATGTATGTCCGGGAGGTTGCTGTGGATTGTTAAGGTATGTCTAGATTACATGGCTCTGTCGACAGAGCCATGTAAATTAGTTTACCCAACATAGTCAATGAAGCGGGGATTTAAATAATCACTGCTTCATTAAAATAAAAATGGCCACCATGCTGTGCCAACAATCAGCTGCTCTGGCACAGCATGGCAGTCTAGACGTGGATCGGTCACCAAGGGAAGCCTTTGTCGACTGCTCCTGTAAACCTTGTTTCATGAGGCATAAGGGAGCGGTTGACAAAGGCTTCCCTTGTTGACCGATCCGCTTTTAGACTGCCGTACTGTGCCGGATCAGCTGATTGTTGGCACAGTGCAGTGGCCATTTTTATTTTAATGAAGCAGGGATTATTTAAATCCCTGCTTCATTGACTAAGTCGGGTAAACTAGTTTACATGGCTCTGTCAACAGAGCCATGTAGTCTAGACATACCCTTAGGCTGCGTCTAGACTGGCGTGATTTTCCGGAAATGTTTTTAATGGAAAAGTTTTTCCGTTAAAAGCATTTGTGGAAAAGAGCGTCTAGATTGGCACAGATGCTTTTGCGCAAAAGCACTTTTTGCGGAAAAGCATCCGTGCCAATCTAGACGTGGTTTTGCGCAAGAAAGCCCCAATCGCCATTTTCGCCATTGGGGCTTTTTTGCGCAAAACAGTTTTTACTTGTCTACACTGGCCCTCTTGCGCAAAAGCATTTGAGCAAGAGGTTTTTTTCCCAAGTGGGAGAATCGTAGTATTTGCGGAAGAACACTGACAATCTTACATTAGATCGTCAGTGTTCTTGCGCAAATTCAAATGGCCAGTGTAGACATCTGGCAAGTTTTTCTGCAAAAGCAGGTGCTTTTGCAGAAAAACTTGCTAGTCTAGACGTAGCCTTAGAGTATAGGGTACAAAACAGTGTAGGGATTAGGGCATTTAGAACACTTCAGTCCTGCAGTTTGGATGTGGATACAGCAGTCTGCAGATTTCTGAACAGAATGTGAAGCTGTATAAAAGGTACTCTTTGAATCCAGTTAAAACAGTTTTATCTAACTGTTCACTGATTCTCCTTGACTGGTCATGATCTGCCTGTGGCAACCTGTTTCTCCTTGTGATTGTGAAGATTACTCCTGCCGATGCTCTCTCTGACAGTGAGAATATTGACTTGCACTTAGAAAGGTCAGGCAGTTCCAATAGTTACTGGGAGTGAGCTCACGAACTCCAGCAAGTATCTCTGAAAAGAATGTAACCTTCAAATTATAAAACATGTTACTCTGCAGAGCTAGTGTTGCAGTCAGCTCAAAAGTTAACCCCAGTTAGATGTCTGATTATTTTCCTTGGCTGTGGCAATGTTCAGGTCCCCATTTATGTTTGCAGCTAAGTGGACAAAGGATCTAAGGTGTCCATCTAGTAGGCATTTTATTTAATTTTTAAAAGGTTGGTAGGTGGCACAGAAAGTGTCACTGCCTGGGTCATTCAGCTTCCAAAACACATAATAGTGCTTTCAGCTTTTTAGAGACAGGTGCTAAAAAGATAAACCATTCCACACATTTCTTTTCACCATCATTCTGACATTAGATCAAGGAAAAACGTAATTCCCAGTGAAGCGCAGCAACTTCTTACTTTGAAAAGTCTTTTGCCTTCCTCAGTATCTGTTGTCATGTGAGTACAAGTTCAGAGCACAGCAGGGATAATTTAAGGTCTGTGAGAATTTGGCCTGCCTGCTAATGGCTCTGTCCTACAGTACAATAGAAGAATAGTGGAGCAAAAATGGGGCTGCAAATGAGAATGAAAATTCACTTTTCATATGGATAGAAAGTAAAAACCAATATTTTTAATTTTTAATAAAGCACATTTATATTGTGGCAGTAGCAGCAGGATTGTGCAGCATATAAATGAAGATGGCTCTCTGGTGAGAAGTGGAGAGATATAATGATGAAGAGTGCTTTTTTCAAGTGATACAGAGGAAGAATAGGTGTAGGTGCCTCAGAAACGCAATGCTTTCTTGATTCGGCACATTCTTCAGAAAGGCCTTATGACTTTCAGTATTATAAGTTTGACATCAGCTAGATTTTAGATTGTGCTAAAATCATCTTTAATGGCCTTTCTGCTTCATCAGCGGGGCACCATGCAAGTAACAAAGTGCCAATCAGTGGCTTTTGTTCCTCTTTAGCTCAGAGATATTACTGTAAAGCATTTTTTCAGAGATCATGATCCCTCTGCTTGATATGTCCCTTCTTATAACTGTCGTTGAAGGTCTGTACACTCCTAATTTTTTTGACTGCAAAAAGCTTAGTGTACTAAGTCTTAGCCCCCTGAGAGTAGTAGTTTAATGCTATTTGAGAGGGATACAAACTGTTTTTTGAGTTGTAAAAATAAAACGAATTAATAACAGTTTAATTGTTTAAAGGGCTTTATTTGTGTTGCTGTGTGTATAGTTAAAATATTGTAAATTAAAATGAAATTTCACCGGCAATTAGTTCATAGTGTGGTTAAATCGCTTTTGTTCTTTTGCTGTTGTTTTGTTTAAGTCAATTGTAAAAAAGCCCAGAGAAAATAAATAAGGGTATGTCTACACTAGCCCCCAGTTCGATCTAGAGAGGCTAATGAGGGTGACCCAAATTGCAAATGAAGCGCAGGATTTAAATATCCCGCACTTCATTAGCATGTTCCCGGCCTGTCGCCATTTTAGAAATTGACTAGCCTGAAGTAACTGCCGCGTCTACACGCAGCAGTGAAATGGGATTCCGAATTAAAGCCCTAAATCGAATTAACTGGTAAACCTCATTGCCCCAAGAAACTTGGTTGCCTTACAGCAACTATTAAAGTCTGTCAGTGATTTTTTTTTTTCAAATTCCCTAGGCAGAATATTTTCTTTTAAAATTCTATCAGTGGGTGTTTGCCTAATAGACAATAATTGTGCCAAATGGAGCCATTACACTGACATGCAAACCAACTGCTCTGTAATTAGATGCTGACCAATTTATGTAGGCCCCTTTTCAGAAAACACTTAAATGCAGACTTAATTTGATTTCTATTCAAGGCAGAATTTAAGCACATTTTAAAATTTATATTCATGCTTACATGCCGTCCTGAATAGGGATTTTTTTTGCAATCAATACCTTATTCATTTTAATTTAGTACAAAACTTTCTAATGCTAAGGCTATGAAGAACTATCTAAAATACCCTATGGATCAATGGACGTATTTATCAAAACAAGTAAACACTGATAGCTAGCATTCCACCCCCCACAGCTCCCAGTATAACACACAGCCCTCTGCCCTCTACTTTAGCTATACAAATCCAATTCATGTGTCTCAAGCTAGCAATTTCAGGCCATGCACAAAGTCCCACTCTTCTCAAATCTCCAAGTAGGGATGTGAACGACTAGTTGATTAGCCGATAAGTAAATGCTTACAGGATAGTCGACAGGCTAGTCAATTAGTCACTCCCTTCCCTTCCCCTCCCCTCCCCCTTTGCTGCCTCTATCAAGAAAGAGGCAGCAAGGAGGAAAGGAGGAGGGGGTATTTCAAAGCGGAAGCGCTGTATGGGCCCAAACTCCATGTGGCGCAGCTGCTTTGAAAAGCCACGGGGAGCCTGACATCAGGTTTGCAGTGTTGTTGCAGTCATGTTGGTTCCAAGATATAAGAGGAAAAAACAGAATACTAATCTTTGAAAGTAGCAATTCTTTCAAGGTCTGGGGATGATATATAAAGCACATCAGCTTCTTGTCATGAAACTGCATGACAGGTTCTTTGAGTTAATTTTGGGGTCAAATTGCAATGGATTCATTCAGGCTATTACTTTAAGATACCATAACAATAATGTTATTTAATACATTATTACTAACTGTAATAAATAACTTATAATAAATGTTAGCACTTTTTAACAATATACGTGCCAGTGTGACTCAGTAGCATGTGAATGAGAATCCTAAATCAGGGTTTGGGCATATTCCCAATGTCAATATTTCAGAAGGTGCTACTCTTTTACAAACACCGTCTTGAGAAAAATTTACCAAACTAGAATTTCTTTTGCCATTTATGGTCCCTGCTACTGTAGAATGGAATTTTCTGGAGAAAATGGATAATCCCAGGATCTTGAGCAATATATTGTCTGTTACCAAACAGGTTCTGATGCTACTGTTGAATACATAAGGACTACTCTATTTGTCTATCAGTTTTAAATTAATTGTAAAATAGTTGGTGCATGTATGTGTGTATGGATGTGTGTGGCATTTTATGAAAACAAAAGCAAGTCTAATCCATAAAAAGTTGTGATTTCAGATTTTGAAAGCCAGTTATTCTGAAACACATTTGGCATCAGAGACATTTGTGATGTATATTGTGAGTGTGGACATCAGAGACTCAATTTGTTTATCTGAGGGACCATCACTATAGTATTTGGAAGCTGAGGCTATAAACTAACAAACATAAATCTCTTCTAGTCTACCTCCTTCACATCTACCAACAAATCACCTGGATCACCTCTAAAGGCATTATTAGCTCCTCTGCAATCCCCACGTCTGTCCCCACTGCTGCCTTCAGCCCAAGCTGCTGCTGAGCCAACTGTGCAGTAATTGAAGGCGTGGGGAGGGGATAAGAACAGAAACTATTACTGGTAAAGCACAAATGGGCACGACAGGGAAAGTTTGGGCACTACTGGTCTAAAAGCTATTACTTACGCTTGCAACATCTGAGTCTCAGCTGGCCACAACTGATGAACACTGTGGCCGTGTCCAGACTCAGGGGTTTTTTCGGGAAAAGTAGCCTTTTCCCGAAAAAACTTCCCCTGCATCCAGACTCAAGCCGCATTCTTTCGAAATTATTTTGAAAGAACACGGCTTTTCTTTCGATGGCGGTAAACCTCGTTTCACGAGGAAGAACGCCTTCTTTCAAAAGTTCCTCTTTCGAAAGAAGGCGTTCTACAATGTAAAGAGGCCGTCTTCGAAAGAGAGCATCCAGACTCGCTGGGTGCTCTCTTTCGAAAAAGCGGATTTCTCTATCGAAAGATCCGCCTGCAGTCTAGACACGATCTTTCGAAAGAGGCTCTTTCGAAAGATGCTTTCGAAAGAGCCTCTTTCGAAAGAAGCCTGCAGTCTAGACATAGCCTGTGATGCTATAGTATAGTCACCCCTATTTTAAGGTAATATTTGTAGGATTTCTGTCTCAAGATGCTAGCCTCTGGTAATTTTATTTAATAAAATTTCAAAATGCTTGGCTGATCGCCTGCTTTCCAAACACTTCCATACTTGGAAGAACCAATGTCCATGACTGTGGTCTATTTCTAGAGAGGAAATATGGATTTGTAATTCTTAGTATGCCGAATTTCTGGTGGTAACATTGAACATGGAACTTGTTTCCAGAGGCACGTGCTAAAATCTGATCTTTCTATTAACTAAAATAAACAATGGATCAGGACCATATTTCAGAATGAACTACATATTTGAAAATACATCGAGAACAGACTGTTGGAAAAGCGAAATTTTCCTCAGCAAAAATGTTTTCTACATACAAAAAAGTTGAACACGAAAACTTTTTGGCAGAAAACATTTGCTTGCAAAACAAAAACTTCAGTTCACAAATGTCACTGCAGTGCTTCATGGGAGTTGCAGTTCAGCTATTTCATGTTCCCATTGTCTCTGGGATGGGCTCTCTGGACAGACTACATCACCCATGATACATTACAGTTTCCCATCTCCCTGAAGTGCTACTGTCCCTGAACACAGCTTATTATGGGAGATGCAGTCAATCTTGAGAATCCAGCCCATAGTGGTAATGGGAGCATGAGGCAGTATGGTGGTACTTTGGATTTGGCTGAAAATTTTTGGTACTTGTATGTTTGTTTTTTCATAAAAGATGGAATTTTATCCAGGAAAAATATTTTAATTTTCCATTGAAAAATATTTTGATAGAAACTTTTCAACCAGTCGTAACTGTTTAACCCTGCAGTCCCACTCCTAGATGGTTAAATCCATTGTAGAGCCACTGTAAAAACTTTGTAGTTCCCCGTTTTCTGTGAGTAATCTCTCAGATTGAACATATCTTAAAGGAGATCAGTCTGTTATCCTAGATTTTTAAAAGTTTTGGTTTCCCAGTGCTTCTTTTCTATTGATATATAGTTGCATTGAGCTTTATGATAGCTTTCTATACCCTTGAATCCTCTTTGTCCATCATTCTGTGTGCTCTTAAAAGGAGAGAAAATTGCCTATATCCTTGTTTGTCCTTTGCTCTCAAGGAGACAAACTGTTTTCCCCAATTGCTGCAATACATCTCTCTTTTTTTGAAGAAAAAAAAAACTTCTGCTAGAACTGTTTTTAAATTGTTTAGGAGGAGTGTAATGGCTTGAAATGCATTACTAGCTTTGTTATCTTACGGACCCTGTACTCAGGAGAGAATGATGATCATGTTCTGACACTGCCAGCTGGAAACAATGTCATATGCAGGATTTAAGCAGCTACCTAATGCCCCAACTTACGAGTTGGAAGAGGTGGATGATTTTTATCTATGGGAATTCTCAAAGAATACAATTACTAAACATTCAAACTTTATTGCTGCTCCCTTAGGCCTGCATTCTAGCAGCTGCTGAAGTTGGGAGAAATCAAAGTGTAACAAAGGAGGCAACTGACAGGAGGCAGCAGATACTGAAGGGTGATTCAACTATGCTTCTCATTGACACTGTGCGAGGTGGAGCAATCTGCCTTGAAAAGCATATTATAAAGAGATTTCTGTCTGATGACAGTTTGGGGGAGTCAAGATTATTTTGGGTGAAAACTGGACATGGGGATGTGGGAGAAAAATCCTCACCACAACAGAAATGACTAAAACATGCTATATCTTGTTTTTGCATGTATGGCTGCATGTGTTTGCATGTTTGCGTTTGCATGTGTTGATTTTGCAAAAAGGGAAAATATCCATAGCTTATGACTCATTTCTTCCCCTTAATCTAAAGGGCATTTTACCTTTCCAAGATTACACTGCCTTTTTACTTCCAGCTGAACATTATGCTAGTGTAAGTATAAATAGGTGCATAGCCATGGTAGCGCAGGAAGTTGTAGCAGAGGCACAACTTAGCCATGCCATGTGTAAACTCATCTGAAACTAGTAGATACATACCCCATTTGGCTAAACCATGTTGCCACTGCTCATGCTACCATGGCCACACTAGTATTATACTCACACTAGATTGTTGAGAGACAGCACATATATTTGCATATTGGTTGGGACTCACACATCTAGCGTATAGTACAGATCTGCTTTTGCTATATTTGGATCACTGCTCTTTTCATACACTTTTAAGACTGCTTCTGCCTCTGGCTGCCAGCAATGGCTGCAGGAAATATGTTTTGCTGCAGCTGTGATAAAAGGTGAACACCCATAGTTCTTTGGGGTGGCTTGGCTACTGTGTATCCTGTTTTAAGCTTTTTTTATGTGGAAATTTTAGCACGGTTTCAGTATTGTTTCAACCACTAGAACTTTCAAACAGTCATGAAGAAAATTGAGGTAGTGTGGACTGCAAGGAATGTTTCCAGTGCTGTTGGTAAAGCTTGTGGAAGGACATAGCTGTTATCTTTCATTAGAAACGAGTGGTCTAGATTGCAGTTAGTGTTCCACTTGGCTGAGCAAAAATTCCCTGGTTGTTCGAGGTTGAAAATGAGGTGAGCATCTGCAAATGAAGCCCAGTTTGTACACTGCTCAGTAACTTCCTCATTTGTGTTATAGCCCCATTGTGACTGATGGCTATTAAAGTTACGATTGTACATGGTTGGTTGGGGAAAATGTACTAATGTAGGTTTTGGCCATTCAAGACTTGAAAGTTTGAAAATATTTCTTTTGGCCAGTTGTCTAGTTATCATGGCAGTTCATAGTCCCATGTTCTTGGATTCCTCCAGAACTGCCCATACCTAATGTGCATGGCAAGGTCATACTTCATTTATTCACTGTGGCAATGAGTTCATTGCTATAAATTTTGTATCTAACAACTTATTCAACAACATCAATGTTATTCACCTTATGAACTCTTGCATGACAATCACACATAACATATTAAATTGTCACCTACAAAAAGCTGATCCTACAGTTCATTGATTTTGTCCCAGACAAAAACTCTTACCAAATTTCACATTGCTAATCCTACCAGGAGATGTACATGTGTTGTGTTGCTCAATAACACGTAACAGGATCACTGTGTGAAGATTGTAATGATTGATTTATAGTATTACCTACGAAGCATGCATACTGGCAGCACACACCTATAGAGTGAAACCTACTGAACTTTGATTCCTACAGTGTCAATGCCAGTCAGCAACAAGGACAAATAAACTCTGATTCAGGGAATCATTTAAGAAGGTGCTAAAAATCTATCCCTGTACAGGAAAAGCACTATGGGAAATGTATAAGCCCCAACTTAATAGGACTTAAACAGGTGCTTAAAGTTAAGCATGCACTTTAAAAAGTGAATTCCTGAATAGAGATGGTCTTTATAAACCCATGCATAAGTGCTTTTCCTAAGCTGATGCCTGTATTTGGTGGCTAGGTCCGCAGATATCAAGAAGCACTAACTTAACCACAAACAAAAATAAAGGTGTGTGTAGCATAGCTAAAGTTATTTACTATCTTTATAAATGGGTTTACTTAAACATGAAAGTAGTTTATGCTCTGTAAAACCTGGGCTCTTTCATAAACTAGTATTAATTCTGAAGGATTTCATAAATTTTGGAGTTTCAAGGAATATATGTACAAACTAAAATTTCAGAAACATCTCCAAGGTTTGTAATGAAAAAGTTAGCAAGAACAAATGGAATTTGCCCCCGTCTTTTGTGTACAATTACCTCACCGTTCCACAGAGCCCTAGACATAATTATTTTTATTGGGAAGTCTGAGGATTTGTTTAAAAATGTATCAAACTTGTAAAGAATGCTTTGTATGCTTCATTGCTATGCTGACAGATTCATGTATGATGCTGCCATTTGCAAGTGGAAGATTTAAGGAGCTTCTTCGTTTTAAGCAAAACCATTGTTTTATGATTGAGGACTTAACCTTATTGCAGATGTGCTCTGCAAACTGATTATTCTCAATAAATCTCAGTCACTTCAATCTCCCTCATAGTTCTGGAAGAGTAGGAAGCCACTCTAGATAGCTCTTCAGAGGCTAATTGGACATCCCAGGGGAAAAAGGAACCTCCTTTGGCTCCATGCCCAGTGGCAGCAGTTGCTATAATAGTAGCAGTGAGAGAACAGAAAACTTTGTCCTAGTGCTTCAGAATGTCAGAATCTCCCCCAGTTTTTCCCTTTCCCCAAAAAAGACACTTTGTTTGTGGCCAGAAGGGTAATTGATGGCATGCCTAGAAAAAAATGTGACGAAAGATTGCAGCGTACCGAAAGTCACCACTAAAAACCTTCAACAAAGGAAAAGCATCTAGGCTATCAATCAGCCAGTCTTTTCTACCCCTCCTCTAGTTCTCTAGAAGGCTGTAGGTGAGGTGAAGTCCTTTGATTTAAGGAGCTGTATGAGAAAAGAAAGATACAGGGCTCAGTTATTGGGATGGGGACCACCAGGGATATAAGGCTAGAAATCAAGTCCTCCTGCACAAAATCAGAAGCCTCCATCACTTATGTTAATAGAACTTGCTGTACTAGAACTATACTGTTTTGAGCTGACAGTGATTTAGAATAGTAAGATTGGAAGATCTCAAGAGGTTACCAAGTCCAGTCCCTTGCTCTCATGGCAGGAGCACTATCTACACCATCTCCAACAGGTGTTTGTCTAACCTGCTTTTAAAAATCTCCAATGATAGAGATTCCACAACCTTCCTTGGCAATTTATTCCAGTGCTTAAGCATCCTGAAAGTTAGGAACTTTTTCCTAATGTCCAACCTAAACCTCCCTTGCTGCAACTTAAGTCCATTGCTCCTTGTGCTATCCTGATGGGTTAAGGAGAATATTTTTTTCTCCCTGCTCCTTGTAACAACCTTTTAGGTTCTTGAAAAATTGTCATGTCCCGTCACAGTCTTCTCTTTTACAAGCTAAACAAACCCAGTTCTTTCAGTCTTCCCTCATAGGTCATTTTTTCTAGAACTTTAGTCATTTGTGTTGATTGTCTCTGGACTTTTTCCAATTTTTCTACATCTTCCCTGAAATTTGATGCCCAGAACTGGACACAATGTCTCAGTGGAGGCCTAATCATCATTGAGCATTGCAGAAAATTTACTTCTATTTTCTTACTTATAACACTCTTACTAATACATCCTAGGATTTTATTTTTTGTAACTGTCACACTGTTCTGTCATATTTAGCTTGTGGTCCAATATTACCCCGAGATACCTTTCTACAGTACGCCTTCCAAGACATCACTTCCCATTTTGTATGTGTACAACATATTGTTGTTCCTTCCGAAATAGAGTACTTTGCATTTGTTCTTATTGAATTTCACCTGATTTACCTTAGAATTTCTCCAATTTGTCCAGACCATTTTGAATTACAATTCTAGTTTTCATTTAGCTATAGTATACATGTTGGCTGTGTCTAGACTGGCAAGGTTTTCTGCAAAAGCAGCTGCTTTTGTGGAAAAACTTGCCAGCTGTCTACACTGGTCGCTTTGAATTTGCGCAAGAACACTGACGATCTAATGTAAGATTGTCAGTGTTCTTCCGCAAATACTATGATGCTCCCGTTTGGGAAAAAGTCCTCTTGTGCAAATGTATTTGCACAAGAGGGACAGTATAGATAGCTCAGGACTGTTTTGTGCAAAAAAGCCCCGATGGCGAAAATGGCGATCAGGGCTTTCTTGTGCAAAACCGCATCTAGATTGGGACAGATGCTTTTCCGCAAAAAGTGCTTTTGCGCAAAAGTGTCTGTGCCAATCTAGATGCTCTTTTCCGCAAATGCTTTTAACGGAAAAACTTTTCCGTTAAAAGCATTTGCGGAAAATCATGCCAGTCTAGATGTAGCCGTTGTGTGGTTTTCTGAAAATCCTGTTCATCACATGAATTTGAAAAAAATATATATTTTTGCTTATTTTACATCACATTACCTTTTGCAGCCTTACATTATGACTACTGGTCCTTAAAGGGTTAATAACTATATGTGCACTCAGGGGTCACTGAGGTCATAGCCGCAAAAGCACAAAGCATTATGTCAGAACAGTAACAGGGAAACAATGTCAAGACAAGGACAATAATCACTGTTATTCTTGGTGCTCCAGGAATAACAGTGATTATTGTTCTTGTCTTAATATCATCCACATGTTGTTTTCACATTTTCTCTGGACAAGAACATAGTGTAAGAGGAAAATTTGAGGTGACCTAACATAAGATTTTAGCATAATGAAATGAAAGGGAGGGAACAAAATTTTATCCCAATAAATGATTTCAGAACTACAACTATGCAATGAGAGAGAGTAAAGAACTTAAGTATATTGAGAAAAACTCATTTAGAAAACATACCTATCTTTGCATACCTGCAAATTATGCATGTAGCCAGTCTTTACTAGAATGTGTTCCTCTTACTGTTACCTTCATCTTTTCTCTCCTCACCCTGACCCACTGTGTGTTCTCACTTTTTACACCACATTTTTAACTAGACAGTACCATACCTACCATTTACTTTATCTTTGTACAACACCTTCCACATTAGGGCTACAAACTTGTTTGAAACCGCTGAATGCAATTAAAAAAACATTGAGAATAATGGTATGCCATTGACAATGTGCTTGTTGATACTGAATACGTTACTGGTGAAGATGACACATCGTGTGGTATTATTTCAGGAGTGTGAGTGGATTGATACAGACTATGCCTAAAGGGACGATGTGTCATGAAGTACGAGAAGCCCTATCTATGTTACAGCAATGTGAAGCTACAATCTCTAGCAGACCGATACACAGCGTGGTCCACTCATAAAAGTGCTTGCACAATTTTTACAGTCACTGTGATTTTAACTTGTTCGGAGTAAGGCTAAGCCCTGTGTCAGCCACTACCTTGTCGTTGGAGACCACAAGCCCTCTTGTAGTATTTGTAAGATTGCAGTAAAGTCTTCCCTGTGCAGTTCCACAATATTCCAAGTCACATTTCATCGGTGGCATCTGTTAAGCCATTTACCTATCAGTTTCATATAGGCCTGGAAGCACAGAAAAGAGTACTTGACTATTCCCAGCTCTGCACCACCTCCTAATTGAGCCACCTCCTCCTCTCAGAATAATCTTCATTCCCTAGGACCATGTACTTTGACACTCCAAGGGCACGTCTACACTACAGCGCTAATTCGAACTAAGCTAATTCGAACTAACACGTCTAGAACTAAAAACTAGTTCAAATTAGCGTTTTGCTAATTCGAACTAGCGCGTCCACACTGATTGGACGCAGGGGGGCATTTAAGGGTGGCTGAAACAGGTTCTGGCAGGGCATCAGGTCAGTAGTTGCTTTGTGTGGCTGCTGTCTGAGGCTATCTGAGGCTCGAGCTTAAAGGGACACCCCCCGGACAGCCGGTTCTCAGCTTTTCCTGCTTGCTTGCCAACCTCGCCGAGGGACAGCAAAGTGTTGGTCTCTGTGCCCGTCTGTGTCAGTGCTTCCCTTCGGGGGGGCCGCCGCAGGTGGCAACATGGAGCCACAGCTCGCCCTGCACTTTCTGGACTTGCTGCTGCAAGCCTGCCAGCAATGGCTCGAGGCTGCCTGGCACCACCTGGTGTACGTCAGCCCCCTGCCTCTCCGCCTGGCCACCCTGGGGGCCGTGGAGGAGCCACAGCGGCGCCCCGGCACCGGTGTGCCCCGCCGCGTCTGGCGTCTGGACACCAGCACCGACTGGTGGGACCGCATCATCCTGGAGCGCTGGGAGGACCGACAGTGGACCCAGAACTTCAGGATGAGGAGGGACACCTTCCTGGATCTCTGCGAGTGGCTCGCCCCTGCCCTGCGCAGAAGGGACACTCGCATGAGGCCTGCCATCCCCCTCCAGAAGCGGGTGGCCATCACCCTATGGAAGCTCTCCATGCCGGACAGCTACCGATCCGTCGGGAACCAGTTTGGCGTGGGGAGATCCACCGTCGGAGCGGTGCTCATGCAGGTATGGCACTCGTCGGCCACCGAGCCGGGGGGGAGGAGGGCTGCGAGGAGGGGATGGGCCGCCCCAGGGACAAAGGGGGGGCGGGAGGAGGCGAAAGCGCCCCGCACCGGAGGGGTCGGTCTGTCCCGGCCGTACTACACGCCGCCAGGGGGGTTGCTACCGGGAGTGGGGCGTGGGGCACTGCCAGGGCACGAACGCTCCCAGCCACCCGGGCGCCCCACTGATTGGCGCTTTGCTGTGTCTCTCTCCGCAGGTGGTCAAGGCCATCAACCGGGTGCTGCTCTGCAGGGTGGTCCGCCTCGCCGACCCGGACGCCGTCATCTGGGGCTTCGGCACCCTCGGCTTCCCCAACTGCGGGGGGGCCATCAACGGGACGCACATCCCCATCCGTGCCCCGGAACACCAGGCGTCCCGGTACGTCAACCGCAAGGGGTACTTCTCCGTGATCCTGCAGGCCGTGTGTGACCACCGGGGACAGTTCACGGACATTAATTTGGGCTCGCCCGGCAAAGCACACGACGCCCGGGTGTACCGCAACTCCTCCGTGTGCCAGCAGCTGCAGGCCAGGACCTTCTTCCCCGACCGCCACATTAGGATCGGGGACGTGGACATGCCCGTCTGCCTGATGGGGGATGCCGCCTACCCACTGCAGCCATGGCTCATGAAGCCCTACACGGGGCACCTCAATCCCGCCCGCCAGGCCTTCAATGCCAGGCTGACCAGGGCCCGCATCGTGGTGGAGGGGGCCTTCGGGCGACTGAAAGCCCGCTTTCGATGTCTCGTCACCCGTCTGGACCTGGCCGAGCACAACATCCCTCCCGTGGTGGCAGCATGTTGTGTGCTCCACAATTTGTGTGAGCGGAAGGGGGAGGCTTTCCTGCCAGCCTGGATGGCTGAGGCTGACCGCATGGCTGGACACTACGGTCAGCCCCGCACCGCCGCCATCCGGAAAGCCCAGCTGGGGGGCCGTCCGGATCCGGGAAGCCCTGCGGGAGAGCTTCCTGGTGGAGGAGGAGGACTGACCTCTCCCTTGCATGCCCCACTGGGGCCTTCTTCCACCCTGCCCCCCTTCCCCTTTCCCCTCCCTACCTACTGTAAAATAAAGACACCTGTTTTTCAAACAAAAACGTATGTTTATTTAACATAAGTGGGGTGGGGGGAGGGAGGGGGGAAGGTGGGAGAGGGGAGGGGGAAACCTGGGACGAGGGAGCTGGAAGGGGAGGGAAGAGAGGAAGGGAAAGGAAAGCTCAGGGGTGGGAGTCCGGCTGCCTCTCCAGTCTCGCCACACTGCGGGTCCGGGGGCGTCGGTGGGAAATGGTTGTGGAGGGGGGGGCAGGAGGGACAGGGGGTGTGGAGGAAGCAGGAGCGGAAGCAGGAGCGGGAGCAGGAGGGGGAACAGGAGGAGCAGGGGGAGCAGGAGAAGAAGGGGGAGCAGGGGGAGCAGGAGGAGGAGGAAATGGGAAGCGGTCGACCAGGCTCTGGAGGTGGCCTCGCAGGGCACAGCCCTGCTCCTCCAGGACCTCCAGACTCCTCCGGCGCAGCCTCAGGTCCTCCTGGACCCAGTGGTCCTGGGTGCGGAGCTGGTGGTCCATGAACCGGAGATGCCGCCTTTGGTACTCCTCCTCGTTCCTGGCTCTCCTGCTTGCCCGGGCACGGGCAGCTGCTGCAGGCGGTGTGTTGCACCCTGCAGGCCCAGGTGCTGCAGCTGTGGTGCAACAAGACCAGCGGTCAATTACCCCAGGGGCCCAGGTGTGTGAAACCCAGCTCCCCTCTGCAAGGCCAGGGCCCCTGCAGGATCCCCAGCTGCTGCTCCTTGGTGGGCAAGGCCCAGGCGAATGGTCCTGCGGCTCCCTCTCGCCCCAGCCCCCCGTACACATAAGGGGAACACGATGGTACTCACATGTGGACGCCTCCCCGGCCTTTGACGACACAGGCGAGCGGCTCTGTGGGGTGCCTCGGGGGTCCTGGGCAGGCTGGCGGCAGGCTCCTGGCTCTCAGAGCCCTCCTCCTCCTCCTCCGTCTCCAGGAGCGGGCCCTCTGCCCCGGGGTCTATCACGTCCCGGGGGGCAGGGATGGCATGAGCCCCCAGGAGGCAGTCCAGGGCGTGGAAGTGGGGGCAGGCATCCGGGTCGGCCCCTGGCTGGCAGGCCCGGGAGTAGGACTGCCGCAGGTCCTTAATTTTGCACCGGATCTGCTCCCGGCTGCGCTGGTGGCCCCTGGCGGCCCCTGGCGGCCCCTGGCGGCCAGGCTGGCAGCCATGCGGCCGTAGACGGCCGCGTTCCTGTGGCTAGTGCGGAGATCGTGGACATTGGAGGCTTCCCCCCAAACCTCGATGAGGTCCACGATCTCCGCACTTGACCAAGCGGGCGCCTGTCTTTTGCGCCCCCAGGCAGGCTCCTGGGAGCCGCCAGGCTGGTCCTGGGGAGCAGTGGAGGGCTGGGTGTCATCGGGTGGCTGGCTCATGGTGTGGCAGGTGCAGGGTCTGCTGGCACGGGTGCTGGCAGCCTTGCAACTGGCACAAACTGTGTAGCCAGCCCATGGCCCTTTAAGGGCTCCTGGACCGGGAGGGGGGCAATAGAGTTTCCCTGGTGTTGGCCAGAGTGGCCACCAGGGAAACCTGGGAAGCCTTAGCCTCCCACTAGTTCGAATTAAGGGTCTACACAGCCCTTAATTCGAACTAGCTAGTTCGAACTAGGCTTAATCCTCGTAAAATGAGGTTTACCTAGTTCGAACTAAGCGCTCCGTTAGTTCGAATTAAGTTCGAACTAACGGAGCGCTAGTGTAGCTCCTATCAAAGTTAGTTCGAACTAACGTCCGTTAGTTCGAACTAACTTTGTAGTGTAGACATACCGCAACTTCCTGAGCAGAAAAAGGCACAAAATATGATATTTATTAAGATAAAAGCAGATAAACTTTTCTTTTCTTTTGCCGGTTGAGAGGTCACCTGAAAGTATCAAGCACAATAAATAAATCATAGGTTAGTTATCATATACACAGACACCACTTCTAATATCCTTACTCTATTGAGCACTGCCACAGGAGCAATGCCCAGGCTCCTGAGGTCTGAAGAACACCAGACAGAAGTGAAACACTGTGCATTAGAGGGAGGTGACCCCCTCTTTTTCCCTGTGCAGCACTAGACATAGAAGTCTGGGGAACTGGATGGAACATAAAGAGGGAACCAGAAGAATATTCTACATCTAGACCTCAGCCACTCCTATAGCAAGCTCCTAAAGGACAACAACCGAGAGAGAGGGAAAGCTTTGAGGCAACCAAACAACACAAAAATCCATACATTAAAAATACAGACAAAATTAAACATTCTGAGAGTGAGAGAGGACAATGAACAAAGAGAATGAAATCAAGCTCCTTCCTTTTCCAGCAGTACCACCCAAAGTGCTTGGCAGAATTTTCTGCTCCTCCAGGCCCAGACCTGATCTGATAATGGATGTGATAGAGACCATTGTAATGCTTCCAGGTCATATGCAAGTATAAGGAGAGAGCAGGGCATAGCTCCTGTCCCTCACAACACATGGGCAAATCCTTGAGCAGTATGCAGTCATTCAATACAAGTACTGGAAGAAACCAAAAAATGAAAACTGGTGTAACCAGAAATCATGTAGAGTACAAGGGACATTATGCACTTACTACACTGAGTTGTCAGGGATCCCAAAAGAGATGCAACAATTTTTACACTCTGTCATGCATTCAGAGAGTGGTATGGGTAGATGTTCCATCCTGTTTCAGGTGCACTGTTACTGTGGACAACTTCTGTAGGTTTAAGGTGCATATACACTTCAGGTCTAAACTCGAAATAAGCGACGCAAATTGAGCTATGTCAATTGCATAGCTTATTTTGAAACTGGGAGCTTCTACACAGCACTTATTTTGAAATAGAGCACTCTTCCTCTCATTTCTCTTATTCCTCATATAATTAGGGTTATAGGAGTCAGAATAAGAAATCCTCCAGCTTGATAGTATTTTGACACTATTTCGAAATAACTGCCTGATGTATAGATGCGGACTAAGTTATTTTGGAATAGCGCTAGTGATTTTGAAATAGTGTTGCAGTTTAGACGTACCCTAAGTCACACCAGCACAAGGTACAATGGTGAAAACCCAGAACAGATGCAAGGCTAGAAAGACAAGCAGGCAGATAGCATTTAGCTGATTTAATTACCTCCCATTAACATTCAATTATCCAGAAGTGAAATACTTTTAGGATAGGGAAGTTGGAGGTGTTTTGAGACTGCCAGGTGTGATGATATCTTCCTATGACAAGGTACATTCAATTTCCATCATCACTCTAAAATGTGGCTCATTTACTCAAATCACGGGAATTTTACAAACTCCTATAACAGAGGAGAGAGGAAGCTCTAAAACAAAACAAATTATGGGCTATAAAATTATGCCTGCTTCAAGGCATCAGTACAATTGCTGATGGGATTGTCTGTGTGTGACAGGAGGATGTTTATAGGAAGCAGTTAAGCATATGGAATCTTTGCCACATGTCCCAGGTTTTATACACCTTGGATTTAGTCAGACACAAATAGTAGAAAATGTGCCTATGTTCTGCAACATTCATAGTTAATAAGCCATTTTTGGTGGCCACCAATTACCTTTCCATTTCTATCTTGTAGCACCCTGTTTTTAAATGGATTTGGGATGGGTGGTTAATCCATGCCAACAGTTACACAAATGAGATAATCGAAGACATAAAAGGATTTTGCAGTGCTGGCTTGGGAAACCAAATTAACTTTTGATGAGGGTGGCAGCAAGCTAGTTGTTATTGCTTTGTTTCTTTAAAAATAGTTTGTCAAAATCAATAGTGTTTATGATTTTCAAATGGAGCACTGTAATGAAGCCCATACTTCAAACATTTCTGACATATTATATTATTGTGAAACGACTTACCCTTATCTCCAGAAAAAAGAAGAAAGGGGAGTTAAGTTATTCTGCACTTTCTTTTAATACATACCACTTAATGTTTTTGGCCAGGAGAGTTTAGAAATGTCTTCTCACAGATAGACATGTGATGAGAAAAATGAACATGAAGTAGGAAAGGAATTTAAGGAGAGAAAAATAGTGAAGGGAGAAATACTACTAGTTTAAACTCCAAAATTAATTTTGGAAAGATTCCAAACTAAATTACTTTATAGAGAACATATACACAAATGAGTGTGTTTAGAAAGAATGTAGATTCTAGTAGAATGAATGTTATCCCCTGCTGTATTTTCTCTTTCAGAGATCATGAAGTCATCTAATTAAAATGGGATTATTTCTCATTTTTTTCCATCCTCTGTTTTGCTCTGCTGCTCTTTTTCATTCTAATCTCAAAGTAGCCACTGTGGGAAACTGGAATCAGAGTACCAGTTTTTCCCTAACCTTTTAAGTCAGAATCATGGTGGAAACAATCAGTAGGAGTTCCAGTTTTAAAACAAAAACAAAAGCTCTATCTTGCACTAGACTCCTCTCCTGTGGGATGAGAGTGGAGAGGTCAGTCTATTCTTTGGCTAAATTACTGTTGCCCTGCTAACTATAACCAAGATTGCACTATTGTACTCTAATTGAGGTAGATGAACTTTTGCTTTTTGGACTTCACTTTTTTTTTGCTATTCTTTACACTAGCTTCTTTAACTTTGAAGCAGTGAGTTAAAAGAGGCCGCGTCTGACTGAACAATTTCTGCAAATGACCCTTGAAATATTTTTTGTCAGTGTCACTTAGTATTTCCAACCAAGAGCTGAACTACATGCTGGGTTTTGATGGGTTTTTATTACTAGTGATATCAGCCCTGCTCTCCTGCTGGGGATCAAGATCATGCATCTAATTTCTCTCCCTATGGCAGTTTTTTCCTTAACTAAGCACGAGCTTGTCTTTCTCTAAAGACTCCTTTTAGACATTCTTTGCTTTCTTCATATCATGTAACATGAAAAAGTACACCTTAGGGGGGACGACCCTAATTTATATACTTTATCTAAAAGTGCATCTGAATGGAAAATGTCACTTGGTAAAAATGATACCTTGATGTTATACAAATGTATTCCCAATATAATCCATCTGTCCTGATGCTCATTTTACTCATCAACAGAAATTTTTTGCAGCTTGTTGTAAGTGAAGTTCCAGTTAAAATGTGGCAGAGTGAAAATAAATTTGCTTTTCCTGGTTTATTTTAGTAATGAACTAAGTCCTTTAAAAATCAGATACTAATTGAAATTTTTCCCAGCCAGCATAGAGAGTGTTGTTTATGGTTTAGATGCCTGTAGGGCTTTCCAAGCTATAACTGAGTTTCATCTGATTGTGTCAGATTTAGTGAAATGGATAATTATTTGCCTAGAGGGATACAAATATTTTAAAAAGATGAATGCAGATATTTACAATTTTTAAGCTTCAAAAATATTTAGACTAGGTATAGGGGAATTGTCCTCATACATTCCATACATGAAGTCCTCATGATCTGCACTTGGCCCTTGAGTGTGCGGGATAAAAGCAGGGTTGGATGACAGGGGAAAAGGGGAAATAGGTTTTCTGTGAATTATCCTCAGACAGTCTAATTTAGTTGGATGAATGTAAATTATTCGTTGTCTAGCTCTGTTTCTTTCATGTGTTTTTAGCCAGAAACACATAGCAGAAGTAGATCTCACAGTGTAAAAGAGTTTGTTGTGTAGAACAGACTGAAGTGTTTATATGTGTATAAATCTCAAATGCTTTTCAATATGGAATTTCCAGTACCAAACCACTCACTATTTGAGTCATTTTGGAGGCTTTTTTTCCCCCGTGAATAGGAAAATAATGTAGTAAAATCCCTTCTCTAAGCCATTATCTTTCTTGAACAGATACATTTCCTCTCTCCCTCCTGATCAGGGTTTTTCCAGGCTATACCATTTACTGCCCACACTGTGGCCGTGTCCAGACTCAGGGTTTTTTTCGGGAAAAGTAGCCTTTTCCCGAAAAAACTTCCCCTGCGTCCAGACTCAAGCCGCGTTCTTTCGAAATTATTTCGAAAGAACGAGGCTTTTCTTTCGATGGCGGTAAACCTCGTTTCACGAGGAAGAACGCATTCTTTCGAAAGTTCCTCTTTCAAAAGAAGGCGTTCTTCAATGTAAAGAGGCCGTCTTCGAAAGAGAGCATCCAGACTCGCTGGGTGCTCTCTTTCGAAAAAGCGGATTTCTCTTTCGAAAGATCCGCCTGCAGTCTAGACGCGATCTTTTGAAAGAGCCTCTTTTGAAAGAAGCCTGCAGTCTAGACATAGCCTGTGATACTCCCAGCAAGCCAGACAGCCTAAAAGGCCAGAGTCTGCACTTTGCTTTCTCACTCAAGGCTATGAACAGTGGTAATTGTTGCAGTTATAAATTACCACACAGCTGTAATAAACAAGCATATTTATTCTTCAAATGAAAACAGATTAGAACAGTAAAAGAACCTATAAGCATGCTAATAACCTTAGTAGACATCACCCCCTCCCTCCCAACTCTGATAAGGGCTCTGGTAGGAGTCAGTCCTTCAAATCCCACAAAGCGTTGTTTCTGTAGTTAGCAATTCACAACTGCTGAAGCCCAGAACAAGAATCCTCCATGTATAGTTCACTCTTTTTCTTGAGACTCTGGGAACAGGTAATCTGCAGATCATGGCCCTCTCTTTAGAGTGTAGCTTCAGGTGGGGCATTTGCATTCATTTCCCCCATTAGATTTCCCAGACAAACCAATTGACAATGTTATCCTAAAAGTCCATTTTTCTCTGGCTCATTGTTCAGTACAGTATTTTGATGTTCATAATATTGCTGATGGTTCACACCATATCTCCCACTTACATTACATAAAACCCCAGCCCTGGTGTTTAATTTTTCGCTGGGCCTCGCCATTGTTGAGCTATGGGCGTGGCAGTTTATATTCCCAGCAGCTCTGGGATTGCTGTATCAGTTGTGAAAGTAAAAAATATTGCGTGAGCCCCAGCACTTAAAGGTTTCAGCCCACAAATTAAGCACTGCCTGGCCCATGAGTTTATTTCAATTTAATACAAATAGTTCAATACCTTTGCATTCAATACATTGGACTCCGAATATATTTAAGATTAATTCAATACAATTGTTCATCATTAACTTTAAGCAAAGTCAATTTTCTGAGGGTATTCTGAGGGGTATAGAGGCTTCTCCATCTCTACTTCATTGGGGGGGCAGATAAGTAGAGGCAAAGATCTGCCTTTGATATGAAAGCATCAGGCAGCCGAAGCCACCAAATACCCAGGGGAAGGACTAAAATGCATTCTATAAAGGACACAGTAGTGAATATCACCCTTTATAATGCAGTGTGACTCTACATCATTTCTTATGGTTGGCTGTCCCTTAACAGCACCATCTAGCTCTAATTGCAGTACACTGTGCTGTTGCTTTAATTATAAGACTTGGAATAAACAAATGTGGCTAGATTAGGCTTAACATGCACTTTAGCAATTATCCTTTTCAGCACAAGTAGACTGGTACCTTTTACCTTAACTAGAGACGAAGGCAGGTAGTAAGTGGTAAAACTCTACAATCCATTTCATAGCAGCTGAGCTCTGGAACATTTTGTTAGAGCAATTTGAAGCTTTAAAGCATTGAATTATGTGCCAAACTCTCCAAAAATAATTATTATATTCAATCTAGCAAACTAGATTGTCGGTCAACTTGCAAATTTTGCAGATATTGGAGCCTTCTTTCTGCTTGCTTTCATATTCTAATAAATGAGAATGGATTTCTAATATCCATTTGCATTAGCTGAAGCTTTCAGAACTCAGATGAGCAGCAAAGGGAGATTTGAAAACTTTCACATGGTTAGTCACTGGGGAACACATTTCCTCAGAACCTTCTCTATAGTGTATTCAGCACATTTGTCTCTTTACAGGCCTGGTTTTCAGAGGAGAGAGATAAATGGCTCATTTATTAGAATGAGATACTGAGCTCTTTACCTGCACTCAGCACTCCCAGGTAGAGGGAAGGGGCAAACGTGTCTAAAAACTACTTTTGTGCTCATGCAGTCTTTTGGCCATCAAAGAGCTACTTCAGTTTATGGTGCACATTATGCTAGCCTCAGAGGTGCTGCCACTTGTTCTGGATGACATCAGGTATCAGTCACACCTCTTCCTGAACCCAGAATCCCTCTATCATGTTCTTTACTTGGGGGAAGTACTAAGTAGTAGGATTAAGGAGGGAAGTGGCAGGAGGCAAATATGCTAGTTCTGTGCAAGACAGGGATTGCTATCTGTAAGAGAAACCCCCAGCTCTTTTGAGGACAGCTTTTCAGTCTTTTCCTCCACTCTTCTGGTGTACAGGACCACATCACATGCCAGCATTATTATAGTTAGCAAATTAATAATTAATACATTAAACTTTAGATGATCTAAACCTGTATTTATTTACCCAAGCTACATATCTACTTTTTTGCAGAGAATAAACTTGGGGGGGGAAGGTCAAGATAATTATTCTTGTTGTTTCAGACCTGAGTCCACGATCCTTTGGAGGGTCACGTTTCTAGTTTTCAATATCTGGACAATGCAGTTTTTTAATCAAGACAAAGAATTCTGAAGTTGTACAGATAATTGGCTCTGACTCATCTGAAGAGTTTGTGAAAATTAATTAATTTTATTGTTTCTTTTCCAAAGTCTTGGTTTTTTGTTTTTTTGGTTCAGTCAAACTAAACTAAAAATGTGACAGCTCAAAAGATGCCTTTAAGATAAAGTTATTGGGCCACACCCGAAAGTACATGATCTACCTATTTAGTGTCTAAACATAATCAATATAAACCTGATTTAACGGAGAAGACAAGCCAAGTTCATGGCTGCTTTGGATTACCAGTAATCTGACTCTTTTTATCACTATTATTTGTTAATTGTGTTATAGTTATTAATAGTGGCAGAATGTGCAACATCAAAGCAAAGGAGATGGATATCAAGAATATATTTTAGTAGACTTAGACATCTCAGAGTGAAAAGCAGACTACTTCCAGCATTCATGACCTGAAAAAACTACCACAGTAGCTCTGTTTTCTTCATACACACACTTTGTTAATGAGAGATTCTGTCATGAACTCTGTCATCTTTCCAAAATCCCAGTCTTCCTTTGCTTTCTCTTCAACATACTTAATTCTAGTGGTCCATGGGAGACAATTATTTGAGAGTCACTGGGATAGAAACTCATTGCTGGTTTCTTGGCAACCAACAAGGGACAAGTTGCTCCATCCCTAACACTTGTAATGGACTTTAATCTGTGTCACAGCTGCACACTTGAGAGAGATTTATTGAAGGGATGGGAGATGGAGTCTAGAATGATTGAGGAGGTGATTTGTTTATTTCGTTTCTTGGGTAACTCTGTTTCAAGCCCAATAAAGACAATAAAACCCACACTATGCACCTTTTATCTTTGTTCTGTTAGCTGGATCTGCTTATCCAGTAGCTTCTGATATCCATTCATCCTAGCACAACAGACCCACCTTGTTTGACTTTTTCAGAGAATTTATTAAAATAAATATCACACAAACTCTAATGCACATGAGAAATATCAAAACTAATCCAGTCCTTGGTCAAATAGTTATTTATGAGCATGGAAAGTATTTGCCCCAAAAGTTTATGCAAATAAAAAATGAATGAACATTCATGTCAATTAGATATAATTCTTTGCTTTTCCTAAGCCACTGAGAAATGCAGATGGAAGAGGGTCAAGGCATTTTTATTCCTAACTGTTATTTGGACAGATGGCCATCTACTGTAGTCATTGAAGCTTCTCCTTTTTTTTAATTTTAATTTAATGAGCTACAAGAGATCTACCAAAATGGCTTTATTTTTTAAATATTTCCTGGGGGAAATAAAAACCATCACTCATTTTCTCTTTCTTGCTTTTCTCCTCCCCCTAAACTGTTCCTGATTCTCTCTGCAGCTGGTGCCTACAAAATTCACCAAGGAGCTCTTACCTGTGTCAAACTCTCTAGTGTCATTTACACTAATGAGAATATTTAGAGATAGTCTATTTTTCACCACAATCCATGTGGAGTTATTTCCTGAAAATCTCCATACATCAAGAAGAGAATTTCTTTAAAGGAGCAGCTTGCTTAGATCACAATTTTGACCTGGTCTGTCTTCCAGATTTTAACACATTTTATTTTCAAAATCTACTACTTTGTGACACAAAGCTGTTAGTTAAAAAAGGAAAACAACTTCACAATTCCTCAGTATTTTTCTTTTGTTGAGGGAGATACAGCCTCTCAGCCAGCAGAGTTAAAAGACAAAGTCTATTCCCAGAACTCTGCTGACATCACTGCTGATGTAATCACAGAAGTTTTTGACAAATTAGAAGGAACAAATAAGTTCTATTGGCTTGTGCTTCAGAAGAAAAGGGGGAGTAAACACTGTTTATTGGAATAGAAAAGAGCAAAACTGGAAAGGAAAGAGCTGTTACTATCTAGTTTCTAAGATGATGGCACAAACAATGGAAGTGAAAACTCAAACATTCAAAATAAGAGATGGGCCCCTTGATAAATATGGGATTTTTGGCAATGATTATTATGTATGCCAGAATTTCCCTCTGTGCTTTCTACATCTATGTACTGAATATAAAGGGAAGGGACGAGGTGCCAAACTCACTTGGTCAACCTATTGGAGACCAGAGTGATTAACAAACTCCATAAAGTCTAGGCATGTGAATGGAGAATCTGGACGAGACAATGGAAATACCAGTGGCTGGGACATTCACACCTACCAACCAACAGCCAAGATTGGAATGGCAAGGGAATGTTATATTTATCATCTGTCTTGTTCTTCACATATTTTCAGCATCTGTCCATGAAAGTCCCTGATGGCTACCACCTGTAACAGTCTTGTATATGCACCAACAAACACAGCAGGCAGCAGTGAAAAGGATAAATTCTGTGAGCAGATGCAGCATGTACTGGAAGGCATGCCTAATCATGACATCAAACTGATGATGTGTGACACAAATTGGCACTCAATTGACTCAGAAGTAGTAATGGGCACAGCAGTGGAAGGCATCCAAACTGATAATGGGGAAGAATTCTTGAATTTTTGTAAGACAGACACCCTAAAAATAGGAGTAGTCTCTTCGGGTATGTCTACACTACAGCGTTATTTCAAATTAACTTATTTCGAATTAGTTAATTTGAAATAAGCTAAATCAAAATAATGCATCTAGACACAAAAACTCATTCGAAATAGCATTTTGCTATTTTGAAATAGCACGTCCACACTGATTGGATGCTGGATCACATTTAAAGGCAGGCCATCAGGTCAGTAGTTGCTTTGTGTGGCTGCTGTCTGAGGCTAGTGCTTAAAGGGACGCCCCCTGGACAGCCGGTTCTCAGCTTTCCCGTTTGCTTGCCTAACTCGCGGAGGGACAGCAAAGTGTTTTCCTTGCTGCCTGTTTCAGTCATTCTCGTTTGGGACACTGCAGCACTTGGCACCATGGAGCCAGAGCCGCCCCATGGCACTCTGATGCTCATGTTGAACAGCTTGCTGCAAGCCTGGCAGCAATTGCTGGAGGCTACCTGGCACCTTCTGCTGCAGGCCATCCCCCTGACACTCCCCCTGTCTCCCTGGGGGCCCTGGAAGAGCAGCGCCCGGACACCAGTGTGCCCCACCGCATCTGGCATCTGGACACCAGCAGCAACTGATGGGACCACATCATCCTGGAGCGCTGGGGAGACCAACAGAGGACCCAGAACTTCAGGATGAAGGACACCTTTCTCGAGCTCTGCGAATGGCTTGCCCATGCTCACAAGGCCTGTCATTCCCTTCCACAAGTGGGTGGCCATCGCCCTCTGGAAGCTCTCCATGCCGGATAGCTACCCATCCATGGGGAACCAGTTCGGCGTGGGGAGATCCACCATCGGAGTGGTGCTCATGCAGGCACGGCACTCACCGGCCACTGGGCCAGGATGGCAGGTGCTGCAAGGAGGAGATGGGCTTCCCCAGGGAAAATGGGGGGGAGGTGGTGAAAGTGCCCTCCCCAGGAGGGTTCGGTATGTCCCGGCCGTGCTAAAGGCCACCCGCGGTGGCCAGGATTGCAGCGGAAGTTGCTCCTGGGAGTGGGGCACGGGACAGTGGCAGAGAATGAACACTCCCAGCCACCCGGGCACCCCAGTGACCCTCAGTTTTGTGTGTCTCTCTGCAGGTAGTGAAGGCCATCAACAGGGTGCTGCTCTGCAGAGTCATCCACCTCACCGACCTGGACGCAGTCATCCAGGGGTTCAGCGCTCTGGACTTCCCCAACTGCGGGGGAGCAATCAACAGGACGCACATCCCCATCCGTGCCCCGGACCACCAGGTCTCCCTCTACATAAACAGGAAGGGGTACTTCTGCAGGCCATGTCTAACCACCGGGGCCAGTTTACAGACATCAATGTGGGCTGGTCCGGCAAGGCACATGATACGTGGGTGTACCACAACTCCTTCTTGTGCCAGAGGCTGTACGCCGGGATTTTCTTCCCTGACTGCCACATCAGTGTCGGGGATGTGGACATACCAGCATGCCTGCTGGGAGATATGGCCTACCCCCTACAGCCCTGGCTCATGGAGCCCTACACAGGACACCTCAGCCCCTCCCAGCAGGCCTTCAATGCCAGGCTCAGCAGGGCCTACATCGTGGCTGAGGGTGCCTTCGGACAACTGAAAGCACGGTTTAGATGACTCCTCACCAACCTTGACCTCTCGCAGCACATGGTGGCAGTGTGCTGTGTGCTCCACAGTTTCTGCGAGAGGAAGGGGAAGGCTTTCCTGTCAGCCAGGATGGCACATGCTGCCCACCTGACTGGCCAGTATGCACAGCCCCACACAGCTGCCAGCTGGGAGGCCCTTCGGGGGGCTGTCTGCATCCGGGAACCCGAGAGCTTCCAGGTGGACGAGAGAGCTTCCAGGTGGACGAGGACTGAAGTCCCCTTGGCGTGCCCCACTGGGGCCTTGTGCCTTACATTCCACCCCCACCTCCTTCCCCTTTCCCCTCCCTAACCCCCTTTCCTGATATACAATAAAAACACCTGTGTTGCCACAAAAAACTCTCTTTATTTTAACATAACTGGGGTGGGAAGAGGGAGGGAAAATAAGGGCGGGAGAGGGGAGGGGGGGAAACCTGGGAGGAGGGAGCTGGAAGGGGGAGGCAAGGGGAGGAAAAAAGAGGGGAAGCTCAGGGTTGGGGATCTTGCTGGCCCTCCTATCTCGGCGTTCCCGGCGGGGAGTGGGTGTGGAGGGTGGGGCAGGAGGGATGGGAGGTGCAGAAGAAGAGGGAGGAGGAGCAAGGATGGGAGGAGAAGCAATATCTGGGGCAGCTGCAGGGGCTGGAGCAGCAGGAGGCAGGAATCGGTCCACCAGGGCTTGCAGGTGCTCGCGGAGGGCACGGCCCTGCTCCCACGGCTCCCACAGCTCCCACAAGCTCTCCCACCGCAGCTGCAGTTCCTCTTGCACCCACTACTCCTGGCTGTGGACCTGCCATCCCTGTAAGTGCAGCTGCTGCCTCTGGAATTCCTCCACGTTGCGGGTGCGCCTGCTGGCCCAGGTGCAGGTGGATGGTCCAGGCGGGGTAGTGTGTCCTGATCTCACATGTGCTGCAGTTCGGACGGGCTCTCCAATTGAGCTCAGGGGTTCTGGGTGCTAGGCACACTCCTTGTGGGCTTCTGGCTGCTGTCCTCCTCCTCTTCCTCTGCTTCCCCTGTGTCAGGACAGGGCCCTCTGTCCCGGGGTCGATGATGACCAGGGGGGCACGAATCGTCTGACCCCCAGGATGTGGTCCAGGGCCTCAAACTGTGGGCAGGCCTCCGGGTTAGCCCCTGGTTGGGAGGCCCTGGCATAGGCCTGCCACAGCTCTTTCATTTTGCTTTGCACCTGCTCCTGGCTGTGAATGTGGCTTCTGGTGGCCAGACTGGCAGCCATGCGGCTGTACATGGCTGCATTCCTGTGCCTAGTGTGGAGACCATGGGCATTGGAGGTCTCCCCACAAACCTCAACAAGGTCCAGGATCTCTGCACTAGACCAGGAAGGCGCCCGCCTTTTGTGGCCCCTGGAAGGCTCCTGGGAGCCGCCAGCCTGGTCCTGGGGAGCGGTGGAGGGCTGGGTGGCAGCGGGTTGCTGGCTCATCCTGTACCAGGTGCATGGTCTGCTGGATGTGTGCTGGCAGGCTGGCAACTGGCATAGGCACTGTGGCCAGAGTCTGCCCCTTTAAGGGCTCCGTGGTTGGGGGGGAGCAGACAAGTTTTTCTGGTTGTGCCCAGAGTAGCCACCAGGACTCCCTGGGAAGGGCTCGAGGCCCCCTAATTCGAAATAAGTATCTACACAGCACTTATTTCGAATTAGCTATTTTGAATTTGGTGTTATTCCTTGTAGAATGAGGTTTACCAAATTCAAAATAAGGTATCCACTATTTCAAATTTATTTTGAAATAGTGGTTTGTATGTGTAGACGCTATTAAAGTTAATTCGAAATAACGGCTGTTATTTTGAATTAACTTTGTCGTGTAGACATACCCTTGCAGAACAAGAGTGCACAAAAACTCATTGTCAATTAGGTAGATTGTGTAGGTACATGTAGGGTTGGCCATCTTCTTTGAAGGATGCCAGAGTCACCAGAGAAACAAATGTTGGATCCGTTCATTATCTTTAGTGGCACATTATAACTGAAGCTCAACAAGATCACAAAGAAGGACAAGAATAATGTTATAGCAATAGAAAATGCTTAAGGACTAAGAAACACAGACCAGATTCCAGATTAAATTTAGCAATAGTTCTAGCGTTTTAAGGACCAGGCAGATGAAAGTCCAGAAGATTTTCAAACTGGAAGAGAGAGTAGTCAGGACAGAAGCGGAAGTAGAGGGACACCAGAGATGGTGGAAGAAAGATGCATGGATTTCATCTGGAACAAGTGCAAAAAAAAGGACAATGCAAGATTTTGATAGAACTGTGGGTATGTCTACACTACAACGTTAATTCGAACTAACAGATCCAGACTAAAAAACTAGTTCGAATTAGCATTTTGCTAATTCGAACTAGCATGTCTACATTAAGTGGACCCTGAACCGGGCTTAAGGATGGCCGGAAGCAATGCCGGCAGGGCATCAGAGGAGGACTTAGAGCGTGGAGATGCTGTCTCAGGCTAGCCGAGGGCTGTGCTTAAAGGGACACGACCCCCACCCCGGACAGACAGTTCTCAGGGGTGCCCCGCTTGCAAAGCAGTCCTGGCTTGGATTTCCTGGACTACCCACACTGGGCACATCACACCACTCAGCCATCAGCCCGGCTGCACTTGCCGCAGGCTGCCATCTGGGGAGAGGGGGCAATTGGGGGGCTGCAGGAGAGCTTCCACCCCCAGAAGCCCACACAGCCAGCCCAGTCTTCCCCATCGGGGGCTCGTGCCCCATTCCTCCCTCACCTCCTTCCACTTACCCTTCCCTAGCCCCTCTTCTTGATGTACAAAATAAAGATAACGTGTCTTCCAAAATGGAATCTGTTTTTATTGAACAAAACTGGGGGAGACTGGGAAAAGGAGGTGGGAGAGGGGAAGAGAGAGGCTGGGAGAGGGGAGGGCAACTAAAATGATCAGGGGGTATGTCTACACTACTCTGCTAGTTCGAACTGGTGGGGTAATGTATGCATACTGAACGTGCAAATGAAGCCCGGGATTTGAATTTCCCGGGCTTCATTTGCATAAGCCGGCCGGCGCCATTTTTAAATGCCGGCTTGTTCGAACCCCGTGCCGCGTGTAGCCACTAGATAGTTCGAACTAGCAAGCCATTCCGAACTATCTGTACACCTCGTGGTGGGTGGCATCGGGTGGGTGGCTCGTGCCGTGCCAGGTGCAGGGTCTGCTGGCTGGGGTGCTGGCAGGCTTGCACCTGGCACGGGCACCGTAGCCAGTCCTTGCCCCTTTAAAGGGTCCGGGGCCGGGAGGGGGGCAGACGAATTTCCCTGGTGTTGGTCAGAGTGGCCACCAGGAAACCTGGGGAGGACTAGCCTCCCACTAGTTCGAATTAAGGGGCTACACACCCCTTAATTCGAACTAGCTAGTTCGAACTAGGCTTAATCCTCGTAAAATGAGGTTTTCCTAGTTCGAACTAAGTGCTCCGCTAGTTCGATTTAAATTCGAACTAGCGGAGCACTAGTGTAGCGCCTATTAAAGTTAATTCGAACTAACGTCTGTTAGTTCGAATTAACTTTGTAGTGTAGACATATGTTAGAGGTACCTGCAAGATCATGAGAAAAAGAACAAAAAATAGACAAGAGATTCAGAAAACATAGAACTGTTTGGGTTCAGGAGAAGCAGGCAGGAGCAGCAACACAAAGAAGACAGTTCAAGCAGCTCCATAAAAAAGCGAAAGACCTCTTAGGAGAGTCCTGACTGTCTTCCAAACAGAGAAAGATGACACAGCAAATGGTTAGCCAGTCAAAAACAAGAGTAAGCTCACTCAATTCTGCCCATCCTACTTCTAAAATTGTGATAGACATTCAAATAAGGTCCAGAATTGCTATCTGAATGAGATGCTGCACACACCCCTTTGGATTGCATCTCCGTTTCATTCTGCTGAGAGGTGAATTTATTTTGACCATTTTTTGGAACTTTAAAGGCATGAGGCAAGATAAAACATTTAGGCATTTTTGAAGCATTTATTTCAACAATGATGTGTAGCTACAAGTATTTCAGTCTTCTATCTTTGGGAACCTGAGTTCATTTGAGAGTTTTGCAAAAATTGCATCTGAAGAAGAATATGGGAACTCAGTCTTCATTTGTTCCCATCACAAAACAAGTGTAAACGTTATGTATAAAATTTGGTGAACTGACTGAACAACACTTCTGGGGTGTGTCTAGACTGGCAAGATTTTGCACAAAAGCAGCCGCTTTTGCGCAAAAACTTGCCAGCTGTCTACACTGGCCACTTGAATTTGCTCAAGAGCACTGACTTTGTAATGTACAAAATTAGTGCTTCTTGTGTAAATACTTTCATGTTCCCACTCAGGGATAAGCCCTCTTGCACAAGAATACTTGCGCAAGAGGGCCAGTGTAGACAGGCACCTTATTTTTTTGCGCAAGAAAGCCCGATGGCTAAAATGACCATCAGAGCTTTCTTGAGCAAAAACGCGTCTAGATTGGCACGGATGCTTTTGTGCAAAAACACTTTTTGCACAAAAGCATCCTTGCCAATCTAGATGCTATTTTGCGGAAATACTTTTAACGGAAACGTTTTTCCGTTAAAAGTATTTCCGCAAAATTATGCCAGTCCAGACGCAGCCCTGTAGTTTCCATAGTACATGGGTAGCCATGCTATGCTTGACTCTAGCCAATTTGCTCTCTTCAGTTTTTCCATCAGCTTCATGTTTTCAGGCATGGAGGATCACCCACAGGAGGACCACACTGACAATGCATTCATACACTCAGTCTCAAAACATATGATTAAAATGATTAGGAGAACATTTACTTCCCGCTTAGATGAGACCCAATGATTTTTGCACTTATAATGTGTTTGTGTGTGAAAAACTGTTTTCACCTTGCTTCACAAAGGATCCTCCTAACTTAAGTATCTTTACCAACATCACTTCCTAAAACACCTTGGTGACATCCTGGACCCAATGAAGTCAGTGGGAATTTTGGCAATTTCATTCTCTATGTTTTCCCTGGAGATGTCTTATCCAAATGCTGATCCAGCCTAACACGGCCTAGTTTATGAGATCTGAAAATGTCACAGTCTAAAATGGTTTATAATGCTACCAGGTGACATAATACAGCTTGGAATAAATTCCAGCATTATAGTGCTTGAACTGAACAAACAAAAAACCAATAATTTTGCAAAAGTTTGCCCAGTATGGCAGCAAACAGAGCTGCTAAAGCACAAGGCAGTTGTCAAGATGGATAAATGGAGAACATTAGTCTCTAGGGCTGCACACTGACTACATTTTAAATTTTTGAAAGATTTTGTTTAAAACAAACCCTGCAGCTTTTTGATGTACAGGAGAAAAAAATTGCAGCTCCCTGCACACATGCAATCAGATAAGCAATTCTTTTTACATTAGATAAGAAATGCCAGTGGTTTTCTTCCCAGTCACAGAAATATGAAGAAAAATTAGATATCTAAATATACTTAATCAATCATTTTTATTCTGGTGGAATAATTGCAAAGAAGTGGCATTTTACATATTTCTCTACTATTGTCCCTTCACTTCCAGCAACACATAAAGGGTTAGGCAAATATCCAACTTTTTTAAAAGGGGGAGATTTTTACTTGATGCTAACCTGAATCATAACTTTGCATAATTTTGAAAAAGAATAGCAACGTTTCTGCTATGGTTGCAGGGCAAGCTGTACTTTAGCCCTCTTTCAGGCCTCAAATAAAAGGCCTGAATTCCTCAACCTGTCAAGTGTGATCTACACAGTTTGACCACTCTAGATGGGCTCTGTAGGTGTGATAATCCTGGTTTTCCCAATCCTGGTTACTGTGTTTGGCTACTATAAGCCATTTTCCTTTAGGAGCCCATGACTGCAGTTGATTAAAGGGACTAGGGTAGCCACACATCAGTGTTTTACTTGGATAGACCAGTTGTGGACTTTCTTATTCAGGTGCCATGTTAGGGTTGCTAGGTGTCCAAGTTTTGGGCAGAAAGTCCAGTTGAAAGGTTCACCTGGCAGTATCTGGCCAGATGTTCTGACTGGACATCGAAAGTCCAGTTACTGCAGGGCAGGGAGAGGTTCTGGGGCATTAACTCATGCCAGCTGTGCTAGTGTGTGTAGGGGGGTGACTTTTATCTGCAGGCAGGCTCCTTTTTCATACTACAGCAGCTCCCTTCTCAGTTCCAAAGTAGAGGGAGCCAAGTTTGTAAGCTGGGGGAGAAGGGAGGGAGGTGGAGAGTGTCTTCAGCCAGAGGGGGTCGTCCCAATGTTCAATTATGATAAACTTTTGGCTGTGTGTGTGTGCTTTCCTGTCTAATGCATTAAGCGTGTGCAATTAGCCAATACAACAGACTCCGTGAAAGCCTCCAGAGACCACAGATCAGATAAGGGTCAAAAGCACCCACGTAGGTTTATTGCCAAGCAAGGTACAATAATCGTTATCAGAGAACAGACTCACTACTGTGCAACTATACATATGTACTCCATTACAATACACTAACACTCAACTAAATGCTCTGGATTCTAGCATCCTCCCCAAGGTTAGTCTACAACCACCCTTTGGGGTGCACTTTTATACACAAGTATAAACAAGTTGCACATCATTCCTGACATATCAAGTTGCCACCCTGTTATCTAGTTTCTGCCCCTTACCTTACACACAAGGGGGGGGGGGGGGCAATTACCATCCATCATGCTGTCCATTTATGTCCTGAACTTGGATCAGTATATATGTTATTTGTGGGGTGTGTGTGGTTACCAAGATGTTTCTTAACACAGTGTTCTGTTACGATCCTTCGGGAATGTGCTTACTGCCTGCACCTAGTACCTCTTGGCTGTGTCTACACTGCACCCCTTTTCCGGAAAAGGGATGCAGATTAGACACATCATTATTGCAAATGAAGCGGGGATTTAAATATCCCCCGCTTCATTTGTATAAACATGGCTGCCGCTTTTTTCCGGCTCGGGGCTTTGCCGGAAAAAAGTGCCAGTCTAGACGGGGATCTTTCGGAAAATAAAGCCTTTTCCGAAAGATCCCTTATTCCTCTTAAAATCACCCGGAAAAGGGGTGCAGTGTGGACACAGCCCTTAGGTGTGAATGTTTCTATAATATCAGCTCTCTTCTTGCCAATTTCTGTAAGCAGGGCCTGCCTCTTTCTCACAGCTTAACTTTGCTTTATATTAGCAAAGTCTTGATCATTGCTGTCTAGACCTCAGGCCTCAGCTGATCGGTGATATGTTTGGTTATGTTTCAGACCCTCATCTTACTACAGAGATGATCCAATGAGCAACAGGAGGAGAGGGGGAGAGAAGCATGTGACAGGGGGTAGTCTTGGGGGATAGAGGCAGAGAAAGAGTGTGACCTCGGGGGAAGAGGAGGAGAAGGGTGGGTCTTCAAGGGAAGAGGCAAAGCAGGGACTGGGACTGGGGGGAAGGGGAGGCGGAGGGAAGAGGCAGAGTAGGGGCAAGGCTTTGAGAGTCCGGATACCAGGAATTAGAAAGCTGTCAACACTAAAAGGCTGTGTCTACATTGGCACCCCTTTCCGGAAAAGGAATGCTAATGAGACACTTCGGAATTGCAAATTCCGCGGGGGATTTAAATATCCCACGCGGCATTTGCATTTACATGGCTGCCGCTTTTTTCCAGCTCGGGGATAAGCCGGAGAAAAGTGCCAGTCTAAGACGTGATTCTCCAGAAAATAAGCCCTTTTCCGGAGGATCTCTTATTCCTACTTTCAAGTAGTACTAATGAGGGAGTTATGTATATTTGTATAAATATCATGTGTCCATCCCTTTATCAGGTTGATTATATCCTGCCTGACTCCAGACAGAGTTAAATCAAAGCAGTTGCAAACTAGACTGCCCCTGGAAGGATGTGGAGGAAAGCACATGTAACTCACACACCTACTATGAGAGGTTCACTGTCCCATGTAGTGACACTTAGACCATTTTCAGAGGAAAAGAATGTGTTTCCTCTACCTATGCGCTAACCAAAGCTTTAAGGAACAATTAAGATTTAGGAAATAGTAGTACTTGAAAGTAGGAATAAGAGATCCTCCGGAAAAGGGCTTATTTTCCGGAGAATCACGTCTAGACTGGCACTTTTCTCCGGCTTATACCCAAGCCGGAAAAAAGCGGCAGCCATGTAAATGCAAATGCCGCAGGGGATATTTAAATCCCCCGCGGATTTTGCTATTCCGATGTGTCTAATCTGCATCCCTTTTCCGGAAAAGGGGTGCAGTGTAGACACAGCCAAAGTGTCTGAGTGTCAACACACAATACCACTTCTAATCAAAATATTTATTCACCCACAGATACAGAGCATGCAGGGCAAAGGATGAAAACAGTACTGGCCCATACACACAGTTCCTATTTCCTAAATCTTAATCGTTCCTTAAAGCTTTGGTTAGCTCATAGGTAGAGGAAACACATTCTTTTCCTCTGAAAATGGTCTAAGTGTCACTACATGGGACAGTGAACCTCTCATAGTAGGTGTGTGAGTTACATGTGCTTTCCTCCACATTCTTCCAAGGGCAATCTAGTTTGCAACTGCTTTGATTTAACTCTGTCTGGAGTCAGGCAGGATATAATCAACCTGATAAAGGGATGGACACATGATATTTATACAAATATACATAACTCCCTCATTCTGCCCTGTTACTAACCTGAATGAATCCAGTAAAACTGGATTCACTGAAACTGAACTCTTCACTATTGTTTCTGGTCACTCACACTAAGGCTTTGTCTATGCTTCCAAGTTTAAAGTGCTGCTGCAGTAGCACTTTACCAGAGCAGTTTGGTTACAGCACCAGCACAGAGAGTTTCCCAGCATGCTAGGCAAGCTTCCTCCATAAGAGGAGTAGTTAACGGTGCTGGGAGCCTATTTACACTGGGGCTGTGTCTACATTGGCACCCTTTTCCGTAAAAGGGATGCTAATGAGACCAGTCGGGATTGCAAATGCCGCGGGGGATTTAAATATCCCCCACGGCATTTGCATGAACATGGCTGCCGCTTTTTTCCGGCTCGGGGTTTTGCCGGAGAAAAGCACCAGTCTAGACGGGATCTTCCGGAAAATAAAGCCTTTTCCGCAAGATCCCTTATTCCTGATTTTAAGAGGAATAAGGGATCTTCCGGAAAAGGCTTTATTTTCCGAAAGATCCCATCTAGACTGCCACTTTTCTCTGGCAAAACCCCGAGCCGGAAAAAAGCGGCAGCTATGTTCATGCAAATGCCGCGGGGGATATTTAAATCCCCCCGCGGCATTTGCAATTCCGATTGGTCTAATTAGCATCCCTTTTCTGAAAAAGGGTGCCAATGTAGACACAGCCTGGTACTTTACAGCATTGTAACTTGCAGTGCTTTGGGGGTGTTTTTTCACACCCCTGAGAAAGAAAGAAATTTACAGCACAGTTACTTGCCAGGGTAGCAATCCCTAAGTTGCTAATACTAGTTAGTTGACACAATATCTAGGGAATCAGATGGAGGCAAGAACTGAAATCTTACTAGCATTGTATTCTTATGTGGGAGATCTGAAGCAACTGGAAAAGAGAAAAGATAGGCTTCTGCAAACAGTTTGCTGAGGATATAGTATATTTTAATGCAAAGCAGCAATGCCACTCAGTAATGAGAGGCTGTAACTGAAACTGCCTTTCAGGCTGAGTGCAAATCTGTGGATTTTTTTGAAGTATGAATATCACATGAAATACTGATTTGTGACTCAGTTTGACCTCTAGCCTATTGAAACAATTTTAACAGCATTTAGCTACTATGGCTGTACCTCCCATTACCACTTTTAAATGTATGAACTTGCAGAACACTTCGCTTATTAAAGCAGTTCTCAGAAAGAATGTGCTTTGTGAATCCAGGCAATAGATTCAGTAGCAGCCATATACAGTTTTTGCTCATGGGCAAAACACTTCTGCTTCAGTGTTCTGGTTGCGTCTACACTGCACCGTACGTTGAAATAAGATTCGCAATTTGAACTATGCAAATTGAGTATCTTATTTATATGTTATTTCAAAATAGCTTATTTCAAAATGTGGTGCTGCCTACACAGCACTTATTTAAAAATAAATCACTATTTCAAAATGTCCCTTACACCTTGTGGAGTGAGATTTATATGGACATCAGAATAGCGAGCCCATTATATTTCAAAATAATGGGCACACTCAAAAGATGCATAATAGCTATTTCCAGATACCCCCAGTGTCCCGAAATACTGCTCGCTTCAGTGTAGAAGTAGCCTAAGCGAGAGCCACATGTTCTCTGAACGGAAAAAAAAAATTGAAGAATAGAATTTAATGTACAGGCAGTCCCCGACTTACGCGGATCCGACTTATGTCAGATCCGCACTTACGAACGGGGCTTTCTCGCCCCGGAGGTCGAGGTAGCGGATTGCTACCTGCGAGCTCTGGGGCGAGAAGGCCCCGTTCGTAAGCTGCTCCAGTGCCCCTGGTCTGCTGGAGACGGTCTCCAGCAGACCAGGGGCACCGGGCGGGTTCCCGCGCTTCTGAGGCTTTGCCAGAGCAAAGCCTCAGAGGCGCGGCACCCCGCTGCCGCTGCGGCTCTGCTCCCCGTGTCCCTGGTCTGCTGGGGGGGGGGGCGCAGCTAGTGTGCCCCCCCCCCAGCAGACCAGGCTTTTGTTTTGGACCCTGGAGCAGAGCAGCTGGGGCGCTGCCGATTGGTCCTGCAGCGCCGCTCTGGGCACTACTGGACCAACCCGGCAGCACCCCAGCTGCTCTGCCCCAGGTCCTGATTCAGCCGCTGCTGGTCAGTTTCAGCAGTGGCTGAATCAGGATGCCTGGGGCAGAGCAGCTGGGGTGCTGCTGGGTTGGTCCAGTAGCCCGAGGAGCAGTGCTACTGGAGCAACCCAGCAGCACCCCAGCTGCTCTGCCCCAGGCGTCCCCAAGTCAGCCGCTGCTGAAACTGACCAGCGCTGACTACAGGAAGCCCGAGGCAGAGTTGCTCTCCCCCAGGCTTCCTGGAATCAGTCGCTGATCAGTTTCAGCAGCAGCTGACTTGGGGAAGCTTGGGGTTCTTAAGTTGAATCTGTATGTAAGTCAGAACTGGCGGTCAGTTTCAGCAGCGGCTGAATCTGGACGCCAGTTCCGACTTACATACAGATTCAACTTAAGAACAAACCTACAGTCCCTATCTTGTACGTAACCCGGGGACTGCCTGTATAATTAAACTCTCAGGGTATGTCTACACAGCAACATTATTTCTAAATAACTTAGTCCGCATCTACACAGCAGGCACTTATTTCGAGATAATGTTGAAGTATTCTCAAATTGGAGGACTTCTTTCTCTGAGTCCTGTAACCCTCATTGTATGAGGAGTAAGGAAAATCGGAGGAAGAGTGCTCTACTTTGAAATAAGTGCTGTGTAGACGCTCCCAATTTTGAAATAAATTACACAATTGACATAGCTCAGTTTTTGCATCTTATTTCAAGTTAAGCCTTGCTGTGTGGATGCAACCTCAGACAGCTCAGCAAAAGTAGCTTATTTTTTAAAAGTGTTATTAAAGCTTTTTCATATTAGATCTGAATAAATAGTACACAAAAAATCAGCAAACGTTCACCCAAATTAAAAATTGCTTTCAGTTTTCCCATTTGTTTTAAATAAATCAACTTACTGGAAATAGCTATTTTTAAGCATGTATTAGAGATTATAGGTGAGATGAAAACGTTGAACTTTTTTTGTTAAAATGACAGGGAAAAAAAACAAAATCATTTTACAACAACAGTGATATTAATAAAAAGAAGATAAGTACAATACCTTTTCTAGCTTATCATGCAATATTATTTCACTTTTAAATTTCTTTTCATATCAAAAGAAAAAATGTTTTGTTTAATTCACAATTGGCAAATAGGGTTAATATTTTAGCTGAAGCAGTTCACGCATCCTTATTCACTAGTATTCTTTTCAAGAGTCTGTGGTTTTTCCCTTGTAGTCAATCACTGTGGTGTTGGCTTAGGAGGCAACAGTTAATGCACAATCTTAGTCAAGTGCCAAACAAGACAATGTGCCATAGCTACAAGTAATAAAGTAAACACAGTAGCAGCAAAATCTAACATGAAGGAAAACAATAATTTGAATGAATGATTACAAATATCAAAATAAATTAATCTATGCATGATAAGAAAACACGGGGGGGGACCCAAATTATACACCACACCAGAATGGTTTGTAGCCTAGAAAAAATGAAAAAGGTTTATAACCAAGGAAACATAATACAAAACAACAAAGCCCTTGAAAGAAAACAAAAAGAAAGAATATTCCAAATACATATAATCTGAATCAAGGACACACTATATCTATTAAAAATATATTTCAGTAGATGTGAATGGAAGTACCAAACATCCCTGAAGGTGATATCATAGAGTCATAGATTACTAGGACTGGAAGGGACCCCGATAGGTCATCGAGTCCAGTCCCCTGCCCTCATGGAAGGACCAAGTACTGACTAGACCATCCCTGATAGACATTTATCTAACCTACTCTTAAAAATCTCCACAGACGGAGATTCCACAACCTCCCTGGGCAATTTATTCCAGTGTTTAACCACCCTGACAGTTAGAAACTTTTTCCTAAAGTCCAACCTAAACCTCCCTTGCTGCAGTTTAAGCCCCTTGCTTCTTGTTCTATCCTCAGAGGCCAAGATGAACAAGTTTTCTCCCTCCTCCTTCTGACACCCTTTTAGATACTTGAAAACTGTCCCCCCTCAACCTTCTCTTTTCCAAACTAAACTAACCCAGTTCTTTCAGTCTTCCTTCAATAGGTCATGTACTCTAGACCTTTAATCATTCTTGTTGCTCTTCTCTGGACCCTCTCCAATTTCTCCACATCTTTCTTGAAATGCGGTTCCCAGAACTGGACACAATACTCCAGCTGAAGCCTAACCAGCGCAGAGTAGAGCGGAAGAATGACTTCTCGTGTCTTGCTTACAACACACCTGTTAGTGCATCCCAGAATCATGTTTGCTTTTTTTTGCAACAGCAATACACTGTTGACTCATATTTAGCTTGTGGTCCACTATAACCCCTAGATCCCTTTCTGCCGTACTCCTTCCTAGACAGTCACTTCCCATTCTGTATGTGTGAAACTGATTGTTCCTTCCTAAGTGGAGCACTTTTCATTTGTCTTTATTAAACTTCATCCTGTTTGCTTCAGACCATTTCTCCAGTTTGTCCAGATCATTTTTAATTATGATCCTATCCTCCAAAGCAGTTGCAACCCCTCCCAGCTTGGTATCATCTGCAAACTTAATAAGTGTACTTTCAATGCCAATATCTAAATCGTAGATGAAGATATTGACCAGAGCCAGTCCCAAAACAGACCCCTGCGGAACCCCACTTGTTATACCTTTCCAGCAGGATTGAGAACCATACATAACTACTCTCTGAGAATGGTTATCCAGCCAGTTATGTACCCACCTTAGAGTAGACACCTTATATGTATGTAATGGGGTGAATAGATTCCATACAGCAACAACCAAGAAGGGATTATTCAATGGATTAATTACTTGTCCCAGTTAGCAACAGTGTGGATAAAAGGTCACAGCACAGGAAACGGTATCTTCAGAAATGTCCTGGAGTAGGTGGAAATTGTAAAAGGAGATAGAAGTCTAGGGAGCAAAGAATACTTAGTGCAGCTTTAGGAAAGATTTGTGAAAATAGGCAACGGGATTGTATGAAGCAGATATTAGCTGCCTCATGCAAGGACTCTGGAGAAGAATCCAGAGGAGGCGATAAGGATGTGAAGTATCAGATAATTGATTAATTAAATAGCCAATGCATTTTTTCAAGCCTAGTGCTGTCGCTACACTTCAAAGGCGAAAGTGCCAAAGCACTGACCCCGCTGTCTCTCCCACCAATCCCGGGCTCCAAGAAGCACTGCTGCTTTGAAATGACACAAGAAGCCTGATGTCGGGCTTCCTGCATCCTTCAAAGTGGCAGTGCCACATGGAGCAGCTGACCCTGGACTCCTTGCGGTGCTGCCGCTTTGAAATACCCCACTCTTCTCCCTGTCTTGCTGCCTCTCTGTGATAAAGGCAACAAGGAGGGGGAAGTGACTAGTCTACTATCATGTCAACTATCCAATAAGCAAATGCTTATCGGATAGTAAACTAGTCCTTATAGAAGGACTTAGACCCGGGTGCCATCCCTCTTGCCCTCAAGATGTGAGCTGCAGTGTTCACACAGAAGTTAGATAAAAACATAAATACCCTTGCTGTAAGGTTGCAACATAATACATGGCAAGAGACATCATGTAAATCTCAGGAGGAAAGGGGGACAAGCTACTGAGCCCTGTTTGTGGCTGTAGGCCTGAAGAAAATTAACTAGTCATGGTTTGGTTTGGCCTTCTCTCTTATGCTGGAAGAGGAGAAGCTAATTGACCTGACTGGAAGACTGAATTGCTAAAAGGGCCAGGTCACCAAGGTGCATCTACACAGCAGGGTTTAACTCAAAATAAGCAACGGAAATTGAGCTATGTCAATTGCGTAGCTTATTTCGAAATTGGGAGTGTCTAAACAGCACTTATTTTGAAATAGAGCACTCTTCCTCCGACTTCCCTTAATCCTCGTACAATAAGGGCTATAGGAGTAGGAGTAAGAAGTCCTCCAGTTTAACAGTAGTTTGATATTATTTTGAAATAACTGCTGGCTGTGTAGACGCGGAACAAGTTATTTCAAAATAACACTACTTATTTTTTAAATAATGTTGCTGTGTAGATGTACTTTGAGTGACTGGCCTAAGCTGCTGCCAAAAGGGGGAGATAGAGGCAGAGGGATTGCTATGCCAAATCACAAGGGGGCACGCTACATAGTGACTGACCTTTCTATAACATATTTATAAAGAAAGCGCACACACATGGAGTACTTAGTAACAAAAAAAAGCTACTGTGGACTTCTTCTGAATGAAGTGTTTATTGTAAAACACAGAATTAACATGTCAAGTTGCTTCTCTGTTCCCTTCCGCTTTAGCCTGATTGGTACAAATTAAATTTCACACTAATTAGCCCAAGCAGTTAGTATGTAATATAGAAACCAGGGTTTTTTTTCAGATTTTGCTTGTTATATTTGTCCTATTGGCACATTTTTGTTCACCACAATTACTCTATGTTCATGCACAAGGAGTCTTCAGACATTTCTTGGACTGTATTTTACTCTTTTCTTATGTAACTTGTATAACAGCTTTCTCAGAAAGTGTGTGCAGAGGTACATTTATATGCATGCTAATTGTCCTCACAATTATAGTTGCATGCACCCTAACAACTTCACCACATTACATTTAAAAAATACAAAACTCCTTGATGCTTTAAAAACAGATTGAGGGCCAGAGTTTGGTCCCCATTACGGCACACAGGGTCCATAAATTTCTGCTAACGGGCTACTTAGTCTCTAGGTATGCCTACACTGCACACTTATTTCAGAATAAGCTATACTGGAAGAAATACTCAGAAATAGCTTATTTTGAAATAGCATGTCTACACTATAAGGAAGCCTTGAAATTAGTCTGATGCAGGCTTCCCTAATGTGGACACGCTACCTCAGTTTAGAGCCCCAGGAAGCACTAGGTAATAATTACTTTGATTGGTCCTAGGGAGGAACTATTTTGAAATAGCAGCAGTGGAGTGTCCACTTACTCCTCGGCTGCGTCTAGACTGGCATGATTTTGCGCAAAAGTGGCTGCTTTTGCGCAAAATCTTGCTGCCTGTCTACACTGGCCGTAAGTATTTGTGCAAGAACACTGACTTTGTAATGTACAAAATCAGTGGTTCTTGCGCAAATACTCCGACACTCTCACTCAGGGATAAGCCCTCTTGCGCAAATATTCTTCCATCTGTTATTCTGAAATAATGCTGCTGTGTACACGCACCCTCTGAGTGTCAGTAAATCTGAATGTGGACTGCAGAGACTGCATGGTTATTTCTGTAGTATTCCCTTTTGGCTGCTTCTGCGGAGGCCAGGGCAGAGAGGAGAGACAATCCTGAAGTAATGTAATCACTGACCACCAAATGGTCCTCGGGTAACTGTCATCACAAATTGAACAGCCCTGGAGGGAAGAAGGTTGGGAGATTTTAGAGACATGTGAGGTAGGAACATTTCAGTACTGCCAGAGGTTGGCCTATGACAGACCACAAGCAAGAAAGACCAGGAGTATCATAGCAATAGTTATAATGTGAGTTGATGAGGACAGAAAACGTTAGATAGGCTCCCTTATGCCCTCCAAATGTGAACTGTTTGTGTTCAAAAACAACTTAGATAAAAACATAAATACTCTTGCTACAAGGTTGCAATGTAACACAATCTTATTTCTTAGAATTCAGAATAATAACACATAAGAACCCTTAAATGCAAAGAGACACAAAGCAGGCTGTTTTCTAAAGTCAGAGAGGCACAACTCACTCACCTTACTTCATGCTAGCTAGCTGCAAACTAACTACTGATAACGGGCTTCCCTGAAGACCAACCTATCCTGCAAGCAGGACCCAACCTCATTTCCTCCTGCCCTTGAGTGATAGCTTGCAAAACCAGCACAATCCTTAAGCCCTGCAGTCAAGCCCTGCAGGCATTTCCTCTAAAATTTTGAGACCTATGGGGCAGGAGTAGCCCCAATATTGCCAGAGAACTGACCTATGAAAAGGAGAAGTGAAAACAGAAGTGCATCAGTTACCGTGCAGTTTGTGGGCCTAAGGGTCTGATGATGGCATCAGAAATAATTTGATGGGTGAGTATTAGTAAACTCCCTGTTGGGTGAGTTTTAGGGTAAAAGTAGAATATTGTTTTGGCACAAGGAGTTGGAGTATTTGACTACATTTATTAAAACCTGTGATCAGTGTTGGTGATGCAAAGACTCCATGTCTGGAGAACTCATCACTTGTCCTGGATCAAAAATGACTCCTACTACCTTCAGATTTTTGAAAAAAGCCCTTTGGATTGGCCACAGAGATTCACGCATTCACAAGCTCCTGATTTAAGGAATCTAAGGATACATCCATACATAGAGTGCTGCAGTGGCACATCTGCACCAAGACAGCTGTACTACTGAAATGCATCTGGTGAAGACCCTCTATGCTGACAGGAGAGAGTACTCTTGTCAGCATAAAAAACACTACCTCTATAATTGGCATAAGTTATGTCAGCAGAACAGATTGTTTTATTGACTTAGCACTGTGAGCAAGAACACTTACTCTGGTGTCATTTATGTTATTTGGGGAAGGGAGTTAGAATATTCACACCCCAAGCAAAGTTTTGCTGACATAACTTATGTCATTGTGACTAGGGCTGAAAATGGAAACAATGTAGAGGATCCAGTAAAAGTATATTAGTTTTAAACTGGAATGAAGCAATCATGCCCACAGTATTTAACCATATATTTGACATACATTTGTGCCAGCCTAGCTGTGGGACATTCTTTATACTTAATATTTAGCACATGTTCCTTTCACTAAGAACAACAGGCTGTTTATGTTTCTTTGTAACTCAACTCAGTGTGGTAAAAACACATATGTAAATTATGGGAGAAAAGGTTCAGCTATGATCTACTTGTTGAATGAATGCAGAAACCAGTTTGTGAAGTTTGGGAAACTCCAGAAATACTAACCTACTTATTTATAAAACATATAAAAAGCAAACTTATCAATTGCTTCACTCACATTTGCAATATATGCTAGCAGACTAGTGTCTGATGTGAATATAATTATGTTAATAACTGCAGTTTTAGGAAAAGGACATCATAAAAACTTTTCTGCGCTAATAGCTTTTAATATAAGTGTAATTTTCCTGAACAGCAAGCCATTATCTGTGTGTGATACTTTAATTCCCATAATGTTGTATTTATTATAGCCATTTTTAAGTATTAAGCATTGCTGATATAGTTTTCACTGATGTTTTGAAGTAATTACTTTTATCATCTATTTTTATTTTAAATAATGGTACAGAACTGAATCCTGCAGCCCTCACTAATTCAAAACCCAAGGGCTATTGGATTGTACTCAGAGTACTCGATTTCTTACTAAATGTTCACCTTCTGTCAGAGAATCTCACATCACTGAAGGTTGAATTGGCACTTCGCAAGTAAGGAGGGGGCCCTGCATAGCTGTGCTGCCCCGGCAGTAGAGTGAAGATCAAATTGTAAGACTATGTCAGCCTTTTTCCTGGTGCAGCTTCCTCTCCCCTCACACCTGCTCCACTGCATTGGACAAGGCACTGGGGAAGCATAGCTAAGACTTTGTCTACCACCTGCTTGCTCCCTGCTATGTGAGTAGGGAATAGCAGCCTGGTACCTTATACCTCCTCATTCCCTGTGAGGAGGATAATCATGATCTGGCCCTTAGTGAACTAAAAGAAACTAAGCACCTCCACTTCTTTGCGTGTTAAATAGTGTTAGTCATTTTACATCTAGTTAAGCTGAGGCATAAGTGGTAATGGGCCATGGACTTATCTTATTCAAATCAGTTTTATACCAGTGAAACTCCTACTAACTACAGTGGAATTACCACTGATTTACATTAGTGTGAGACAAGGATTTGATCTTAAATATCTCTCCACTGAAGACCATATGATTAGCCACTGCCAAATCCAGTAAGAAACCCTGCTTATCTTAGAAGAGATTTTTAAAGCACTTTTTAGACATCCTATAACACAGGGCTACTCAACATGAGGCAGAGAGGTACATAAATGAGACTTTCTGGGATGTATAGAACTGTCCCATCTCCAGTCAGACAGTCCCTGTGCTGTTAAGGAAGGTGATAAGCTCAGGGAAGGAGAACATTCAACTGGAGCAGAGGGAAACAATCCCATAGTTGGGACCCTCCTTCCAGATGATGATGTGATATCCTCTCGCACTGAGAGTACCTCTCTTGGGGAAAAAACTCCAGTCATTGGGAAAAGGCAGGTGTTAGTAATGGGGGATTCAATCGTTAGAAACAGAGATAGCTGGGTTTGTGATGACCAGGAGAACTGTACAGTGACTTGCCTGGTTGGTGCGAAGGTTGCAGATCTCTTGAGACATCTAGATAGACTTATTAGTGCTGGGGAGGAGCTGGTGGTCATGATACATGTAGGTACCAATAACATAGGAAAGGGTAGGAGAGAGATTCTAGAGCAGGGGTGGCCAACCCATTAAATGAAGAGAGATGAAACAGTGTCAGAAAAAATGCGATGAGCCGCACCAGAATTGTTGAGCAAAAAAAAGGAAGAAAGGAAGAGTTCCCCACCAAGAAAGAAAAAGGACATTGCCCTTTTAAAAACCATGGGTTAGGCTTTTCGGCCACATCAGGCTCCTATTGTAGAGGCCAAATTTAGGCTACTAGGAAAGAGACGAAATCCAGAACCTCTATGATAGCATTCTCTGAAATGCTTCCAGTTCCGTGCGCAGGGCCAGATAGGTAGGCAGAGCTGCAGAATCTGTAATGCGTGGACGAGACAATGCAATGGTGTAGAAAGGAGGGGGTTAGATTTATTAGGAACTGGGGAAGCTTTTGGGAAAGGAGGAGCCTTTACAGGAAGGATTGGCTCCACTTAAACCAAAATGAAACCTGATTGCTGGCACTTAACATTAATAAGGTCGTAGAGCAGATTTTAAACTAAGGGCTGGGGGAAAGCTGACAGGAGCAGAGGAGCACATGGATTGGACAGAGATGTCTCTTAAGGGAGGGTCTACTAAGAGAGATTCTCTATGTTCCAGTACAGAGGAGAGGATGGAAGAAGATGAAATATGGGTAAGATCAGATGAGAAACAATCAAATGAAAGAGTCTAACACAGCAGAAAATGGCAGACAGATAAATAGTGACAAATTTTTAAAGTGTTGTACACAAATGCTGGAAGTCTAAATAATAAGATGGGTGAACAAGAGTGCCTTTTATTAAAGGAGGTTATTGACATAATAGACATCACAGAAGTTTGGGGGAATAAGGACAATCAATGGGACACAGTCATGCCAGGGTACAAAATATATTGGAAGGATAGAACCGGTTGTGCTGGTCGGGGAGTGGCACTATACATGAAAGAAAATGTAGAATCAAATGAAGTAAAAATCTTAAATGAACCAAAATGTTCAGAATTTCCTTCCACCAGCCCCACTATCCTATTTCTCTACCCCAAACCCCAGTTCCCTTGTCTGTCCCTCCCTCACAGCCTCCCACAATTCCCCCTGTTCCATTGCCCCCTCACTGCCTCTCTTCCCTTCACACTGTCCTCCTATTTCCCTGTAACTCCTCACTGCCTTCCCACTGCCCCCCTGTTTCCTACTCACTGCATGAAGCAGGAGGAGTGACTGCAGCCCATTATGCACCCCAACCACAGATGCCACACTTCACTGTGGTGCTGGCAGCAGTGCCCAGTGGAGTAACTTGACCTGAAGGTTTGCTGCTGCTTTTGCCACTCTGCATCCCAAGAGGTCAATGTGGGGGTTCCATTCCTTTCCAGCTAGCAACTGCAGCTGGACAAGCAGACCAGAGGTGAGCCAAGCATGAAAGCCGTTTACAATGTTGCCATTGATCAGTTTTTAGCATGATAAGGTTGTGAGCAATACTACATTATTATCAGAGCAGAGCTATTTAATGTGACAAGTTTTCCAATATTTTAAGTTTACGTTTGTGTTACTAAAAGCAAATTGGGCATGGGGCACTAATTTAATAGCATTGCATAAGGCACCATAAATCTTAAGGATAGCACTGGCTGTCACCATTCTGACTGATGGACTGTGGACCTCAACAAGGAATATCCTTGCCCAGACCAAATAAAATGAAACATATAGCATTCCTTCAATTCTTCCACCTTGCACTGTAACACAAAGTCTTAATTCCATCCTCTGCTATAGTGACACGTATTTGCTGGAGATTTGTGTTTAGAGATGGCTAAGTTTGTGTTTTGTTATATGTTTTTTTGGATAACAAATACGGCAACCCACACATCATATCAAACCTAATCCAGTCTTATGTCTCTCTCCAAACCTACCTATAACACCATATCCTTTACAATTTCAAATGTATCTTTGCTTGGAATGGTTGGTTTAAAATAGTTAACTTGACTTAAAATATTGTCACTTAGAATAGTTTATTAAACTTGAAGTAATTAACAGAACTAGCAGAAGAATAGGTACTATTTGTATTTCTCAAAGTACTGATATTAATACAAATTCATAATATTCATTAGCAGTTCTCCATTTCTGCCCCTAGGTGCCATTATATATTTCTGTATTGGTTTCAGTATTCAATCTAGTCAACTTTTTGACAGACTTAGATTTAATAGTACCATGGGAAATTTTCCTATTCCATTTGTATGTTTATTGTTTCAGGAGCTATAATTTTGTTGAAGGTATTCAAGAATATACCCCCACCAGTTATTGATGCCTTTTGGAGTAGCTCTTCATTTCAGGAATTCCTAGTGCTAGAAGGCTAATCAAATAATGATATATGACAAGAAATAAAAATGAATTGTTTTGCCCATTGCAGTAGAACTAATAGCCTAGTATTCAATCTAAGGTATAATATAATCAATACAATCTTCAGAGTAAAGCAGTATAATATGCAGTTTCTTTTATCAATAAAAAATGTCCTACGTAATCAAGAAAAGTATCTGGTCACACATGAAAGCCTATTCTGCTTTGTTGATAAAATGTTAATTTGTTTGTCTATATACTAGGACATCCATCTTAGTCACCTACCTCAATTTATAGTCACCTTGGTTTTTTTTAGTTTTCGTGAATGGGTCCAGTTTTCAGAAGAAGATTAGAATATCCATAGACAGATTGAACCAAAAAATCTGTGTTACTAATCAGTTCAGATATTACAATTTGAGGCCCTAGTCCAGCAAAGCACTTTAGTGTGTCTATATTTTCTGAAGACTCCATGATGGGATCTTGATTGATATTGATATTGAGAGAGTTAATGGGAACCTGAGAGCACAATTAACCCCTCTTGTTGATACCTGGAGAGGTGCTAAGTAGGTCAGTTAGATCCATTTGGAAGGCAATGAGGTTTTCCTAGAAGTACTGAAGATGCTCAACTGGGGGAGAAGGCAAGTTAGTTAGCTATCTCTCTGAGAATAGTCTGATAGAGGTCAGGAAAGAGGAGAACTGGGAAAAATCACAGGAGGGCAGTCAACTTCTATGGAGGGTCTCAAACAATGGGCAAAACTCCAGTGAGGCATCTGTCATAGTTGGTGCTCATCTCAGCAGATTATCATGGAAGATTGGCAAGAAACTCAAGTTCAAGCTTGGGAAAGGTTGAAGATTGTACTTCTTGGAATAGGGATGTTTGTAGTTTGGGGAATTTTAGAGAACTTTTGGCAGCAGGAGGAGTCTTGAGAGCCACAGTTTTGAAGGAAGAGAGAACCCTGAGATTTCAAGGAACTTGAAAGGAATGTGGATACACTGTGAGCATGAAAAGAGGATGGTGGGAAAGACCTACAGGGCTGTGGCAGTAAGCAGCCCAAAGCAGAGGTAAAGGGCCTGAATGGACAGATCTGGGCTGTTTATTACAGGGTCCATGAGATGGAACCCAAAGAAGTGGGAGGGATTCCCTTATTGCCCAATGGAAAAAGTGGTATGAGTACCCAAGAAACCAGGGATAGAAGAATGATTGAATTTGGACGTGAACCAAAGACCCTACTTGAATTTGCAAGACTACTGTTTGTTGGACTTCAGAAGGGTGAGGTTTTAAAGTGATCTGGCTGGAGCAGTAGTCAAGAGATGGAGCAGATCATCTTTGTGCTGGTGTGGGTGTTAACAGATGGTACTAGATGACAAGATCCTGCTATGCCAGATCCAGTGCAAGGAGGCATATCAGCAGTGAGACTATTCTTATACAAGCTCTTATCAAGATTCTCATTTATCAAATCTGAGGTCTTTTTTTTAACCTCAGCTAGATCTATTGAAAAGTTCACAACTGTTAGGAAGGGAAAAGACCTATTAGAATGTTGATTCAACTCTTCTGTAATGCCAAAAAGAGTCTTCAGAGAGTAAAACTGATGCAGAACTTGATCTCAGTCAATCTTTCCCAAATGCTTTTCCCCCACCAATTTATTGTAGAGCTTTGCAGCAAATCTCTTTAAAGTCAGGTGGAATGATGCTCTTTTCATATTATATGTCCCCTGAAGATTATCTGTAGTCAGATTGTTAAAGGGGTGCCTGTGGCATCCAGGTTTCAAAGACAACAGCCAGAGAAGTTGGCAACAGTTGTGTATTGCACTCCATGGAGGATTTAGATGATGTATTTCTTAGGTCAGCACGTTATCTCTTTATTTGTACAATGCCTAACACACTGTAGGTGATACAGAAAATAAATAACAAATAATAATATGAGCAAGGTGGAGGAATTGTGATGTAGACCTGATATTAGATCAGGACTGGGGAAATGGAAGGAGTGAATGAGAGTTATCAGTTACTAACTATGGGAATCTTCCAGAATTGGTTGCATTGAGCACAGCAGAGGAGGGAGAAGTAGGTTCAAGGATCCATTTAGAAGGGCGGGGATAGAGAAAGATTGTATAAACAGGTGGGCAGGAGGAAGATCAATTGTGGAGGAAAGAAAACTTCAGCAGGGTTAAGGTACCAGAGTTTGTCTGAACGTATTGTAAGCAAACCATATCTCCAAAAGTTGAGAGGCTGACCATCACTAAAGCTTCCCTCTAGCGCATTCGCTATAGTCATCAAGACTGTCACACAAATACTTTTCCAGTAAAGACTATGCGGGTATATAGCTATGTTTAAATGGTTGTTGGCACTACAACCAGAGGGAAATCAGTATTCTTTATAGCCTTCTCCTTAGGATTCAAAGTTTCCGCAACAATGAAGAATGCTATTGAAAAAGAATTAAATTTAATAATCAGGCTATTAACCAAAGATATTCACTGTGAATTATACAGAGACAAATTTAAAAGACTACAATAGTTTCCAGAAAACATCTGTTAAACAATGTCAAATTGATGATAAAGAAAATTGAGATCCCTTTGCAGTTGAATTTAATCCAGCTGTACCCAGCAATAAAAGAGCCATCAAAGATAACTATCCATTTGTTGTTAATTCAGAAATGCTATAGTTAGGAGTCTTTAACTTTCTGCCAAATTTTTGTTCCATTGAAGTTGATGGTAAGAATCAAATGTGTCATCATTGGCTCCTTTGTCTGGAGGCCTACATGATTAGAGTTACCCCATCCTATTAATCCAAGCTTTTGAGAGAAAGTGGAGTGCCAGTGAAAAATTCCAAATGTAAAGTTCATTTTCATCCAGGTCCAAGAGAAAGAAAAATGGATAGAACTTCCTGATCATTCATATAAGTTCAAGGTTTAATACCATTGAAATGGTGACTTGAACTTAAAACATCATCAACAACAAAAGGCAGATTTTTTTCTAAGCACTTTCTTTAAGGTCCGATCCAATGTCCACTAAAGTTAATGGGAGACTTCCTATTAATTGTAATGTGCCCATAGTATCTAAGAAACAATAACCGCAGTGATAATTCTAATAGTAATAACATGTTTATCTGGGATCTTTGGTACTGCCAATCAAGATTCTGGTCCTATGTGTCAGGCACTGCACAGACACTGTTCAAGAGACAGTTTCTGTTTTTCCCATCCATTCACATCCCTGTGAGATGAGTGCTTATTGTTTTCTTGGTGTAGTGAAGGGTTGGAGCACAAGTCCTGCAGTGCTCTGACACATTCCGTGTTATTTGTCCTGGACCTCACAAATGTGTCTTTATGGGTAGTAGTCACCCTACATCTTGGTCCTATGAGGCTTTTCACAAAAGACTGTATACTAATACATTTTTGGTTTGCATTCAAAGTCACCTTTATACACACTTCTATCAGAGCAAAAGTTTCATTTATTGAACCTATGAAGTCAAACTTAATGTTTTGTATCTCTCCCACTTCAATAAACACTGGATATAAAGAAATTTTTGCAAAGGTCTTACAAATTCTTTGGAGGATTTTTTTCCACTGCATAAAGTATTCTTCACCTGTTGCCACACTATCCAGTTTAGAAGAAATTAAGGACCATATTCTGAAGCCTTGGCTTGTGTTAAATAGTCTTATTCCACAAATACTGCCATTGTATATTAAGAGTTTATTTATAAGGTACGATGTTCTGCAATATGATTAAGCCATCACACTCAGGCTCCAGGTTTCACATTTATCATTTCTGAGGACGTTTTTTTCTTGTTCAATGTGCTGTTAGAAGTCATTTCTTTTCAAGTGCTTCATTTTTTAGAATCTTGGTCAAATAGGTTAATTTTAAGCACTTAAACAACTTACTGCCTTGTGAAGGTTAGAGGCGTTGGCAATGTCTGGAATAAATGGATCATGTTCCTTGCACTACAATTCACATACTATATTTTGGTTTAAATTCTTCCTGCTCTTGCCTTCACTCACATCTTTTCAGCTCTTGGCTCACTAGTGGCTTGTATGAGTAAATTTTGATACACAATTCTTGCAGGCCTGGTTTGATTTTGATTGAAAAAGATTACCTGTATTCTATTGTCCTTGGGCTCTATTTTCTAGAGTTCAGAGTGGATTTTCTTTGTTATATCTCATGTAGATTATTGTGATATTTCCCAAACCACACTCTGGAAAGGGAAAAATACAAGAAGTAAGACAGTGAAATAATTGTTTATCCTAAATATAGGAAAATGCTTGCTTTATCAGTAAAGAAAATAAACATTCAGAAAATAAGGCTTAACCCAAATTCTTCACAAACAAATGATTGTAAGAGAAACCTGAACTGAAATTAGAACTAAAATCAGACAAGGACTGCACTTCTATAGCACACAAAAGAAACCCAGCTTAGTGGAATTAATTTCCCTAATACAAATTGCCTTATACACAGTAAACAAAATCACAGCAGAAGCAGCAGCAGCAGCAGCAGCTGTGGCTCAAAATTACAATTGAACACCAAAACATTACTGAAAATAGTAATTAAGAGCAGAAGCCTATTGGCAGAGCTGACCAAGCACCTTACAATGAGAATATTGCTATCAAGTGCAACACAGAGTCAGTTGTCATACATAAACAGGATTACCATGGCTGCAAAGTTTTAGAATGCACTGCTGTTTTTTCTTGAATTCCACAGATGCCTCAGTAGTAGTATAGCCATATTATTGGAAAAAAATGCTATTCTATAAATAGAATTTCACAGCAAGAATCTTGCAGTTAGGCCCCGATTCACCTTGGTACTTAAGCACACAAGAAGCTTCATTGGTTTAAGGGAGAACTAACTAATCACATGCATAAAGTTCAGCATGTGCTTAAGGTATGACATTCATTGGTCCCTCATTACACTGGTGATGGGATACTTTAGGGAAGAGATAAGTATTCAATTGGTAAATATAGAGCATAGCACAGGGATTTTCATATGTATCTTATTGCAGGATACACAGTAACAGAGTTCATCTCATGGGACTCTCATTCATAATTGCACAAACAACTCCCGTCTCATGAAGTGACACTAAAGGCCAGGAACCCAAATCCTTAAAGACCTTCCCAGGGTGTTAGGCACTTTCATACCTTTGCAGATTTCAGCTTAAGTTCACTGTAGTGCAGTGATCCTTTTCCGAATAAATGCAATGATCAGCTCAAATCCCCACCTAAAATTGCAACCACTTCAAGTGCTAGGAACTTTTAACCCCCTGGGTATTGTTATAGGCATTTCTTCCCTACTTGAAAACATTGAGGAATCCTGGGTAATATGAAACCATAAAATACTTTTATGTGAGATGGACACTACCATGTAAAAGGTAGTACTGGCAGACTTAATTTACATATATTATAATTTTGCCTCAATTTTTTGCTGTGCAGTTATGTTGTCTTGCATAGAGTTTGTGTTCTGTTTTGTAAAAGGAATATGATGCATGGAAAGACACTTCCGAAAGGGTAGAGAAAGTATGAGAGCTTTAAGCTGGGGAAGATATATCTTCTTGGTCTGATAGGGAGTGGAGTCTGCCTGCTTAAGCAAACACCAAGCCATCAACTGGCCTGAAAGAGCTCTGCTCAGTAATCTTTTTGTATGATGAGTTTTTCAGATAGAGACTCTGAATTCCAAATACAGCTTGTTAAGTGACACTGGACCTGCCAATGACAAAACTGACTTTGGAGGATGGGTTCAGGCAGCAGAAGAGCCGATCCTGCAGAACCAAACGGGGCAGTAAGGGTATGTCTACACTAGCCCCCTAGTTCGAACTAGGGAGGCTAATGTAGGCATTCGAAGTTGCAAATCAAGCCCGGGATTTAAATATCCTGGGCTTGATTTGCATCTTCCTGGCCAGTCTCCATTTTTGAAATGTACAAGTCCAGACTAACTGCCTGTGTCTACACACGGCAGGGACCTGGTAGTTCGAATTAAAGCCCTAGTTCAAACTACCTGTTATTCCTCCTGGAATGAGGTTTAACAGGTAGTTCGAACTAGGCCTTTAATTCAAACTACCGGGTCCCTGCTCCACTTGTAAATTTCAAAAAAATGGCGACCGGCCAGGAAGATGCAAATCAAGCATGGGATATTTAAATCCCGGGCTTGATTTGCAACTTCAAATGCCTACATTAGCCTCCCTAGTTCGAACTAGGGGGCTAGTGTAGACATACCCTAACTGAATATAACATCCAATGGCTGACTGAGCTACCTGCTGATACCCTTGGGACATCCACTGGATTCATGTGTGAGATTTGTTCTTTGAATATGAGGTCTAATCCAGGTAACTAATAACTGGGACCATGACAATAGCCATGCCTCTCAGGCATCACTTGGATTTTGCTATTTTCATACTTGTACCACTGATTTTGGAAATTTGCATATAGGCATCAGGTAGGATAATTTCCAAAAACAGAATATAGACAGAAGACAGAACAGAACTCTCAACCACACAAAACACAAAATTATAATATATGTAAACTAGAAGACTTCCTGAGAATTGCTCAGGTCCTTCAGGGTGGCAGCAGGGGGCTGGAGGTGGGAGGGGGAGTGCAGGGGCCATGACAGGGGCTTGAGTAAGTGGGGGGCTCAGGGTAGGAGACTGCAGGTGTGAGAGGTGCAAGCGTCAGGGTTTGGGGGTGAGGAGAAGCTTAGGCCACGGGGCTCTGGGTATGGGGCAGTGGTCCCTGTAAGCGGAGCGCTTTTGCAGCCACCCAGGAGAGATTCAGATGCTGCCCAGCTGATTACCAGGGCACCCATATCTGGCAATTCATTTTTCTACTGGTGGTGCATATTCACACATGTCTCAGTGTAAATAACAAAATTTATTTTATTCATAGATGAAAAACATTAGAGGGAACATTGGTATGGGGAGGGGCAGGAATCAAAGTTGAGGTATGAAGAAGGACTCAGAATAGGGGGTTGGGAAGTTTGTGAGGCCTCATGGAGGGAGTCAGGACAGAGATGGGGATATTCTCCAGCTTCTGCACAGAACTGGCCTGGAGTGGGGATGGGCCACACAATTCATCTATCAGCTTCTCTCCAGGACCAGCCTGGGACAGTGGCGTTCATGCAGCCCGGACAGTGGTGGCTGCACTGCCCAGCCAGCAGTTGCTCCAGGGGGCAGGCTGGCATGGGGAGGGCTGTGTTGCCAACCGGTGGCTGCTCCCCTCGGCTAGAGTATTTGTTGCCCCCTGTGGTCATTCTGGGGTACAACTTCCCCCTGTACTTCCTTCCCCCCCAGCAAATGGAGCTCATAGGACTTAAAGTATTGGAAGCCATGGCCACATGTGCTGCTTAGATGTGCTGCCCACTCTGAGGTATGTTTGCAAAGTTGGCCACACGGGAGATGAAATTCAAACTTTCCCGGGACTTTTTTTGTTCACTTGGAGAGCAGTAGAGGTTCAAATTCTGCCCAGAGCAATCATAGCAGTGCCCTGTGAAGTGCCTCCTGGATTCTAAGAACCTTGACTTTCTACACTACTATAAACGTGACCAGGCAAGGTCAGGAATTGTGTTACTCTCATGAAATCAGGAATACCTGACATTAACTTCAGCATCCTTAAAGTTTATGAGATGGGCTTGGTAATGTGGAAAATTGACCTTATGCAACTAACTTCAGCATAAACTCCTAGTGTAGACAAGGCCTGAGCTCTGTGCTGCTAACAATTTTTATTTAGAATCAGAGGCAGTGTAATAAAGATAAGAAAAGGCTTGTCATTGAATTAAATTATTCATTTCCCTGACAGACTTGTAGTGGGACCAGTGCTGTTCAACATCCTCATAAATGATCTGAATAAAAGGTAAACAGTGAGGTGACAAAGTTTGCAAAGGATACAAAATAACTCAAGATAGTTAAATGCAAAACAGACTGCAAAGAATTACAAAGATAGGTGACTTGACAATAACATGGCAGATATAATTTAGATATAAAAGGATGGTGCCTGAATTATTTGTTACCCATCAAGAAAGAGATCTTGGAATCATTTGCACTGCTCTAAAAGCACTGTGTTTCCAGGATACTGGAAGGCTGTGTCTACATTGGCAAGTTTTTCCGGAAAATCATCTGATTTTCTGGAAAAACTTGCCAGCTGTCTACACTGGCCGCTTGAATTTCCGCAAAAGCACTGATGATCTAATGTAAAATCATCAGTGCTTTTCCAGAAAAACTATGCTGCTCCCGTTCGGGCAAAAGTCTTTTTCCGAAAGACTTTTGCCCGAAAGGGCCAATGTAGACAGCATAGTTCTGTTTTCCGCAAAAAAGCCCCGATCGCGAAAATGGCGATCGTGGCTTTTTTGCAGAAAAGCGTGTCTAGATTGGCCATGGACGCTTTTCCGCAAAAAGTGTTTTTCCGGAAAAGCGTCCTGTCAATTTAGATGCGCTTTTCCGAAAATGCTTTTAACGGAAAACTTTTCCGTTAAAAGCATTTCCGGAAAATCATGACAGTGTAGACGTAGCCGAAATGTATAAAAATCCTGTTCACTGTGCCTGAATCATCCTAAACTAAAAAATTATCTCCAGTAATTAATGAGACAGACACAACTGTGTTTAATGTCCTTAACATGCATCCAGACAAAACCAGAGAACTAAATGCAAATAAGATTGCTGACACTATCATCCAGAAAGGCACAGTGAGACATAATGTCTTTAAACTGGGATGTTAGTGAACAGAATGTATAGGTGATTGCAATCATTTTAATGTACTGCAATTCATGATAATGTAATTATGTAGTTTGTAATATTGTTATCATTATTAAAATAGTAACAATACTAACAATAGACACATTAAATAACTAGACAATGAGATAAAGGTATAAATATGCTGAAAATAGTCTCTCCCTCAAAACTGGCAGGGTGTGCCCTCCTCCCCCCGAAACATACATCCCTCTTCAAAAGCACCCACTGGCAAAAACAAAAGTCACCACCTATGAGGGAATCACTAATGTTTCCTATGCATGATGGAGTCAGGGCACAGCCAAAGCACTCTTGTGCTAAAGGCAGGTAGTAGCAAGCTGTCTTGAAATCCTAGGAAGCATCACAAGGCCCCAGATATAGCAACCTGCAATACAAGAGTTTTAACAAGTCTGTGTAAAACACTGTTAACTTATTTCTGCCATCCATATTCATACTGAGCATGAAGTAGTCCCGCTGGGCTACTTCCACTGTGAGGTACTACTGAGCCTGTGGAAGCTTGCCAGGAAGAGGCCATATATATTTTTCTTCAAGTGACACTGACAAAAAATAAAGCTCCTACTCCTGCAATTTGGATCAAAATGGACACAAGCAAGCCAACCCCTCACTTTCCCCAATACAATGATTTTTGCTCTCCAACCTTGCAAACAGAATAAAGGACATTATTTTAATAAATTCATTAACGTGATACATTAGCAGTTACATGTGCATCTCTTTATAAACATGAAGTTATCCTGCCTTCCTGTTTATATAAAGCTTACCAATGGTGGGATGCCATTGTCTAGCTGTATCTCCAGACATCTAACTCAAGGCTCAGTTGTGACACTCTAGTTATGGTCAGGAGCAAGCAGTGCTTTTTTGTGATGGTACTGCTCAGTATGCAGTACTGGCACCTCCAACCACGGAACCAGCACCTCCAGTAAGAGCTCAACAACTTTTCCCCTGGAGTACTGGCACCTTTTTTATTTTTTTTTACAAAAAAAGCACTGGGAGCAAGTAATATGCAAGTACTAGTGAGGTGCTGCTCAGAGGTAATAAATGTGTCAGAATTGGACAGTTATAGAAACCACGATTAGTTTGCAAGCCGCTTACAAACTAAGGGGGAAATGGTGACATTTTAAGAAATACTATTCATCACAATTTTTTTTACCAGCTCTACAGCAATAACACAGCAATCAGCAGGGCCTCTCTACTCTGTCATAAAACATCATTAACCAATACTTTTTTTCTTTCTACAGTATAGATAGTTTAAATGAAAAAGTATGTAGTGTTATCAAGCAGAGTCTCAGAAAGAATCTCAGAGATCCTTTATCATTTCTTAGATTTAATTTACCCTGCTCTCAACAACTTCTGTTGGCCTTTTGTGTTCTGGTGCCAAGGGTTATATAGTGACCTAAAAAGAGCCTGCATCATATGCTTAATAAAGCATAATCCCATGAGCTACAAAAGTACCAATTGTTCTTTTATATTTACAGAAGTAAAGGGCATACAAATATTAAATGTCTGAAGGAAGCATTCGAAACATACATGATCAGATGTGCAACGCCCTGATCTTTGAAGAGACAAAAATGATTTTAATATCAATCAACTTAGTGTAATGAGCTAATATAATGGGGTATCCCTATAAGGCAGAA